>NC_139618.1:17131954-17731954 GCF_964270895.1 Podarcis filfolensis | reverse complement strand
GGAGGGAAAAAATTAAAGGATCTGTGCTGAGAAAAGGGGCCTCAGCTTATGTGACGAGACATCAGTGACGTGGTTGCTATCTACTGTCAGCCTGGAAAGAGCAGGAAGGACATAACCAGCAACCACACCAGTGGCCTGTGTGGACACTTGCCCTTTCTGTACTGCTGTGCACACACCATACATTTAAAGCACATTTAAAGCACATGACTTCCCCCAAATAATCCTGTCAGCCATAGTTTATCTCTTACATAGCTACAATTCCCAGCATCCCTAACAAATTAAGAGTACCCAGGATTATTTGGGGGAAGACATGTGATTTAAATGTACAGTGTGTACACAGCCTGAGTAAATGTTGTATTGTCTTCTGCTCCATACATTAGGGGCCTTGGGCCAGCTTCAAACAATATTGGGGGTGGGTTCTGGTTGCTTATGGGAAATCAAACCATGCAGCTGCTAAATTGGGTCTTCGTGTGTAGCAAGAGCCATACAATTCAGGTCCATTTTAACTATGCAAAGTTTCATAGGCATAGTCAGCATTGCGCAAGCAGCCCATCACATGGAGAGGCCCCACATGGTCTGGGTTCCTCCAGATGATATCCACATTCAGACTGCCATAACCTCTGAAAAAGGCCTGATGAAATACATGGTAGGACTTTTTCAGACCAGGAGCCTCCAGATCAGGCTTTCCTCTTGTTTCACCAGGTTAGTGAAAGGAATAGCAGGCATTTGAGCCACAGACCATAATCCTCTTGGCCTGGCAAACTAGGGCTAATCTGTTGCCATGCGTTGAAGTCAAGTTCTCAGACTTCCCGCCTTCCCTTCATCTGGACATGATGTCACTGAGGGAGGCTGTCAGGGCCTTCCTCTGAACACCTTCAGCTTGCCTCCTGACCAAAAGACCCAGCTGCACTTGAACTTCAGAGGAGTAAAAGTCATTCATCCGCAGTCCACATCAGGGCTGGCTAACCTTTGGCTCTCCAACTCCTTGTTAGATTTCTGTTATGCCACTGTGCAGTTTTTGGAGTCACAAGACTCTGTTGACATTCCAGACTGCTGGAAGTCTCATGGGAGACGGATGTTGAAGTTACTGGTTTCCTGTTTCTTTGTTCCTGTTGTTCACTGTCTCTCATAGAGAACAGATGCATATTCTTTTCTGTCCTGCGTAGATAGAAATAAAGGTAGCAATGTAGCACATATTTCCTGGCTCCGTCTGCTGTCCGGGTACTCTGCGTAATGGGGAGCATGCCTGAAGCCTCATTAAAGTCTTAGGTTGTTAATCACTGTCGGAGCAGAGGTCGATGGATTCCAAAGATACGATGAGGAGGAGAGCTATTACAGCTCAGTTGTATGGAAGCTCCGACACTCCTATCATCTCTGACTGTTGGCTGTGCTGATGGGGGTTGGAGTCCAACAACAGCTGGATGGCCACAGGTTCCCCATCCCTGGCCTACACAATCATAATCCACTGACTGGTAGCAGATACCATTCATTCAAAAGCAAGGCTGGCTATTTAAGAACTGGGCCCAATGTTCTAATCTCTTCTGTTTTGGTGTTAACTTCCCCGGCTTCAGTTGGCAGAGAAAGTGCATAGAGTAGGGAGTAGAACACAGTCTGCGCAGTTGCTTCTAAGTATTATTGGTGTGCCTTAATTGAACAATTATGGTGAAGTCACAAAGGCAAGAAGCTGACACAGGGAAGCACGTCTGGGAATGCAGGGGCCGTTTGCTGTTTCTCAATAGCCGCGTCGTTGTGTAACGCTTGCATTTTTCTATCATGAAGACGGTTCCGTGAGCCAGTGCCAAAAGAAGCCAGAATTCTGATAAGATGTTAACATCTGACTTAAACATAGCTGGAGTGCCTGATATATGAGGTCATCTCCCCACTGTCTCGTTTACCCGAGCAGGAGGTGCTGCAGGGTGAAAGCTCAAGAGCATACGCAAATGGTCTGTGTAGGAAGACATCCCATTCACAAATGTGTCATTGGTGTGTATCGCCTACATATCACAGAGGCAAGGCTTGCCATAGTACTCATTGGAGTCAGCCTTGCTGGGCCTCTTTGAAAAGGTTGCAGAACAAAAGATCTGACTAAAGGTCCATCTGATCCATTGGCCAACCAGATAGGAGCATAGGAAGCTGCCTTATAGATGGTCCTTCTAGATAAGTATTGTCGCTCTATACAAAGATGTGCTCTCCCACGCCTACATTCCCAGCATGTTTGCACTCCTGTCTCAGGGACATCTACACTGGCTTGGTCATGTCCTCAGAATGGAATATGGCAGGATCCCCAAGGACATGACCTTGGGAGAGCTGGCTTCAGGCACCAGGCCGGTTGGCAGACCAACTCTGTGTTACAAAGATGTCTGCAAACATAACATGAAGGCTGGCAACATCAACCCCGCCGTGTGGGAATCCCTTGCACATCCATAGCAGTGACCAGAGGAGAAATGACTACAAGGAGAAGTGCAGAGAGAAGAAATGCTGTGGTGCATCTGCAGCCGCACAACCGAAGCTTTTTTGGGGGTGGGCCGATTCACCGCACCACAAACCTGCTGGTGGGCCGGAGTACACACGGCAGAGGGGCTTCTCTCCCGCCCCCCCCCCCTCAGTCCCTTCCATCCCCCTGCCTACCTAGGGTGCTGCCGAGAGGCAGAGGCTGGTGGCGGCAGGGGCAGCAGTGGCGGAGGAAGAAGGAGCAATCCACGGAACCGGCCATGAGCCCATGCACCATATCCGGCCTATGGGCCTTAGGTTGCCGACCTCTGGTCTCTACAGCCACAGCAGACGCTGTGACCTTCCAACAGTTCGGTTCCACCCCCAAAGGCACACACCTCCATTGCCTCCCAAGACAAATGGATGCCAACCAACACCATGGGTAGCCAACATGGTGTCCTCCAGAGGTGTTGGACTACAACGCCCATCAGCCCCAGGCACCATGGCCAGTGGGTAGGAATGATGGGAATTGTAGACTGTGATGTCTTCAGAACACATGGGCAATTTCTGGTCTACAATGCCTGACAGCAAGTCTCCAGAGTTTCAGGCAGGGTTCTCTCCCAACCCTACCTTGAGATGCCAAGGACTGAACCAGGGAGCTTCTGCATGCTAAGCTGATACTCTGCCCCTGGGTCACAGCCCTTCCTTGCAGGTGCCTCTGGAAAACTCACAAGCAGGGTATGAAGGCAACAGCCCTCTTCTGCTGTGTTGTGATTATTCTTTGATGCTTGTATTTCTCACTGTTTAAGTTTGGCACCAAAGGCAATCCTGCTGAGATTGCTTCCACTTGGGAGCTCTTGAGTGGATCCTGTCCCTGCTGAATGTGGGGCTTTAAGTCAGCACCAATCAAGCCCCATTTTTGGCAGAGATCAGCTACGCTCCAGAGTTCCTGACTGGAAACTCTGGAGTGTAGCTAATCCCATGCTGGCTTGAAGTCAACACCAATCAATAAGAGCCCCTCCTACACAATGAAATTAGACTCGAATGAAGCATTCTATTGCAGCCAATAGAACAGGTTGCAGTGTATTTGTGTGTGTGTGTGTGTGTGTTTGTGTGTTTGTATGGGTGTGTGGTGCCCTCAACAGTTTCCCAGCTTTGCAAATGTGTCCACAGCCCCCCAGTATTGGCAACCCTTATAACCATCTCTTTTTTAACTGCTTCTGATCTCTTACTTGTGGTACATTGCAGTTCAGACAGTAGAATTATCAATATCAGGGGGGATTAGGGGTGTCAAGTCAATTATCTTTTGATGCCTTCCATTTCTCTTGCTGTGTTCAACTGTATTTGCCAAGGTAGGGAAAACCATGTCACTAGTAGCTAGAGATGAGGGAGGAATTCAATTCAGTTCACATGCAAGACTCACCTGAAACAATGTGTGGACCGACCCAACACACAGACATCCTTCAAAGCTTGCACTTCTGAATTTTGCAATGCAGTTCTCCAGCCAAGCAGCATATATTTGAGTAAAATGTGCATTAAATGTACAAATTAGTGAAGATATTGTACCGAAATGCATATTAGGGAGAATGGCTTGGCAAAAATACAGTTAGGCAAAATTGCTTTGAAAATGTGTATATTCAGAGAAATTTGCACCTAAATAGATTAATGTTCAGGAGGACATCATCATCATCATCATCATCATCATCATCATTATTGCAAATCGACATAAAAATGTGGAGAACTAAGCTTAAGATTGGAAAATGAGAAAGGAAGAGAACTGAAATTGCCAGATTCTCCCATCACAACTAGTATCAGACACAAAGTTGCAGGGATGCGGGTGGCGCTGTGGTCTAAATCACTGAGCCTCTTGGGCTTGCCGATTGGAAGGTTGGTGGTTTGAATCTGTGTGAGCTCCCATTGCTCTGTCCCAGATTCTGCCAACCTAGCACTTCAAAAGCACACCAGTGCAAGTAGATAAATTGGTACTGCTGTGGTGGGAAGGTAAATGGTGTTTCCATGTGCTCTGGCATTCATCACAGCCCTCCATGCGCCAGTAGCTGTTTAGTCATGCTGGCCATGACCCAGAAAGCTGTCTGTGAACAAACGCTGGCTCCCTCGGCCAGAAAAGTGAGATGAGTGCCGCACCCCATAGTCGCCTTTGACAGGACTTAACCGTTCAGGGATCCTTTACCTTATGAAGTTTCAACAGGTTATCTTAGGCTAGACAATGCATCTTGTTGAGTCATTAAAGAAGAGAGCATCTCGCTGGGGGGTCACCATACAAAGGCTCTGGAAAGTGAATAGTCCTCTTTACTGAAGGCAAATTGATCCTGTAAGGCAAACATTTGCTGTAGGTGCCTCTGCAAAGCAAACAATCCTATCCGGATTGTTTTGGAGGGGTGGGAAGGAAGTCACAAAAAGAAGGGTGGCTTGAATTATTTGCACCCAGGATTAAGCTGTCTGTTACATGTCTCTGGACATATTTTCTTTGACAGCTCAGTACGCACGTTCTTTGAAACTTTAAATTACCTTTCGGTTAGAGTGGAGGCAAAAATGGCTTGGAATCAATATTTTAAATACAGTCTGTGTGGTAACTCCTTCACCTCCCTATTCATTGTGTAAAGCACAATTCTTACTCCAGATGCGGCTGACTCCAATTCCCATCAGCAGCTGTCATGACTGTCCATGGTCAGGGATGATAGGAGTTACAGTCCAGCAACATCTGGAGGGTCACAGGTTACCCATCCCTGCTCTAAGGAATATTTAAGAGCAACCAAAAACACAACTTGCCCCTCTCTTTTTGTAATGCATTTTGGATACTTCTGTACCAGCTCACAGCTTCCAAACCAAACCCTCAAAATAGATCCCTCTGTTGTTAAGAAACCTTAAGAAACCTTTCTACTTGGAATAATAGGATTGGAATTGCCCAAAAAAGATGTTAGATTGTTTTTGTATCCCACTACAGCAGCAAGACTGCTATTAGCTAAAAATTGGAAATCTCAAGAAATACCAACAGTAGAAGAATGGCAGGTGAAGATGTTGGGCTTTTTGGAGCTAGCTGACCTGACTGGAAGAATCCGCGACCAGAAAGGAGTATCAAGAAGATTGGAAGGAATTTAAAGACTATTTAGCCAAATATTTTAATATAAGATAATTTGAAGTCACTTGAAAATATTAAATAGGCTTAGGAATAAAATAAGAATGATTTGTTAAGCATTATGGATTTTGAACATCAAGAAAAGACTAGAAGATAGTAAATTGAGACTTAATTTTATTTTTAGAAAGAAGAGGAGCGCTGTTACAAGGGGATATAATGAAATTCAGTTAGGGGGGATTCAAGGAAGTCATTTAACAATGGAAATTAAAATGAACTTTAGAAGGAATATGTGTTTATATTTTTATTTCTTTTTTAGTATTGTAATGTGTTTTCTTTTGTATGTTTTATATATTATATTGGTCAAAATCAATAAGTTTTTTTAGAAAAAAACCAAAACAAAATAGATCCGTCTGTAGAATGCAGAGTATCACCCCCTGAATGAAGAATGAACTATCATCCCCTGCTTTGACCCCCTTGGCTGCTTCTATGTTTCAGAATCACATCCTCACCTTGATGTCTGTGGCTGCTCAGATCTACAAGCACCCCAGCCTGAAGAACTCCATTAGTTTGGTGGTGGTGAAGGTGGTGGTGGTGGAAGATGAGAAGGTTGGGCCAGAAGTGTCTGACAACGGAGGGCTCATGCTACGGAACTTCTGCGAGTGGCAGCAGCAGTTCAACCCTGCAAGTGACCGCCTCCCGGAGCACTATGACACAGCAGTCTTGTTGACGAGACAGGTGTGTAGACGCTTGCAGTCAGGTGTGTAGATAGAATTGCTCAGAGGCCCATGTTGTCTAATCTCCCTGCAAACAAACCAGGGTGAAGGTTCAATAAAGAGGTAATCTGGGAGCACCCTTTGTTACATTGCAATTTTTCCTCTTTGCAACAGGCAACCAGAAAAATGACTGTTAGAAGTCCGAACTGTATGCAGAGTGGGAAACAGCATCTGCATTCATATCAAAATGTTTGAGATAAGAGTACACTTGCAGTAAATATCTACAGTCATACCTTGGATTGAATATGCTTCAGGTTGAGCGTTTTCAGGTTATGCTCCGCAGTGACCCGGAAGTAACAGAACGTGTTACTTCCGGGTTTCACTGCTTGCGCATGCGCAGATGCTCAAAATGACATCATGCGCATGCGCGGAAGCGACGAATCGCGACATGCGCAGACGCAGGTTGCGTTCGCTTCAGGATGCGAACGGGGCTCCGAAACAGATCCCGTTTGCATCCAGAGGTACCACTGTATTAGGGATGACACACACACACCTCAAATACATAAGGCAGGCATCCCCAAACTCAGCCCTCCAGCTGTTTTGGGACTACAACTCCCATCATCCCCAGCTAACAGGACCAGTGGTCAGGGACAATGGGAATTGTAGTCCCAAAACAGCTGGAGGGCCGAGTTTGGGGATCCCTGACACATGGGTTTGTTTAGAAGGCTGGACTAACAGGAAGATTGAAAACAATACCACTTGATAAAATAATATAGCAAAGCCAGCAACTGAAACACACAACAAATCGCTAAGAGAGGAAGGGAGCGAGTGGTGGACTCTCCTTCACTGGAGGCTATCGGCTAGGAACTCTTGAGCTGTGATTCCTGCATTCCAGGCAGTTGCACTCGATGAGCCTTGGGGGTACTGTCCAAATCTAAAATACTACAATTCTATGAAAAAACCCTCACAGTGGCTTAAAAGAATTAACAAATTCCAAGAAGTTCCAAAAGCCCTTGGAGAATGATGAGGTCTTTCCCTGGCACTGAAAAGATAACAGAATAGCTATTAGGTGGGCCTCACCACTATTTGCTTTTAAAAAACAGAATTTGTATACCGCTTAATTGGTGTGGTGTTTTTTTTTAAAAAAAAACTCTCAGTGGTTTACATAAAATATACATTAAATTTATTGGTAAAAACCAGAAGTTAAAAAAACAAGTTGACCTAAGAAAAACCTCAGGGCTATAAATTTTTTAAAAATCCCAAGCTGGGATTCAAGGCAACTTACAATTTTAAAAAACAATTTTAAAACACAAAGTAATAAAAACAAAGTAGTTAAAAACAATAGTTACAATACAGTAAAACACATTTAGAACCAGCATTAAAATACTGATTGCCTTGATGTCAAGGGGAAGGCAGTTCCAGAAGGCAGGTGCTGCCCCACTGAAACATCAGTTCCTTTCAAGTGTGGAACAATCTGTTCATTTACATTGTTGTGTGAGAGGTCCATTGGGGGTGATGGTGGCTCCGTTTCCTTTGTGTACTAGTTTCTGTTTCATTTTCTCACTCACAGGATTTCTGTGGACACCAGGGCTGCAGGACCCTCGGAGTGGCTGAGACAGGCACCATGTGCAACCCAAACAAGAGCTGTTCTGTGATCGAAGATGAAGGTCTCCAGGCAGCCTACACCTTGGCCCATGAACTAGGTAGTTACCATGCCCAGACTGATGTGCACAGCAGGCGGGAGGAAGCCCATCATAGTGCCATTATTTAAAAAAAAACCACCACCCTTTTCTAGCCCTCATAGTTGGAAATATAAGCTTGCATATATTTAAACAATGACTGCTGAAATTTAGGAAGCCAATGGAATCTCAGAAGCTGTCTTTTACGGAGTCTGAACACTGGTCATCTGCTTCAGTATTGTCTGCACTGACTGGAAGTGGCTGCCAAAAACCTTTCCCAGTCCTGTGATGAGAATTGAACCTGAATTGAACATGTCTGCCTGCATGACATGTTCTCAATCACTGAGTTACAGTCGTTTCCCAAGTAGTTGCTGAACAAGTTTTTCATTGCCATGTGCACTGTTGTATAATTAACTAGCAAAAGCAGAATAAACTATGCAGTATGCAAATGTTGCAGAAGAGTGCTGCAAAAAATAGAAAACCTGCAGCTATGCAAAACGTAGGTTTCAAAATTCAGTTTTTCTTATTGCGTAATGGGGATCATAGGGACGCGGGTGGCGCTGTGGGTTAAACCACAGAGCCTAGGACTTGCCGATCAGAAGGTCAGCAGTTCGAATCCCCACGACGGGGTGATCTCCCATTGCTCAGTCCCTGCTCCTGCCCACCTAGCAGTTCAAAAGCACGTCAAAGTGCAAGTAGATAAATAGGTACCACTCCGGCGAGAAGATAAATGGCATTTCCGTGCACTGCTCTGGTTCGCCAGAAGTGGCTTAGTCATGCTGGCCACATGTACGGCAGCTCCCTCGGCCAATAAAGTGAGATGAGCGCCGCAACCCCAGAGTCGGTCACGACTAGACCTAATGGTCAGGGGTCCATTTACCATTTAATGGGGATCATGGCACTGAAAATAGAAGCTTTGTTTTAGGGTAACTTTTTATTTTCAGTGGCTTTTTTTGTACAGGGTAAGCACAGCTTTCAGATGGCAGACTTGGAAAAAAGTTTACTAGGGTATTACAGCACTTTGTTTGGGGATGAGAGAGACAGTTGCAAAGGAATTTAGGGCAATGAAGCCATCTCCAAGGACAATTATCAGTTCAGCAAGGCAGGAATAGCTCATTCACCTCCTGTTTCTATGCTCTTTCATTCCAGGGCATGTACTCAGCATGCCTCATGACGATTCCAAGGCCTGTGAGAAGAACTTTGGGACCTTAGGGAAGCATCACATGATGGCCCCTCTGTTCATCCACTTAAACAAGACTCTGCCATGGTCCCCTTGCAGTGCCATGCACATCACAGAATTTCTGGATGGAGGGCACGGTAGGTATCAAACTTGCTATCCTTTTCAGATGTCTGCTGGGACAGTCCCATTGATGCCTATCCATCTTTTGGGAATGGCTATTAGAAACTCCTTGGTAATGTCAAGATTACATCTCAGGGTACACCCTCCTCTGACAATACTGTGGTTTCTCCCTCTTCAGTTGCAGAAGGCATTTAGTCAATGCCAAACTCAAGATTGGCCATGTGTCAGAATCTGAACACTTTTGCAACTTTTCATGTGCTACAGTTTTGTGGTTTTAGGACAGGTAAAGCAAAGTACTTCTTCATGCAGTGCATAGTTAAACAGTGATGGTTGCTCCTACAGGAGGTAGAGATGGCCTCCAGCATGGATGGTTTTAAAAGAGGATTGGGCACCCCCCCATCAATAAAAAAATCTCATCAATAAAAGAATGGCAAATTAAACTTTGTGAATATATAAATTTGGCAAGATTCACAGCATTCTTAAGCATCAGCTGTCAACATTTCCCTTTTTTTAAGGGAAATTCCCTTATTCCAAATAGGATTCCTCGCAAGAAAAGGGAAAGGTTGACAGCTATGTTCTTAAGGGGACAATCAGACCAAAAATTAGCAAAAGAATGGGATTGTGTTAAAGAATATATGAAAAAAAACATTGTTCTGGAGTAAGTATATTGGTATGTAACAAATTAAGCTTTGCAGGGTTAAAGAAATTGAAAAACGGTGCAAAGGGTATAAAGACAGAGGTAATTTACATTAGACACAACAATTCAGAAAGATTAAAAATTTTGAGGTCTCAAAACAGAGGAAGGAAGTCAATATGTGTATATGTACAGAAGTAAATATGTGTATATGTACGTAAAGATTATTATGATGATGGTTTTCTCTGTAGGTTTGTGTGTGTGTGTGTGTGTGCGTTTGTTTCTGTTTGTTTTGCTTTGCTTTATTTTTGTTTGTTTTTTTCTGGATTTTATCTTTGTAATTTTTGTTGTAATTTTGCATTGAAAATTAAAAATTAAAAAACAGAGGATTGGGCAAATTTATGGAGGAGAGTAGGTGGCTGTTAGCCATTATGGTTGGAGGCATCAATGCTTCTGAACACAGTTACTGGAAACTACAGGAGGGGCAAGTGCCCTTGCGCTCAAGTCCTGCTTGTGAGTTTCCCACAGGCATCTATCTGCTTGGCCACTGGGAGAACAGAATGCTGGACTCATTGGGTCAATGGCCTGATCCAGGAGGTTGTTCTTATGCAAGGAAATCCTTAGCTTCTCTAGATTTTGTGATATTTCCAATTGGAATACAGACTTCTTTTGTTATGTATGCGATTTGACTTTGGCTGTGCAGTAGCTGGGAAGCTGATTCCGTACACATTTAAAGGCGTACCTACCTGATTCACACTTTCCTAAACAATATGCAAGGCAAAATACAACCATCCTTTGAAATCCTTATTATTCATTATTGAGATGAATAAAAAGCAGCCTTTGGTGTGACCTTCTTTACCTCTCTCCCTCACCAGGTGACTGCCTGCTTGACAAACCTGCCGAACCCATTGCCCTCCCCACAGACCTTCCAGGGCAAGTCCCCCTATACAACCTTGATCATCAGTGCCAGCAGATCTTTGGCAAGGAGTTTCGACACTGCCCAAACACCACGCAGGAGGACATCTGTTCCCAGCTCTGGTGTAAGCTGGAGGCAGGGGAGCGCCTGTGCCACACCAGGAATGGCAGCTTGCCCTGGGCGGATGGGACACCCTGTGGGGCAGAGAAGATGTGTTTGGATGGACAATGTGTGGCCCAAGATACAGTGATGCCTGAGGTAATTATCTAGTGAGAAGCAGGCAGCCCGCCTCTTACTAAAGGCCAAATAACACTTGAATAACACAGTTTCTATGACCTCTCCTCCAAACAGAGTGTGTACCCCTTTCTCTTCCTGACATTTCAAAATTATAAACACAGGAATACCTTCCCACTCACATGGAAAAATATACAGGGATCGTGTATCTTCCCTTCACGCCTGACATTATTATTATTACCATCATCATCATCATCTTATATTTAACTAAAGCATGCAAAAATTTCTAATTGCTATACAAATCCAGTAGACATGATACAAAAGGAAAGAGGACCAGGGAGGGAAGAGGGAAAGCCAGTACTGGAGCAACTTCCCCATTGCTGACCAATGGATGGGGGCAAGCTGGTCTTCTCTCTGCCATGATGATGGGGGCTGGGGCAGCCTCCCAATGGCAAATCAGCTGGAATCGGGGCCTTAACTCAGGGATTTGTATTTTGCAGCCGGCAGTGGATGGAAACTGGGGGCCCTGGAGCCCATGGAGGCCATGTTCCAGGACATGTGGTGGAGGAGTGCATTTCTCCGAAAGAGGGTGTTACAACCCCACACCTAAGAATGGAGGCAAATACTGCGAAGGCCAAAGAGTCAAGTATGAATCATGCCACACTGAGGAATGCCCACCGAATGGTAATCAGCTGTTTCCCGGCAAACCTTAATTCCCACTGACTCCAGAAGGAAGAAGCAGAGCTGACCCCACCCCAACCAAAGGGAAATAGCTTGTGACAAGAATGCAACCATTGTAAGGATGGGCAGGAAGCCGTTAAGATATCAGCTAATATATTGTAAGGCTTAACTACACTGCAGACATTTGTCTGTTTTCTATTGCTTTATCTGTCATAAATCCTGGGATTTTTAGTCTAGTCAGGATGCAGAGAATGACCTGTTAGAGATCATTAATATTGCCCCCCCCCTGAAAACTACAATACCTGGGGTCCCTGGAATGACAGAATGACTATTAACTTACTTTAAGGCCAAATTCACACAATACAATTAAAGCAGTATGGTATCACTTTAAACAATCATGGTTTCTCCCAAAGAATTCTGGGAGCTGTAGTCTGCTATTGACTGTTAAGAGTTGCTAGGAGATCCCTATTGCCCTCCCAGAACTACAGTTCCCAAAGTTCCCTGGGAGGAGGGATTGCTTTTTAAGCCACTCTGAGGATTGTAGCTCTGGGAGGAGAATAGGAGTCTCCGAATAACACTCAACACACTTAACAAACTGCAGCTCCCAGAATTCCTTGGGGGAAGCTGCGACTGTCCAAAACAGAGCTTTCCAAACTGTGTGTAGCAATGCATTCATGTGTTGGCTGCAGTGTGAAGGTGTGTCGGGCAAGCGCTCCCCGTCCTCCTCCAGGGGCTCGAAAGGGGTTAGTTTAAGCTCCGGTTTGCTAGTAAAACTGAATTACTGTCTCGTGAAATGATGCATGTCTAAAATGTGTGTCACCAACATGAAAAGTTTCGAAAGCTCTGGTCTAATGTGATAACATAGCGCTTCCAATGTATGATGTGAACACGACCGATGGCTGCAGTCTAGCTATGCCCTTTAACATGAACAAGATCAGGACTTGCTACAGAAGCATGTCACAGAGAACCCTAGATGGCTTTAAAAGAGGATTAGGAAAATTCATGGAGGAGAAGGCTATCAATGGCTACTAGCCAGGATGGCTATGGCTGTTTTTCTGGGCTTCCATGTCTTCATGTGCAATCAGATGCCTTTCCTTTCCTTTGCAGGCAAGAGTTTTCGAGAGCAACAGTGTGAAAAGTATGACAGTTACAACTATACAGACACAAACGGGAATCTGCTGGAGTGGGTCCCCATGTACACAGGCGTGTCACCTCGAGACCGCTGCAAGCTGTTCTGCCGGGCTAAAGGGGGAACCCGTCAATTCAAAGTGTTTGAGTCCAAAGTAAGACTTGCTCTTTGCTCTGAGCGTAACCTCAAAATCCCTTCGAGCAGTTACAGCACTTTAAAAAAAAATTATTAGATTTTCCACAATTATAACAAAAAACACAAAGCAGAATGACACACAAAAACAGGGGGAAAAAAGAAAAAAAGAAAAATACATCAATGAACGAAAAAAGCAAAAGGGAACAATAAACAATAAACAAATAAACAATAACAACAAACTTAATTCTTTACAAATCCAACCTTTTAAACATCTTGGTTGACTTCCTCTAGTCCCTCCCTTCTGAGTTTCCTTGTAGTTGAAAGTAACAGCTTTCCAATATCATTATTAAACTAAAACAATTTCCAATTATAATCCATTTTATTCACTTTTCTTAATATTCTAGTTACAGCACATTTGAGCTTCTTTTTGCAACTAAACGAAGAAGCAAAAAAATGAATTATGTGCAAACTGTATGTACATTTCAGCAGACTGGGATTATCCTAAATCAGGCATCACCAAACTCGGCCCTCCAGATGTTTTGGGACTACAACTCCCATCATCCCTAGCTAACAGGACCAGTGGTCAGGGATGATGGGAGTTGCAGTCCCAAAATGTCTGGAGGGCCGAGTTTGGGGGTGCCTGTCCTAAATCATGGTATCACAGAGAAGGGCAACGGAACCTCACTTTGCTCTCGCTTTGTTTTTGTTTCAGGTAGCTGATGGGACCCTCTGTGCACCCGACACCCTCTCTGTTTGTGTGAGTGGGCAGTGCATCAAGGCTGGCTGTGACCACATCATTGGTTCGCCCAAGAAGTTAGACAAGTGTGGGATTTGCGGTGGCAACGGCTCAACTTGCAAGAAAATATCTGGCTCACTCAACAAATCTAAGTACGAGGCAGACCAGGGCAACCTGAGCCAATCCAATCCTAGTATTGCGAAGGAGGGAGATGGTTGGGCGAGGGCAGGGTAGACCAGAGGAAGACTGCATAGGAGGCGATGGCTGACCTGATTCCTTGTTTAATATGGTTCTGGAGCTGGATTTAAAGATGGTGCTACAGAAGCACAAAAATCATAGATCAAAGGGGAAACCTCGTAGCTTTGCATGTAGAAGGCCCTAGTTTCAGTTCCTGGCATTTTCTGGCCCAGTTAGGAATGTTCCCTGTCTGTATCCCTCCAGAGGCACTGCCCATCAGTGCAAACAGTAATAAGATAGATCAACCAATGTATAAAGCAGTTTCCCTGCTGAGGATAGGGGAGGGTCTCTTTGCAGAAGGGGCCATGGTCCTTTATGGAATATCAATTTTGTAGCTGAAGAAATTTGTTGTGCTGTTTCTGGAGTTTGTAGGAATGGTGTTATTGTTTTGAGAGCTTATGTATTATTCCACTTTTATTTTGTATGCTATTTTGATGGCTTTCTGTTGTGAAGTAATAATAACAGCAGCAGCAACAGCAGCTCAGTGACAGCATCTGCTTTGCATGCAGAAGATTTCAGGTTCACTTCCCAGCTTCTCCAGGTAGGGCTGGGAGAGAATCCTACCTAAAGCCCAGGAGAGCTGCTGCCATTCAGTGTATGTTCCTACCAGTGGGGCATGGGCTGTGTAACTGAGCTGGGGAATCCGCAAACAGCTCTGATGTGCAAGCAAGAACAAGGATCTGCCAGCTACCATTGTTAAGGATATGTCAACCTAGTTCTCCAACAACCCTCAAGTGAGATACACACCTTGAAGTTCAGGCAGATAGCAATATTCTTTCAATACTTCATCCAGGCATTTGTGATAGGAATATATACAGTGGTACCTCAGGTTAAGTACTAGATTCGTTTTGGAGGTCTGTTCTTAACCTGAAACTGTTCTTAACCTGAAGTACCACTTTAGCTAATGGGGCCTCCTGCTGCCACCGTACCACCAGAGCACAATTTTCTATTCTCATCCTGAAGCAAAGTTCTTAACCTGAACTATTTCTGGGTTAGCAGAGTCTGTAACCTGGAGCGTATGTAACCTGAGGTACCACTGTAAAGGAATTGTAAAAAAATAAATAAATAAAATTGTATTTATGATCAAAACTCATTGTTTTTGCCCTATCCAATTCCCTCTTTTCTTGGGAAATGAAGTGTCTCTCTGGCTTCTGCTACATTTCTAGGATGCTGCACCTGATGCAGCAACAGCCCTAACGGCTTTTGAATTATCACCCCTCTCTCCCCCACCTCCAAGAATCCTGGGACTTACAGGTTTGGTGAGGGTGCTAGGCATTCCCTTAGCGGTCCTTTGTCCCCTGACATAGCCACAGTTCCTAAGGGTAGCTTGGGAGAGATGACAACTTAAGCCAATTTCATTCTGTGGTAGATAGAATACATATTAATGATTTATTTTATTATTTATTTGGAAATATTTATTTCATGCCACTTAATTTTTAAAAGCATTTGCATAAAATGGTATGAAATAATTATTTGAAATTTGAAATAAAAACAAGTCTTTAAAAACCACGGACGTAACAAAATTATCTGACCATGGAGGAATGAATAAATGAAATTTTTTATTGTTTAAAGCCAGAGGCCACCACAGTATTAATACAACAAACAAACATGTCTCTTTGGTCTCCACAGATTTGGATACAACGACATTGTCACAATCCCCGCAGGAGCAACCAATATTGACATCAAGCAACATGGTCGCCGAGGGGTGTGGCCTGACCAAAACTATTTAGCCCTGAAAACCCTGGATGGCAAATACCTCTTGAATGGAAACCTTGCCATTTCAGCTATGGAAGAAGACATTTTCATCAAGGGGACTGTACTGAGATATAGTGGCTCTCTTACCACCCTGGAACGCATCCAAAGTTTCCAGAAGCTCCCGGAGCCACTTACAGTCCAAGTGTTGACCGCTTCCGCTGAGCTGTTCCCCCCAAGGGTGAGATACACCTTCTTTATCCCCAAGGACGTCCACTTCAGCAAACAGAAGAGCAAGGAGAAGAACTTGGCCAACGTAATCAAGCCCATGCTAACGTCACAGTGGGTCCTGGGAGACTGGTCCGAGTGCTCGAAATCGTGCGGCTCTGGCTGGCAGAGACGAGCAGTGGAGTGTCTGGATGTGGAAGGGCAGGTCTCCTCAGCCTGCAACAAATCCCTCAAGCCTGAGGACATCAAGCCCTGCAGTGACTTCCCATGCCCCATCTGGCAGATGGGGCCTTGGTCCCCCTGTTCTCAAACATGTGGAGAGGGAATGCGGACACGAAGCCCCTTGTGCGTTGACTACACAGGGAAACCTATCACCTCAGAGAAATGTGGTTCACCGCGGCCGCCAGCAGCTACCACCGCGTGCATGCTTCAAGAGTGCTGAGGGCAGAGGGATGGCCGACACATGATCAGAGGCATGTGTAACATAGGCTACTAACCTGACCCGAACCAGGCTTGGCATGGCCAAGCAAGGATGTAGGTTTAAAGGCAAATGTGCACTATTTGACCTGAGCAGGCCCTGCTGGGTAGACCTGTTTGAAAGAATAGCAGGCATTGAATACCAGCCACTTTCTTTCTCTCTCTCTCTTGCATTGTCTTCCTCCAAATTGGCATCTACCTCAGGGGCGCGAGCGCGGAATAGCATGGGATTTTGGATGAATAATGGTAATTATTTTTAAAAAAATATTCTTTTTTTTTCCAGGCCACTATTTTACACCTAGGAGAATTTATAAACCGGTCCTAAGCTGGACCTGAATTTTCCTCACACTTTCCCCAAACTTTTTTGTGGGTCTTATCACAGAAATGGCATCTAAGAACCTATCACTCTTCAAATACAGGGATACCCTCAATCAGTTTTTCAGTAGTATGCAGCTCCTATAATCAGTATAGCAACTATCTACTGTGGGCCCCTAACCCAGCCCCCATGTTGAATATCTGTATATGAATGAGCAGGCCACTTAATCCCACGCTGGCCATGATACTCGTAGCTCCTAATCAGAAGGATTCTGCTGGAGTAACTGACTTTCCGACGGTTGTCTCAGCTGCAAAACAAGGTACACAATTCAAACCTGTTCTGCAGGCTTTCGTCAGGATTAGTCGAAGGCTTATTATATACAGTGTTTATTATATGGTGATGTTTTTCTTGCAGTGATTTGTTGGCCATGGTCTACAATAGACTGGTTCTCCATTAGATCAAAATTCTGCAGCTGACTGATCTGATACCTGCACTCTCGTGTCATTGGGAACAGCAGCATGAGGGACATAGAAACCCTGGGAAGAGCTGTAGCTCAGTGGTAGAACATCTCCTTTGCATGCAAGAGGCCCCAGGCTCAATCAAATGCAAGCTTATCTGAAACCCTGGAGGGCCAGTCAGTGTGGATAAGACTCAGCTAGATGGCTCAAGGATCTAGCTCAGTATAAGGCAGCTTCTTTTGCCTCTCTTTTCACCTGCTCTCTGACTAGAGCATCCTGTCATGGTTAAAAGCAGCGTGAGCAGAATGACACAGACATGCAGCATTCAATCCTCAGCCCTGGCTTTTAGGGATTGAAAATGGCAGGTGTGGCTCATCCTCCTTTTCGTTGCCATGCAACAACATCTGCCAATTTGGAAGCTTTGTTAAGCTTAATAATAATGCTGTGAGCCAAAGAAAGATGATATAGGTTTAACTCTATGAAAGGTATACCACCACCCCTTATTTTAGTGAAGGGAGACACAATTGGGCTTCAATGAAGTGCTAGTCCTATTCAAAGCAGACCCATTGAAGTTCAAGGACATGACTAACTTGGGTTAATTAATTTCAACAGATCTACTCTGAGTATTGTCCTTGAAAACGGTTCCTTGGTGATAACGTCACCAAGCAATGTCCCGCCATGGCCTGAAAATAAAACTCCCTTCCCAGTTGGATCCAGGCTTTGTAAATCAGGAAGTGAGTTCAGCAAACAAACTCTATAAACCGAGACACAACAAAATACGTTGAAAATTGGCACAGGCTCATTGATCCAAAACATTTGGACGCCTTTGCTCAGTTGTGTAATACAGCCTAAGAAAGGCACCTCAGCCATCTCTTGGGTTGAGCACAGTTTAGCATTTCCTTTTCTATGGAAACCCTTGTTGCTTCCAGGCCATTATGTGTTTGTCAGCTACATGTTTGCATAAGGAGATTATTCCGAAAAAGAAACCAGAATACCTACTGTGTATTTCATTACTTGTAAATAGTTGGCTCAGTTTCAGTGTATATAATAATATGGATGTGATTATATTTACGCATATTTCCCCAATACTTCTCCCCACCCAACAGCTTGCTTTACTTGTGGATTTATTATACGTACCATGTCTTCATACTGGCTTTCATGCTAAGGTGACTCAAGGTTCATGCACATGAAACAGGGAAACAGTGATTAAATATCACATTACAGCTATTGGATCAAGGAACTAGGCATCAAAGCTAAAGCAATTTCTACTGTCTCTGCTTTAAGTGTATGGCATCATGCTCATAGACAGTGTTAACATTCCCAAAGCTGATAAGGTCATATCCACACCACACATTTAAAGCATTATGATACCACTTTAACAATCATTACTTCCCCCAGAGGAACCTGGGAACCTTAGTTTGTTAAAGATGCTGAACTCATAGAGCTACAATTCCCAAACCCCTTAAAAACTACAGTTCCCAGGATTGTCCATGACAGTTAAAAGTGGTATGTGAGCGCTTTAGACGTATGGTATGAATGTATAATCTATATATTCTAGAAAAATATTGGTGACTTTCACATGCTTTGGCTACTCACAGTTTCTATAAGCACTTTTGGAAAAGCTGAAAAACATCTCCCCTATGGTATTTTTTTGGCATTCCTTGTGAAAAAGAATGCAAAAATATTGATGGGCCTTTGGTTTGATCCAGCAGGGCCTCTTCTTATGTTCCATTTGCACTTCCTCTCTTAGTTGCCATCTATCTGATTGGATACATGACATTCTAGTGCTATCCTCTTCACCATGTGATCCCTTAAAAACCAAGAAAGGAGAAGTAGCAACTCGGAGAGTGGGGAGGACAGGAATGGTGCTGAAGCTATAGCAGCCAGGGAAAATAATGGCAGTATGTAGAACTTCAGAAAATATTTCCGCTGAATCAAAATTGCAACTTTCCATCCCAAAAAAACTAAGAGAATATCCAGCAGATGTTGTTATTTTGCTAAATCTTTCATATCACCCTTGTATTCCAATTCTACCCAAGACTTTGTGCTTAGGATTGTAGCTCTAATTACTGTGCACCAATTAAAAGCCCTACATTCTTCATAATGGCTTATCCATCCTTAAAGTTCAAATCACTATATAGTTTATAAAAAGCACTGGAGAGGCCTCAAGCTTAGGCCCCAGTGCTATTGTTGCCACTGGGACGCATGGAAAATGGAGTTCCCAGTCCTTGCTTGTCTCAGTGAACTGAACTGGAATGCATCGTAAGCAATATTTCCCAGGCTCCCTGGCAGCAAAGGAGATGCTCGAGAACATAGATTGCTGCCAAAAGCAAGAGGAATCTAGTTCCCCATGCTACCTGGTAGTAAAAGGTGAGCACCCAAGCCTTAAGCTTGACACCCTCCCATCTCTCACTAGGGCAAGTCTGCACTGAGCCATACCAGGATAGCAGAGCATATGCTTTAATGGGGAAGGTTCTGAGTTCAATCTCTGGCATCTGCGGAGACAGTGAGAAGAGAACTAGGATGGCCAGAAGCAAAAAAGGACAGGACTCCTGCACCTTTAATAGTTGTGCAGAAGAGATTTCAGCAGGTGGAGCTTGCGTGACAAGCTGCTTCAGAAAGCAAACCTCAGCTCTATAGAATAGAGTTGCAGGGAGGAAGGGAGGTTGAAAGATGCAGAATTGCTAGCGGATACTCTAGTCAACTGTTCCTGTTCAAGAGGACAGAAATACTTACCCTGAGTTCCAGGAACTATCCTCACTATCCATTGTAATGCGCACGTTGCTCCAATGCTTGGCAGTAACACTATCCGGCAGCCCTAACTGTATATCACATTTCATTCTGAATCTTACACCAGCAGGCATGATCCTGCTAGTTGTTCCAGTGGTTAAATACTGGAAGCCAAAGAACAAGTTAGTGCAGGAGGCACATGTAAACTTACACCCCCGTCTACTAAGCAGTGAGAATTGGATTCCTCTGAAATTAATGGGATTCAGCATGTAGTAGAAGAAGCATGTGAGTTGGGGAGCAAAGACTGGGTTCTCGGACCTCTGGGGAAGGGCCATAGCTCAATGGTAGACTGCATTCTTTGCATGTGAACAGTCCCAGGGTTCAGTTTCCAGGTACGTCTGAAGAAGACTCCCACCTGAAACCCTGGAGAGCTGCCCTCAGTTAGTGCAGACAGGACTATGCTAGTTGGACCAGTACTATAAAGCAGCTTCTTATGTTGATCACACATGCTAATATTCCAGGGGTTGGAAGCAGATGACAGTGGAGAGCTAGTAGGTGTGGAGAGTTATGCACCCCTCCAAGCTGCCACTTCTTTCCTGCACATGCTCCTCCTCAACCTTGCATTTGTGATAACTGGAGTGTACATATTTGTGAAACAAGGGTGTGCCTCCATAACATGTGGTTCCTTCCTCACTTCTGCTTAATCAGGACCATCCTGAGATATACTGTCTATCAACTGAACATTTTATCTCCCAGTAAAATACTTTTATATAGAGAAGGCTTTAACATACAACATACTTTCCTCTTTCTACCCCTGTATGCACTCAGAAAAACACACAAGCAGTAGTTGCAAGGAGTGATGTGGTACTGACAACAAAATCCTGGGCTTAATATGTGCTTAAAGGTAAAGGTAAAGGGACCCCTGACGGTTAGGTCCAGTTGTGGCCAACTCTGGGGTTGCGGTGCTCATCTCGCTTTATTGGCCGAGGGAGCCGGCGTACAGGTTCCGGGTCATGTGGCCAGCATGACTAAGCCGCTTCTGGTGAACCAGAGCAGCGCACGGAAACACTGTTTACCTTCCCGCCGGAGCGGTTCCTATTTATCTACTTGCACTTTGATGTGCTTTCAAACTGCTAGGTTGGCAGGAGCTGGGACCAAGCAACGGGAGCTCACCCCGTTGCAGGGATTCGAACCGCCAGCCTTCTGATCGGCAAGCCCTAGGCTCTGTGGTTTAACCCACAGCGCCATCTGCGTCCCAATATAGGGGCACCCTATTCCTTTATCCACCTATGGACTCAAAAACCCAGTCTCTATTTTAGTGGAACCTTCAAGTCCTGGAGCCTGCTCATTTCTACTGTAAGAATTAGTACTCCAAGGGTAGCCAACATGGTGTTGGTTACCCATGTAGTAGTCTGTATACCATTAGGTCAGTCCTGGTTTGTCTAATGCACCTTTGCCAATCAAGTGCCCTCCAGATGTTTCAGACTACAACTCCCATCAGACCATCCAGTGCATCAGTTTAGTGAAGGCTGGCCCAACACCTTCCTTTACACTTAGTGCACAACGGGCTTATAACGAGCTTCCTCCTGCATCAAAACCTGTGTGGTCCTCAAATTTCTTTTCTAAGGCCCCCAATGTCCAAATGACTCAGAATTATATCCTGAATTAACTTGGTGTTGAGGAGGGGGAATAGCTTGTTACTTAAGAATTCACTTGTATGAGAAACTAGGCTGGATTCAACCTTAAGAAAAGCAGATTCACTTTGTTAAAGTTCCATCTTGACACGTCTGGCAAAAGGGTCAGCATGGTCTCCCCACAATTAAATGCCGCCACCTTGTAACTTAACATGACATTTGGCATCCTTGCTCAAAGTAAGGCCCCGTGCTGCTCTTCATGTAAACAGACCAAGGAAAGCACTGGGCATTTGGGGACAAAAATAGGATAGTTTGGCTCTTCCTGCTTTGGAAATGTCATGCCCATCTGTACTATACACTTAAAGCAGTATCAAACCACTTTAAACAGGCATGGATTCCCCCAAGAATCCTTTGAACTGTGGTTTGTTAAGCTCACTGAGGCTTGTTATGAGATCCCAACTCCCCTGAGTTATAATTCTTAAGAGTGGTTCAGTAGTCAATTCCTTTTCCCAGGGAACTCTGGGAACTATAACCCTGTGAGGGAACAAGGGCCTCCTAACAATTCTCAGCGCCCTTAAAATTAACTATAGTTCCCAGGAGTCTTTAGGGGAATATGTGACTGTTTCAAGTGCCATGATACGGATTTAAATGTATAATGCAGATAGAGGCCAAAGAGTTAGAGACATTCTACCGATTGCAAATCTTGAGGTGGTAGAATGCTAGACTGAATCACATCAGACTGTTGATGGAGGGGTCATATTTTCCTGAAATGCTTCACTTGGAAAGCTTCCTGGATCCCAGAGAGGGCTGCCCTACTCTTTTCTCCCTGACGTGCTAGTTCATAGTGTACAGAGAGTTTCTTTACATGAGGGAACATTGGCAATGACCCCATCTACTGTTCAATGGTACAGTCCAGAAGTCTGCCAACTCGTTCTGCGTAACGCATGGAACAACTCTTTGCTGCTGCTGGGCAACATCCATCAGCAGAAGGTTGGTGTGATCAAAGCTGCTGCATGTTTCCTCTTTGCTTTTTCTTGTGGAAACAAGGCACAGGCAGATTTCTGTATCTAGCACATGCAGGATTTTTGATGCCAGCGCTGAAGGTCATTCAGCATCTGGCTGTTGGGAGATTGGGAGATGTGGTGCATTCTTGGGAAAAAGCAATGGAATTCTGTGGTGCTACTTGGCTGCTCCCTCTCGGGGCTGAAACAGTGCGGAATGTGCTCTGGCAGCTTTGAGACGGGTGAGTCCAAGGCAAGGATGACCCTGTTTCCTGCAGATGGCAACCTTTCAAACAAAGCCACTCTGCACAGTGGGTGCAGGTTTTAAGATGGGCTCCTCAGCTGTTGTGTGAAGGCTGCAGCTTCATTCTGCTTACATGAAAAGGAAAAGAACTTTTCTCAGAGGATCCACCATTACGCAAGGGCTCTGACCCTCAGCACCTTTTTGACAATAAAGGGGAAGCTGTTTTTGTTCCCCTTGAATGGAGCCAGTTAATGACTGCCTAAAAGCTATCCCGCTGGAACGGCCAGAGGGAGGGAACAGCTGCAGCCTGAAACAGATATACTTGGTAGTTAGTGATCAGGGTTGGGTGAATCTGCCAATTTAGGTTTCTCTCACTTTCTCACTTTTCCAATTTTAAGTTCAGATCTCCGCATTCCACATCTGTTTATGGATTCTCTCTCTAATCCTGAAACTTCAGCAGCATTTTAGTGCAAGTTTCTCCTAATATACACATTACTGCATACAATTAATATACCTAATTATCTAATATGCATAGTAACTGAAGCATCTTGTTTTCAGTGTTTCTAAATGTTTATCTTTGAAGTACACAGTGACTAAAAAAGCTCCCCTTTCATGCTGAATAGGGTGGCTGTAGAATACTGGGACTCTGCTACAGAAATAGTAAGGGGTCTCTGACTTACCACCATGACCCTGGACTACTGCACCAATGCTCCCAGCCCTGCTTTTTTAACAGGAAATGCCAGGCGTTGAACCTAGGACTACCTGCACACAAAAACCCCATGCTACAGCCCTTCTCCATAAAAGGCAATTCCAAATCCTCTGGAGAGACAAAAAAGGAGAAGAGGGTATATTTAAACCAGGGAGTTTTAGATCCCACTTTTGATAGGAAAGAAAAAAGGTTGCCTCAGTCTTTAACCACCAATTTGAACTTTGTCTGGTCCAAAAACCTTGGATGCTCCCACTGCATTTCAAGGTTCTGGGTGCAACCAGAAGCAGAAACTCCTAAACACCAGGAGGACAAAAAGTAGTTTGAGAGATCTGACCAGTACAGGAAATACTGGAACTCTTAGCCAGAAAGCTTTTCCTTGCCAAACAGCTATCTTAATTTTGTAGACACAAGACATTTGGCAACAACAGTCCCACTCTCCCTTTTTGCAGGATGCAGAGAGCTCCTATAGAAGCCAAGAACATTTATTACCCTATGAAGAAGGTTGAAGAGAAGATAGGGTTCCTGATGACCGAGGGTTAGTTTCCTGAGCCAAACCACAAGTCTTGCACTTCACATTCTTTCAGATATCTGGGATAATCCCTGGATGTTCTCCTTTGTAAGAAATAATACCTATATTCCTCTCGCTATTTTTTGTTCTTGTTTCACATTAAACTGCAGTTTTTTTAAAAAAAATAGTATAAATCGTTTTACTGGTATAATACATTTCCCATGAAACAAAAGATGAATCCAAGCCATACACTATTTCTTCTGGGATGTGTATACCAGGGAGTTGTATGCAACTAAATTCTACTCAGAGTAGGCTCACTTAAGTTAATGAACCTAAGTTAGTCATGCCCATTAACTTTAATGTGTCTACTATATGTAGGACTAGCCCCAGATTTTCTAATGTGCCCTTTAAAAAAAAAAGTCAAGGCCAGCTGCAAAATTTGGTTTGGTGCTAAATTCCACACCTGCTGTATGCAAATCAGACCTATCTCTAATAATGCAGGAAGACTTCATTTATCAGGGGGAATATCTGGACTTTTTTGATAAGTAGAATGGGTAGATAAGAAAGGGGAGATTACTAGCTGTTTATATTTACTTATTGTGTGATGCTACCTGGAGATCAGGCAAAAGCAGGAGCACTGTGAAAATGAGTTGTGCTGTATTCTGAAGAGAGAATCGTAGAATTGGAAGGGACCCTGAAAATCATCTAGTCCAACCCCCTGCAATGCAGGTATATGCAGCTATCCCATATGGGAATCAAACCTGCAACCTTGGTGTTAGCAGCTCCACACTCTAACTGAGCTATCCAGTTAGTCATAACATTCTTAACATCTGTGAGTTCTTTGTTAGCCAGCCAAACTTTGCATCTTGTCTTGCCTGGTAGATCAAGGCAGCACATTTGTTCTTCCATGCATCCATCATTTGCCTTACAAAAAAATAATGAACTCCCAGCAGATTGGGAGAAAGGGAAGAGGTACACTGCCAGTGTCACAGGCCCAGGCTAATGGGGCACTTGTCAAGAGGTACCCACTTAAGCCAGCCTTTCTCCAACACATCAGAAACTTGCAAAACCGTTCCCTCCCCAACTCACTGGAAGAAGTGACATGTTTTTCCAAGGCAGGAAAAGTGCATTCATACCACATCTACCATGCTTAAAATCCTCTGTGTGTCTTCACCCCATGTATGAGGTCATCTACCGGAAGTGAAATTCCAGTCACTCTAACATGGTGCTGGATGCTGTCCTTTCCCCGATTCATTCTTCTCTCTCGCAATGCACTTCCAAAAACTCAAAAGGTCACTGTGTGCGTCTTTTCTGTCGGGCTGTAAGTAACACTTCTTTGGAATATGCCCGGCATTCTAGCCTGACATTTTCCTGAGGCTGTGTTAGAGATATGTACGCTGTCATAAAGCCTGTGCTAGACTTGGAAATGGGGAGAGCAACATCTCATCTATCAGTACTGTCAGTGCAGCCCGCTGTTTGGTTTTCCCTTATACAGAAAAATAGACCATACTCAGTAAGCTGCTCCTTTTAAAGCCCAATTTGGTTCTTCGTACTGTTATGCTTTGCTGAAAAAAAGAAAGAAACAGTAAGATGTATACTTGGGAGAGTCCACATATGCCTCAGGTTATTGCTGGATTTCAACTGAAGTGACGTTCACAGCAAATTTGGAGGTTCCTTCTTAGGTGAAACAACTAAGAAACTTCAGAGGATACACACACCCCAACAAATTGGATAAGATTAAATATTTCTCAAAAGGGTTTCACACAATCCCAACTTAAACTAGTTTAGGGACCCCTCTAGAGTCCTTTTTTATTGTGCATTTATGGTCATTTGTGCTTGTGGTGGTGGTATCTGGGTAGTTATACATGATTCTGCTTTCAATAGAGGGCCAAAAGAGAGCCAGTGTGGTGTAGTGGTTAAGAGCGGTAGACTCGTAATCTGGTGAACCAGGTTCGGGTCTCCGCTCCTCTACATGCAGCTGCTGGGTGACCTTGGGCTAGTCGCACTTCTCTGAAGTCTCTCAGCCCCACTCACCTCAAAGAGTGTTTGTTGTGGGGGAGGAAGGGAAAGGAGAATGTTAGCCGCTTTGAGACTCCTTCGGGTAGTGATAAAGCGGGATATCGAATCCAAATCCAATACTGTTCGTGCCTATAAAGGTTTTGGGGCAGACATAACTGCTTTGCTTCCAATCAGTGCATGTCCCATAGCTTTCTGCTGAAATCTTGTAACTTTTCACACCACAAATTTTATGCGGGGGTAGAATGTCCCGCCTTTGGTGCGCTACAGCACAAGGGTGCTCCTCCAGAAGTCAATAATGCGGTAACATTGGAGAAGCATCACAAAACAATAAAGCAAAATAATGTGTGGACTGCCCAGTGTAATTCCACCACTCATGCACTGTTATTGTGTCAATGACATGTTGTAGAATACATGTCTGCACCCACCCACCCACGCAAACAAACTTAACACCAGTCTGGAAAAGCCCTAAGTCTGTAGCATAAAGATGCTTCCTTGGGGATCATTCCACTCAAATTCTACTCTTTGTCTTCAACCCCATCCTCCTGACTCTGCACTGCCCACTCCTGTAATGCTACTATCTTTTTTGCATTTGGAATGCCTGCCTGAATTAGCCCTTCTTTTTTAAATAAAAACAAACAAACAAACATGTAGCATTGATGGTGATGTACGTAAAATAAGTTATATACAGGATTTATATGTATATATGTTTCCCTTCAGTGAAGGACTGTAGCATTGTACTGAGCCTCTTGTAAAAGGTATTTATTTTGTGTACAGTAACTGTCTTTGGATGGGCGGGAGAGAAAGGGTGACTGCGTTACACAATGCTGCTGCCTCTCCCACCTTCTCAATTGCATTTTATGCACGGGGAGGGAAATCTCACTCCTTTCTCTCAACTGCTTACTTGCTCAGCTAGAATATCTGTACAGTTTGGTGTGCAGACCCAGTAAGCTGGTTCTAGTCAAGCTTTGCAAAAAAAAACACAAAAAACTTTCTAATTTTTTAATAAATGTTTTGTTTTAACCTTCTTCTCCCCTCCCCTTTAATCTTCTAAAAACAGATAGCCAGATTGTAATGCTAGCATTTAGCTGTGAATAAAAGACTTCCTCAGTTAAGATCCCTTTGTTTGATTTCCTTTTTCTTGTTTTGCATTTGGGATTCATTCCAAATTTCCACAGCTATAAAACCTCAGGGTTATGCATACACCTTTCCTGTTTAAGGTGGAACCCGAAGTTATATAGTGGACACAGGTCAGGGAAACCCAGCTAATTCTCAACAGCTTAAAAGTGTCTGTGTGAGAGCATGCACACACACACTGTGGATGTGATTCACATAGCACAACCAGGGACAAGCACCTAACTCTCATCACAACTGCCACCACCCTCTTTCCCAAGTTGCTTCTTTCACAGAATCTTTAAATTAATTTGTAACACTTGAGATAAAGCACAAGCCACGACCATAGCTGGCAAAGGTTGGTTCATTCAGGCAAAAGGAGCACAGCTCCACCAACCTCAGTCAGCCTTCATCCAGCCTCCACCTCTGTCTGCCATCTTCCTTACAACCAGCCCAAGCAATGGCACTGGCTGTCATCCTGGAAAAAAGTGACAAGCAGAGTGCCACAGGATTCTATCCTGGGCCCATTGTTGTTCAACATCTTTCAAAAGGAATGAGGAGATGCTTACCGATTTTGCAGATGACACCAAACTGAGAAGGGTAGAAGACAGAATTGGGATTCAATATGACCTTAACAAATTGGAGAACCAGACCCAAACTAACAAAATGAATTTCAACAGGGACAACTGTCAGGTTTCTGCACACAGGCAAGAAGGAGCTACACAAATTTAAGATGCGGGACACCTGGCTTGTGAAAAGGATCTAAGGGCCTTAGTGGACCACAAGCTTAACCTGAGAGAGCCAGTGTGGTGTAGTGGTTAAGAGCGGTAGACTCGTAATCTGGTGAACCGGATTCACGTCTCCGCTCCTCCACATACAGCTGCTGGGTGACCTTGGGCTAGTCACACTTCTTTGAAGTCTCTCAGCCCCACTCACCTCACAGAGTGTTTGTTGTGGGGGAGGAAGGGAAAGGAGAATGTTGGCCGCTTTGAGACTCCTTCGGGTAGTGATAAAGCGGGATATCAAATCCAAACTCTTCTTCTTCTTCTGAGTTAAGGTAGAGAGACCAACCTGCAGGAGACCAACCTTTTGGCACCATCTCTTGCAATCTACTAACCATTGACATGGTACAAAGAGTGATGTATGCAACAAGCCATGGAAAATGCTGCCAGCTTCCTCAACTTAGCAAGAATTGTAGCCTCATACACTTATCTCCTGTGTGTTCTGATCCATAGCCAAAATTTAGTTTATTGGCAATAGCTTGTTTTATCAATGTGGGCATTTCAGATCACATGAGCTCTGTGTCCGTAATGCAGCACCTCAGCAAATGCCCCACACTTAGGTCACATCATGGCTACGTTTTATTTTCAGAACATGACATGATTGCCGATTTATTATTCTATTTATACACAGAGGCTGAGCCAAATACGTGTCTAGCATTCCACTTGAGGAAGGTAAAAATATAACTGGCGTATACAATACAAGGAAATGTATTTGTTCCTGAAAAACAGTTTCATGTCTTCTTCAGAGAATAGAGAGCAAAGGGGCTGGAAAATCAAAAGAGAATGTAAGCAGCATATTCTGTTTCCAAAACAGAATGAACCTATGTGAGATACAGCTGCACACTGTGGCCACTAAATTTCCTCAGATCATGTGACTCCCATGCTTAAATCCCTTCACTGTCTTCCTTTCTACTCTCAGATCTTGCACAGACCATTTATTAGAGATGTGCATCAATAAATCTTCCAAATGAATTTTATCTATAAAATCTCCAGAGAGCCATATAAAAAAAGGATTACAAGATGAG
This sequence comes from Podarcis filfolensis, assembly GCF_964270895.1. NCBI lineage: Eukaryota > Metazoa > Chordata > Lepidosauria > Squamata > Lacertidae > Podarcis > Podarcis filfolensis. The sequence goes on along the minus strand of NC_139618.1, from coordinate 17,703,100 downwards.
ATATTGCATTGATTGCAGGGTCCAATGGCACCTTTCTGTATCAAGCTTTGAGCTCCACAGGACTGTTTCTTAGACTGGATGTTAAATTAGTCACAAGCAGTACTTGACAAATGTATTAAATTCATCAGTCTGCAAATGCTTCTCAAAACATTGCACATCTCTTTGTGAGCACTGGTTGGTTCAAATAAAGGCATCATTTATCACTTCCCTTATCATTTTCGGTCGTTCCCATTTTGAAAATTCTAATAATCAGCAACACACCGTTTTTCATTGCTACCTAAGGACCACATCCTGCCAACCACCACAGGACTAGCACTTGAAGTGTTGGATGCAGCATCCAAATCTTCATGGTAGCTTTCATAGCAGACCACCATTGAGTGAAATGATAATTCCCACTGGCATACTTACACAGTATACTTCACTAGGGCCTGATCCACTACACACAAGGATGAATTTCAGAGGATGGCTGCTTCGGATATAACATTGTTTTGGAAAGTGGCAATTAGTTAGGTTGACCTTTAAATGTGAATGGAATTTAAATTTCCCCCCATCCCTATTGCTGGTAGGGGGCTTCCATTTCTAAAGAGCTACTACCAGTAGCTGCATGTGTCAACTGAAAAACATTGTCTTTGGAATAATAGGAAAGCTCTGTCCAGGCCTGCTTTTCCCATCTTGTACTCCTGGGCAGCTGATGGGCCCCAGTACTTGCATAGGACCTGCCAATGCACTGACACCTGCCCTGAACCCACATGCCAGGTGGATGGTGAGCCACCATTTAAATTTTCTGCAATGCTCCAGAACAGCACTACCACAGGGGCATTGCGGGAAATGTAAATGGAAACTCAGAACCAGCGGTTTGAGTGTCAAACTAGAATCTGGGAGAACAGGGTTCAAATCTCCACTTGACCATGAAGCTCACTGGGTGACCTTGGGCCATTGCTGTCTTTTCACCTAACCTACCTCACAGGGTTGTTGTGTGGATTAAATGAGGAAGGGGAGAACCATGTATGCCACCTTCAGCTCCTTAGAGAAAACTCTGGGATTTAAGTTCAATAAATAAAATAATAGTCACCTAGTGATGATCACAGCGCTACCACCACCGCTGGCAAGCCATTAACACATGTAGGCGTGGTGCCTGCTTCTTTGCCAAGCTTCAGACTAGTGTCTGCTTTGTCTCTGGTGTTAAACCTGTGATGACACATTCACACATGACAATAACGCTTGCATTCATCAAGTGATAACAGTGGCGACCGGTCCAAATGCACCTAGAGCTGTGGTTTAAAGTTAAGAAACCCTCCGTTGAGAAGGGGACCTGGAGAATAAGGACTAAACCTTTTAAGTTTTCAGAATAAATCAAGGAATGGCATAGCGGTCCTCTAAGGAGACAATAAAAAGCTGCAATCCTTGCTGTGAACTCTGATGTGGGAGATTGTTAACTCGGAAAAGCTGACATAAGCAAGTCAGTCTATTTTCTGGCCATGGATGATGCACCGTCTAACATATTCCAAAGCCCCAAACTGGAACAGAACTTCATCTCTCATGTTAATGGGTATTGTTCCATTTTAAATTTTTATTAACTTTTCAAATTTTATACTTGAAATTAAACATCTTCTATTAAACCATACATTCATTGACTTCCCTTCCTCCCCTTCCTAGGTTCATTTAATATATCCATCATTCCTGCATATTTTAATGACAGGCTTTGACTTTAATGGCTGCTGGATCAGATTCATAATGCCAAGGTTTCAGAGACAGTAAAGTATGTTATCAGAACAGGAATGATGTATTTCAATACTGTAATGTTGCCTATCATCCCAGGAAGAGGCAATGCCATATAGGTTGAAGCAGGGAAGGCACAGGGAAGAAATACTCCACTTGCTTTCCTGGCAATGGAATGAGCAGCAATATGCATGTTGTTGTTGTTGTTGTTGTTTAGTCGTTTAGTCGTGTCCAACTCTTCGTGACCCCATGGACCAGAGCACGCCAGCCACTCCTGTCTTCCACTGCCTCCCGCAGCAATATGCATGGCAGATATAAAAAGAGCAAAAACAAACAAGCCTATGATCAGGGCACCAAAAATTAATTGCTCTATTATATTATCATTCTTTATTGTTATATTAGATTGCTGCTGTTGTTGTTATTATAGTAAAGGCTCGTTTCCGTGTTACTTGATTCCAGAGGGGGGAAATGTTTCCAGCCCCCTTAACCCAAAAAAAGTGGGAGTAAAGTGATGGAATTTGGGGTGGTATACTGGCTTACAGTACTTTCCTGCTGTTTTCATTGGGGAACAGATATAAACATGTGCAGAAAGACAGGGGGAGCAGCGATGTCCAATGACATTCATTGTTGTGCCATACCATGCCCCCTGGTGTGAATGAAATTTAGCACAACATGCCTGTATAGCAGTCAAAAAGCCACAATTCCACAATGCAACACGTACTGCAGTGTGAAAGGAACATTAAAAACGGGACAAAAGTGCTAGCAATATAATCAGGAAAACTAATGCAGTATTCCCGATGTCTGAAAGCACCCTTTAAAATAATGAAGAGTTGGCTAGTTTGCAACATCCCTGTGTTACATTTCCCCCCTCTTCTGTGCCACAGCACAGCTGATATATACCACTATGAGCTATGCAGGGGGATGTACAGTTTGGATGTACATCCTAGGGCATGTCCCAGAACTCTCTGCAGCACACAATGTTTCCAATGCAGATATGCAAGTTCTGCTTGGCAGAGAAGTTGATGCAGAACAAGTTCCCTTACTCTGGACATTTTGGGGGGAAACATACTGTTATGTACTGAGTTGAATAGGATCCAAACTGCAGCAGTCTGATTGGTCCTAGAACAATAGGATCCAAAAGGCAGCAGTCTGATTGGTCCTAGAACAATAGGATTCAGAATGCAGCAGTCTGATTGGTCCTAGAACAATGCAGCAGTATGATTGGTTGGCAGGAACCACCCAATCATGCTCCAGATAGAAGTGAATCCACAACCTGATTGGCTTACAGTAGAATTCCGGAATTAGCCAATCATGTGTTAATAATGTCATAATCATTGTGTAAATAATGTATATAAAGCAGATACCTTGAGGGGACTTTCATTCATTCCTCCTCACCACTATGAGCTGAATAAAGAGCATGAAATCACTTTGCGACTGAGTATATTTCACATACTTTGGAAGGAAAGAAGACACAGCAGGAGCAGAGACAAAGATAAGGAAAATGACTTTCTGGCAAAGGGATGGTTCCTGTCATTGTCCCTGGGCGTCTGCTTTAAAGAATGAAGGCTCTTCATGCTCAAGTCAAAAATAAATCCCAGTCTTGATGGCAGGAAGAACTAAAACTGCCATGAAAGGAAACAGCCTGGGTGGGGAGCGGAATGATGAGAATGGATGGGGTCAATCAATCACAGATCTAGGTTGTCAACAATTATCATGAGAATATTAGTCATCTCCTCCATGGTGATATCAGAAAAGCAATTGTGCCACAAGGGCTATTGTGGAGCCAGAAGATACAAATGGGTGTCCACCTTGTGCAGACAGGAAGCTCAAGATTTTGCATCCAGATTTCCCCAGTTCAGGGCTGGTGGACTGCTTTGATGGGAACCATTAATTGAATGATTCCCTATGCTGTGAGGGTTTTAAAATAAAATATGGAGGGGTTATTTCCTGGAGTTGTGATAACACAAAGCATTCCATCGCAAGGCAAAGCTTAGAGTGTTTCACAGGAAGCCATCGTCAAGTGCTACAAGCTGTGAAGAGTGATACAAAACAGTTCCGATAAGCAATGGTGAGCTCCGGGCAATGGCTTCAAAGATGCAGCCAACAAATGTTCTTGCAACTGAGACTTTTGAGAGCAACAACTTGCGATAAAGGCTCTGAGAGGGAGCATGATAAGGACTTTCCAACTAAACAGAGGAAAGCGTGCAGCTGAAAACCTCGGCAGCAGTGGCATTTTCATGGGAAGTCTCAGTTAAAATAATAAGCATTCTGCAAGTCTATATGTTTCCAATACACTGTCACACTCCAGTGTGACCAAGAAATAGAACTCAGAAAGGGAATGTGCAAATGAATTGACAATTTTCAAATGTGGGATCACCAAGGCAGAAGATAAGTTTAACCTGGCTTTCACTGTTGCCCACAAGCTGACAAAGTGTATATAGAATGTACCCCTAGGGATCATTGCAATGTACAACCTTTTATATACAAGCATTGAAACAACAGGTATTTTTCTAGATCTGCACATGCTCAAAACTCTATTTCCAATCAATGGAACTTAAAAATCCTTCGCTTTGGCTGGATGATGCCCACAGTTTGCATAATAGATCCTTGCTGGAATGATAAAAGATGATCCTGTATCTAAGGAAACAGGAACTCAAAATCCCAGCTGGCATAAAGAAACACAGCCGCTCCAAGCTCTATCAATTGTTATTATGCCAGTTCAGGCTAGCTTGCTAAGGAATCTTTATTTGAAGCATTCAGAGGATATTAATTCTAGATGCCACCTTCCACTGTGATGGGTTTTAAGAGGGAATAAGGGGAGGCTTACATCAAGGGGCCTCACAATTAAAAGCTCTTGGATGCAAAGATGACAAGCTCAGCTGGAACATATGCAGTGCAGCTGCAGTGTTTTCTTGCAATTACTGGGCAAGGGTTATACAACTCTTCCCTTCAAGTACCACACAGTGATGTATAATACGCAGAGAAAAGAGCACCATGGAGTACGCCTCATTAGCCATTTTCTTTCCTAAGTTTCAAACCAAAAATGATCTATTGTATGTGAGCAACCTAATGAGGCAAGCAGAGACTTCAGCCAGGATTTGGGGAACAGGTGTGCCATTCAAGTGTCACGAAGAACAAGAGATAAAACTGAAAAGATTAAAATAAAAAACCCAACAAAAACCTCATAGCTTTTCATAGGACAGATCAAAAGTATAGTAAGGAGGATGTAAATTCTTTGCATCCACATCGTTCCAATCTGCCTTAACAGAAGAAACCATGCAAAAGGATGGGATGCAGACAGGAGAAATGCAAATGTTAGATTTTCCGACCAAACTCTGGGTTAGTGTAGGCTGAAGACAGAGATTACATATTACAGCAGCATGGATGATTGGGGCAGGGGGAATTGCTAACACAACAGCTGTGTTCAAATGTACAATTTTCAATCCAGGCAAAATGTGAAAAACTTTTTTGCAAATTTGCTTGCCGACAGTGTTTCAATTAGAGAAATGTTACCTGTGGAGGGTGACCGTTGGCGAGTTTACAAGAGTTCAAAAACACAATGGAAGTTTTGCCCAATGCGGTGGTGGTTGTTTTTTGAAGTTTACAATTGTGACGGGGGAGTGAATGTTGGCCATATAACTGAATAGATATATCCAGTGCTTTTTGGTGTGTGTGTATGTATATGTGCTAGCACTCACATCTCAATAGAAAGTGCTGTGGGTGCCAGCACAAAATGGCTGCCATGGGCAGCAAAAAAAGAAAAGGGGACCAGTACTCTGTACCAGCGAGTAAAGGTAAAGGCAAAGGGACACCTGACCATTAGGTCCAGTCGTGGCCGACTCTGGGGTTGCGGTGCTCATCTCGCTTTATTGCCCGAGGGAGCCAGCATACAGCTTCCGGGTCATGTGGCCAGCATGACTAAACCGCTTCTGGCGAACCAGAGAAGCGCATGGAAGCGCCGTTTACCTTCCCGCCGGAGCGGTACCTATTTATCTACTTGCACTTTGACGTGCTTTCGAACTGCTAGGTTGGCAGGAGCAGGGACCGAGCAACGGGAGCTCACCCCGTCGCAGGGATTCGAACCGCTGACCTTCTCATCGGCAAGTCCTAGGCTCAAAGCCCTTGATACATTTCAGTTGCTCTAAAATTATTGTAACAGATAGTCCATCTGGTGAATGTAACAGGTCCATGGGAGTTATTTCTAGTGGGGGCCCTGCTTTGATGTAGGCCCTCTTGCAGATGCCACTCATGCCAACCCTTGGCACCAACCTTTAGGGAAACGGCGGGTCTGACAGCTGATCTGATGTTTAACTTGAAATATATATCTGGAATTACCAGGCTTCAGCAAGGGTCAGAGCCAGGCAGCTGGGTTCCAGGACTTGGGAAGGAGAGAACTGGCTGTCAACCCAAGTGGGCCAGTAAAAGATGCATAGTCAAAAAACAGGTAAGGGTTGAGTTCCGTGGCAACAACGGAGCATCACAAAGATCAGGAGTATCATCCCACTCAGACAGGAGTGGTCAAGATCCAAGGCAGCAACCAAGGAAAGAGAGCAGGAGCTTAAGCAGTGTCTTCATACCAAGAGGGCTAGGGAGCAAGCTCTAAAGCTAGAACCACACAAAATTTGGTAGATATGGAACTCAGTCTTCCAAACTTATGGTGGAAAGAGAGCAACAGCTGTGCAGGAGACAAGCATCAGAGCCTGAGCACTAGAAGCCCCATCTCAATATAACCCCCACCCTGTTATCTACATGAATTCATGTTGCAAAAGAGGATCATGCAGCTGACACAGAACCTGTTGTGGCTGCTTTTAAAATCTTGCATCTGTTTTTATCCTCACTTGACAATAAGAATTATCTTATGTTCCAGCTGAAGTGGTTGCTTGATTACTCTGCTACGCTGTTCTCCAATCTACCCAGTGATTTTTTTCTAAGTCAAAGCAACCATGGATCCCTGTTACAAAGTGGATGTTCTCATACACCAGTCATGTGAATTGGCTCTCACTAAAGGAGCTTTAGGTACATCTGTCTACGAGGAAACAGGACACATAAATGACTACATAGAACAAACACTGCAATGTCAACTGCCTCTTTCTGTCGAATCTGTGCAGAATGGAATCCACGTACATAGTCAACTATTGACTTCACTCCAAAGCAGCTGCCAAAATCTCAGCAAATGAAACAGTACTGGATGAGAAAACAGAACTGGGAATGCAAGTTGAGAAATGTAACAGAAATGAGTGGGGCAGTTCACAGAACTGGCAGATCCTTCGCAACGGCACTGAATCAATGGGCCAGTGAAATTGACTTGGCATCATTCAAAGAGCTGTCACCATGGGCTGAGTTAATCCAGCTGCCGGCCTAACACACATGTGCATACAGAAACAGCTTCCTGGAGGAGTGGAACATGTCCCTTAAAACTAAAACATCTCCCATCTAGGAGAGGCAGATTTGAAATGGGGAAGATGCTGGCTTTGACCTTTATGGCCTAGGACCAACATACCTTGGAGACCACCTGTTCCCATATGAACTCCCTCCCTCAAAAACCTATTATAGTTCTGCTATATATTCCTTCATTATGGGAAGCTGGAACATGTGCAGTAAACAGCAGCACCTTCACAGCTTTGGCACCAAAATTAGGGAGCTTATATTTGATCTTAGCACTATGGTGCTTAGCATGTAGAGTATAGATAAAAAGATACTTATCTTAGTGCTTAGACTGAAAATAACTAACCTTGATCTGATTCCATATGATGTTAGATGTTAGACAGGTGGGTGTTGTTGGTCCAGAATGGCCTTGCAGGCCAAATTCAGAGATCTGCTAGGAGGTTCTCCACTACTGGACCATAGGGCTATCTTAAAGAGATGATTTTGGGGTTGCTAACTTGGCTTTTGACTGTTTGACTTCAGCTTTTAGTATTTTTGCTGCAGTAATTTAATCTGCTGTAAAATTAGTATTAGTTTTATTATTTTTATTGATTGCATAAGCTGTCATGAACACATAGCTTTAAAGAATAAATTGAACTTTAAAGAATAAATTAAGGCTACAATCCTGACCATAAAATACTAGGCATAAATCCTACTGAACTCAGTGGAATTTTTTATGGGTAAACATCCTTAGGCAGGCTAGCACATGAATTCTCCACATTTTTACTCCTATGCCTCTTTTATTTGGTTAAGATTTTTACAGAAATTGAATTTTTGAAGAGTTGGCTCTTTAATAAATCTCTCTTGGCATTCATAGCAAAAAATGAACTAGAGACCAGTACTTTCTAAGTGATGATCTGGCTTGGTAGCAGAGGCATAACACGTGGGTTGTCAAGCCGGCCGTGACATCATCTTCTCAGTAGACTGGACATGCGGAAGCTAAGCAAAATTTCTGAATATTTAATTTAAAACAAGACCAGCTTGTAGCTATCTTAGGGTGCAATCCAAAACCAAGAACCACCAGGGTGAGAGGAGGTTGGAACAAGCTGAGCCTGGATTCAGGTGGGACTGCACTAGCTTAAGTGCTACATCCTAGCTCAGCCAGCTCAGCCAAAGGCAACCTAGGTTGAGGTAAGTCTCAAAAAGGGGAAATGGGAAGGGAAGGGTAAATCGTACCCCTATTCCAAACTGTCTTTTAGATTGTAAATCTGTAGGTAAAGACTGTCTTGCTTTAACTGATTATACAAAACCATTCTGTAAGCCTTTAGGATTGAACTGTGGGGGACAAATGCCCTAAATAAATAAAGACAGGGCTTTTTTCCAGTAGGAACTCAGTTCCTATACCTCTCAGGTGGGTGCTATTGCCTTTATAAAAGAACAAGGGAGGCATTCATGGTGAGTTCCGGCCCCTCTTTTTCTAGGAAAATAACACTGAATAAAGACATGAACTTCTTTCAACAAAGGAAAGCACACAAGGGGATCACATTGACCTAAATCCTAGTGACTTAAATTTCAATGGGATTTACTGCTCTATATGTACACTTTTCTTAGGGATGCGGGTGGCGCTGTGGGTTAAACCACAGAGCCTAGGACTTGCAGATTAGAAGGTCGGCGGTTTGAATCCCCGCAACGACGTGAGCTCCCTTTGCTCGGTCCTTGCTCCTGCCAACCTAGCAGTTCGAAAGCACGTCAAAGTGCAAGTAGATAAATAGGTACAGCTCCGGCGGGAAGGTAAACGGCATTTCCATGTGCTGCTCTGGTTTGCCAGAAGTGGTTTAGTCATGCTGGCCACATGACCTGGAAGCTGTACGCTGGCTCCCTTGGCCAATAAAGCGAGATGAGCGCCGCAACCCCAGAGTCGGCCACAACTGGACCTAATGGTCAGGGGTCCCTTTACCTTTACCTTTATGTACACTTTTAGATTTACAATCTTCTCCCACACCAAGGGAAACTACATTTGGAACTGGTACAAACTGGACACAAGAGCAGATGTATCAGGAAAGTTGTGCATTGGTACATTTGGGATGGAAACTAGAAAAGGCATTGGGACTTACACAAATGAAGCTATAAAAATTTCCTATGAGGGAAACTAGAAAGATTTTGCTTGCCAGAATCTAACTAAATATCATTATATAAATCAATAGCCACAGACACTCGTTTATGTTACTAAACCTGTTCCTTGTTCAACAAGTACACTTTTATATACACCTTGTACTTCTTCCAACATGGATGATTTTAGTTCCTCCTGCTCTTTGCTTCTGTTACTTTAACCACACTCACTTATAGTCTAGACTACCATGTTGTGGTGGTGAGAGGGAAGACTGGTCAAGGGAGATAATTTTTCAGAGAAGAGCCATTAAACATTACTTGCACAACCGTTCTATAATCAGATTTTATTCGGATTGTGAATAAAAAAAAATGTGTTCATAAGGAATGTGGCGAAGCACATGCGTCCGCAACTGGAATGTTCTACTTTGACAACTGTGGATAGAATGGACATGTCCAATGGTTCTGAGGCAATTGGTCATAATGGGGAGCTGGTTCATGATGGGAATTGACAAAGAGCAGTTGACCACTAGCAGGACAAGGAACTTCTGTAAGTGTGCAACTGCCTCTTTTGAATGTTAGAAAACACTGGCCAGGCAAGTTAGGAATTGTGGCAAGTGTACTTTATAAGGCTTAATACTTACAGAAAGAGGTAACGAAACTGAGAGAATTAAAAGGTCAGGAACCCTCTCAAAGAAAAACAAAGAAGTCAGGGGGGAAAATATTGGTAAGTCATTTATTTCCTTTCCTCTCCCTTCAAAACAGACCTGTAATGTTTGCATCATGCACAGCTAAAAGATTTGGTGCCCAAATTATGGTGATGGCAACCAGTTTAGATGGCTTTAAACACTTGGACATCTTGAAATGGGCAGAAGCTGTGCCGTTCTGTTTCCTAAAGAGTTGATGACTCTTGTTACTTTATTGAAAATAATTGCTATCACTGAACTGAATTGCTATTTAACTGATTTACTGTAAGTTTTTTATAAGTATATACTGTAGTATTGATTTGAGGTTTTATTCTACATTGGTGTTATACTTGTACAATTATGTTACTGGCATGCATTATATATTTTTCTCCAGAGGCATGGCCAGATTAGCCTTTACAACAAAAACAGCAAAAAGTCTTGCCAAATCTTGGAAACCAATGTATTTATTACGGCATAAGCATTTGTGGATCAGGGTCTATGTCAGCAGATACATGTGTGGAGAGATAAATAAATGTATATAAAAACCTTTAGAATTAATGAAGAATAAGGAGCTGAACATAATTCATCCCTCCATCACAAACTAACACAAATTCTTTCTTCTTTTAAATCACAATTCATTTCCAAAAACTCCTAAAATTGCACCCAATATTATGTGGTTGGACAAGCTCCTGAATCTTTCAAAACTTGAATGCATTATGAAGTATGTTACGTTTCAACAAACCTATTATCTGTCTGCTTACATTCTTCAACTCTTCACACTGTTGTTAACCATATCTACCCAACTGATCTCAGATTTTTAGCACCAATCTAACATCAAAATGAAACATTTTTTCCTCGTGGTGGGTTTTGATCTTATGTACTTATTCTTGTACTGTGGTTAGAAAATCCTTGCCCCGCCCCCATGTTCCCAAACATAATTCCTCTCCTGAGTTGACATGCTCAGGATTGCACAGTTAAACAGGTATTTATTATTTATATGTTGTTTATGTTTAGGGTGAAGGGTGGTTAACAAAAAATTATAATAAAGAATAAATAACGATGTGAGTTTTAATTTGTTTTCTATTATTAATTTATCTTTTTAACTTTCAAGTTATTTTTGTTAATTGTTCAGTGACAATTTTATTGTTATATCTTTAAACTGCTTTGAGGGTGTTTACAATCAACCAGTGGGACCAGTTTACCTGCAAGATCGCCTTACCCTACATGTGCCCACTTGACCATTTCAATCAGCAGAATTGGCTACATGTGCCACATAAATACCCGGTCCACATTTGTAACATCTTACAAATGCAGAACTCAATTGTTTAACGTGGCAGGGCCTACACTTTGGAACTCCCTGCATATTGAGATTAAGCAGGTGCCTTCACTATATTCTTTTTTTGTGTGTGGGCCTGCTAAAAATATTCCTGTTTAGGCAAGCCTACCCAGATGCTTAGGAAACTGAAGTAATTTTCTTCTGTTTTGTATCCTTTAAAACAATGTAGCAATTTTTTCTTGATTTTACTGTTTTGTCTTTCGTAAACAGTTTTGGGGTTTTCTACAATCCAGCGGTGTATAAATTTTATGAAATAATAATAAATCATAAAGTTTATGAAACAAACAAACCATTTGAGGGTTTATAACCACGATCTCCACCCCAACAACCCTCCTAAAGACTTGCCTACTCTGGGTTACCCAACGTGTATTGGGGGTTCCTTGTTAAATAAATTTTGAATTAGGATTGTCAACCTGCCATCCTCTCCTCCCTCCCCGGGCTTCCCCATGAAACCCTGAAGTTGGCCCCGCCGTTCCCAATGCAGTTTACCTCGCTCCCCACCGAGATAAAAATGATTTTAGGCTCGCAGTGATTTGAAATCACCTCAGAGCGAAGCTTTAAGAGGGAGGGAGAAAAGCCTCCTATTACCACAGCCGTGGAGCGCTGTGGTAAAACTTAAAAATAAAATAAATATAAATATATAAAATAATTACAACGCAAACATTTCTCAGGGGGATACGCCGAAAGATAAGCTTTATAGCGACTCCCCCTCAGGAGGCCCGGTGCTCGCGGCTCGCCCCCGCCGCGCGAAACACGGAGCGCGCGCTCCAACTCCCCGCGCGCGCCGACGCGACGCCAGGCGCTTTCCCCTCCGCCGCCTCCCCCCTCCCCAACCTCGTTTTGGCCCCGCCCTCTCCGACCACCGCTCGTGGCCCCGCCCACTGCTCTCCGCCAACCCTCCCTCCCTCCCGCTTCACAACAGCCGCCGCCACCGCGTTGCATTGTGGGACACAAACAAAGTGCCCGGCTAGGCTAGGCTAGGCTGGCTGGCTGGCTGGCGTGGAGGGAGGGAGGGAGGGAGGCAGGAGGGCGGGGGGAGGAGGAGGAGGAGAGCTGTTCGAGCGCCTGGGCCCCGCGCGCGCGCCAGCCGCCCAGCCAGCGCGTGAGTGGCCCCGCGACGCCGCCGTCGCCGCCTTCTCTAAGATCAACCCCCCCTCCCCTCCGCCGCTTCACCCCCGGCCGTCTGAGAGCGCCTGCGTAAGGGCGCGCGGGCCTCGCTTGCTCTCCCCCCTCCCCCTCCCTTTTTATTATTTTGACGCCCGCAGCGCGAGCCCAGAAGAACCAACGGCTGAGGGGGCTAGTGGCGGCGACGGTGGCCGCCATGGCCCAGCACGGGCCTAGACGGGGGCCCAGATAAGGGGGCGGAGGAGGAGGCGCCGCCGCCGCCGCCGCCGCCTCTGGGCCCGGGGAGGGGTACGGAAAAGAAAAGCTCGGCCTCTCACACATATATTTATATATACAGAAAGTCGTATATATTTATATATACATCTACATATATACACACACCGACTGGGCCAGGAGGAGAGGGCCTCGTCAACTGCAGGTAATGGGGACTTAAAAGAGGTTGGCGGGGGTCTGTGGGTGGGTTTGGGATTCGGGAGGAGGAGGAGGGGTGGGTGGAGGGAAACACAGAAGCAAGCCCCGCCCCCTCGTTGCGCTTGCCCCGCCCCTTCTCTAACCCCCACCCGCGGGCTCTGTGACCCTCCTTGGCTGGTACCCCTCGGCATCCCCCTGTCCCCGCTCGCCTCCTTCCTGCGTGAGATTTTCCCGCCCTGTCGCTTTCCCTCTGCTGTTTGTGATTTATTTACTTGGGTTTTAGGTAAGGGGAAGCCCCCCCCCCGCCAGAATGTAATGGGAAACAAAAAGAAAGGAGCCACGTGGGGGGGATTGGATAAGGGGGATAAGCAAATTTGGATACATTCATGTATTGCATGGTTGCACACAAACACAGCCTATAAGTATGACTGCTTCACCAGCATTTATTCACCTGTTTGCTATTATTATTATTATTATTATCATTATCATTATTATTATCATTATTATTATTAAAAATGCATACAAGCTTCTCCCATGTCAATCATTCCCAACAATAACAATAAGTCTACTCACTATTTCCTACAAGGAGGCATCTTCTCAATTTATTCCTGATAGTGGCTTTGCCTCTTTCTCTTGCTCCCCCTTAGTTCCTTACCCATTAACTATTGAATAGACCAGCCTTGCTCAACCTGGTGCTCTCCAGTTGTAGTTGGATTTCTGATCCTGTCAGCCCTGGCCAGCATCGCCAATGGTCAAGGATGATGGGAATTGGAGTCCAGTAACACCTGGAGGGCAACAGGTTAGGAAAGGCTGTAATAGACTGTCTTGGCATTGCTTTAGGTTTTTATCTATTTTAAATATCATTGTCAATTCCCTGAGGTTTGCCTTGCTGTCTGTCATTTATCCACCCTGCTTTCCTTTCTCAGATTTTACAGTGGTAGCAGTCCATAGTTTAGCCATCCTTTCCTTGTGTCACCCCTTAACAGATTTCCCATTCGGCCCTATTGCACTTACGCTTCTATTTTTAAAAGTTGATCTTATGCCTCTTATCTCGTATATTTTCTTAATGGCTAATTTTATTTACACTGTGATGTAGATCACATTTGCTAATCCACAACATAGGCATCTGTCACCTGTTGACAATGTAAGACTTTTTAAAATACATCTTCTGTTCTTAAAACCTCACTCTTTGTGGAGCAATTCTTACATAATTTCTTCAAACTCCATTTCCTTTACATATTGACTTCTATCACTTTCCTTAAATATGCCACAATGCCCAGCAGACCTTTAGCCAGACATTTTGGGGTAATGGAAGGTTACAGAATATAAGGGAAAGGCAACATAAGATTTTTTTAAAAACTGGAACACTGGAAGCTAATAGAAGATTTTCACTTACATATTTAGTAGAATAGTGACTGCACAGACATTTGTTTAAAAACAAGCAAATAAAAACCCAGAAGATTCTGGGAAGTATCTAATCTGTTGCTCCTGTACAATCATTTCCTATTCCCATTTCCTTATTCCCTTCAAGTTAATTTCTTTCCCTGTCTTTTCTTAACACCATCTCAATTCTCTCCTTCATCAACATTACTCTATTAAGGTATAGCTTTGTTTCCCTTTTTTCTCTCTTTGTACAAACTGGGACATCTCACTACAGAAAGTTGATTGTTATAAATTTGGTCAGTGACTCTTTGTTGTAAGGTGTTTAATTTTTGCATGTACCTCTAGATAAACTACCATAGGCCAGCTGACGGTATTGAACTTGTGTAGAGATAGCTTGAAATCAAATCCCAACTCTGACTGGGGATGGTCTTGGATGAGATTCTGTTTCTGCTCACCTGTAGTCTGCTTTACAAGATTATTGTGAGAAAATAAGGATTCTAATCTATACAGCATTATCCTTTGTGAAGTTAGGCATGTGGATTCTCATTAAAATCAGTAGGTATAAGGTTGTCAAACTGCATTGGATTTTAGCCTTGATTTATCAGAGGAGGGTGACCAACATAATAAAGGAACAGTTGAAGGAGTTGGGTATGCTTAACCTGGAGAAGAGAAGACTGAGGAGATATAGGACAGCTACCTTCAAAGATCTAAAGGGTTGTCACATGGAAGATGGAGAAAGCTTGTTTTTTTTCCTGCTTCGGATGGTAGGACCTGAACCAATGCATTCAAGTTACAAGAAAAGAGATCCTGACTAAACATCGGGAATAATTTTCTGACAGTAAGAGCTGTTTGATGGTGGAGCAGACTGCCTTGGAAGGTGGTGGACACTCCTTCATTGGAGATTTTAAGCAGAGGAGGGATGGCCATCTGTCATGGGTACTTTAGTTCCTGCATTGCAGGGGGTTAGAATAGATTTATTTCACCAGATGCTAACAAGCTCACATTAGAACCATTATTGTGTTTAAATGATCTCTCATCCAAGGAGAAAGGACAGGTGGACTAAGAAATGGTGCACAGTGGTACTTCCAGTTGCGGACAGGATCCGTTCTGGAGGTCCAGCCGTATCCTGAAGTTTCTGCAACCGGAGGCGCTGCTTATGGGCATGTGCATGGCATGTAGAGCACTTCTATGCATGCGCAAGCGGCGAAACCTGGAAGAATACTTACAGGTTTGCTGCTTTCGCAACCCAAAGTTTACGTAACGTAATCCAAGGGTCTACTGTATAGACTTTCCTTCCTAAAGATAATTGCAAGTACGACTGGCCACATTGTGGTAATTGATAAAAAATAGGGGGTTGCTTTCTCCTCTGTAGTTCACACCTTTGCCAGTGAACACATTTTGTTGCCCAGTACCAAATTGGTAATTCACAAGGAAAGAAATGTGCATGTGCGGTTTTTCTTACTTCAGGTAATAAGATAATGGAGCCTACATTCTGGAGAAATCTGCTGGTAAACAGGAGAAGGTTTTGACTATAGTGTTGCAGGTTAAAAGTTCAAATCATGCTTATTCTCAGGGTTTCCCTATGTCTATGCTTGCCTCCAGGTTGGGAAAGGTATAGAATGCTCAACTTGCTCAAGGTAGCATGTGTGTTTACATGTAACATTGTATGGATAAGCCTCTGTGTGCTTGAGTGAAACATTGATTTTGTATCTCCAGCCACCCTCTTCATCCTCCCACATGCCCAGGATGGTTTACCACAAACTGTGGTTGGTTAAGCAAGCCAGTTTTATAATTCATGATTTGAAGCAGGTTGTCTAGCAACTAACCATTGCTTGTTGTAAGCCAAATTAACTTGGTAGAAGCCCTCCTCCCAGCCACGTGTGAGGAGAAGGGCTCAAGCTCAAGCTTGGCTCAAATTTGTAAAGGCTTGTCCTCATAGCACTCAACTGTGGTTTAGCATTATGTGCCTATTGGGCCAGCTGTGAGCATATGCTATGACTGCTTAACAATTAACCCATGCAATTAACCCACTGATTAGCAGCTAAGAACTTATTTCTGGTGAAATTCTAAGGCACTTAGTTCTCTAAGATTGGGGATAAAATGTGATGGTATTACTGTTTACTTTTATGTAGATAGTAAAGGTTATATAAAAGTAAGTTTTTGTCCCTTTTCTGTACAGTAGCCCATCTGTCTAGTACTGCTACAAAAAGTAGAAAGGCACCTGTACCAAACTGAAGTGGACAGCTCTCTTCTGCTTATCTTGCTGTGGCTTTGTGTGGCAGGCCTGTTGTCTGTGCCAAACAGTTCCCAAAGCAGACAGGTGTGTAAAACTGCAAACCTCAGAATGTTTACCAGGAGTCCCACTGGTCTTGGTAAGAATAACCTTTTCCTAAATGCATTTACCTGAAAGTAGGTTTCCATGTGTTGAAATTAGAGCAGGTACTGCTTGAGCAGAAATAGGCAGCTTGCTCAGCTATTTAAAGTGGACCCAATCTGCTTATTTCAGGTATTAATCTAATTTGAATATGAAAGCTATTATTCTCAGCAACAAGCTACAGTTGGTAGAGGTGTTTCTTTTAGTAGTTGGTAGAGGTGTTTCATTCAGTTGTTCCCATTAGATAGCAGCATCCCAGTTGGTTTTTGCAAAACCTCAATACAGCGCACTAAAATCAGTTCAGTGTCTAGCAGCCAGCAGTTATAGCATACCGTAGGTTTTCAGACTGCTCCGCAGCTACAGAAGGAAGAAGAGCAAGTGAAAGGGATTTGGGAGCTCATGCCAAGTTGATTGTCCTCGTTTGAAGTATCATATCACATTTGAAGGCTTTTATAACTTGACATTCAAGAAACTTCTGTTTGAGATAGTAACATGAAGTAGCTGCCATATTAATGATCAAATGAAATTTACCAGCCTGTTGAAGTTGTCCTTCAAAACAAGTTACCCAATTTTGGATCTTATAAGATGCTTCTCCCCATACTACCCTCCACCCCTAGGTTAGAGTTAGACAAAGCTGGATCTAGTTTTTGGAAAGTTAAATATCTAGCCTGCTTTAGTCGTTCTGTTTGGGTGAAATAACAAAGGTTTTATGTTCAGTCGTGTATATTATGAGCCTTGCAAATAACTTCACAAAAGTTACTAGCCTACAAAAAGCCATGCTATTGATGTACTGTACTTTAATATGAGCCACTTTTTTTGAAGGAATCTAATCTTAAACTTTATAATACATAGGTTTATTCTGGGTTTGCAAAGTTAAGAAAAAAGTTCCATAGTGGGAGGAGGGGATGTGGGGCCTTTTCACCATAATAAACTTCAAATAAACTTACTTTGCATAGGAGGCCACAGTTACCTGGATGCCTTCCGCAGATTCTAATTGACAAAAAACAAAACAGTAATTCTTTTTGTGCAAACTGGCAGTTATATGCAGTAAAATGTATGACTTCACAGATGAACATCTTACCTTCTCTTCTCTGGTTCCGTTTAATTTGAACCAGGGTTTTCTACCATTGAGACCAGAAGTGATTTGCAGTGCTAGAGCTTAGCCCATGTACATCGAAGTAATATGTTGATGTTTCTGAGCATTAGTAAACTGTCTTTTTCTTCTATGGTTCTTCCCCCACTGCCATTCTGTGCTTTACATAAGCAGTCTTGCACAGCCCTCAGATAAGTTACATGCAAAAGCAGTTTCCAGGCTATTTCTTTTAAGGCGTCTGCAACAAATGCAAATAGCTAATTAAAACTCACTTGTCACCTTTCCCTATGGCTCAGGGCAAGAAAAAGGTAAATAGATGGAAGAGCTCCTTCCAGAGACAAATACACACCCAAAACTGCAGCCAAATCTGCCAACTCAGTCATTATCTTCATTTGCCAGGTCTTGATTCACACATAAAAAGCAAACACAGCAGAGCAACACATCTGAACTCAGCAGTTTTTCTAAGACAGTCTAGTTATGTTGCTGTGTCCATCAGTTATGCAGTAGTAGGGGGACAAAACTGGGGGGGGGGGTCTCTAAAGATACTGTTTTGTTCAGACAATTGACTAAAAATTGACTTGATTTAGAAAGGGTGAGGACAATGCCAGGTACTTGTCTTGTTTAAACTTGAGCAAGATTCCTGAAAGTCATTTCCTTTTACAGAAGTGGCTTACATAAGTTGAATGGATGGGTTAACTAATGCATACACACCTTGAACATCTGAGCACAGAAGCACAAAAACAGGTAACAGTGGGAAGCCACAGGGGAGAAAAAACACTTTTGGGAAGGTAACCTTTCAGAGGCACAAATAAGAAAAAGTTTTGGGGGGAAATTAAAAGCTTCATAAGAAAAAATTAAGTCAAACAACTGCTGCAATTTACAGGTCAATAGATAATTTTAGAGGCTGGACTTAATGGTCTCACTAGAGGAGATGGAGATCCTTGTATGTTGCTCCACTTGTGAAGAAGACAACTGATATATTCATTCTCTCCTATTGTAAATCCATGCTTTACAACTATTTCTTGATTTCTTATATGTTAGATCAAAAAGAAAACCCATACTTGCCAATCTTGGTCTTTCTATAGAGCATGAGTTTTCATTTTAAACTCGCTTAAATCATAACACCATCTAGAGTAGACCAATAGTCGCAAACTTTTTCAGACTCAAGACCCGCCTTTAACCCAAATGTGCATTTGGGGATCCATTTCTTAGTCTTCTACCAGCAGTACTGGTAGAATAAAATGAGCATCTGTAACCTTCCCATGCTTGGCTGGCTACCTCCTGAGTATAAACATATTATAGAAATAATATGATAGGAAGTCTGACAACCAGCATCAGTCCTGGTGGGGCACAGGTGCTAACATGGGGGTCGTCCTCCAAAATCTTTCTGGTCATTTCCCTGCTTCCGCCCTCCCTCCAGCTGTTGGACCCTAGACTTTGACCTCGGGTTCCAGCCATAGCTGCATGATAACAGAGCTACTGCGAAATTACTACCCAAGTAATCCACTTGAAATGAAAATGCACACTGTCTTTATGTATTTCATACAGGAGTGAATCTTGGCGTCTGCCACACACATTGTTTCTGCAATATATTAGCAAGGTCACACTGTTAACAGCCTCTTACTCTTCTCACTTG
This sequence comes from Podarcis filfolensis, assembly GCF_964270895.1. NCBI lineage: Eukaryota > Metazoa > Chordata > Lepidosauria > Squamata > Lacertidae > Podarcis > Podarcis filfolensis. The sequence goes on along the minus strand of NC_139618.1, from coordinate 17,683,867 downwards.
CATTAAATGTCAGCATTAAGTAAAAAATGAATGTTTGAAAATATAGTTGTGGAACATACTTTTAAAAAGTTGGAGCTTGTCTCAGTTGAAGCAACCCTTCAGTTTTCTAACATTTGTGAAGCTTAAAGTGAAAGCTCACAGTTGAAAGGTGCAGATCTTTCAGTCACAGGTTTTGAGCAAAAAAAAAAAAAGGTTTCTCCTTTCAAAGATACTATGGACTGGAATGGAACAGGATAAATCAAATAAATGCAAATGAAGGATAGCTAACTTTACCATTACTACCAGACTTGCTACTGAATAAGTATGCTCATATTCTATTGAGCTCAATTGGGGCTTACTTCCAGGTAAGCGAGCATAGGATTGCAGCTTCTCATGATACTGTTGAAGAGTTAAGTGTTTTTATAAGGTTTAATTGAATATCCTAATGTATTGCTGCTGTTTAGCCTACTTACATTTAGGGATATTTATTTTGGAACTTGTCTTTGAAAATGAACTGGTTCTATTTGCAGCCTGAAGAGATAAACAGGATTCTTGAAGAGGTACAGCCATCGACTTACATGCTTGAGCCTTGCCCTTGCATAATAGCAGCTAGCCATAGGGGATAAACTGCCTGGGTTCAGGACGTCGTTGTAAGAGGAACTGCTTCTGCCTGCTTTGAAGGAGGCAGTTGGGACAACTGCTCCTCTAAGAATTATAACAGCTCTGGACCCCAAGGGGTATAACAGCTTTCAGCCCATCACAAATAATCCCCTTTTGGGGTACAGTGCTTGAGTGAGTGAAGACTGTGTAACTAGGGTCTCTTGGATGAAACTGATCTTCTAGTCCAGGAGTGTGGAACCTAATTCAGCTTGATTACCATAGGCCCTTGTGATGCAACATTCTGAGGTGTAGCAAAGGTGGATGCAGTGAGATGCCACTCTCCATCTGACAATCAAGAGTTATTGCCACAAATCAAGGACATATTCTAGCCAGGCAAAAGCACTAGAAGAAGGCACAGAGGAAGACCAGTGAATGAGTGGGAGAGTGTGACTTGGGCAGAGTTCTGAGCACTGGGTAGACAGGGCTGAGGTTCCACACCCCTGTTCTAGGCCCATTTCAATATGATTTCAGGCCTGGTTTTGACATGGAAACTGCTTTTGTCGCTTAATGGATGACCTAAACTGCAAGATAGGGGGAGTGTGACCATATTGATTATTCTCAACGTCTCAGCAGCTTTTTATACCATCAACCATGGTATCTTTCTGGACTGACTAGGCAGGGTAGGAACATAGTGATGTAGTATTCCAATCCAATCTGCATGGCTTATACCAAAGGTCTTGCAAGTTGCTACTTATCCGCCATGTTATTTAACACCTTCTTGAAACCAGTGTGAGAGGGGTTTGCAGTTAGGTGTCTTCAGTATGCTGGTGTCTGTGTTTCCTAAGTTGGTCTAAATCAGGTGGGGCAGTAGAAGAGAGCTGATTCATCTGGTTGTAGTAATCAACTAGGCAAGAGCAAATAAAGACAATAATAAATTCCATTCTGTATCAGACCAAAGGCACATCTTGTCCAGTATTTTCCCAGTGGCCAATCAGCTCCCTCTGAGAAGCACAAAATTGGGACATGAATGAGCACCCTAGCTTTCACCTGCTGTTGTTCCCCAGCATCTGGTATTTAGAGGAATATTGCCTCTCTGTGGTGGAGGTAGAACATAATAGCCATGGCTAGTCATGAGTTTGTCTAACCCTCTTTTAAAGCCATCCAAGTTTGTGAATATCACAACATCTTGTAGGAGCAAATTCCCAAGTTAAACTGTACAGTGTGTGAAAATGGGATGGCCTCAGGTTCTAGTAATGTATGAGAGAGAGAGAAACTTCTTGCTATTTACTTTTTCTACATCATGCATAATTTTATACCCTGCTATCATGTGTCCCCACCACCACTAACTCATTCCCCCCCCCAAGCTATAAAGCCTCAGACATTCTGACAGTTCCTCATAAGAGAGTAGCTTATTTTGTTTTCCCTGCTCTGCACCTTTCCAACTCTGCAAAAATTTTTAGGTGTGGAGGCCAGAAGTGTACACAGTATTCCAAATGTGGATGCATAGATTTGTGTAAAGGCATTTTTAAAATTCCTTTCTTAAATGATACCCTTTTTGAAATTCACCCTTTTCACATCTGCCACATGTAAGACAACTGATAGTAACAGTAGTAGTGGTAATGATAATAAATTACAATAAGACAAAGGCGCTGGGGCTGGGCAGCTCCCTTATTTGAGAAAGAACTCTGAAAATCAGATTCACAGCTTAGAAGTACTCCTTGATCAAGCCTTTTCAAGTTTGCTTTAGGGTCCTTGTGCTTTCTAGCAGCTGAGGCTGGTACTTCAGCTGTGACCTCTCCTGGACAGGGATTTTGGGGAGATGCTGATCCACACTAGTGACATCTCATTTAGGCCACTATAATGTGTTAGGCAGAACTGCCCTTTGAGACTGTTAATAAGATAGTTATTTCAGAATAGAGGAGCAGCATTTAGCTGAGGCGATCCATTGGGAACATATTACTAGTTCTGAGAAACGTATGCTACTTGTTTGTTCTCATGTTCAATTCAGGATGCTAGTTTTAATCCTTTAAAGCACTTCATGGCATGAAACCCAGGTACCTTACAGACCAGTATTGAAAAAAGGTTGTAATTTAATGGATATTGAAGTTTATTGCTATGTTAATTGTGTTATTTGTTACATTGGTTTTAATTGTTTTGTTTTGTTTCCATTGTAAACTTTCTTGGGATAATTACTTGAAGAGTAATATCCACATGCCTTAAATAAAGTAAATCCTTCTAACTTCTGTAGGACATTGTGCAGGGTTGCATGTAAGCTACCAGGAGCTATTGAGCTTTATTTTGGATAGCACAGCGTTGGAAAGTTCATACTTATAAGTTATCTTTCAGATAAGACTGCCTTAAGAAGTTGACCTGAGATGCCCATTCCAGTATAAGGAGCCTGTTGTGCTATATTTAGAATTCCATGAGTATTATTGAAAGCAGCAAGATTGGAAAAACGGTTGTAGCCTCATTTCTTGTGATTTGTTCACTTGGTCTAGAAATACTACTGGAGTGATAGCCATCTTGCCGTGCTAAAGTTTATGAAGAGTAGTGTGCTTTTTGTTTAAAGATTTGTTGTCATTGCCCTTAGATGCAACTATCATAATCATCCTGCCAAGTTGCAGTGAGTGGGCAGGATTATTCTTTTCTGCTAGGTTAGAGTCTAAAAGCTGTGGCTAATTAAAGAGCCAAGGATGTGGACCTCCAGTTGGATTTGCAAGTTTCTGACATGGGGTTAAGGCAGAAAGCCAAAGGTTGAATATACTTCAGTGGGGTTAAAGGCTCTGCTTACTAGCCCGTTCAAGTGCTGTGCACCTCAGCATTTATATATTAAAACCACTAGCCTCACAGGAGTGTACCAATGTCCCACAAAATCATAACCATTCTATAGTAATTAGTTAGATGCCTTAAACTTAACACAGCTTAATAGATTACGGCAAGAAAGTTGGGAAGGGAAGATTGGGTTACTATTTAGGCTAAGAATGATGAGAAGACCCATCATATTGGAAGAATAAAGAAAAGCCATTGGCCTCATCCAGCCACTCAGTTGTACTAGGGCTAGTTTGATTAAATTGCTGTTGAGGTTTAAAGCCACTGCCGCATCATTCCCATGACTACAGGTGCATTCCAGACCCTGATGTGTGCCAGGGTGTGTGTGTGTTGGACTGGGCAGAGATTTCCCCCCAGCCAGTCCTGCTAGACACTGCAGAGTGCTATCAGTGTCACTCTGCCAGTGTGGAGCTCCCAGTACACCTGTCAAATGGTCAGATTGGTAGAAGTGCTTCCAGTGGGTTCCCAGGTAGCAGAAACCCCTAAAATGAGGAATTCAGAGGAGCCCAGGACCCATTGTTTTGTTTTTTTAAAAATAATTTTTATTAACCGGCCAATCAAATCAAATTAAATCACATCACATAAATTCCGAATTACAAAGCCAAATTTTAAATTTTGTTGGGGGGACCCATATTTCAAGATCCGAAGGGGGATTCTGATCATCTTCTTGCTACTGCGTTAATGTCCAAATCAGTCCAAACAGAGTTCATAATTCTATCCAGTCTTATCTTGCTGTTTCCACATCACATCTTGTTCATATATTTCCTCTTTTTTCTTTATGATCTCTTCTGATAGTCTCCTTAAGCCGATAAACACCAATAGTAATAATAATCCTGTGTGAATTTTCCGTTCTTCCAATCCTCAAATCAAGATGGTTTCCATATATCATCACCTTCATGGATAACATCGCTCTTTCCATCATTGATCTCGTAAAACTGTCGCTCTTAAGTCCCACTGAGGAGTTTCACCCACAGTATAAAAACAGCTCTATTTCTCTCTTTCTCCTCCCAGACTCAAGACCTCCGACAGAACTTCCCAATATGGCGACGGCATTTTTAACTGCATCATTCCACAGCTCTTATACATTCCACGCTCTTCTTAAAACATGCTTTGGTTCGAAAGTTTATCTCCGCACAGCCTTAAATCCACAGCTTAAGTCCTTAAAACGACAATTCTGACTCGTGAGGGGAGGGGATTCTTGTTTAATCACATAAGGAAAGAAAGGAAAGTTTTTCCCCCTCCCCCATCAGTCATTTGCCATACCGTATCTTGGCGTATCTTCTCATGTTTTATTCTTGTCTTGTTTTATCAGAGATCTCTTCTGTTAGCAGTCTTTACTCCCCCTTCTTCCTTGAGATATGTGCATTCCTTCATCCAAATTGTTTCTTTTGAAGTTCTTGCAGCTAGTGGCGCGGATCAGGGACAGCGTCCAGGAGTGCCGGAATCCCACAGGAGGGCTTTGTGCCTAGTGCCCCCATCCCCACAAATTCGGGGGTGGTATAGGGCACAGCAGGCAAGGGCAGTCCCCACCACCATCCTGGGGGGGGCGGGGTAGGGAGGCTAATTACTCCCATCATAGCCTCCAAATTACCTCGTGTAGGTCGGAGAGATGTTATTGTCAGCCATCTTCCGATGCGCCCCCTAGTGGCCCCCCAGGACCCATTGTATCCATTGGGCCTGATAGGGAAATTAGAAGGAAGGATTTTTTAAAGATCAATTTATAATCAGTAATATTTTGGACTGATTGAAGTCAATTTTATGTTGGCTAATAGATATTCAGAACCTTTGTCTTCTTGCAGACAGTTTCATTCAAAAGATGTGTTGTGCTTAGTTCTTTTTTTCTAAATGGGGCACAATTTCATTCTAAATCCATGTATAGCCAATCTAGTAGGTCTTTGCCTTGTTATATTGTTAGCGTTTCCTTCATAATTTTCAGCTATTGAAGTAGATGAACCATGTGATCTCCATAATGCTAGTCAGTTGATTTTGTGCTCCAGAAGACAAATTATTTTCTCTTGAAGTAATTTGCAATATGATGAGTGAGAAAGCAGGAACAAGACAGGAAAATGAGGTCAAAATTGGCTGTTTTTCAACAGAGTGATGAGTAATTTACCAGGACAACTAGACTGCTACTAAAATGAAGTTTTAGTTGTTATCCTGTAAAATGCAAGGTAGATGCTAGGCTTCCTTAAACATGCATGATGTTTTATTTCCTTCCATAACTTTATACTTTTAGCCACACTGGTGCTAGTCTTGCATTTAAATGCAGATTTTTTGCTTTGTTGATACAGTAATTAATCTTTTAAAAAAACAACCCTGCAATGATAATGCAATTCTGTGCTTTACTTAGAAGTAAACCCTTTTGTGTTCAGGTGGGTTTAAGCCCAGGAAAGTGTACATTTCATTGCAACCTGAGTCACCAAACAAATCCTTGTCTGTCACACTCTTATGAGCTAAACTATCATAGATCCTGATACCTTGGCCCTCCTTTTGCCCTGTCCAACTCCTATTCCAGCCCTCAACTGAAACTTCTCAGTTTTTCAGAACTTGCTGTTAAGAACAATCCTTACTCTGTACTGCCAAAGTTAGTGGCCCAGCTTGGATGTACAACTAAACCATAGGCTTCTTTTCAATAAACTTCAGTAACCTCAACCTATGGGTTCCAGTGGCCTTCTTGCAGCCACACCCAAGAAAAGAATGGGGAGCGCTTGAACCTGAAGCTCAGGCAGGCTTGTTTCCATAACATATTAAACTATGGTCAGTAATTTATCCTCTCTCAACCAACAGTAATGTAGAATTTCAGCCTCATACTGTCATTTGGGGTGGGCAGCAAACTAGCAGAATAGTTTCTCCTTTGTAGCAGCATAGAAATAAATTAACTTACTGGGGCATTCTATGGAGTTGGACTTGGAACACATAGTGATGAATTCCCAAGCATTGAACTTTTTTCATAGTAACTGTGAGACAGCATTAATTTCACAGTTGACTTTTTATTTATTTATTTTCTAGGCACATTTTGATCTCTTGCATTGTGGATCCTAGCAAACATCGGAGGAAAATGGGCGTCAAAACATTTACCCACAATTCCCCTGCACACAGCCAGGAGATGCTTGGGAAGCTTAACATGCTGCGTAATGATGGACACTTCTGCGACATCACCATTCGTGTCCAAGACAAAATCTTCAGAGCACACAAGGTGGTACTGGCTGCCTGCAGTGACTTCTTCCGTTCCAAGTTGGTTGGTCAAGCAGAGGATGATGGCAAAAGTGTACTTGACCTGCATCACGTGACAGTGACTGGGTTCATGCCTCTTCTGGAATATGCATACACAGCAACATTGTCTATTAACACAGAAAATATTATTGATGTCTTGGCCGCGGCCAGCTATATGCAAATGTTCAGTGTTGCTAGCACGTGTTCCGAGTTCATGAAGTCGAGCATTTTGTGGAACACTCCTAGTAGCCAGCAAGAAAAGGTGCTAGATACAGGACAGGAAAACAGTGCAAACTGCAACTTTACCTCTCGAGATGGCAGCCTTTCTCCAGTTTCCTCTGAATGCAGTGTGGTGGAAAGAACCATTCCTGTTTGCAGAGAGTCACGACGGAAACGTAAAAGCTACATAGTCATGTCGCCAGAAAGTCCACTTAAATGTAGCACTCAGACAAACTCACCACAGGTTCTGAATCCTTCAGCTTCCTATGCAGAGTCTAGAAGTCACCCTGTAGACTCTTCTTTAGCTTTTCCTTGGACTTTCCCTTTTGGAATCGACCGAAGACTTCAGTCAGAGAAGGTGAAGCAAGTAGAAAATTCTCGGACTCTAGAAGTGCCTGGTCCATCTGAAGCAGCTAGAAGAATTGCTGATTATGTGACTTGTGAGAGCACAAAGGCCAGCTCACCTCTGGTCATTGAAGAAGATGTGCGTGTTAAAGTGGAAAGGTTAAGCGACGAGGAAGTCCATGAGGAAGTATCGCAGCCTGTCAGTGCATCCCAAAGTTCTCTGAGCGATCAACAGACAGTTCCAGGAAGCGAACAAGTTCAGGAGGACCTCTTGATCAGCCCACAGTCATCATCTATAGGTACAATCACTCTATATGTTTTGTTGTGGTTTTATTGGATATTGTTGGATACTGTGTACAAAGGCTTCATCTTGTTATGTAAATATTTTGAATAATAGAGTGACACTTTTTTTCAAACAAGCTCTATAGGCTTTTCTGTAAATGCTATCTAATAGCACTGATTGCTTTTCATTGCTCCTTAACCATTTTTGTTTGGTCTAAATAGTGTGAAGTGCCTTTGATGGGCTTTGCAACTCAATGTTGAATCTACTGTCTTGCAACGTAAACATCTCATTTATAGTTTGATTCTAAGCACATTTACCCAGAAGTAAATGCTTTTTGTGGGAATTTTTTATCCTCTAGAAAAGTGGGATAAAAATAAACCAGAGTGGACTCAACTAGAAGTAAATCCCATTGAGTTCTATGGGTCTTACACCATAGGAAGTGTGCTTATGATTATGGCCTTGAGGGGTGGGGGGTGACTAGTCTCTCTGACTTGCTCCTTTCAGGGAGGAAATGTCTGAGCCGTCCAGTCATGCTACCTCAACTGCATTGTTGCTTTAAGGAAGCAGGAACAGTTTTCCAGTGGCACATGCCTCAACATATTTCTGTTGCTATTTTTGCATCATGCTTTGAATAGCTCTTATGTTGACATTCTATATTGGTAGCATTTCTGCTCAAATTAAATTGCTTCACCTACTAGAGCTTTTGCAGACTTTAGCAGTTGTGAATCTTCTTTGAATTGAAGGCACACAAATGTGAATGTGTTATTCATTATCTTGCTAGACGCTTTATAACTAATCTGCCAGAAATGTGAGAATGTGGTTTATAAATTAATGGGGGAGACAGTGTTCTTTCCCCCTTGGCAGCTTTCCTTTAGCAAGAAGTTGGTTCACTTGACTGATGTAATCTGACCCATGCCCTTAAACACATGGAAGTGGGAGTTCAGAGAAGAAGTTGCCAGTGACATGCGATCAGTTATGAAAAATCATTACATGAAAGCGTGGAATATAGTTTATTGCATCATTTAAAGGAAAACAGAAGCTTCAGCAGACAAAGAAACCCCCCCACCTGAAATCAACATCAAGGGGAAACAGCAACTTGCCAGCCTAAAAGATCTGTGATCTGATCTAAAACTCTGAGGTGCTCTGGATACATATAAGCCCACAAGGGTACCAGCATCTAAAGGGTTTCTCCTGTCTGGTGTCACAGGCAGTTCTTCATGTCCCCAGAGTCTGTCCCACATTGAAATGAATGGGGAAGTCCTTGTTTATGCTGGAACTCCATTGGTACAGCAAGTAGCTGCTGTAGCAGATGGTCAAACTTTATTCAGTTTTCTTGGGAATTTGGAGGCATAATTCCATACATTTGAGTGGAGGGAGGCAATACTAGCCATGGCTACTTCAAAAATCAGCATGTATCTAACTTAAGGTATAGCATGAGGCATACTTGTTTGCCTCATCTGTTTCAGTGATGGGCTGTTTGTCAGGTGTGTACTTGAGTTTTGCTATAGTTTATTCCTGCATTGGGGGGCCCCCGCAGTAATGTCTGCTTTATGACTTCTCTTCCTCAATTGCTCCTTTTTTCTTACCAGTCCTGTAAAATGGGATTTCAAGAAGATGCTGGTGGTCTGGGGCACTGTTCAAGGTTCAGGCCCTTAGGATTTTCTTCTGACGTTCTTCAGAACAGGCTCCTTGCTGGCTGCCATTAGTAACTACACAAGGCACCAGCAAACAGAATGTTCTCTGCAGGGTGGCTGTCTTTAGAGTCCTTGAAGATGAGGGGTGCAGTCCACTAGGGGGTTTATTATCCCCTATGAAATAAATACTGTTTAAGCATCTTGCATAACTTCATTTTGGTGGGTTTCTTGCTCAAGAAGTAGATTGCATTTTGAAGATTCTTGCTTGACTGCACTGCTCTCTGTTCCTTACTTGAGCTTCCCCACTTCTAGAATAAAGATCATCAGAGAGAGGCAGGCAGCAGTCCTAAGAGAGCACATGTCTCTGATGCTTCTCTGGTTAATCTATTTACTCATCCATAATCCACATCATGCATTGTGGTTTACTGGGGGTAGAGGGCATACAGAAATTATATTTGTCAAATATTTTCAGTAAGATATCTTTTAAAAACACAATTTTAGAGTAGCACTGTGTCACTAAACTAAAAGTTTAAACATACGATCATTTCCTTTTTTGGCTGGGATATTATTGCATGCTTGGCACAGAAGTAACTAGATGCCTTCTGTGACGGTGCAATGGTACTTTTTCCCCTGGTGCCGTTGGGCCCGCCGTCACTTAAATATAGTGCACCCACCTCACAGAACACCAATTCCATGAATTCCTACAAACCACCCCAGATTATCTTGTGGGGGACCTGTATGAGGGAAAACTTAATAATTTGGAGTCTCAGGCAGGATTTGACCAAAGAAACAAGATAGATTTTATTTAACAAAGGAAGTTTATGGCACAAAGTGGGTAAAACATAAGATACTTCAGATTGTAATGTTATTTCACTTCAGTTCTTTCTCAGTTGTTTCAAAGCTGTTGCCGCTTAATACTTTGGTTCTTAAACAAGGTGGTACTTCCTGTCAGTTTACACACCCCTTTGACAACCCTACTCCTGAGGTACCCCAAGTAACAGACCCAAGGCATCACCACACCCCTCTTAACTGGTTTGGGAGTCTTCTCTTTTTGTAGAAGAATCTCTCCCCTCCTGACCTAAGTAGACCGTATCTTTCCAGCTTCTACTTCTCCTGGCTCAGCCTCAGCCTCCCAGTTAATTCCTGGCTTATTACTCTTACAGGACACCACACACTGTCCTTCACACTAAGAGCAGAGACTCTTTTCTCTAGCCTTTGATATATTCCTCAGAGTGGATGTTTCTACCCAGAACCAACTCACTCTCCTCTCCTCTCCCTCCCTATCTCCCAACCTCCAAACTGTCTCTCCAAAACCTCTCCTTTTCAGCTCCCTCTCCTGGAACCCCGGGCCAATCGGAAGCTGCCATTCATTAACCATTTGGTGGCAGGGAAAAAAGAAAAAGAAAACACTTGGTGAACCAACCTGCCCAGCAAAATCAAACTTTTCCGTCACACCTTCCTGACCAGCATTTGCAGGCACATTCATATAAATCCATATCTTACATCTTTTCTGGAGACTACTGCACGCCACAGTTGTAAATACCAATATTGCTTTGCTTATTTGGAGGGAAATTAGCAGAAACCAATAGATGCCAATATTATCTTGCCTGCTTTGGGGAAAGAGCAAGAAGCACTCAATTTATTATGATTAGAATATTTATACAAAATAACTGGTAGTGAGTAAAATGGCCTTGAAGCTTTAAACACAGCTGATACAGTGTTACAGAATGGGAAAGATCATTGGTTTAATGCAAAACAAAACATAGGCCACCCCAGCCCACTTTGCCTTGGCCATAAGCTTAATTAATAGTATTGAGATAGCAGAGGAAGGCTAAAGGTTGAGGAATTACCTTTATATTGAGGTTTGAGGCAGACATTTAGAGACCCAGCTGAACTGTGTGTATTTTTCATAGCTGGTTTATAGGAAGGAAGGCAATATGAGGAAAGATTTTGCAGAGTTCAGAGAAAAGGAGAAGGAAACAATATTGGGGACCTCATTTCCTGATCCATTTAAGTAGATCTGGGTGCATAATCAGACTTAACACAGACATATCCCTCACTGGATTGAGAACTGTAGACATAATTCTGCTGTGTATCAAAGTGAAGATGCAGTCTTATCTGCCCTGTATCGTTTTGGACGGCATGAACATTTTATTGTGTATTTGAATGGTAATCCCCATCCACATTATTGTGCAACTTACTGCATATGTACATTTTATTTGCATATGATTAGAGCTGGAAGGATGCCATTGGCAGCATCTGCCAGATTTTTCACTTATAATTGTGAAGGTGACTACAGAGATAATCTGTGTTGCCTAATAGTTACAATTTTGTTTAATAAATGGATTTAAAAATCAAGCAAATATCTACATACATGCAGACATTTTCAATATATAAAATACATACTGTACAGCTGACCCTCCGGATACGAACTTAATTTGTCCCGGGGGTCCTTACTTACCCCGAAAAGTCCATATCCAGAGGCACCACTTCTGCACATGCACACAGCACAATAGAGCGCTACTGCACATGCGCATGCGACCAAACCCAAAAGTATAAACTTCTGGGTTTGCCGAGTTCATAACTTGAAATAACGTTACCCGAAGATGACGTGACCTGAGGTACCACTGTGTAATTAACATTTATGTTGTTTTTATTTGTTTATGCCTGCAGCCTAGAGCTTGCTCTATGAATCTGCTGTTTTATATAATCACAATCTGAATAAGTTGTTAAAACTATGCTCACTATATGAGTGTACAAAGCCATTGTTTTTATTTTCTTAACAAGTTACAATTCTTAACATAATTAAACAATAGATCTTCACTTAGAGATCTTGTACCATTTAAATGGATTTGTAGACTTAAGTGCTGACTAAGAAATAAGCCCCACAGAGTTTGATGGGCCTTCCTGGTATTTTTAGGATCACAGCCTCAGATTAATAATGAGCCAGCCAGGAGCTGACGCTTTAAGAATGGTGGACAAGGTCTGGCCAAGAAAAGTCAGCATACACAATTTATCAACCTCAGTAATCAATGTCTAAGCATTGTCTTTCCAAAGCCACACTTGCAATCAACAGTGATGTTCTCCAAGAAGTGTTTTCCGTAAAAGAACATTAAATCACATAATCTCTAATATGATTTACTAAAATTGCTGTTCCTTTTTTCTGTTTTGAATATTTATGATATACTACAATTATGATTTGGGAGATACAAAGAATTAAATGTAGACTGAGTAAAACAAGTATTTGCCTCTGTGCATAGTAGTGTTCGAAACTTACTGCGTAGAAAACAGGTCATTGTGTTTAGGTTGCTTGGGAGCGTATTGTGCACACAACAAATCATGTTTGGGGGGGCCACAGTTAGAAGAGGGAGCTTGTGAGAAAAAGATGTGGACTTCAGAGACTACTTTTTAGTTGGGCACTTGGTCTTTGCCTCTTTCTGCATGCATTGCACCATTTAACATGTCAGTTTGATATCCCTCTCAAGGTATTTTCTACTTAAATCTGAGTTGATAGATTAATTTACAGCTAAATAAAAAGTATATATTTTTTTATTTTTCAGAAAAATACTTTTAACTTACTCTCTCTCTACAAGTAGGTCCAAAATAAAAGCAAGATAGAAAGCTTAATACAAGTCCAACCATATCAGTACCTAGGGCAAATAAAATAACAGAACGTGGATAGGTAGATCCCAGACCCATGGGCCCTAAATCAAACAGATTGTGATTTTAGTCGGTTATTTTGAGACACACATTCTTATTATTGAACTATTTATTAAGCCATCCTTGCGATCATTGGCTTTTGAAATGTGTAATCAAAGTAGTAAAGTTCTTACGGAGCTGATTATATATCTGGGTGCATACATGCTTCCATTAAACTGAAGATTAATGTGTGTTGTTTCTTTAACTGCCTAGGTTCAATAGATGAAGGGGTCACTGAGGGATTGCCAACACTCCAGAGTACCTCTGGTGGTAACGTTCATGCAGATGATGATGACCGGTACGTACACACACAGTGTGAGAAGTGTTCTGCAGGGCCTAGGATGCTGTGAGACTGCACACATGTATGCAATTTCTGTGCAGAGTAAGATACAGTTCATATCTAATGGATCACATGATTTAGAAAGGTTGTGAATGTTAGTGCTTGATTATGTGCTGAAATGGTTCTGAGGTTGAGATTTTAACTAAAGAAGAGAGGAGGGGCATTGTTGTTGTTGTTGTTGTTATTATTATTATTATTATTATTATTATTATTATTATTATTATTTATTATTATTATTTGTATCCTGCCTCTTCTCCAGACTGGGACATAAGGCAGCTTACAGAATTTTAAACAACACAGATAAAATACAAAAAGCTAAAAACATATAAAAGATAATTGTTAAAAAGTTATTAAACCATAATGGAATTAAAGCCATGTTAAAAAAAAACAAATTTATTAAAATACAGATAATAAAAACAGCACGGCACTGTTAAAATCCTTTCCTTTAAGGGAAAAAAAGTTCCCAAAAGCCTTCCAGAATAAAACAGCAAGTGTGGTAGTAGTTTTGGACCCAGAAGGTCAAATTTCTTTTAGTCAGAAAGCTTGCTGGGTAACCTTGGATCAGTCACCAATTTTCAGCCTAACCTTGTTACACCATGGAGGAAAGGTGACTGAATACCAAAGTGATAACCAATTGTATGTACTAAATACCACTATCATTGTATCAACAGTTCTTATGCCAATCTTCAACCTTGGTTGAGGCTGGCAGGAAAACCTTGAGCTGGGGTATGGGGAAGGAGTGTGCAGTCTCAGAACTATCAGTCTCTTGTTGTATAATCGTCTGCTTTTGGTTTTATTTGGTAGTTTATTTTATTTTGTCTTTTTATCTATTTTGTACTGCATTGATTCTATATAAAATCAGTGGGTACAAATTCATAAATAATTTTAACAGCATGATGAGGTAAGTCACTGCTGTTGTGACTTGTACAAGGCCACCCAAGCAATTCAGATGAGAAGTGGGATTTAAGCCTGGTTCTCGGTCCAAACACTGCAGCCGCACTCTTGATTTTACTAGCCCATCACAAATGTAACCAGTTTTCTGAAAGGCTTACTTTAGCAATGATTCAGTTGCAAATTCACTGTGACAGTATTTTAATGCAAATTATTCATTTTCATGCATTGACTATCAGCATGCTGTTCATCAGTTTCCATAAGAATTCCACTGCAGCCAAAACAGTCTTTTAGGAGATTGAGGGATTTAATACAGTTTAGCAGAACGAACTTCAGTTTTGCTTCTGAATTTGTTGTTGAGATTTTGTTGTTGTTATTATATACATTCATTTTTGCGTTTAGGTATTTCACATTTTTCTCCTTGATCTCCCTCTAAAAGAGTGATTGCTTGCCTCTTCAGATTGGAGAATGTCCAGTATCCTTACCAGCTCTATATTGCTCCTTCAACCAGTAGCACAGAGAGACCCAGCCCAAATGGCCCTGATAGACCTTTTCAGTGTCCCACCTGTGGTGTTCGATTCACCCGTATTCAGAACTTAAAACAGCACATGCTCATCCACTCAGGTAAGGACCTTCCACATTGTGCTTCTGAAATGCATTGTTTGATCGCAACCCGCATGTGACTTGAAGAGCATGCAACATCTTTTTTCACTCACAGCCATATCCTTGCTGGTGCTGGCCCTTGAAAATATTATTATTAATAATAATAAATAATAACAATAGCTAGGCTAACATTCTTCCACATTGGAGCCTTATCGCTAGGAGTTCAAAGCCTTCCTAGGAAAAATAAATTAAAATGATGCACAGAGATGCTTTCATAAGGGTTTGGAGCTGTTAAAACAATAAAACTGAACAACACAATCCTCTGCATGTCTACTCAGAAGTTCCACTGCGTGGGGTTCAATTAAGTTGTTGAGTGCGCAGAACAAGGTCTGCTTATGCAACAGGACTTCTCCCATGTCCTCCCGTGCCCCTTAAATCTACTCTAGGGGGTTCATGGAACAGGTTTAGGAGATATGTAGAGGGGAGAAGTGATCGGAACTTGTCCCCTCTGCACATACCACACATGGAGTTCAGTAGGACTTGCTCCTAGCTGGTGTGCATAGGATTGCAACTTCAGAGTGCATTTTCAGTCAACCTGTATAATCAAGAGCAGAGAGGAAAGACTGCTTAGTCTTAACATCTGTCTACCATGAGGAGAAGAGTGCAAAGAATGTTGCACTGTGGCCGACTCTTGCGAGCATAACAAAATTACCAAGCATGTGATGCAGGCATTATTGCTCCAACACTGTACATCAGATTTAAGTTATGTATCCTGCAGCTGATTGATATCTAATTGAAAGATTCATATTCCCAGCTTTTTGAAAAACCACTGCTATTACTTCCAGCCTTTGACAGCTCTTAGAAGCTTCAGAAAGCAGTTTCCGTGTTAATAGGTAGAGCTTCTGCCCTTAGAGTCCGTGAAGAATGGAGTTTGCCCCTCATTGGCTTAAGTTGGGGAGAATCAATTTCCTTCTTCTCTGTCTTCCCACAGGCATTAAACCATTTCAGTGTGACCGTTGTGGGAAAAAGTTCACCCGGGCTTATTCGCTAAAGATGCATCGCCTGAAGCACGAAGGTAAACGCTGTTTCCGGTGCCAGATATGTAGTGCCACTTTCACTTCCTTCGGGGAATATAAACACCACATGCGGGTTTCCCGGCACATTATCCGCAAGCCTCGGATTTACGAGTGCAAAACATGTGGCGCCATGTTCACCAACTCTGGAAATTTAATCGTTCATCTGAGGAGTCTGAACCATGAAGCGTCAGAGCTAGCAAACTACTTCCAGAGCAGGTGAGGTGCACCGCAAAAAACCTATCAGGGAAACATGCCTTTTTTTTATTCCTGAACCATCTCTTCCTGTGTTTGGGGCAGCCTGTAGTATCTTTTTCCACCGGGTTGCCAGTTTATTGCAGTCCAGTGGGCTACTGCATCCTTGTCACCAATAATCTCTATTCTGCTTTTGGGGTTGTAAAAAACTGTATATATTCTATATATTACATAATCAGGGCAGCATGTTGCCTTTAGACTGCCTCACATTAATATTCCCCTTGGTTTACTGACCAGGAGTATCCATGAGGAGGTTAGCAGTGTTGAATAGGGTATTCCCATCTTCTTGCCTTTGTTTTCATAACTGCTTTAATGGCTGCATCCAAATGAAACAAATTACCCTTTATGTGGCTGATCTGGTTTGCAATGTCTAGCTATGTTTCAGTACTACTTTTTGATGGGGAATTAATTTCAGCTGACGTGAAATAGATAGCCCTCCCAGTTTCAGAAAGGAAGGGCACCAACCAAAGTTGATTACGCCAGATGTTTAGCAAATACTTAAATAAATCTCCCATTGAAAATAATTGAATTGAAACGGCTTTATATTGACTGGCCTGTACTTGGTAGGGCACCCTTTAAAGCCTACCACACAGAAATGTTTGTTACAACCCTTTATTATTTACTTCTAATATCAGTTTTCTCTAATATGTAATTGACCACAAAACAGTAAACTTAAGGAACCTTTTGTTTCAAAACTTTTTTTTAATGTATGCCATTTTGGTTTTTGATTTTGTCACAGATCAAAATGCTGGTATGTATTTTTGTTTAACTTTTGTTTTCTCAGAGCCCTTTTATGATTAATTTTCTTGGGTAGCAGATACATTTCAGTGTCTCTTTAAGTTTCCCACTCCCACTTCAAAAAAATTGAATTGTCTAAACCTCCGAATATTATTTTTAAATTTTGAAATCCTAGTCCAACAAAAATATTTTTCATTGGGTTTCACCCATTAAGGTTTATGCACACTTACCTTTTGCCCTACTCTTTTCAGGCAGAAGCCTGTGCTTTAATGTTGTGTGTTTTGTTTTGTTTTGTTTTGTTTGCGCCGAGCTTTCCCCATGAAAACCTGCTCTTTAAAGCTGAATCGTAGCAAATGTCAGTTCATGTTTTCTGCATATTTTCAACACTATGAAAAGCGAGTTTTCATGGGAACAACTCCAAAGTAAAAATAGGGTGCTCAGACATGGAGCTTTAAATCATGCCTGGAAAGAGCGGAGGAAAATTAAGTGTGGATAAGCCCTGACTTTGCAATACAAGACCACCCAGTGTCATGGGAGAGTGAAACAATCAGGTTGAGAACTGAGGGTTTCATGCCCGCCATGGCTTTTTCCCTGGCAAAATTCTCCACAACCACTTTTTCCCCACGCTGCAGCTTCCCCCAGAGTAGAGGCAGCTAGTGTGGTACCCTCCATGTTATGGTTTACAACTCCCATCATCCTCAACTCATGGCCATTGGCCCCAGAGCCCCTAGCTTAGTATAGGGCTATCTCTGCCAGGGGCAAGGGTGGGGTGAATACAATTCATGGGCCTCATACTTGTTTTGTTTTCTGTATTCTTTTATTTAGGTCTGCTTCCTTACTGGTTCCTCTTTTTTCAAAGCAGACAAACACTAAATCTTTTCCCATCTTTTTGGGGCATGATTGCACTTTGATTGTACTGTGTGTTTTTCATATGTCTTGATGGGTGGCCAGGTTTGAACCTATGCCCAGATAACGAAATTACCACCAGGGAGTGGGGAGTGGAATACAAAATAGACCTTCTGCTGTAGTTTTGCATGATATCACTGCAATTTGGGGGCAGTTCACAAGTTTCAGCTTACATGCAGAAAGCTTGTGGGATTGCTGCATGTTGGAATTCTCCATGCTAGCACAGACATTTGAAAAGAAAGCTTTGTGGTAGCATGAAGACAATAACCATGCTAGAGTCACGGGACAAGCTGCTCTAAAGGAGTGACCTAGCATGTTATATAACACAGGTGTCACACAGCACCTTTGAAAGGCATATGAGAGCCATAATAGAGATTTAGTTCTTAATGGCAGTTTTTCCTGAGGCCATGCTGTGAAGTTAGCTTTATCGTTGCCTTACGACATGCTGTAGCTAGCACAAGCATGTTGAATGTTTCACTAACAAGTAACTGTCTCTCTTAACCTTTGACCTCCCTTCTAGTGATTTCCTAGTACCGGACTACTTAAACCAAGAACAGGAAGAGACCCTTGGCCAGTATGAGCTAGGAGAGCATGGATTTGAAAGCAGCTCCTCTGTCCAAATGCCTGTCATTTCACAGGTTTCATCAACTCAGAATTGTGAAAGCACTTTCCCCTTGGGGCCTCTGGGTGGGTTGGCAGAAAAGGAAGAAGACATGCCAGAGCAGCCAAAGACGACTGCAAGTGCCGACGTGAGCCGGGATGACCCCCCGAAACCAGGGCTCTCGTCTATCACTATTGAATAAGTCCGCAGTTTGGTTTCATTTTTGTCTTTTTGGAAAGTGCCTGTGTTTGGTCTTGTACATTTTAATTTAATTTTCAGAAAAGGGGGGGCGAGAATGTACCCCTTTTTAATTTTGTAAGCTATGCTGTTAAAACCATAAACTGCAAAAGATATTACACTATTCTTCACAGCCAAACGCGCACTTCTGTGGAAACATTTTAAGACTGAAATGCACAGTAAGGTTCTATCAGAACATCACATGCACTTCTAAAGGAAAACTAAGCACACTCAAACTACATTTGTGGTTTCTCATTCTGCAGTTTAGACCTAATTGTTAATGGATTGCTTCGCTCACCCCATTTTTGCAGGATTTCTGGTGCAGGAAGAAAAATTAATGGTGCTTAAAATGATGAGTTTTGAGTACACATGCACACACACACAAAAAAAACAAGTATGGAAGAGAAAAATTTGCCTGCGTTGGTAGACCTTCATGTATTGTTTAGAAGGAATAATTTCGGTCTGTTCTTTTCTTTAAGGCATGCTTACTATACTGTTTCTAAAGCTTACAAGACCTCTGTTTTTAGAAGCAGATGATTGATTGGTTTTGGCAAAGCAAAGGGGAACATGCCTAGGTATGCTCACCTCTGACATGCCACTCCTTTTTAGAAACTGTTCATGCAGATGGCCTTATCTGGATTTCATTCTCCGAAGTGGTACATAAAAAAACTCTGTAGTCAAGAAGTCCTAGTTGTATTAAATACCATAGAGTAGTATGAATATATGACAAGGAGAGAGTTTACAAAAGGCAAAAGAGCTTTTGTGCATTAACGTACTCTTTTGCAGTTACACATCTATGTATGCACTTCGGTTTTATTATACTGTTTTTAGATAATGCAAGCAATTTATTTTCTTTTAGAGGCCAAGTTTCTAACCCAACAGGGGTTGTTTACAGAAGGCCTATTAGCAATGATAAAATCTTCCTGTTTTAAAACATTTTTATACCCTTGCCAAGCTGGTTTCATAAAAGCCATTACTCTGGCTACATACACAGATCCAGCAAGCAATAATCAGAAAGACTTGCCATTTCATTTCTCCCTGCAAAGTTTATAAAAGGTTGTAAACACATGATAGGGCATTTTCAGGCCGGCAGTTTTTGGGTTTTTTGCCAACATCTTCTGTCATTGGTAAGGCTTGGAAATTTAATTTGGACTACATTTTTTAATCTATCTTTTTCATTTGTTTGGTTTTGAGTATCCTGACACATCAAAGTTTCACAATTCACCAAATGTTTTTTTAAGTGAAATTTATCTGAGGGAGGTACCAATGAAATGAATTTCACATTATCATCACTAAGAATAATTTTTTTCAAGTGCGGGGCTGATAGGGGAAAAAATAATTGAGTCACTGCAGAGGTTAATTAGCAGGGCTGATACTTTATGCAGCAATAGTTGGAAATCATAGTTTTGAAGAAATTTGATGTTCTACTAATACAAAAAACTAAGGAGGCATCTCTTTGTACAAGTGTTCTGTTAAATAGATTTAGGTTTTTCTTCCCATGATTTTCAAATAGAATAAAAAAATCACACTTCCACTATTTTCAGCAGAAGATGCCCCCTCTGAGGCTCTGTCCCTCTTCTCAGGTTGAACCTGTATGAAGTACGACGGTTCCATCATATAACAAAAATCAGCAAAAGAGAATCGTTTGTACCGCAGTTTTAATTATTCCTCTGGATGCATTGGACTGTCCATTTATTTTATCCCATAAATGCAGGATGAAACTGACTTGAAGTAGCAAATTCCAATAGGTAAATATTTTGTTTTGTCTTGTCACAAATCATATTAAGACAACGAGTCTAAATGATGCAGGAAGCACATCGGTTGCATGCAAATTCATTACCTCGCAGACCATCCAGCAGGTGTGCTTTGCAGTTGTTTAACCTCTTTTCCAGAGGATGGAGGGGGTCTGCCTACACAGTACATCTTATCTCTATAAGGTCAGTTATGAGTCATAATTCGCAAGTGCAAATTGCACATTTGATATGTGCAAATGTAGAGCAGGTGATCTACATTTAGGAGATGTGAAACTTCATATCAGAAGTAATACAAAGGAAAACACTAAATGAAGAAATTCATAAAAAGTGTGTTGAACCTCAAGTTTATTCTTTCATAAGTAAAATTGAGCATAGTTACTGTTTATGTGAATTACGGGCTACTGTGTTGTGTCACAGTACAAAAAACCCATCCCTTCTTGTATTTATTCAGTATTTTTAAATCCCAGCCCAGTAAAGGATCAGTTGAAAGTTCTCTCTTCCACAGAAAGAAACATTTTTGTAATATATAAATGTTTCCTGGTGAAGGAATATCCCCCTCTCCACTGAGCTACCTATCTGTGAAAAAGAGTCATTGTTTTTGTACCTTGACATTTGGAAATGTTAACTTGCTGAGTCGGATGTCTGTTAGAAGCATTTAAAATGAAATCTCGTAGGTAAATTTGGGGTCTTACCCATGTTTAACTTGAAAACATAACCCCACTTATTTAAATTAAACTTTACTTCCAATTAAAGTGTGCCTAGTTTAAATAAGCTATATGCGTAGCATATTTTAAATCGGGGGTTGCAAACCGTCAGCCCCATGGGGTATTTATAGGCTTCTTGAAAGTTTGGCCAGTGCTGTGGAGAAATAATTTCCTCCTTCCTCCTGCAGCACCAATCTCTTTACCCAAGCCTCAGTGATTGGTCTTCATCTATCCATCCCAACCTGGGCTCTCAAAGAGAATGACCCCATCTCCCCCAGGTTGCTCCCACAGTCTTCTATTTCAAAGAGCTTCAGTGAACTAATCTAAAAGCCACCAGCTGGATGTACAACCCTTCTTAAGGCTTAATAACCTTTGCCCATGCCTGTTTTAAATCCCACTGAGCTTGCATCTTTTCCAAGGCATCATCATAAGAATTGCACTGGGGGAGCTCAATGATGTTTCCAACCCAAGATAATAAAATTGAGTTTTTTTGGTGATGCTTTTGTAGTGTTGGGATTTACAGTTAACCATCCCAAGTTATTCCAGCGGTCGCTCAGTGAGACCTACACATGTAATGTAGCACCCAGAGAATCTGGATATACTGTACAGCCTTTCCATGATTTGTGTGTGAGAGAGATTTATATCCAGAGGAAAAGCGTCTGTTATCACACAGAATTTGGAAAGGGCACAGGTGGGAGTTAGGATCTACACCTGACATTTTCCTCATCTCTCAGAAGTTGTGAGGCTGGTTTCAATGTGCCAACAGGTGATACCCACAAACACCTATGGAGAGGGTATGTGTACGTGGGAAATGAGACCATGTTCCCCCAAAGCGCAACATGAAATGTCAATTTCATATAGCAAACCTCTTGTCACCAGCTTAGGGCTTATTTTGCCTTTTATGCGTCTTTTGGAAGACCTTTCAGCCTCTTCTCAGACTGACCAATTTTTTTGCTCCCCATTCTAACACAGAACATGGTATCTGTGTCCTTAGTTCTAGTTTTGGCACTTATCCTTAGTCTGAAAAGTGTAAATGTGAAAAAGTGTTGTTTTTAAGCAACCAGTGCCAGTGTAGCAAAATATATGAATATATATATTATATATTTTATAAAATGAAAGTCCCTAGGCCCCAGTTCCCAAAAGAGATTAAAACTGTATTTTTTTAACAATGCATTTGCAAATTTTAAAATGGTGGCTTTGGTCAGATTTTGGGGGGGGAGGGATTGTTACTAATTTTTCTTCACCAGCCTTAAGGTAGAAGATGGCAGAGGATTAGATCCTGTTCCTCTGCCTTTTTCTTAAAAGTCTGCAGAACGCAGTGCACCAGGAATGGTTTGGATAAGGATCACTATAACAGAGGCAATTTTTGCTCCTTAGTTGCCTTTCTGCAGAAACTAAAGGCTTGCTTTTCTTATCCCAGAAACAAACAGAACAAACAAACAAAGTTAACAGTCCTTGCCCTATGTTTCTTTAGGAACAAGTGTTTCCTGCTTGGATTCAGGGGTAAACTCTGCCATTCAAGGCTTTCGGGGGTCACATTTGGCTGGGAAGCGGAGTAATATTAGAAATAAATAAATACTAGAGCTCATCATAGAATAAAAGCTGGTAATTTTAAAAAGAAATGATGCAAATATTTTTAAATGCAAGATAACTGGTTTTAAAGCTCTGTGGTGTGTTGTTGTTTTTATTTTAATTTCTCTGTGTGGTATCAAGAGTACTTCAGCGGGTCTCGTGAATCTCTCCCAGGGGCCTGGCCACCTCGATGATGCTCTCCAGCAGCACTCTTGTGACCTCCTTTCTGGACGGGGTTAGAGAGACCTCAGAAGGGTGGTGCAGTTTGGTTTGGTTTGGTTTCGGCTGCCCGCATGCTGACAGCTTTATTCTGACTTCCACCCCACCCCCCAACGGAAGCTGGAGAGTGCTTCCAGGCCCCACTTTTGTAGTGCTGTCTTGTCTCTGGGCCTTTGTAGAATCCTTAAAGGGGAAGGGAGTAAAGATGGATCTGGGAATGTGAACTGAACTCTCAAGGGGCTCCCCAGCCACTGTGTGTGTGACTCCCTCCCCTTTCTAACTGTGCCAGTCTTCAGTCACCAGCTGCCCATCTCATACAGCTTTTCTCGTCCGTGCCGACCACAGCTAGGCTACTTGGCATGTTTATTGAACTTAATGGAGAAAAAAATGTTTTTTGGGTTTGGTTTTATTTTTAATGTTGAAATACACTTTGCATTTTATATACTATATCTGGCTATTAGTATTTTTCAGGAACCCATAGTTCTTGGTGGCTATATATATATTTTTGTGACTTTTTGTAAACTAAAGTGCCGTTTCACTGTTACAATCATTTTTAGAGTTCTTGTAATCAATGTGAATATCATGGTTTTTTCAAAATCTGTTCTGAGCCTGTAGTGTTCGCTTTTGTGATTCTCCGTGTGATGTATATATTCTGTATAGTTACCTTGTACTGAAATATTAGCTTGTTTGATATAAGAAGAATATGTATTGGGTACCTTTTTTGCTAGCCTGGTTGTTTAATCTTTAAAAAAAAGTTCAAAAACAAAAAAAATCTCCAGACTGGTCCCATTAATAAGTCAAAATTGAGAGGGAAGAAAAACTAGTTTTGAGTGTCTTTGGATAGAAACATAAGATTTTTCATTAAAATATTAATGTTTTATGGAGTAAGCACCTACTTTTGTGTTGTTATTTCTCCATGTCTGTGTGCATGTGATTTTCAGACACCAGGCGGGATCCAAAGAGCACATTGGCCTTATCGTTTATAAGGGAAATGCTTCCCATGTTCATGAGGAACTTTCTGCGCACATGGATGAAGGCCAACTTGCAGTCCCGTAGACTAAGTGCTGTAATAGAGAGACTGTCTGGAATGTAAACTACCATCCTAGCTGTGCAAGCTTTCAGGGTGAACAGGAGGTGAAATCATATAGCTAAGGCCTATTTTAAGAACCAAAGTGAGTCATTCTGCTGTACTGGGTTTCATGCATCCTACGCTATCTATGACCTGATACCCTTGCAAACGGGTTTGCAGCCAATAGAACACAATATGTTGTGCTCGGTTCCTGGACTAGATGGGCCCCTGGCCTGATCCAGCAGGGCTCTTAAGTTCTTAAATCAACTTGTGGGAGCAAGCATATAGCCCTCTGCAAGGTTTCTGTCCTTTGGGCTGAAATCTTGCATTCTCTCTAGGGGTGAAAGGCTCCACGCAGTCAGGTGTCATTGGCATTTAAGAGACTACGCCTAGTGACTGGCTTGTGGTTTGCTAAAGAAGGCGGGTAAACAACCTTTAATTGTTGGGGGACCCTCTTCTGTACAATCCAATGCAGTTAGGTGTGAAAACCATTAGTTCCAATACGTATGCAAGAAAGTGCTACAGATGAGTTTGTCAGGCACTTACTTTACACTTAGTGCAACTTGACTTAACATTTTCTCAAGTGATGGTTTGCTAACCAGGAGAGAGAGGGACTAGTTCCTGTCCCTTTCTCAGTTCTTACCCCAGCTGGCTCCCACCAAAGGGAGCTGCTGGAGATTTTACCAGAAGTGTGTTGGACTGTAGTTTTTGGGGTTTTTTAATAGCTTGAGATTTAGTTATGCATTTGGCAAGTCTCAGAGTGGAAGTTGCTCAACATATTAGAAATCTGGACGGGAGCTGAGCATGGTTGAGAGCTCTTTGTAAGGTCCTGTGGGTTACCCCATGAGACTGGTAAAAGCTGGGGGAACTTTTTCAGCCCAAGGGTTACGTTCCTTTCTGGGGGGAGGGGGTCACATGCCAGTGGTGGGTGGGGCCAGAGGAAAAGTGGGAGGGGCAAAGAGATTAACTTTGTACAGTGGACTAGTTTGTACACACCACTTAACTCCATCCAGACATGCAAGAGGCATTGGAGTTCAAGGGCACATCTCAGCCAGGCAAAAACACTCAAGGAAGGTGCAATGGCGGACCAATGGGGGTGTGGCAGAGGGAGGGTGCTGGGGGCCAGATAGGGGAACCTGGAGGGCTACATTTGCCTTTCCTTGGCTAGGGAAACATCTGTAGGTAATGGAATTGTGAGTGCTCCTAGGGGATAAGATGCTGTGGAAGATACATGCATCACCTTTTTCACTAGGATGAGCACACACTTCAGCCAATAGGCTTTCAAATGACAGCTCTGGTTCTCCCCTACTTTGGGAAAGAAATTTGGTTTTTCGGTTCAGGTTCCGTTGGGAGTCAAAACAGCTTTAAAATAAAAGCAGACCTTCCTACCCAAGAGCTGTCCATACTGGTTTAACTTTGCATCAAACAGCCTTGCATGTTACTGCTTCTGCATCTGAGAAATAGTGTTGTGTCCTACAACCATGTAGGGCATTTTCCCCCTCGCATTGGAAAGCCAAAATCCACAGCAAGAAAACAAACCCTAAAGTCCGAACTGGATTTTCGAGTTCTGCTACTCCTAACCTTCCATTTTTTGAAGGATCCATTTAAAGCTATGCTTACAACAGTGTAAACAAGCTCATGTGTTATGTAAGAAAATCTAGGCGTGGGGGAGTCGCCATTGCATAATGGGCAACGGAGTATTTTTAAAAGAGCGTCTTCCAAGCATAGACCCCCATCTCCTTCCCCAATTCAGGGGACTTTCCCCCCCTTTACGTAACGTTGGCAAGCTACAGATTTATTTCAGGGCTGACGTGACAGAAATTATAAACAACTTACATAACCACCAGTTGATTGATTTGAAATTAGTACAGTTAAAAGAGCACATGGGGGGGGGCTATGGAGAACCACTTAACTTTTTAAAAAGAGTGCTTTAAGGTTGACATTTACCCCCACAAATTCACAAAAGGCTGAAGGGTTGTGTCAAATAAATGTTCTAAAGGGGAGGGGGGGTTAAATCCCTATGGGGATGTTCAGAAGCAAATTCATGTTTATGTTATACTTCAGAGAAGCCCAGTGGCGTGATTTAAGAGTTTAAACTTATTTTGGTTCTGGTTTCCTTTGAAAACACTAGGAGAATCTTAAATGTTCTTTGGGAGAGGGGAGTGTTTGTCAGAGATGATACTTTTGTTCTCACCAGACAGCCCTTTGTGGGACTGAGCACTAGGACCGCGTACATTTGGGGTGTTTTCAAGGGATGCGGGTGGCGCTGTGGGTTAAACCACAGAGCCTAGGGCTTGCCGATCAGAAGGTCGGCGGTTCGAATCCCCGCGACGGGGTGAGCTCCCGTTGCTCGGTCCCTGCTCCTGCCAACCTAGCAGTTCGAAAGTATGTCAAAGTGCAAGTAGATAAATAGGTACCACTCTGGCGGGAAGGTAAACGGTGTTTCCGTGCGCTGTTTTGGTTCGCCAGAAGCGGCTTAGTCATGCTGGCCACATGACCCGGAAGCTATACGCCGGCTCCCTCAGCCAATAAAGCGAGATGAGCGCCGCAACCCCAGAGTCGGCCACGACTGGACCTAATGATCAGGGGTCCCTTTACCTTTACCTTTACAAGGGTTAGCATTGTTGCAGTTTGTTATTTATTGATTTACTCATTACATTTATATACCACCTTTTCTTCCGAGGAGCTTAAGATGGTGTTCCCCTTCTCCCCAGCTGACCATCACAACAACCCTGTGAGGTGGGTTAGGGTGCCCCCAAGGATCACCCACCAAGTGGGTATCTGCACCCTGGTCTCTTCCAGGTCAAAGTCCAACACTCTCTTAACCACTACACCATTCTGGCTGGAATCAGAGAATCGTAGAGTTGGAAGGGACCTCAAGGGTCATCTGAGACCTGAAGCAACCCCTGATATTTCCCAACAAATGCATCACAAAACAGTAATGAAGCGCCTTCAGATACATGTATTGCCACCTCCCCCTTTCGCTGCCCACGGATGCCTTATATTGATGTGGTGACCTGTGGCTTTTAGCAAATAAATTTGACAGGCGGACAGGTGCTGTTTCAGAAAAGCCCACATATGGGAAGTGGACTGAGTTGTCTGCCTGCCTTTGTCTTTGAATTGGGGCCTGGATTTGATCTTTTGAGCCGGTTTTGCTGCCACTGCAATTTGCTGGAACGCTGCTTCCTAAACTACAGGCACTCAGGTTGCCAACTGGCTAGATAAAGCAGCCCATCTTACACGCAGAGCTGTTGTGTGTGCAGAAATTGGCAGGTGAGTCTATCCCCCGGCCTGAACATAAGCACCATCAGCTGCTAAAATTGCCGCAGATCTAGCCACTGTCTGTTAAAAGATAGCCATAGAGGCCAGGTTAAAATTTGGCCCCTCCAGCTGATACCTGCAGCTCCGGTTCATTTTTCATTGTCTCCACAATCACTCAGTATTTTGCACGTTAAGTTCTGCCAGTGAGTCAACTGCCCCACTTTGCATGCTCCTCCCCCTGTCCCTGTCGAGACGTGGGTGGCGCTGTGGGTTAAACCACAGAGCCTAGGACTTGCTGATCAGAAGGTCAGCGGTTCGAATCCCTGCGACGGGGTGAGCTCCCGTTGCTCAGTCCCTGCTCCTGCCAACCTAGCAGTTCGAAAGCACGTCGAAGTGCAAGTAGATAAATAGGTACCGCTCCGGCGGGAAGGTAAACGGCATTTCCGTGCGCTGCTCTGGTTCTCCAGAAGCGGCTTAGTCATGCTGGCCACATGACCCGGAAGCTGTATGCCAGCTCCCTCAGCCAATAAAGCGAAATGAGTCCCGCAACCCCAGAGTCGGTCACGACTGGACCTAATGGTCAGGGGCCCCTTTACCTTTATGTGCAATATAACATTGTGCCACCAGATGGGGCTGTGGAGTCCTGTTTTTCTCTACCTGTCTGCCCTGTTTAAGTTTACGTGTTTTAACTGAAATGCTTCTTTGATGTGTCTAGATCCAGCCCAGTTTTCTCTGCAGCTTAACACAGGTCTGCAGCAGGGTTTCTCTAGTGCTGCCATATCTGGAAGAGCAAAAAAGAGGGCAGCCCAAGCCACTGCCAGCCAGAGCTGGGGAAAGAGGCACGTAGGCGTGCACATGGGGGGACCACTGCTACTGCACCTCTTTCCCACAGCTCAGGCTGGCAGCAGACACAGCGTGCAGAGCAGCCTGAGCCACTCAAGTCCTTTAAAATGTAAAAATCCAACCTTCTGATCAGCAAGTCCTAGGCTCTGTGGTTTAACCCACAGCACCACCCACGTCCCTTATATCACACATACAACTCATATAAATCGTTTTTTCTTTACCAATCTAGCTGAGTCCCTGTTAAATTACCCTTGATGTGTGTATCTCATGAAATCAAGACTCAAGATTTAGCAGCTGGCTTCTTTGGTCTATAACCAAGCTTCAGAATATTGTCAGTCATCCCAATTCATTTGTTAGAAACCATTGGTCAGTGCAAAAGTGCAAACACTATAGAAGTACATTTTTGCGTAGGTAGTCCCCAGTACACAGCACACATGACATTTTGTAGGATCCATTGGGCTGTTAAGGAAAGCATAGAGACCTTATATTTAGTGTGTGTATCCCCATCCACTAGAAAATTAACATCCCCCGCCCCTTACTATTCAAGAAGGAAACTTTGGAAAGCTCCTTTGAGAATTCTATCCCTGGGATAGTTACACAGGGAGCAATGTAATACATAAAGAACAATGTTTTCCACCTCTCCCTGACCACGCATACTTGTATAATAATTTACATCTAAATGTGGGCACAGTTTGGGATCTCAAGAGCTGTAAGTGCCTTCCTTAACACGTCAACTGGCAATTATAATAATAAAAGTAAAAAGAACTTAAGAAGAGTCTGCTGGATCAAGCCAGTAGCTCAGCTAATGCAGCTTCCTTTTCTCACAATGACCAACCAACCAGATCCCTGTGGGAAACTTGAGTTCAGCAGCCCTCTGGCCACCTGCAACTCCCATCAACTTGTAGTCAGAGGCATACTGCCTCCACCAGTGGAAAACCATCACAGAACTTCACAAAATAATAAAATGGTGAAAATGGCAAAGTATGGAGAGGACATCTAGCTAACGAAAAGTCCCACAATTTAATACATTGCTTTGCGACTCTACTGGCTCATGTTTTAAAGGTGCAATTAAAGAGGCATTTTACAATCAAAATGGGGGGGGGAGAGATTATATCAGAATACATAGTTGGTTTTCCAGTCCTTTCCCAATCAATCCTAGCCCCCTCCTTACTTCAAAAAAGAATCATAATAACAAGGAAGATTTTTTACATTTGTTGTAATGTGTTTTTGTATATTATTTTCAATTTTTCTAACATATGCATTTAGACGCGCTCTGTACTCTGATAGATGTACTTTGGTACGCATTACTTGGCTGGAAAACTGCGCTGCAAAATTCAGAGAGGTGCAAATTTCGAAAGGAGGAAGCCTGGCTTTCCCTTTGCATATTCTTTCTGAAAGTGCAAAGTAGGTACCTTTGTCTTTAAATGCGAACTGGGTCAAAAGTCTGCCCCATCCCTAATCTAGATTTACAGAAGCAAAACCAAAAAAAGCAGACAGGTTTGTTTAAAATACGTGTAGCTCTCTCACACAAACTCCTGGCTCTTAATCTGCAGCCAGCTCCATCCTCTTCTTCCTCAGCCTGCCCTGGGCATGGATGAGTTTGTTTTGTTCTGAGACAGCAAAGCAGGCAAAGCCACACGTAAATCATAATGGGGTTATCCCCCCCCCACCTTCCCTGGACGCCTTTCTCCCTCCGCCACAATTTTTAATAACAGTTTACTATTCTGTGAGTGCATATAAAGCACATGCCCTGTTCATCTAGCCAAGGCGTTTGAAAGCCTGTCAGCAAGAACAACCATCAGACCCAAGTGGCTGATTTATGCAAGCAGAGATACTTGCGCCAAGTCCTAGCCACATAATGGTTTCGATTCTGCACACACACACACCCTTCCAATAACTTGGCAAACCTTCCGCAATCACCTTCATCCAAACTTTTGCCTTTTATAGCCTTTGAACAACACTTCTTCATTCTCTCCCTGTCTCGCTCTCTCTCAAAATGCGTAAGGTAATAACAATATTACCCAACTATTTCCTGCTTCTTATCTCAGCTGTTTGCAGTTGGGATTTAGTTTGAGAAACAGACAGCCTGGAACACACATGTTTGCAAGACCCATGTTCCCAGTTCATGTTTGAACATGGGAAGTGTGCTGGGCCCAGGGGTAACCCGTGCAATGCGGTCCAGGACTGGTCCAGAATCCAAAGGTTCCACTAGGAGTCAGTCTGACAGGGCCAAGGCAGGAAACCAGGCAAGGACAGGATCTCAGGCAGGATCTAGCATACAGCAATGTTGCTCCCGCAACCTGGGGTGGGGCCCGACAGCCTTTTATCTTTGTCGGGTAGCTGCCAGTCCTGATCCCCCAACGACTCACCTCCCTGTTTCGCCCGAAGGCGAGCACTCCTCCTGCGAGTACTCGGGTCTCTCCATCTCTCAGACCTTAGTGTCTGCAGCTGGGGAGACGTCGGTGGGTTACTAGACCCAGGGGCCGCCTCAGCCTCCCCTGAACAAACCAGTAGTGGAGCAGCTGTAAGTGATGGCCCAGCTGAAGGCAACGAGGTAATCCCCGCATCTGGAGCCAGAACAGGCTCAGGCCCCTGACTTGGCCCAGCTGGTGTTTGTTGCAGGGGAACCTGTGCAGACTGGGACTCTTCAGGATCAGGCCCCAGCCTTGGTTCAGGTAATGCCTGAGGCAAAGGATCCGGTGCAGACTGAGTCCCCTCTGGGTCTGAGTCCGAGCCCAAATCCCAGGCCATCACAGGAAGCCAGTTTTGCAAATCCATTGCAGGGGGTTGGACTAGATGACATATTGGGACAGAGACACACACACACATTTACTATAGGTAATGCACAGGAACACAGAAAGATGTGACAGTGTCAGATCAACTCCCAAAGCTTTGCAGTTACAGCTCCTGCCTTTGTTGTGGCTTTATTTAAGTTCGTTGGCTTGTTTTGCATTTCTATCCCATCTTTTCCTCCAAGGAGCTCAAGGTGGTATACATTGTTCTCTCCCTACCTATTTCATCCTCACAGTGAGGTTGAGAGGCATTGGCTGGTCTAGGGTCACCCAGGCTGGATGGGGGTTCAAACCCTTGTCTTTCAGGTCCTATTAACCATGTGCATTGTCGGACGTACCTTAAGGCAGCAATTTGCTTGTGTGGTCTAATTATTACAGCCTTTGGAAAGAGCTCCTCCTCCAGGCTTTGCAAGTGGGAGCCAGGATAGACCCCTGCCCCTGCCTGAGTTCCTTGCTCTTCAAAGGATTCAGGCTACGGTGGTGGCTGATGTTGATCGAGGGGCAGAATGCAAGGCAGGGAGGCCGACAGTAGGGGGCACCAGAGTCAATGCTCAGGCAGAGCCAACTGAGTTCTAAAAAGGGCAACAAGGAAACAGGCAGTGTCCTCATCCTGGACCAGTTAAATGTGGGGAGGTAGGCAGATGGAGGCTGGACAACAGCCAGGTTGAGTTTGGTGGGAGAGTGACCCATTTGCCTTAAAAGATCAGCCTCCACTAGGAATAGGGATTGAAAACCTCATTCCTGGGGGCCCAAAGAAAGGAATGCATCCCTCTGGCTGAAAAGGGTTCCTCATCCCTAGACTAGATGGTCCTCCCAACTCTATGATAGTTTCTGCCAACTCTATGGTGATTCTGTGACTTAGGACCAAAGGACAAAGGCATCATTAGGGGCCAATTCATAGTCCCCTCCCCAACTTCTAGCAATTGTGGGGGTGTCATTTTCACTGGGAACCCAGAAAGAGAGCAGGGCATTTTAACCCTTTCCTTGACACCAACAGGAGCTTTCCCCCACAAGTCATATGAGTGGAGGAGGAAGGAAGAAACTCTTGGTGTTGGCAAGTCTGTAATTTCACCACACACACTATGCAACGCAACACACACAGTCACCCAGTCTCTCAGACTTGCACACATTCTCAGACGCAGACACTCTCTCACACACAAGCTCCTAGATTTATGCTTGTTGTCCAAGTGGAAAAACAGCTGGGGCGGGTTAATGAAATACAGCAGAAGATTTAAAGCAAAATCCTGGAAGGCAGCGTCTGGTGGTGGTGGTAGCAAGCGAAAACTCTTCCAAACATGAGGGCCTCCGTGGTGCTGCTCCAGAGCAAGAAGATTTGCACCTGGCCATGATAAACATCAGCCAGAGATGCAGACTGGGCAATCCTGAGAGCCATTCCAGGCAGAAACCAAACCAAAAAACCAAAAACAAAACCCCGGGGCAGGATGCACAGGGTTTGAAAAACGTCAACATCTCAAAGCGATACGCACTGACCCCACATATCTGTGGCCAAAGGCTAGAAAGGGCTTTGAGGCATTTCTGGATATTGCTGGCCAAAAGAGTCCATTAACCTCCACATGGCCTCCGTCAGATTTAGGGCTACTGCACTCAGTCAGCCAGGGGTGGCCCAATATATTTTGCTGCCTGAGGCAAAGGGTAAAACGCTCCCTCCCTCATTCCACCGGCCAGAATAACAACAAACTCTTAGGCTGCACACACAGTATTCTCTTAAAGCACCTTGGAAGTGTGTGCGCGCGCACCTCCAAAGAATTCTGGGCGGTGTAGCTTGCTCAGGGTTGTTGAGAATTGTAAGTATCTGATGGCTAGACTAGAGTTCCCAGAATTCTTTGAGGAAAAGAACGTGCTCTGAAGGTGCTTTGAAAGCATCCTTCCTTCAGCACTGGTGACAGAACAACATCCACCACACCTGAGGGCAGCGAACTAACTTAGGGGGCTCCAAGACAGGCTGCAGAGCTCAGGAAGCTCTGTCCCCCAACACCTCACCACCACCCAGCCTCTGCCTCCTGAGGCGCCCACCTCACTCTGTCTAATGTGTAGGGCCAACTCTGCTGCCACCGTTTGTTCTTGTTGATCACTCCTCTACCAAGCTCTCTCGTAGGGAAACTCACGCCCCAAAGAAGCACCTACAAAGAACCAATGAGCAAGTAGACAGTGCAGTCTGCTGTTGCTCCTTCCTCTCCACCACTGATGCCTGGGCCAGAGTGAGGGGCAAGTGAGCAAGCAGAAAGAGCAGGTGAGAGAGCTCTTGCCGGTGGCTCCCCTGCTGGGGTGTGGGCCATCAGCAGATGCCCAACCATGCCAAACCTTGATGGTACCCCTAGTTGGGAGCTGGAGGCCAGCCATTATCTGAAAACCCCCAAGTTCCCCAGCCTTGGCTTCAACACCAGCAGGCGGCCAAAGCCCATTGTTCCAACCTCAGGTCACCAGACAGACAGTCTTCTAAGATGTTTAACAGAACTCTTTGCTCTGGTCTCGTCTTGACTATTTTGCAGGAGTTTATCCAAGTGCATACTGGAAATTTAGGTTTGCGCAATTAAAGTTTATCAGTGCACTCTGGTAAAATAAATTTGCTAGATTGGGTCTCTTTTCTCTCTGTACACACATGTGCACTGGGGGGGGGCAGATCTGTTAGGGCTGGTGGGGCACAGGCCCACTAGTCTCAGTCTGGCCTCAGCTAGCCCCCACCTGCCTGCCTTCTTACTTACAGTGGTACCTCGGGTTAAAACACCTCGGATTACAAACACTTTGGGTTACAGACTCCGCTAACCCGGAAGTAGTACCTCGGGTTAAGAACTTTACCTCAGGATGAGAACAGAAATTGTGCAGTGGCGGTGCAGCAGCAGCAGGAGGCCCCATTAGCTAAAGTGGTACCTCAGATTAAGAATGGTTTCAGGTTAAGAACGGAATTATGTTCGTAACCAGAGGTACCCAAAGGGTTGATGAGTCCAACTGCCTGTGATGCAGGAATCACAGCACAAGTTATCAAAGAGCATTGGTC
Source organism: Podarcis filfolensis (assembly GCF_964270895.1). Lineage (NCBI taxonomy): Eukaryota > Metazoa > Chordata > Lepidosauria > Squamata > Lacertidae > Podarcis > Podarcis filfolensis. The sequence continues at coordinate 17,650,192 of NC_139618.1, read as the reverse complement.
CACCTGCACCTTTCTTATGATGTCTTCCCCCCAACCCCAACTCTGGAGGGCGAAGAGGTGCTGCTTTAGTCTGGGAGTTTTTGTTCCGCCTCTTTGTCAGGAGATGAGCACTGGCAGGCATGTGCTGAAATGTACTCTCCATGGCTATTAAAACCATCTGTTCCTTCCAGATGTTTGGTCCTCTGTTTGTTCAAAATCCCTGGACAGCAGCCTCTGCTTTGGATAAATTGGACACTAGATGGTCTGGGGAAGACAGGAGGAGAGGGGAGTGAAGTGGGGGGGGAAGCTTCATCTGCTACAACCCCAGTCAGCAGCTATTTTTTCTGTAAAAATATAGGGCCTATGTTTTTCAACATAGCAAGACTTGGAGGGTCCTCAGGAGAGCCAAAGGACGCTCTCGCTTTCTTGCAACATGAACAGCACCAGACAGTTTGGCAGAGCCTCTCCTTGAAGGCACCTCAGCCTCTTGCCACCATTGGCTTCTGCCTCTTGGATGGTGTGCAAGAGTGAGCAGCTGGTGTTCCCAAGGGAAGAACAATCACAGAGCATCTGGATGCATGCAGACGCATGAGAGAGAGAGAGAGAGAGAGAGATGTCAGTGAGCATATTGTTGATAAACAGACTTATTCCTCTCCAGGATCCAGTAGTGATTGGCGCCCATTGGGAGTAGAGGGGCGGAAGGCTGGGAGGCCAACAGTAGGTGGCGCCAGAGCCAATGACATACAGAGCCAGCTAATTCTAGTTTCGTCCCCCACCCTCCTCCCTGCTCAGTGGTCCAAGGGCAAGTGTCTGAGACTATGGAGGAGGTAGCTGACAGGGAAGGCCACTCCCTGGACTGGTTGTGAGTAAGAAGGCAGGCAGGCTTTTCCTTAGGACGTCCCTAATTTCATCGGAGAAATGTTGGAAGGTATGGAGTTACACGACACCCGAGCCAAGGTGATAAGTAACTATACAGCTTTTAGAAGACATCTGGAGGCAGCCCTGTATAGGGAAGTGTTTAAAAATGTTTTATTTTGTTTCTATACATGTTGGAAGCTGCCTAGAGTGGCTGGAGCAACCCAGTCAGATGGGTGGGGTATAAATATTATTATTATTATTATTATTATTATTATTATTATTATTATTATTACAGAATAGGACGTCCCTATTTTCACCGAAGAAATATTGGAGGGTATGTGAGCAACTGGTTAGACTAGGTGACCTGCTGCTTCAGGTGTCTAAGTGGTAGATCCAGCCCCAAGCCGGTGGGCTGCAAGCAGCGGGGGTGGGGGGGGGATGCAATAATCCCGGAATAACTGGGCTGCCATCCTTTTTCCCTCCCACATTCCCAGTGCGAGAACAGCCTGCCTCTGCCAAAGCCACTCGCCCACTCAACAGAGCTTGATTGGGAAGAGGCGTTTCTGTTGTCAGTGTTTAAACGCTATGTTCCTTCAGCCGGCAATTCTGTTTTCCAGGCCTTCTTCCCCCACAATAAACAATGGGTAGACGGAGTGTGGTCCAGAGGAAAATGTGACTCGGGATCCTGGCCATGTGCTTCCCCCAATACCCAATGATAACCATATGCAGGTTGTCTTGGACCTCCAATTCCCAGGCGGGAGAAGGATTTGCAAAGGGGCAGGAAGGGGCAGGGCAGGGCAGGGTAGGCATTGTCTGAAACCGACTCTATGTGCACATGTGTGTTGGTACACACGTCTGTGCATGCACCAAAAATACCACCCTGATCTCAAGTCAACACAACCACAATGTTATTGAATCACATCAAGCTAAACAGGATTGAAGAAGCCTGACTCTTTCTTTCTTTCTTTCTTTCTTTCTTTCTTTCTTTCTTTCATATCAAGCTGCAATCCATCAGCTCACTGCTGTTTACTCTGTATCCCACACTGCCACAATTACACCATGCCAGCAGGGAATTTGGTTCCAAGCACACAATTCTAGCACCGTGCGAATCTCGGGGTTTCAGTGCAACCGTTAGTTTAAAAGGCAAGTTTCTAGACCTTATGGTGGTAGAGGGGCACTCCTTGAAGGAACGTCAGAAGTCAGGAGAGATTTGGACAGAACAGAGGCAGGGGTTTCCTGCACAGCTCTTGTTATCTCTTTCCTTAATTTGCAATGTTGCCTTTCCTCTAGGGAGCTCTGGCCAGAGCCTGTGATATCACTCTTGCCACAATACCTCCTGGGACATAGATTAGACTGAGTGGCAATGGTCCCACCAGGCCACCCTGAGGAAGGATTCGAATCCAGAACTCTCCAGTCTACAGGCTAAACTAGGCAGCATCATGGATGCTCTCCGGCTGGTGTTGTGCTATAGAGCAAGACTGACCCTCCAGACAGTGATATTGTGGGAAAACCGGTGAGACATAACAGAACAATGTGTGGGTTGTCTAGCAGAAATTCACAACCAATGCACCATTATTGCATCAATGGCATGTTGAAGGATAACCCACCAAATCAACCAGTCTGGAGGGGTCCTTATGTCCTCTTCCACCAATCTGCCTAATAGAGAAGGCAGTAATAGCAGCAGACTGAGTTTCTGTGATTCTGGAAGAGGCAGATTCTCTTTCCCACCACCACAGCCAGCACAGGCACTCAGGCTACTAGACTCTTAGTAGGCTGGTAATTTTTATTTGTTTATTTTTTTGCAGGTCAGCAACCTTTGTTGCTCCAGCAATTGCACGCTGTCCACTCATCCTTGCAGCATGTATCACCAAACTGATCGTGAAACCCTGGCTGCATCTAGACACATCAAAAAAGCATTCCAGGAAAACTTCAAAGTGGGGAATCACATTGGCGAAAGACAGCACTATCTGGTGTCACAGTGTCATAACGCATATAAAACGCTTTTCTATTATTAATGTAGCTGAGTCCCCTGCACAGTCCCCAACTTTATTGCGCACCTTTTAGCCCTTTAAAAGGCGGTTGAAGGTCTGGCCTTTCTAGAACTTGCAATTCGAATGACTGGTCGCACATGCCTTCATTTCAAAGTTCACAAAAGGCAACGAAGAGGAAAGGTCACCCCCAAGCCCTCCTCCTCGTTTTATAAGCATTCAAAAATACAAGCTGGCAAAAGTTGATTTTAAAAGGCACAAAACCCAACAGCTGAACACCAGCTTACTCAGGCACCAGGCCATAAGGACTTGGCAAAGGCCCATCTGTGTTTGAGAAACCAATGTCCTCTGCGTAGATGAAAGGCCCCGAGGAAGGATTTTTCTCTTCTTTTTTTCAGGCCAAATGCAAGCCAACTTGGTGATTTCATCGCCAGGGCAGGCTGTGTCAAGCTGGCGGAAGTCAAAGACGCAGGAAATCAGCCTTGGACCCCGTTCAGAAGAGGAAGGGAGCGTGGCAGCACATACCCAGAATGCAAAGCAAAACAGGAAAGGGTGCCTTCTGGCAGAGCAAAGCTTGGACACCTTTCCTTTCAAGGGATTAAGCTGTCTTGAGTCTCAGATAACACACCTTAATCCCCACTTAATCTGAAAAAGCAATTTTATCCGTGTGTTTCTAAATGCAGCCAAGGGACAACTGCGTCCTAGGACACGTGACTCACCCCAAACATGGCGGCTGTTTTGTTTTCTCACAGGCAAGACGGAGGCTCCCTGCTCACAGCCAATGGGTCACCTGACAAGATGCTTACAGCACACATGCCACCCATCAACCCACACTGAGGTCATTGGTGCAGGTGTGCAAATGGAGAGCTTCTGCCAGTGGCAAAATAGTGTGAGGAGGGACAGGCCAGCTGTCACTGTACTGATCCCTTGGGGATTTCTTGGCCGAATATGCTGTACATAGACTGGGCTCTCTGCTGTGGTCACCAACGAAGACAAAGATGTGCATAAAACATTCGTACATTTTATGTCCCATGCACATTGGTATCCTCTTTGGCAGGTAATAAGATGTCTGACAGACACAATATCAACAAGTGAAGCTTTTCCTCACAGTTATAGTTTCATGCTACAAAATACTCTGTTTTAATATCTCCCTGCCACATCGCTGTTAAGGGCACAAGAGCCCTGCTCTCCTCCAACGTCAACCCCAAACCATGCAAAGAACTCAAGTTTCATGAGTTGTGCTAGTGTAGATCTTTCACCTGCTGGTCTTAGGGTGGCAATACTGCAAGTCAGTGCAAGACCAATCGTCATATTTCAGATGACGGGGTTTCAAAAGGGAGTTAAGAGTTACGGCAATTCTGTTCAAGTGCTCATGTTTGGATGCTATGGCTTACTTTAAAACTAAAACTGAAAGCTAAGAGTCTGAGGCCCCTGCTGACCCAGTACAAATGGGGCCCCTGGACCCACCCCCATAGCAACCCTGTTGCCCTTTTGAGCAAATTCATCCCCATTCCAGCTTCTTCTATGTCATAAGGGAGGAAGGAGGCAGGAGGCGCTGAGTTTCTTGAGCTCCCCATGATTGTTGCCCTTATTCACACATTGTACCAAACACAGGTACAAGCTGTTTCTACACACATGCAGGAATTCTCTTGGGCCGTCCTCGGAGAGGAGTGTTTTTCATGGGACAGGGTTGATAGCTGCAGGATTTGGAGCACCTAACCTTTTCCTCATAGAGCAAAACAGTTGGCTAGTTCAGCCATGTCATACTTAAACAAAACCTCCTGCTCCTTTACTTCCTGGAAAAGAGTGTGGGATTCCCCTCACAAAACACGTGGGAAGGTTGGGAAATGAATGCCAAAGGTGAGTTATCCTACCAGGAACAATTAAAGCAGGAAGACAAAAGGAGGGAGAATTGGGGTGAAGAGAGCTGGAGTTTGAAGAAATGGCATGCTTTGCCTTCCCAAGCAAAAAAGTTCCAGACTACAACTTTATTTAAAATACATTGGGGAAACCCTCCATTAAACAATCGGCACGCAGATGAACAACCCGGGTCCATGAAGAGAAAACTCAGTGGTGGGAAATATTTTGCAACCTAAAGGCCACAGACCTTTCCTGCTTTGCATACAGAAGGTCCTGGGTTCAATATTCGACATCTCCAGGAAGCCATGGAAGAGACTCTGGCTGAAACCCTGGAGACTTGCTACCAGTCAGTGTCGACAATACTGAGCTAGACGGCCCAATGGTTTGGCACTCTGTTTAAGGTAGGTTCCTATGTTCCTGAGAAGCCCCCTTTGCTTTTGGAGAACATAGGACAATCCTCAAGAAGCATCCTTCCTCCTCTCACAGGAAGGGATGCTTCTTCTGAGATGAAGCCTGCCACCTGCAGGTCTTATAAGGACTTAAAATAATAAGAGCAAAGCCCATCCGAAAGGGGCCCAAAATGCACCGGTGAGGCCCAGCCTGCTGTTTGAGAAACATAGTGCCACTCGACACTGGGGTATACTTCCAGTTCAGGCCAATACCAGATTCTGCCACTGGAGGGTGTCCTAGGAGGGGGAAGAAAGGAAATCTCTCCTAGCTCACTGAATTTTTGCCATCAACTTCAGGGGAAAGTTGAAACTCTTATTTCCTAAACCACCTTCTGCAAGATCTGCTTTCCATTCACTAAGAAGCCCCGTGGAAGGGAAGACTTGTCCGGCAAAATGCAGTTCAACTGCAATCCGTGGGGAAGAGGTTCTGTTCCTCCGTGGAATCAAAGTCCTCCTATCCCGGTTGCTCTGGGGATGGAACAACTCAGCCACTTCCTTTAACCTTTATTTTCCTTGGCGTTTCAGTCGGCCCCGTGTGGGACATCTGGCGCGGAGTTTATATGACAGTTTGCTTTGGCCTTGGATTGAGTTTGGCTCGCTCCGTGTTTAAATAGGATTACATGAATTGAACAGTCACCTTCCTTCTATTTTTATTTTCGGGGGTAACGCTTCAAATTAAGGCCTCCACATATGCATTTAATAGATTCACCAACACATTCATTACATGTTAAATAAATATCAGCTGAAGAAATGAAAACTCCTTCGCCGAGGATTAACCAACATATAATCCAGGGGATCCAAAGGCAGCTGCTAAACCTCAATAAAACCTTAATGCCGTAATCGTGCATTTTATTAAGGTAATAACTGCCCTACTTTGTGATGATAACTTGACTCAAGACTGGTTCACACAAGAGAACAACCCCTGCACAATCTTTCCTTCCCCTGATACAGGAATTGTGTGGGTCGTAGAAATTTGCCTTATAAGACGTCAGACTATCTGACTCTTTGGCCTATTATTGTCCACTCTGGCAGGCAGGGAGACTTCCAGATTGCCACCCTTCCCTGGTAGGATTTGGTCTCATACCTGCAAATGCTTTTATTTATATATATTTACATCCCACCCTTCACCCTAAGGTCCCAGAACAGCTTGCAACAATGACAGTGGTACCTCTGGATGAGAACGGGATCTGTTCCGGAGCCCTGTTTGCATCCAGAAGCGAACACAACCCGCGTCTGCGTGTGCGCGGGTCGCAATTTGGCACTTCCACACATGCGCGTGATGTCATTTTGACCGTCTGTGCATGCGCGAGCGGTGAAACCCGGAAGTAACACGCTCTGTTACTTCCGGGTCGCCGCAGCACGCAACCCGAAAATACTTATCCCGAAGCTACTTCAACCCGAGGTATGGCTGTAAATGCAATGTGAAAAACAGTTTTAAACAACTTGCAATCACGAAAACAAAGCGGGTCCTATAAAATACACACCTCAATTGCCACCAAAAGCCAGGGCAAAGAGGTGTGTCTTCAGCATCCTCCAGAACACTTAAAGGTACTCAAGTAAAACACAGACCTGTTTCCTCCCTCCTCCATGTGACAGCCCTTGAGATATCAGTCTCCTCTTTTCCAGGCTAAGCATACTCAGCTCCTTCAACTGTTCCTCATAAGGCCTGGTTTCCAGACCCTTAATCGTTTTAGTTGCCCTCCTCTGCACATGTTCCAGCTTGCCAGCATCCTTCTTGAATTGTGGTGCCCAGGATTGGACACCGGGTGTGGTCTGGCCACATGAAGTGAGCATCACCACAGGTTAACAGTCTGGGGAGAGAGAACTTGTAATGGAAACAGGAACTGAGGGTACTGCCTTATACCAAGTCAGACCATTGGTCCATTGAGTTCAGTATTGCCCACACTGACTAGCAGCAGCTCTCCGAGGCTTCGGGCAGGGGATTGAACCCAGGATGTTCCTCACGCAAAGCAGATGCTCTGCCCTTTAGCTGCAGTCCTTCCTGTTTCCTGCAGCATCTCTGGGTGACGGGTAATTCTGCCCGAGATGGGCCATGTCTCACAGAAATGTTTGAACAGGCAGGTCACACCAGAGATAACAAAGGAAGCGGTGAGGCCAGCCAACAGCCTTTCCCTCCCTCAGGCTAGGCACTGGTTCTGCCAAGGACAGGGATGTGCCAGCCAAGGATCTTCTGATGAGGCAAGAGGGCTCTTCAGCCTTCCTTGCCCTGCAGGCACAGTCAGGGGAAGAGAGGAACAAGGGCTTACAGAGGGCAGAGCAGGACCGGCCTCCATATGCTCCCTCACAAAGAGGGCGAAGCGTGAACTGGGATAGCCAGAATGACCAAGGGGTTGAAGAAAGTCCTGCAAGCACTGGGGGATTTTTAGTTTAGAGGAAAGGTGAGCAACAGGAGACATGATTAGAAGCGCACAGAATTACACCTGGTGCAGAGAGAGTGGCCCGGGAGAATCGTCTCTCTCTGTCTCTTGCCACTTTGTTGTTGTTGTTTAGTCGTTTAGTCGTGTCCAACTCTTCGTGACCCCATGGACTAGAGCACGCCAGGCACTCCTGTCTTCCACTGCCTCCCGCAGTTTGGTCAAACTCATGCTGGTAGCTTCGAGAACACTATCCAACCATCTCCTCCTCTGTCGTCCCCTTCTCCTTGTGCCCTCCATCTTTCCCAACATCAGGGTCTTTTCCAGGGAGTCTTCTCCTATCATGAGGTGGCCAAAATATTGGAGTCTTAGCTTCAGGATCTGTCCTTCCAGTGAGCACTCAGGGCTGATTTCCTTAAGAATGGAGAGGTTTGATCTTCTTGCAGTCCATGGGACTCTCAAGAGTCTCCTCCAGCACCAGAATTCAAAAGCATCAATTCTTCAGTGATCAGCCTTCTTTATGGTCCAGCTCACACTTCTGTACATCACTACTGGGAAAACCATGGCTTTAACTATACGGACCTTTGTTGGCAAGGTGATGTCTCTGCTTTGATTTCTCTGCCACTAGAATTGGGCAACTTCTAATGAAGCTGGATGTCCAGGACAGACAAAGGAAAGTCCTCCTTCACACAGTGCATATTTAAACTATGGCACTCGCTCCGACAAGAGGCAGCGATGGCCACCAACTTGGATGCCTTTAAAGGAGGATTAGACAAATCCATGGGGGGAAACAAGGCCGTCAGTGGTTACTGAGCCTCATGGCTCAGCCCCCTATGCTGGAAATCACAGGTGGGGAGAGCTCTGTTGCACCCAGGTGCTGCTTTGGGGCTTCTCATTGGGGCACCTGACTGAGAACAGGATAGGTGAAACTTAAGGCCTGTTATCTGAGACACCAACCACCTTAATCCTTGAAAAGACAGGTGTCCAGCCTCCAGAGATTTTGATAGCCTTTTAAGACATATCTCTTCACTCAGGCATTTGGGAGAGAGCAATGGGTTTAGTTCAGACGTACTGCTTCTCCCTTTTCTTGTACTTTGAATACAGTGGTACCTTAGGTTACAGATGCTTCAGGTTACAGACTCCACTAACCCAGAAATATTACCTCAGGTTAAGAACTTTACCTCAGGATGAGAACAGAAATCGCATGCCGGCAGCAGCAGGAGGCCCCATTAGCTAAAGTGGTACCTCAGGTTAAGAACAGTTTCAGGTTAAGAACGGACCTCCAGAACAAATTAAGTTCTTAACCCGAGGTACCACTGTATCGCTTAAAATAATGGTTGAGGTTTCAAGTGGGATTTCTTTTTTAGCCGAACGTACCGTTTTCACAGAATTTTGCTTTATAAACTGCCCTGAAATCACGGTTTAAAAAAACACAAGCAAGCATCCAAGCAAAGAAAGAAAGAAACGGTGTGAATTCAAGGGGTGAGTTCACGCCAGGTTCAATCCACAAGTGACAGTGTTGAGCCCTGATGAGTTGTAACTCACCACCATCAGCAGGGATGGCTATTCTGACTGGAGGTCACCAAGGACAACGGGACTGATTTCCATAGAAATGGTTTCTGAAACAAACGACCTCACCTCGCCTCTTCCCTCTTCCATTGCACCGTTGTTTCCTATGTTCCCCGTTGCTTTCCTGAGTTTAATTTTAGATGTGCCGATGGGTGAACTTCTCCTCACATCCCTTGGGGAGATTATGCCACACTTTAATCAATCTTCCCATTAAGGGTTCTCCTCTCCACCCTCTCCCCTTTGATTCGGCCTCAATTTTTCCATTGAGGGTTGGTTTTTTTATCTTCCACCTCATGCAAGCCTAGATAAATGCCACTTTTCTTAGTAACATTGCACTTCGTCTATTTGCTCCTTTCTACAGCCTTTTGGGCCTTAGCTAATCTCTCTGCAGCTTCCATTCTATGTAGAGCAGGTTTTTGTTCTGGTGCAAGAGATCATTCATAAATAAGAGTCCCCCAATTGCAATCTGAAGATGTACAGCCCAAGAAGTCTACCATCTCAGAAAGAACTGGGCAATTATTTTCTGCTAGGGTAAGGTAAAGGTAAAGGGACCCCTGACCATTAGGTCCAGTCGTGACCGACTCTGGGGTTGTGGCGCTCATCTTGCTTTATTGGCCAAGGGAGCCAGCGTACAGCTTCCAGGTCATGTGGCCAGAATGACTAAGCTGCTTCTGGTGAACCAGAGCAGCGCACAGAAACGCCGTTTACCTTCCTGCTGGAGCGGTACCTATTTATCTACTTGCACTTTGACGTGCTTTCAAACTGCTAGGTTGGCAGGAGCAGGGACCGAGCAACGGGAGCTCACCCCATAGCGGGGATTCGAACCGCCGACCTTCTGATCAGCAGGTCCTAGGCTCTGTGGTTTAACCCACAGTGCCACCCACGTCCCTTCTCTGCTAGGGTATGTACCTGTTAAAACATGTATATGTACCTTTTAAAACACGTATATCCTGCCTCATAAACCAAGGCAGCTAAATGCTCATATAAAAACATTAACTAAAAAAAAAGCTGATCAGCAACAGTATTATAATCCAACACTTATTAAATTCCTGCTATAATAAAAGAATGCACAGCCACTAACAGAGGATGTGGTGATGTTGGGTGAGGCCTGACTTTACCACAGTATATACATATTTGCAGACAATGCTCACACACATTGCAAAACAATTTCCCCTCATTAATTAATGTTTTCACATTGTTTATGCTAATATATGCATCTTTATGCCCACTTTGCCCATTATTCTGCATTTTTGTACACATTACTTGGCTGGAGAACTGCGCTGCAAAATTCCAAGAAATGCAAATTTCATTGGCTGGCTGTGTTTCAGTTTGGATATTGTTTTCAGAAAGTGCAAATCAGGTGCATTTGCCTTTCAACACAAAATGAATTGCATTTCTCTTCACCCGCCACCACCACCAAATTCTCCTCCACACAAAACAACAACAACAAGTATCTTATTTCCCACAGAAAAGCAGGTGCCAAGAAGGAGGGTTCAAGCCTAGCAACACATCTCCCCAGTTTTCTGTCTGCAGAGATTTGTTTAGCTTTAATATGAGGAAAAAGTAAATTATGTGATTCTTCCCCACAGCCCAAACACACACACCTGCTGCCTGGTATTGCCCAGAGGCAGGCTAGCCTGCAGCTGTCAGGTGAAATGAGGGCTCCAAATTGCATTCTCCATTGTTGCCCTATAGCAACAGGGCAGAAATTCAATTCAGCTTGCTCTCAGAAGTGAACCTACCTAACTAACAGCGCTATTTTACTAGCAAAAAAAGAGGTGCCAGAACTCACCATGAACACCTCCCTTGTTCTCTGATAATGGCAATGGCTCCCACCTGAGAGGTGCCAGAACTGAGTTCCGGAGATTTCCGGCTGTAAAAAAGCCCTCCTAATGACCACTTTGTGTAGTGATGTAGAAGAACCAAAACAGAGCCATTCTTTGAAATTCACACTTCTCCGAATTTTGCGAAGCAGTTCTCCAGCCAAGTGATGAAAATATTATTTTAAGAGGGGAGCCCATTGCAAAAAGGAGGAAGGAAGGAAGGAAGGAAGGGTATGTGAGGCAAAATTGCATACAAAAATCTGTATATTAGGGGGAAAATCTGGTGAATTTTCATGAGGACCTTAAAAAAAAACTGATAAGGAAATAAGAACTGAACAGAAAAGATGAGAAAGTGAGAGAAACTTAAATGCACAGATTTCCCCATTCCTACAGCACGTTGGAGACACCTTTGTACAGAGAACAGGCAGCGATGCAGGACCCTCTAGACTAGAGCCACACAGTGAAGCAAAACATTTGTGTTTCCAGGGATGGCTTCCATGCTGGGAGACACTTGAGAAATCTCCTTGTTTTTCTCAATGAAATAAGGGGTGAGCAGGGAGGCATGTGAGGAATTTAACAAGCTTCTGCCGAAAACACGCAACCCAGGCCAAGAGAGATGTCACGGCAGAAGCATCCGTCTGCTTTAACTGCAATTGCGGTCTCCCTTGGGGGGTTGCAAAAGTTTGGCCGGAGCTTCAAGCCAGCCAAAGGCCTCTGTTTTATCTGTCCGGTCCCCTCCGTTATTGCTATAGAGAATTAGATAAATGTGTCTGCAGCAGCTGAGAAGAATTTTTTTGTTTCGAAAGCAGCCGCTTCCACACGCCAGGGTACAATTGTTCAATTAGTGTGCTTTAATTTATTTTTTAGCAGCGGCTCAACTATATGGGCGAAGGGGAAATGATTTTTAGAGGGGCGGGGGAGAAAGAGAGAGAGAGAAATGGGGCGGATTCACAGTTCTGCCATTTGTGTTCGTTCATTTGACGGTTCAACAGTGAGCCAAAACAGGATTTCATATTTATTTAGGAACTCCTTCTAGAGGTAGTTTCAATGAAACGATGATTGCAATGTTGAGCGGAGATTTGCCTCACCGCTGCTGAAACAAAATGCTATATAGGTTCACAGAATCATAGCATTGTAGAGTTGGAAGGGACCCCACAGGTCATCTAGTCTGACCCCCTGCAATGCAGGAATCAATGCCAAAGAATCCCTGACAGATGGCCATCCAATCTCTGTTTAAAACCTTCCAGCGAAGGACTATCACCTTCCACGACAGTCTGTTTCCACTGTCAGTTTACACATTTAGTTGCCAGTCAGGGCTTCCCTCAGGGAAGTGTAGTTTGACAAGGGTGCCAAGAGGGAGCTCCCATTCACCTCAGAAAACTACAGTTCCACAAGTGGCTTCATAATCAACCCTCCTTCCCATGAACTCTGGGAATTGTAGCTCTCTGAGGGGAATAAGAGGCCCTTCTCTCGGCCCTGCCCCCCTCACAGGCACGCTTGGTGGGGACACGGGAGAGGGTCTTCTCGGTGGCTGCTCCCAAACTTTGCAACTCCCTCCCTAGAGATGTCCGACTGGCTCCCTCCTTATTGTCCTTCAAATGGCAGGTGAATACCTTCTTATTCCAAAAGGCTTTAGAGAACTGAATGTTTTTAATGAAAGGGCTAGTGCCGTGATGTTTTTATTGTAATTATTTGTATGTTTTTAAGAGCTCTGACAGATGGAGTTTTAATTCCCTTAATGTTTAATTATTATTTTCCCTGTGCTTTTTAGCTGTTCTTATTTTATCTGCAAGCTGCCGAAAGTTCCTGTCAGCGAAAAAGGCCGGGAATTATTTATTTATTTATTTATTTATTTATTTATTTATTTATTTATTTATTTATTATTACTACTACTACTACTACTACTACTACAGTGGTACCTCAGGTTAAGTACTTAATTCGTTCCAGAGGTCCGTTCTTAACCTGAAACTGTTCTTAACCTGAAGCACCACTTTAGCTAATGGGGCCTCCTGCTGCCGCTGCGCCGCTGCTGCACGATTTCTGTTCTCATCCTGAAGCAAAGTTCTTAACCCAAGGTAATATTTCCAGGTTAGCAGAGTCTGTAACCTGAAGTGTATGTAACCTGAAGCGTATGTAACCTGAGGTACCAGTGTATTATTATTATTATTATTATTATTATTATTATTAACAACTCTCAGCACCCTTGACAAATTACACTTCCCAGGATTCCGTGGGGGAATCCACAACTATTTAAAGTGGTGGGATACTGTGCAGATAGGGCCCAAACATCGCCTTGTCCTGTAACGCTACCAACTCTGGCCTGGATCCTCAGTCAGCCAGTTGTGGCACAGTCCTAGCTGCTCCTCAGCTGCCTATCCCAGCCAGCTTGCAGATCGAATGGCAGCCAATGGGCAGATCTGCTGGAACCTCATGGAACTCCCTAGGGAGACTGTTCTCACACTCTGAGCATTTGGCCTAGTTTGAGGGATGCAGCCCAACCCTCCTTTCAAATGTGTCAAAAAGCAGACAGGACCCACTTGGTTAACACACCATTTGCACACACAGGGCAACAGGCCAGCTGTTCTCATCTGTTCTCCACCGTCTGGCAAGAGCCAGAGATTTTTTCAGTCTTTCTTTCTTCACCACCCCTTCCCCATTGTTATTCTGAGACATCACCGCCTTACTGAAGTATTTTGGTTTCTCATTTTTCCAGTCTTCAGTGGAGTTCAGTTCAGTTCCCCACATGTCTGCATCAGTTTGCAAATAATAATAATAATAATAATAATAATAATAATAATAATAATAATGCTATTGTTTGTACTCCGTCCATCTGTCTGAGTTGCCCCAGCCACTCTGGGTAGCTTCCAGCATATACAAAAACATAATAAAACAATAAACTTCAAAAACTTCCCTACTATACAGGGCTGCCTTCGGATGTCTTCCAGAGGTTGCATAGTTACTTATCTCCTTGACATCTGATGGGCAATGGCTTGTCCAAACAATAAAGTATTCAAGGGGTGCCTGAATGAAAGGGGGAGGGCTCCTGCTGCACCCCTGCAGGTAGGACATTCCGCTGGGCAGAAATTACCAGCCCTATCAGCTCCGGCCAAGAGTCTAGAACAGAGGTCAGCAACCTAAGGCTCATGGGCCAAACGTGCCCCATGGGGGTTGTTTAACCAGCCCATGGACCCCCGCTGCCTGCTCGGTCAGCTCCCATGCACCGCACTAAACTGGTACGGAGCAGAGTGGGGACCGCCTTCCTCAACACTGGCTGGCTTCCCATTGGCTGCAGGAAGCTCTATCTATACACTTCTTTCATGCCATGCATAATTTTCTAAGCTTCCGTCACACTGCCTCTTACTCAGAAGTCCCAAACGCTGCAACCTTTGCTTGTAGGATAATCTCTCCACCCACCCCCTGACATGCATCCTGACCCCGATTTCAAAACTGCTCTCACAACTCTCCGCATTGTGGTCCTTTGAATCTTGCAGCTGCCTCTGATCAGGCCAAGGCATCTGCTATTTACCACTCACACTCCCTAAAGTCATCCATCTTTCTGGCCTGCACACAGACCATCCTATTAGAACTGGAAAAGACTATCAGGATGGAAAACGCTTGGGTCACTTGGCCCAGCACCCCTACTCTTCCACCACCATTGATTTGTTCCTTGATTCTGGATTTTCCTGTGCTCTGTCCAGTTTTAAGTTACTTAAACTATGAGGTTTCTGTCCTTCCTTTCTGAAGGACAGTTCTGTTCCCTGACAGAGTTTATGCTCCAGTGGCCAACTCATTGCTCCTGAGTTGTTTTAGAAAGTTGGTAGATTCAGGATTCGTTTATCTAGAAATCAGACCATTACAAAACAAAGGTTTGACAGAATGAAGTTAACTAATGTGCCCACTCATTTACTTAAGTCTGCAAAACTGGAATTTGTTTTATTTTATTTTTACAAATACCACATGTTTGTTTCACACTTACAAGAAATCGATCCATTAGTGTGGCAGCACCTATTCACCGAGTACTTTAAAAGGGGGGGAAAGTACCCCTCTTAGTGCGATTTTGCATGGGTGGAGGAGGCAGAGCCTGCTTCACAAAATCTAGGGATTGGAGGAAGCGTTTGATTTTTGCCTCGATCCATTATGCAATGCAAAACACAGCTACCCTTTGAAAGCTGTGCCTCTCTGATTTTTGCAAGTGAGTTTTCCAACCAAACTCCATGTACACAAATTAGTCTATTGGGGGAAAATGAGCAAAGAACAACAGCACCCTGCAAATGTCAGCAAATATAACGTATGAAAAACTGCTTGCAAAAAAATTGTGCATTGATCAAAATTACATACACAAATCTGCTTCTTAGGAGAAATTTGCCCTTAAAATGCTGGGAATTTTTCATGAGCATTTAAAAAAAAACAACAATGACCAGAGTTTGCCTTACCTGGCTAGGTGCCACCCACCTTGCTGCAGGGTGGCTGTCGCCCCACCCCCATCTCGGCAGGTGCTCTTCTGCCCATTCTCACTTCGTTGGTTTTAGGGCCTTGGTCAGTATTCTATAGTCTATTTTTGAGATGGGGAAGGTAACATCCTCGTGCACCCCCACACAGTGGCATTTGCAGGGCACTTTAAAGGGTTGATTTCGGAAGTCACTGGCCCTGGAGTGGCGGCAAGTAGGTCAAACTCCCAGTTTTGTTGAGGTGGGAGGGCACGCTGTGTAAGTTCATGCTTTACAGTCCCCTCCCACTGCACCTGACTGCCCTGCACATCCTCAGTCCCTGTTGGATGGAGAGGGATACCTTCCAAGGCCTAATCCTACACCTGAAATTCAATAAAGTTGTGGCCTAATTTAAACCCATACATTGTTGTCATGTCTTATTTCGGGGGGGGGGGGGTAGGCTCCGGGGACAGGTTTTAGCACGTGGGCTTTCAAACCTAACTTGCAGATTGATGCAGAGATGTAGAGAACTGAATGTAAGATTGCAAAAATTAGGCATTGACATAGTCAGTCGTCCCTACTTTATACAGAGTGGTGCCGCTGCACATAAAACGTGGTGTGCATCTCGGGTCATCCCCCCCCCAACCATGCAAAATCCTCAGCCAGCTCATGACATTGCCACTGCGTCACCAACTAGGACCCTTCGCCATCTCCACCCTGACCCCGTGCACCCTTTCCTGTGCTGCTTTGCCTTACCCAATGAGCATCCTCTCCAGGGCTTCATGCTAGTGGTGGGCGGGGCCAGAGGCAAAAGTGGGTGGAGCAATTGATGCAAATTTTACCTGTGTACATTAGGCTAGCTTCTATGCACACCTCTCTGTCCAAGCGAGCAAGAGGTCCAAGAGGTGTGCATATATAAATGAGACACAAGGGAAAGGATTCCTCTGAAAGCCAGGGCTTGGGGAAGTTTTGTTCAATCTAGAGCATCAGGTCCTCCGATTGCCCTTCTGCTCCTGTGTGGCATTATACACACACTCCAAAAGCGCCACTGAGACAGGAGGGAGAGAGACTGCTCTGGCCGCCCGAGAGATCCTGAAAAAGACCACTGACCTTTTGCACCGCTGTGAGTTTATAGAGAGATACCAGCCTCTCAACAGCATCAGTATAAATAGGCTGCCTTCTAAATCGGACTCTATCAACTGTTTCTACCTTGGCACATGCTTAATCCCACTGTACATACTGTCAACAGCACCCCCCGCCTTCCCGTAATCAACATATCGCTCCTGCCACTACTAGGGACGTCAAAATAGTGGTATAGTTCAAGCCTGGGTTGTGAATTCAAGCCCATTTATTCCCTCCAAGATTAGAAAACAATCTGAGCCACTGGGACGACAGCCTCGGGCCTCGATTGTTCCCACCTGTCAGCAGGAAGAGGAGGAGATGAGCAGTGCGGGAATGGGAGGGAGAAGGAAGGTGGATAGACAGCCAGACAGGAATGCGAAGGAGGAGAGTCCCCATCCTTGACAGAAGTAGCTCGTAACCTCATCTTGCGTGATCGAGGAATGTTGGGCTTGCAGAGTTCATGCTTGGGCAAGAGGCCAGGGGTAGACGGTTGCACAAGAGATATGCAATGGAAAGAAAGAAAGAAAGAAAGAAAGAAAGAAAGAAAGAAAGAAAGAGAATCTACAATCACCTCCAGAGTCTAGACTGTCAATATGTGTGGGAGGGGGTGCAAAATTAAAGAGCTGTGTCACCCTAACACAACAAATCCACTCCCCGCCCCCATTTATTTATTTTTTTAAAAGACATTTGCAGTTAGGAAAGTGATGGGAAAATACACTGAAAAACGGGGGGTGAAGAAATTATTAATCAGCATACATGTAAACAGAGCACAAAGAAATCAGGATGGAGGCAGGATGAATGCTCTTTAACACACAACCACCCCGCAAACAAATCTGAACAAATGGGCAAAAAAGACCTGGACGTAGTTTGACTTCTGGA
This sequence comes from Podarcis filfolensis, assembly GCF_964270895.1. Taxonomy (NCBI): domain Eukaryota; kingdom Metazoa; phylum Chordata; class Lepidosauria; order Squamata; family Lacertidae; genus Podarcis; species Podarcis filfolensis. Next base: position 17,632,863 of record NC_139618.1, on the reverse strand, counting down.
TAAGCTTTGTGCAAGTGAATCATGGTGAATGCTCAATAAACAGGTTGTCTGGAGGAGCATAAGCTGAAGTCATTTGGAAGTTAGGGCTATCATCTCCTAAGGAGAGGAGCAAATTCATATACTGTCCACAGGTCCACACGCCAACTGCAGCATGGCGAACAGCAGGCAGGCGATCTGAGGGCAGATAGGCGAGGGGGTGGGCGAAGTATAAAGGGAGAGGAGTTGGTCAGGTTTGGGGAAAGGGTAGAAGGGGTTGGCAAGAAATGAGCAGCAATGGCAGATGATAGACAAATAGATAGATAGATAGATAGATAGATAGATAGATAGATAGATGATAGATAGATAGATAGATAGATAGATGATAGATAGATAGATGATAGATAGATAGATAGATGATAGATAGATAGATAGATAGATAGATGATAGATAGATGATAGATAGATAGATGATAGATGATAGATGATAGATGATAGATAGATGATAGATAGATAGATAATGATAGATATAGACAGACAGACAGCCACATTGCTAAGCCAGTATCCATGCACACAAGCACCTTCAATAGCCACCCTCTCTGTCTTCAGCAAATCTTGCAAGCTTGAAACGCTGCCCTATTTTGGAATTTTGGAAGTCAAAGGGAGCTGCTGAAACTGGCAGCTGCAGCTTTGCCTGACCATTCTGTTCTGAGGGGCGGAATGGGATTTATTTCAGATATTATTTATTTCAGGTATTCTATTATCTGTTCCCTGTGCAGCTGCCCAGCGATCTCTTGATTGTGCCGTGGCTCACATGCCCATGTAAGGGAGAGAGAAGGAGAGGAGGCTGGAGACTCCTTGCGCATTCCACCTCCACAGGCTCCCCAGACCTCAGGTCGGAGTGCACCCGAGGGAGCCTGAAATACGTCTTCCCAGAAGGCAGCAGTGGGGGGGGGGGCTGGGAGGGACCTGGGCCCTGTTCCCCTGCTTGTGAACTTTCACAAGATGAACAAGCCCGGAGGTGGGCAGGCCTTGAGTAGGGCTGGGGGAGAGATTCAATTCCATTTGCATTTAAAAGGTGAGCCTATCCAATTTGCACTTTCTGGAATAATACAACGACTGAAGCACAGCCAGCCTTTGAAATTCGCACCCCTCTGAATTTTGCAAAGCAGGTTCTCCAACCACTGTTTACAAAAGCAGATAGATGGAGGAAAGCATGAAAGAAAGTGAAAATGTGAGTGTAAAATAACATACGAAACAGCATTATATCATAGTTCTTTGCATGTAAAAATGTGTACATTGTTAGAACTGCATAATTCAGATGACCGCCCACTTTTTTAAACAGTTTTTAAAATAAATGAACGTTGTGGATATGTTTAGCTTGGAAGTAAGGAGTTGGAAAGGTGACATGAGAGTTGTCTTCAGATATCTCAAGGGCTGTCATGTGAAAGATGGAACAAGGTCGTTTTCTCCTGCTCAGGACAGTAGGATCCAAACCAACGAATACAAATTACAACAAAGGATATTCTGACTAAGCATTAGGAATAACTTTCTGACAGTAAGAGCTGTTCGACAGTGGAACTGACTGCCTTGGAAGGTGGTGGACTCTCCTCCCTTGGAGGTTTTTAAGCAGAGGTTTAAAATGGCCGTTTGTCAGGAATTCTTTAGCTGTATTTCAGGGGGTTGGACTAGATGGCCCTTGGGGAGCCCTTTCCAATTCTACGATTCTAACACATGAAGGTAAAGAGGATTCATTGAGCCATGTAAATTAGTCTTTTCCCAGGGCCACCAACACTCTCTGTGCCTCTATATACATCTATTGTCCTGTTACGAATCTTACTGATTTACAGGAAGCCTTGGAACAGACAAGAAGAAACATTTTCCCCAAAGCGATCCAAATAACCTTGTTATTGTTGTTCTTTAAAATAGAAACACAACCATTTCTCAAAATAGCTCATTTCAAAAGGAGAATGTTTAGGGGATTCTTCTGGTGAAAATATTTCAGATTTCCTAGTGCAGAGTTCCAGAACTTTTCGTTATGCCATGTTTTTGACTGGGAGGGGAGCGGAGAATATGGACCCCTGCCATCCAAACCCCAAATCAACCCCAAATGGATTGCAGGAGATGGCAAGAAACACACACACTCAGGGCCTCTGGCACAACGACACACAATGACTCAAATAGCGTCGAGTACCCAACATGTGACTTTGCATTTGGAAGCAATTTGCAGTGACCTGGGAAATGGAGACAGGAGTCTGGAATCCTGGAATGGGATTGTCCTTTCCTGGATAAACTGAGAAATCAGTTCTCTAGAATTTCTCCCACTCCTGCATCGAAATATGGAAATGTGCATTTGTTGCCACAGTGAAGGTGTCAGTCTTCTGGCACTAATGTGTGTGTGTGTGTGTGTCTCGCAAGGCTCGCTAGGTTGCACCCAGTCCTAGCCCTACTCAGAGTAGACCCCCTCACTTAGATCCATTGATTTCAGTGGGTCTGCTCTATGCAGAAGTTATCTGGCCATGACCCCTCTGTGGTTTTGGAATGTAGATTCACTCCCCCCAGGAAGCAGAGATGACCACCAACTTGGATGGCTTTTTGAAAAGGACTAGACAAATTCTTGGAGGAGAGGGCTATTCAGGAACAGATTTGGGGCTATCCAATTTCAGCGGCACCCAGCATGAGGCCAAAATTCGTCCCACCCCTGCCTCTTGCTTTCTGTTCTTCTCAATTCACTGCGTCATAGTTGCAACGCCCTGCGGCACCCGCTAAGGCTCAGCGCCCAGTGTGGGGGAATGTTCACGCTGCCCTAAATCCATCTCAGGGGCTATCAATGGCAACTAGCCACAGTTGGAGGCAGCAGTGCTCTTGAATACCAGTTGCTGGAAACCGCAAAAGAGGAGAGGGCTCTCGCCACTGCCTCGCCTCCTACTTTGCAGGGAAATCCCTCCAGCCACCACATGTTCTGAACTGTACCAGGGGTCCAGCATGCTCCTGGGAGGCCCCTAATTTAATTTGTTGAAGTTTGACCCTACAGGCCACTAATAAGCCTGCTTGGTTTGGGGGAATGGAAGCATGAGCAGTAATAGGCAGGCTAACTCTTTTGCTCCAGATGTTCTGCAGCTGGAAGACAGGAGACCACCATCACCTATCAAAGGGTGACATCTAGTGGCGCCTGGAGGGTGCTGGACCATTTTATACGTGCCACTGGTTGCACTAAACAGAGGCGTCTGGATCTTGCAATATTCATTAGCTTTTGCAAAAAGCGAGTTGCAAAACTTGGGGCTACAATTGAGTAGCGATTATCAGCCTGCTAAGTATTTAGCAATACGGTTGCACCTTGGTTTTCGAACAGCTTAGTTCTCAAACGTTGTGGCTCCTGAACGCCGCAAACTGTTCCAGTTTGCGAACTATTTTTGGAAGCCAAACGTCCCACGGCTTCCAATTGGCTGAAGGAGATTCCTGCAGCCAATCAGAAGCCGCGCTTTGGTTTCCAAATGTTTTGGAAGTCGAACAGACTTCCAGAATGAATTCCATTCAACTTCCAAAGTACGACTGTATTACATATTCCTAGATACAGGAGAGGATTTATAATAGCTAGGCCCAATGCTATGCCATCAGTACTTGAGAGTTTGTGCTTGTGAAAGGGATTCAACCAAACCACTAGCTCATGTTCTTTTATACTGTAGGTTTTATATGGTTATAATATCCCATTTATCTGCCCAGTGCTCTCTCTACACTTGGGGAACTCAGATGAACTCTATGTCTCAATTTTAATGGCAGACTCTGACTTTAAGATTACTGAAAATAGTGCTGAGCCCTTTACTGTAGCCACCAAAACAAGGCCACAATTTTAAGTGGAAAATGAGTTCCAGGAAGAGGTGGGGAATAAATTCAATTCAGTTTGCATTTAAAGGCAGATTCGCACTTCTGGAAACAAGGCACACAGCCATTCTTTGAAATTCACACTTCTCTGAATTTTGCAATGCAGCCCTCCAACCAAGGAATGGTACAAACATGTATATCCTAGCGTGCATTTTTTAAAATGCACACATAACCTAAAATAAGGTACAGAGATGCATTTTATAGTTGGGGAAACCACTGTGCAAAAACATGCACGTTGAGCAAAATTGAGGGCAAAAAGTTGTACAATGGTACCTCGGGTTAAGTACTTAATTAGTTCTGGAGGTCCGTTCTTAACCTGAAACTGTTCTTAACCTGAGGTACCACTTTAGCTAATGGGGCATCCCACTGCCACCGCGTGATTTCTGTTCTCATCCTGAAGTAAAGTTCTTAACCCGAGGTACTATTTCTGGATTAGCGGAGTCTGTAACCTGAAGCATATGTAACCCGAGGTACCGCTGAACCTATAATGGAGAAATTCAGCAAAAATTCTGAAGAGGACTTCTTTAAAAAACAAAAACAATTTGTTAACTGATGTGGAGATGCAGAGAACTGAAAAAAGAGAAGCAGAGAAATTGGCAGAATCACCCATCCCTAGTTCCAAGTCAAAAGTGTCTATTAACATTTGTTTATTATGATTGCCAATAGATTTCGTTATACTCTTATTTTAAAATGGGGCTATTCTGTAAGAGAGGGAATTGATACGTCTACTCGGGGCGATGGGGAGGTGTGTGATTTGTGATATTAGAAGCAGCTTATGATAATACACAGACCCTGCTTGTTTGACACAAGTACCAGCACAGACCCCCACCTGTAATCTCCTGGCTCTCCAGAGGCAGAGACTAATCTTTAGATTTAATGTTTGTCTGTTGCTGAAATCCCACTCTTGGCATAGCAAACCCCTTCGCCAACAAACTGCACACAGGCTGATTCGCAGAGCAAGGGCTATATGGCCAAGGGGGTGCGGGGGGAGACATTCTTTTCTCCTCAACGGAGCTGCAGGACGAAGAGTCTGCAGGATATGTGGGATAAACAACAATTCCCAGGCCTGGATTTCAGCTCTGTCCCAAGAGAACCTGGGTATATTTCATTGCCTTGAGCCAGATCAGGGCTTCTGGGGTCCTCTCCGCATTCATTAGCTTGCCTTGACCATGGAGCACTTGCATGTTTGCAGAGCATTCTGGGACATTTCCCAGAATGCATTTGGCATTCATGGGGGGCACTGCCCTGTTGTGTTCCTGCACCTATCTGAACTTGGAACTGGATTTGCAAGTTACCCTTTTCTCCAATACTAACGCAAAATACAAAGACTGTGTCTGGGCCCTCATATCCCAGTGTCCAGCATGAAGCAACAGGTCGCTGGTGTGCTGGTTTTGAAAATCTGTTTGAGAAACGCTAAGTGGGTGATGAATCTGCTCCTGGTGACCACAGCCTTAGTGGTGCTGAGCTGTGGTTCCTCCAGGGCAGGATTTGTGTGGAACGGAAGGGAGTCTGGGGTCTCATTTATCAGAGCAAATGAACTGGGAGTGAGAGATTTAAAAGAATCTGAAGGGGAGGCAAACATATTTTTGCTTCCCAAGGACCTACAAAAATCTGGTGCCAGCTCTGCACATTTCTGTATGTAAATATATATATTTAATTTCATTTAAACCCCACTTTTTTCTCCTCCAAGGACCTCAGGATGGCATCTATGGTTCTTCCTCTCCTCATGTAATCCCCAACAACAACAACCCTGTGAGGTAGGTAAGACTGAGAGGCAGTGATGGGCCCAAAGTCACACCCAGTGAGAGCTTCATGGTCAAGTGAGTGTTTCAACCTTGGTCTTTCTAGTCTGGCACTAACCACTGACCCACACAAGGAAAGGGCCTTGTTAAGCCATTAAGTTCTGTCCAAACATACCTTACTGCACCTCAGTTGAGTGGTGTTTTCACCCCCTCCTAATAGCCCTAGAGGCCCTGCAGAATCTTTTTTTTTTATTGTACATTCATTATTATTAGTACTTATGATATTATCTGGGCAGACACTATCCCGATTTCAATACTGTCTGCATCTGCAAAGCATTCACGGCTGATACGTAGCTCCATTTCCAATCCATGCAGGTCTTGTAATTTCCTGAGGAAAGCTGTGTTTTTCTTACTACAAAGCTTTCAGAGTATTTTTGTGTGTGCCCCTCCAGACGCCAATAATACAGTAACACCAGAGAAGCATCACACAACAACGGAAAAAGGAAATTATGTGTGGACGGCCCAGTACAAAACCATCACTAATGCGCTATTATTGCATCCATGACACGTTGCAGAATAATACGTACACCTGCCCCCTGCAAAAATAAAATACAAAGCCCCAGTCTGGAAGGGCCTGTCCCAAGCACAGTCTCCCATAGACAACTTGGGAGCTTCTGAGTATCCAACCTGCTCTCTCACCCGCATGACCCCACTGTCAGGACTGTTTCTTGGTCACACTAGAATGTGATGGAATGCAGGGACCGGCTTTCATGTATGCGACTCATGATTCAAGACCTGAATTTCCCTTCTGGACTGTCAGTTATGCTTAAGGTCTGTTTTCCTGGCAGCATCTGCTACCCTTTGCTAATTCCCAACGCCCTCCAAGCATCTAGAGCTTGCTTTAAGTGAGAAGGGGATGTTGCAGGTGGTGAAAGAGCAAGCTTGGCAGTGAAAGGAATAAATCTCCACTTGCCTTTAAGGGCTTCTCTGTGTTTACAGCTTCCTCTCAGGGACAGCAAGGTACTCACTGAAACCTTAATGGCCTTCGCCGTGATGCTCCAGAGGCCAGCGGCTCTGAAGGTTGCGCGGTTAACCTTGCAAAATCCCAGAAAGCGATGCAATTTAAGACCCGGCGTAACATAGGAAAATGGGTAGAGTAAATCAGAGCAGCTTACTCTATCAAAGATGTGTCAATGTGTGATTATCTACGGGGACAGCACATTCATACCCACATCGTAGAACCTCCAGCATAGGGCTATTTTTTTTTATTTATTTTTTTGGCAATGGGAGATGCAGGTTCCTGCAATGCTTCTGGGAACGTCCAGTTTCAAAGTTGAAAGATACAGCTTCTAGGACACAGAACCGCACACATGGAGGCCAAATGCAGCCCTCCAGTCCTCTCTCTGTGGCCCTCAGAATGCTGCCCAGGCCACACACCCTTTGCCCAGGCCACACCCCACATGGGCCCTCTTTGCGCCCCAAGAATTTGTGCCTGGCTGGACTGCGTGCCCAAACACTGACAATGCCTCCTGCTTATTTGAATGGACACTAAAGAGCAGCATGTGAGTGCATGTATAAAGTACTATCAATTATTACTAATTAAACTTGTAAGTAAGGGACGCTGTTGGCGCTGTGGGTTAAACCACAGAGACTAGGACTTGCCGATCAGAAATGTCGGCGGTTCGAATCCCCGCAACGGGGTGAGCTCCCGTTGCTCGGTCCCTGCTCCTGCCAACCTAGCAGTTCGAAAGCATGTCAAAGTACAAGTAGATAAATAGGTACCACTCCAGCGGGAAGGTAAACGGTGTTTCCGTGCGGTGCTCTGGTTCGCCAGAAGCAGCTTAGTCATGCTGGCCACATGACCCGGAAGCTGTACGCTGGCTCCCTCGGCCAATAAAGCGAGATGAGCGCCGCAACCCCAGAGTCGGCCACGACTGGACCTAATGGTCAGGGGTCCCTTTACCTTTACCTAAACTTGTAAGTAGCTTATTTGCAAGTCAGGCAACTTGCACGTAAAAGCAAACAGATACCGTACATAAATTAAAATCGGCATAAGAGAGAACCAGTATATTATGCAAAGGTGGAATTTACATGTGTGCTTTTCCCTCTGCCCTCGCCCACCACTGGGCACATGGCCTCTGGAATGTTGCCCAGAAGGGAATTTGGCCCCCTAGGCTGCAAAAAACCTTCCCCACACCTGCTTTATGGTCAGGACAGCTCCAGCTTTCAGCCTGGGTGCAAGGCACACCAGCACTTGGCTGTCTTAAGCAAAATTGCCTCCAAGGGCTAAGCAGCTCCAATAATCCTTCCTAGCAGTGGCAGGACCTCCATTACTCCGAGCCAATTAAAGGGGATGGATTGCATTTGGATTTGTCTACATTTAATTGCTGCTGCATCAGATTTGTGGGACCTTGGCGGGTGGACCGGGGGGGGGGAGGGGTTGTTGTTAAAACTTTACCTAAGATTAGCTTGATTCTCTTGTGCCAATCATGAGATCCGCTGCTTTCTTTTTGGTGACCGAGAGTATGGGGGAAAGACCCGAGTAGGGGAAGCCTGCAAGTCATGGAGAGATTAAGGCAGCAGCTCTCGCGGCCTCGTTCCAAGCAGGTTAAGGAGGAAGAAATTAGGGAGAATTTCCACCAGGGCTGGGGGAACCACTGCTGCTTATATTAGAGCAACATTGGCTACCAGCCATTCCATCAGACTGCCTCAGTAGGGCAAATAGGAATCAGGTGCAGTCCATCAGCTTTGCTGGCGTTCCAGTTCCATCAGGCACCTCCTGCCCCTGAACTGTGCCAGCTGGTCATTATAAAAAAAACAATTGCTTAGAAATTGGTGTCCGAGTTTTGGTTTTTCCTCTTCCCTCCCTGTCCCTTTCCCTTTGTGTGTCTTTTTAAAGATTGTAATCCAGCGCACAATGGGGCTGCCTTGTTTTAAATTGATTATACGTAAGCCACTCCTGGAGCCTTTTTGCCTGGAGAGCAGGTTACAAAAAATGCTCTAAATGTTTTTGGTCATCCGCCCCCATTAAATTCAGTCCGTTTTGTCCCTGACTTGTCTCTTTGGGGGAATTTGAGGGGTGCCTTTTAAGAACACAAAGTAGCTTGGTGTCATTTTCAAGCTTCGTGAGCCTGCCTCTGGCCCTCTTAAAATGTGTGCCTATGTACATGTATGCGTGGGATGTGTGTGTCATGCATGCACACACATGCATCTTTTGAGAACATGGCTCTAAACTGATGCACCTGAACCCTAAAGCACAACACAACCCACAGCCTTCCATTTCACCTGCTGCAGCAACCGTGGCTCGTTTTGTACTCTGCATAATCGGAACACAACACAACAATGATTTTCTGGCATTTTCCAGTTTTCTCGTACACAGGACCCGGTTGTTAAACCACTGGGAGCTGTAGCTCTGGGAGAGGAATAAGGGCCACCTAATTACTCTCTGCAACTTTACCTGCACTAAAATTCCCAGGAGTCTTCTGTTTAAAGTGGCACACTACTGCTTTAAATCTGCCTCTATTCTTCTCTCCCCACCCCCTTAAACATTTTTAACATCTAGCCAGCTAAAGAGCTTTGAGGATCTTAAAAAGCTCGTTCATTTGCGTTTGACATTTTACTTGGGCCCTAATAAAGCTTTTAGCGTGTTGCCCCTTTGGAGCATCGCTCTAGTGAAGACTGCACACAGGTACCTGCCATTTTTCTCCATTTGCAGCGGCGGTGAGCATGTCATCTTCCAGGCACTGCTGAACTACAGCTCCCAACCTCCCTGGCCATTGGGCCATGCTGGCTGGGTCTGCTGGGACTACCACAGCAGTTGTAGGTTCTCCACCACCCGCTAATTCACAGGCCAGCTCAGCTAACTCCATGATGGGTCTCTCATGCAGAAACTCTTTGCTTGAATCACTATCCTTGTTAAAAGAAACTGTGGTGGTTTTCTAGCTTTGTGCAAGGCCACAGCGCCATCTGCTGGAGGGGGAAGCACCAGCAGCATATATTATTGCTTTTTTCCCTTAACGTTTAATCATTACTCTTGTATGATCATAAAAATAGCCTGCTGGATCAGGCCAAATCCCCATCTGGTCCAGCACTCCGTCCTCACAGTGACAAACCAGCATGTTCAACAAATATAGGTCCCTACATTATATCAGGGGGTTGACGTAAATGACCTTTGAGGTTTCTCTCCCACCTCTCTGATTCCCATTCTCACAAACAAAAGTTCTGCTTTTAAAAAAAGGAAAGGAAAAGACAACGTATTGAGATCATTTTTGTTACAAACAGTTCAGCACCTTTCAATGTTATCAAACGAGACTAACATTCTGTACAAAAAAATCGGTTTTAATGCAGATTAAAAATCACCAGACATAACAATCTCAATTCAGACCTTCAACAGCAAAAATGGGTGTCATGGTTTCCATTTAGATGTATTTACAGTGTTATTTTCTTTTTAAAAGGTACAATATATACATAAACAACAGAAAGTGGAAAGTCAACTCATTTAAAAATAATTTTGCAACATTTTCTTTTAAAAAAATAAAAAAGATAAATTACTGGGGGGGGGGGTCCCCTTATCTGTCCCTTCTTGTAGCTTCATTTTGCAAAAATGGAAATCACCGGCGCATTTCCTAGATGATTAAATACCCTTTTGAAAAAGCAAATAGACACTTTTCCTGTTTTAGAAAACTACTTCTTTTTTGTTCCCTGCTTATTTTTTTTCACATCTATAAACTAGACCAACAACGGGGGAAATAGCAGATATCTGGAGCAAGTGTAGCAGAGGTTCATAAAGAAAACATTTTATCGTTATAAAAACAAAACAAAAACACAATTAGGCACAAAAAACACGAACTCTGCCTGGGGAGTCTAGAGAAAGAGGGTCTCTCCCTATAGCGTCCTCCATATTCCCCTCCCCTTATGTATCTCTACTTTGGTGTGCTTATTACCCAAGGCCCCACCTGCCCCATACATTCAAGGAACTATGTACCACTTTAAACAGTCATGGCTTCTTCCCCATAAAAATTGGCAACTGCCATTTGTTCAGGGGGCGAAGCTGTTATTCCCCAAGGGATGTCGTTCTGGAGGGAGAACAGGGGGTCTCCAAACAGCTCGCTGCCCCCTTAACAAACTACAGCTCCCAGGATTCTTTGCGGGGAGCCATGAATGTTCAAAGTGGAAAGACGCTGCTTTAAATGTGCAGGGCACATGGCCCCCCCCCAATATGCTCACCAGCATCCTTTGCTCCGTACTGCCGCTACACAATCCTGGGTTCCACCGTGTTAAAAGGTGTCCTCTGCATTCCTATACAGCACCCCCAGACAGAAAAAGGGACCCCCTATAGTCACCCACCACTGACACCGAAAACAGAAACAAAACTTCAGCATCACATGCCGAGATCCATACATTAAACAAGGATATACAATTAAGGCACATATTGGCAATGCCAATCTGACCCATAACGGGCCAGAAAAATCTCATTCATGCACACATACAAATGGGTTCTCTCTCTCACTTTTGCACACACTCTATGGCTCTACCGACATCTACCCTATTTTAAAAGGAAAACAGAGCAGGGGGGTGAACTGAAAAGTGAAGCCAGTATCCCCCCCCCTTCATAAAACCCAGACCCAGAATGTTCTCCTAAGGCAGAGGTGGAGAAGGGATGTCTCTCTGGGGTGCTAGTGGATCAACTTCCACCATCCCCGACCACTGGCCCTGCTGGGGCTGAGTTGGAGTCCTTCAACAACATCTGGAAGGCCACAGCTTCCCCACAAAACTATAGTGTCTGAGTGTACTACACCAGCTGGATCCTTGAGAATAACCCAGTGGAAGGAGACTACAAGTCCCAGAAGGCCATTCTTGGGATCCAGAAGTGCAGGATCAGGACACCTGGAAGTTGCTGCGTGTCGTTTTGTTCTTCCCAGCCGCCACCTAGTTTAGAATCCTCCTTGCTCAAGGGGAGATACGGGATTCTGAGACACAGACTTAGCTACAGTGCCCTTCGGTTCTTAAAAAAGCCAGGATCTGCAATATTGAGGTCTGAGACTCCTTTCTATTCATTCTCAACACCTGTACCCTCAGTTGGAACGGAGATGTCTTTAACCTTTGCAAAAGCAACTGCTTTGCAAGAGAGGATTCCCCTTATGATATTTTTCAGAGCTATTGCTGCCCAAAAGAGTGAAATCCTGAAGCCACTTAGGTGTGCACAGGCCACAGATGTTCCAACAGGTCTTCTGTAGGAGCCCAAGAGCCTCATCTTTCGTTTTAGGCTTTCCGCGTCAAAGTCATCAGTGCAGGTTTAGACAAGGTAGAAGTCAAGGCGGTGTCAGTTACATAAACTTGCAAGGAGAAGCAACAGTATTGCAGGATGTTGGGAAAATATAGTACTGACCCGAGGATATACACCTTTTAACTAGCCCATGGGCAGAGACATCTGCAGCCAGAGCCATTATCCCAGGTGAGGAAAGAGACACAATGAGCTCAAGTAAGGGAGGCAGGGAATGAAGTCTAAGGTGTGCCCCAGGTAGGCAAAGTTTAATGGGGCAGATGCTGGATACCCTAACCCTAATCCTAACCCCCTAAACACATTTTATGGAACCTGTGATGGAGCTTCAGGGGCTGAAGGCAGCCTGCCTGGATAGACAACCTGCTGCAACAAGGAAATTAAAACTTGGCAGATGGGAAAGGCCTGGATGGAGGCAAGAGCACCCGTTTATAATCCAGTTACCTTTATAACTGCAGAACTTTGCGGTTAACTCTGCATTTAACGCCGTAATATCAAGCACACCTTTTCGGGGGAGGTGACACAATACCAAGATGAAATAGGAGATTGATCCTATTAGCCAAGGCATTTCCATCAACCCATCCACCTTTTTTGGGGGGGGGTGTTGTTAGCAAATGTATTATCTGGCAGGGGGTGATGGATAAAGACACCTGCCTGCAATATTAATATCGCAGTCTGGGAAAAGAGCACAGGAGACAGGCAACCTCTCCGATCAATGAGCTGCTTTGAAAAACAAACAACGCTCTGGGAACTATCCTATTCACAGGGGGAATCCTGGGGGTTTTTTTGGAAGGGGGGATGAGAAGAGGAGAAAATAGAAGACGTCACACATGCTACAGCAGACCAGATGAGTCCTAAAAACACAGAACAATGTGTCATTTCATCCTCTCTCTCTCTCTCTCTCTCTCTCTCTCTCTCTCTCACACACACACACACACACACACACACACACACACACAAGTGGCCACTTGGTGTTCACTTAAGGCTACTTGGCCCTCATGCTGCCAACTAGTGGTCATTTAGGGGTACCGCACCTACCGGGCCCCTGCCTCAGGCGGCCTGCACAGGAGGTACCAGCTCCCTTGCAGATTTAAAGCAGGTTCACATTGAACTTATTTCAGAAAGTCTCTGGAGACAGAGAACATGAGCAGCAGAGGGGCGCTCTCAAAGGGGCAACTGCCCATCCAATCGGCCGCATACAATGAATCCAGGAGTGTCGCTGGTTTCATTTTTGGAGGGGAAAAAAACCGAGAAGGAATTAGAGGAGCGAACAAGATTTGCAGAACCCCCTTCCTATCACAGGGGAATGTCTTCAGCTGCAAGCTTGATAGACCCAGAGACAGAAGAAGGGAGAGTCGTATGAACCATCCCAGTCGCCGCAGCCGCCTACACGCCGGTTTGCTCTTTGATCCAGGCCCGCAGCGCCGAAACACGAGTGTACATTCCCGGCTTGTTCCTCTGGGCACAGCCTTCCCCCCAGCTGACCACGCCAGCCAGGAACAATGTGTTGTTGGCCTCCAAGCTGACCAGTGGCCCACCAGAGTCTCCCTGCAAAGAGACAAGAGCACACATGCTCAGAAAGGGGGCCTGTTTTCGTGACCCTTTGTCCACCAGCCCAATGAGCCGTTTGGTTCTCAGGAGAGACCAGCATTTGCACCAAATGGCCTCCCTGGTGCACTGTGGTTCTGGTGGGGTTCCCGTGCCCTTCAGTTGGGTTTGGGCACCTCCAAGGGAAGAAGCTGGGATTGCAAGGTGAGGCAAAGATGCAGGAGCGTCACCGCGAGCAGCAGAGCCTGTGGGCTGCAGACAACCAAGTTCTACTCAAGAGTAGATGCACTGATATCATAGTGCAGTTCTTCTTATTAAGAAGAGTTCGGATTTGGATTTGATATCCCGCTTTATCACTACCCTAAGGAGTCTCAAAGCAGCTAACAATCTCCTTTCCCTTCCTCCCTCACAACAAACACTCTGTGAGGTGAGTGAGGCTGAGAGACTTCAGAGAAGTGTGACTAGCCCAAGGTCACCCAGCAGCTGCATGTGGAGGAGCAGGGAAGCGAACCCCGTTCACCAGATTACGAGTCTACCGCTCTTAACCACTACACCACACTGGCTAGCTAATATGTTGCCAGTGCAGCACACTGCATGTTTTGTGTTGCCCCTGTTTTTAAGCTTTTCTGGTTTTATACAGTGATGCATTTTGTTTCGTCGAGTCGCCTTGAGACTTTTCACTGCAACCCCCCTCAATTAGTTAATGAAGTAAGTAAGAAGTCGGCAGGGCTGTATTCTGAGCTCTCCACAACCACGGCCCCCCTCTCTCCCTGTGGACAATTCCTACCTGACAGGCATCTTTCCCGCCTGTGAGGACCCCGACACACATCATGCGGTCCGTCACATCATTGGGCACCATCAGGGACCTGCACACGGTCTGGTTGATCACACGGATTTCGAGCTTCTGCAAAATGCTGGCACCGTTGCCTGCAGAGGACCACAGAGGAGTTTAATGGGAGTAGGGATATAGTTTATTCAGGGTGCTCTTTTAAGCATTAAATAAATAAATAAAAACCAGCCCTGCTAAGCGTGGAATAGATTCTCCAATTACAAGTCACCCAGATGCACAACCCCCACAAAAACTCTTAAACGCCTTAAGAGATGTCATTGGTTCCTGCCCTCTAGTTGCATCAGGGTAGAAGAACTCAGAAGCTGCTGCTCCCTTTAATCCAAAATGTTGCCTATGATAACTTTTACATCGTCTGGAGCAACTTTATAAGATTATACAAACAATGAGGCATACTACATAATGGTGCCTATGGTCTCCAGCAGGGTCTTCAGCTGTTTTCGGGCTACAACTCCCATCATCCCTAGCTAGCAAAGACCAGCGGTCAGAGATGATGGGAACTGTAGTCTGAAAACAGCTGCGGACCCAAGTTTTGGGGGAACTCTGGTCCACAGCATAGTTTGGCGTTTGGTTCTTCTTTCCTCCTCCTTTCCTTCCTTCCTTACATAAACCCTGCAAGACCAGTACTGCTGCTGACACAATATATATTTTCATTAGTGGACAACAGTCAAAGTGACAGAGGTTATCGTTTTGTGCTTGTTAAGATTGTCCTTTTTATATATCTATATAAAAAACTTTTTATTGCAAGACAACTTACATAAGAAACAGAAACAATTAGGACAGACAGACAACAGATTGTCATGATTTTAGCATATACACTCTTGATAAAGTCCTGTGGTGGATTCAGAGATGACTCTCTCGTTTTATCTTTGTGATATAAATTTTAAATGTTGCCTCCTTCCACCAAACTGCAGATCTGCCCTTGTTTTACTTCCCTCGTCACCGCCTCTGAGTCGGAATCACAGAACTCTAGGGCACCAAGAGTTGTCTAGACCAAAGGCCCAGGACCTTCACATCCCCACCCAACTCACCTGATTCTTGAGTGGCTCCCCATCCCGTCACCCAGAGGGATTTGCCAACAGGGAAGTCATGGGTGACATCAGGCAAGCAGATAGGCTGGATGTATTTGTTGAACTCGACCGGGCTGGACAGCTCTGCCACAGCAATGTCGTTGTCGTAGCTGGCGTCATTGAAATACGGGTGGCGGATGACCCTCTTCAGGCCCCGCTGCTGAACGTTGCTGTTGCTCCTGTCCCCCTGGTCGAGAAGCCCCATGTAGGCTGTTATCGTCCTGTGGTCCAAATGCCTGCGGAGGAATGGGCAGGTAAGAAGATCAGAGGATGCTCTGTTCTTTTAGAGGGGGTAACCATTGCACCATGCACCCTGCAGCACTCAAGTTTGTGTTATACCCCTGAGTCCCAAGGAAAGTCGTTTTGGGGACTGCTGCCAATGGCTCCCTCCCCCCAAATGTGCCCACTGGCCCCAAAAGGTTGGCAAGCAGCGCTAAAACTCATCTAAAGAATCCCTAGCACAGGGGTCAGCAAACTTTTTCAGCAGGGGGCCGGTCCACTGTCCCTCAGACCTTGTGGGGGGCTGGATTATATTTTGAAGGGGGGGAATGAACGAATTCCTATGCCCCACAAATAACCCAGAGATGCATTTTAAATAAAAGGGCACTCATGTAAAAACACGCTGATTCCCGGACTGTCCATGGGCTGGATTTAGAAGGAGATTGGGCCGGATCCGGCCCCTGGGTCTTAATTTGCCTACCCATACCCTAGCACCTCACCTACGGCCTTTTGGTAATTCCTACAATGCCAATGGTAAAAAGTATAGTCAGTCTGGTAAAGCACAATCTCATCTTGCACGCCATTAACTTGTGCGACTTCAACTATACACGGCTGGTTGAAGTCGCAGAAATTTGATCCAAGGAAGGCGGAGATCTTAGAAGCTCTATCTATGCTGGGTCTGCTTGGGTTGCCAAGTGTGAAAAGAGCTTAGAAGCTCTTCGCCTTGCTTGCTGGGCGAGGTCCCCTCAGCACAGGGGTTCTTGGTGTGCTGAGAATTTTCTCTCCCCCTCTATCCATTGCAGGGGAGGGGGTGGCTCCAATTATTTGGGTATACATGAATTTCGTGTCCATGCTGAACCCTTCGAACCAAAGCCCTGCATAAGATGCACCCGTGATGCATTGCAGAAGAAGCTTTGTCTTAAGAGAATGGTAGCTTCCCAAAATTATTTGCAAAGCCCACGATGGAGGAGAAACTGGAACCAGACAATCTCCTGGGTTCACAGTTCGTTTTGGTTCAGGTGTGCCAGCTCCTAGGGTGCAGGTGTCTTCAGCCCCCTCAGTATGTGCTAGCAAGAGGCTGGGACCCCTTGATGTTGAAGGGGCAGAGGATGTGGGGCAGTATGCTTCAGTGGCTGGCTCCTCCTGAGCGCGAGAGAGGAAGCTGCGCTGAGCTCCACGTTCCGCCTCCTCCCAGTGTCAGGAGACCAACATGTGCATGTCGTCACACATGTGCAACATGACCAGGTGCATCACATTGTGTGCATGCAACATGTGTCACACTCATAACGGCACATGTGCCTCAATGCACACTGCCCCCCCTCCAATCTTGGGCACAAGACAGCTCCTGTTCTGGTTTATGTGAAATCTGAACAGAGACAAAACCTTAAAACGGCATCATCCCATGCTCCACTGGACTCAATGCACTCCCAGCACGCCACACAATGGACCCAGAAGCCTCACCCTCAGGTTCAAGCATATATGCAGAACATAAGCCAGTCCATTACTGGAGAAATCCTAGATCTCTACCCACCTCCTCCAGTCATCCTGGAAGCAATGCGCTGCAGACACCACCCAATTCTGAGATATCAAGGTGGCCCCGCAGAAGTGACCGGTGTCCTTGGTGTGGAAGCTGACCTGCCACGGCCACTCGCCCTCGTCGGAGTCCTCCCCACCGACAATCCGGGACTGCTTGCTGTAGAAGCGCTTGCCGCAGTCTGGAAGGAGCAAGAGTCAGAACACCAATGCATGAGTAAATTTGCCCTCCTGCGATCCCCAAGCAACATCACTCCTGCTTCTAGATCCTTATAGAAGGGGCAGGGAGTCCTTGGCCCCTTCCTGGTGCTGCTGAACTAAAACTCCCAGCATCCCTGCTCATTGGCCACACTGGTTGGGAGCTGTAACCCAGCAATATCCAGAAGGCCACAGGTTTCCCAGCCCTGCCTCCAAATGCTTCTGCAAAATTAACTGGCAGCTAGAGAGGGGTGTCATTGCAGGCATTTGCAAAACAGGCGAAATAGGCTTGCAGTAGGAACGCCTAGCATTTATATACTGCTTGAACCCTTGAAAGGGTTTCACATGCATTCTCATACTGTTACAACAACCCCAGAAGGCAGCCTATTGTTGCTCCTGAAGGAGCGTCTCCACCCCCAACATTCAGCCCTGACACTGAGGTCCAGCTCCGAGGGCCTTCTGGCAGTTCCCTCATTGCAAGAAGTGAGGTTACAGAGAACCAGACAGAGGGCTTTCTCGGTAGTGGAATGCCCTCCCATCTGATGTCAAGGAAATAAACAACTACCTGACTTTTAGAAGTCATCTGAAGGCAGCCCTGTTTAGGGAAGTTTTTAATGTTTGAAGTTTTATCGTGTTTTTAATATTCTGTTGGGAGTTGCCCAGAGCGGCTGGGGAAACCCAGCCAGATGGGCGGGATATAAATAGTAAAATTATTGTTCTTGTTCTCTTTTACGTTTGTGACGTGAGTGACATTTCGGTCAAGTTTTCTTGAGCTGCTGACCCTCTGCTAGCTGTGCAAGAGTGCATCTCAGGTCATCGGCTTCCCAAAAGGTGACAGCTAGAACCATAACTCACTGCAACTGTCCTCGTCCGAGTTATCACTGCAGTCCTTATTCCCATCGCATTCTGGGTTCTTCTTGCTCAAGCACTGGTTGTTGCGGCACTTGTAGGTGTACGTTTTGCAGGAGACGGTGTCCACTGCAAGCAAACCACAGGCAAGGAGGCTCAGTGCCAGGAAACATTTAGCACAGCAGCATTCCCTATGCTAAGCACAGAGAAATCCAAGTCCATAGAAGATCTTGCTTGCTTCCAGTAAGAATTTCCCTGCTGGGGAAATTCAGAGCAGAGCAGAGAGGGATTCCAGGACCTCTGCACATCGGTGCCCCTGGAAACCATCATCCTCGTGGGGAAAGGCTGTTTGCTGCTATGCATGTCTCTATTGTTATTCGTTTCACAAAATTTATGCAATGCTCGACTGTTTTGTTTTTAAACACCCTCAAAGCGATTTAAAAAAAAAAAAAAGGATAGAAAAATTTACAGCCCTAGTTTGAAACATACAAACATTGAAATGCTATAACAGATTATGCCAACTTTATAAGCATATCTGGATAGGCTTGTTTAAACAAGAATGTTTTTAGCAAGCACCGGAAAGAGCACAGTGAAGGCACCTGCTTGATATCAATAGGCAGGGAGTTCCAAGGGTAAGTGCTGCCCCCTAACACAGCTAAGGCACTGAGATTTCAGGAAACCAGAACAAATCCTGGAACACTGGTGGAGGGGGGGTCGTCTATCTGTCTCCCCTGCTGCCAATGAAACCCCCTCCTCAAATTGCAGGAAGGCTGTACTCTGCCTCTGGATTCTAAAACCAGACCTGAACTATGCAAGTGCACAAAGCGAGTTCCCCCCAGTTTTCTGGTTATTTCCTTTCATTTATTTACTAGCTTTTCCTCTGAGGGACTCAAGGTGGTGTGCACAGTTCTTTCCCCCTCCCCGTTGTATCCCCACAACAACCCTGGGAGGTAGGTTAGGCTGAGAGATGCTGAATGGCCCAAGGTCACACGCAGGGAGCTTCATGGCCAAGTGGGGGAGATTTGAACCCTGCTCCCTCCCAGGTCGTAGCCTGACACTCCAACCATTACCCCACAGCGGTGCCGTCCCTAGCAACTGACTGCAAGTCCCGTTCTAAGGGCCTTGGCGTAGCAGGGGTTGCTGGTGCCCTCTGAGACTGGCAGAGTGGAAGACAAAGAAGCACCAGAGCTGATGATGGGCAGGGCCAACTAATTTGAGTTTTGTCTCCCTCCTTCTCCTCCCTGCCGAGTTCTACAAGGGCAAGAGTGAAGCTGACAGGCAGGGACTCGCACCCTGGAGAAGGCAGGCATCTGGGGACTGGCAGAGGGCAGAAAGGGGCAGACAGGGCAACAGACCCTCCCAACCCAGTGATTTCCTACGGCTCCCCCTTGGTGCTAAGAGTCGTACCACGGTCACAGCTCCCCTCGTCGCTGCCGTCGCCGCAGTCATCCTTGCCGTCGCATTTCTTGCTCTCTGGGATGCAGTTGCCGTTGCTGCACCGGATGTTATTTGCCGGACATTCTGCCCAACGGAAAGAGAAGCCACAGGTCAAAATTGCAAAAAAAGCAGCAGCAAAAAGGCACCCACACAGATCCCTAGCACAGCAGAGGCAGCGGGAGGGGACAGCCCCACCTCCCCGGCCCCACATCGCTTTGACCAAGACCGCCTTTCCCAGTCCACACTCACTGCACTCGGCCTCATCGCTGCCGTCCCCGCAGTCGTCCATGCCATCGCAGTACCACAATTTCGGCTTGCAATAACCGTTCCGGCATCTGAACTGCTTCTCGGTGCAAGCTGGGAGGAAGGAGGCAGAGAAGCAGTTAAGAGAGGCAGTGCAACCTGGTGATTTACAGAGCAACAGGGCCCCACAGAGCGTCAGATATGGGATGGCTGAAGTAGAGTTTGGGAGAACCCAACGCTTCCACAGAGAGGCACCGATCCTGACCTGGAATCTGCGAGTCATGAAGGGAAGTGTGCAAAAAGCAGGAAAAATACACTGGTGCTGGTCCAGTGCTTGTCCTACTCAGAGTAGTCCCATTGAAATCTATGAACATGAGATTTTATGTCTGTTGTTTTGTTTTTACAATAATCTATAATTGTATGTGGACTATGTAGACTGTCCTCAGGTCCTGTTTTGCAGAATTTTGTATAGCTTGCTTTTAAAAAGAAAAAGGTTTTTTTAGAAAAAAAATCCATTGACTTCAGTGGGTCTACTCTGAGCAGGACCAGCATTGGAGACAATGCTCTTGGGTTTTTTCCTCAACAGGAACAGGTTTCTGGAGCCTTTTAAGTTATTTATCACATATTTATCCCACCTTTTCCTCCAAGGAGCTCGAGGTGGTGTACATGGTTCCTCCCTACATTTAATTCCCCACAATGAACTTGTGAGGGAGGTTAGGCTGAGAGGCAGTGACAGGCACAAGATCACACTCAGTGAGCTTCATGGCTGAGTGGAGATTCAAACCCTGGTCTCCCAGGTCCTAGATGAAAGGCAGTGCCCTCTCTATGCTCTTTCTATGGCAGATCAGGACTTGCCCTTCAGCGAAGCTATGCCATTCATCTTTTGTGCCAAAAGGTCTGGAAACTACCCTTCGCCACAACAATTGAGTTTGGTGCTGGCCACAGAATTCACCACCCAGAGAATCATGGCTTTAATTTGCGTGTGTTTTTTTAAAGCAAGTTTCTAGACCATATGATGGCAAACATATGCATCAAAGGATGTAGAAGACATTGCCTGCCAAAACCTCCTAGGTCGGTGGGTGGGTTGGGGTGTGGAAATTGGGATTTCCAGGAGTTTTATACAGAAACATTTTTATTTATTTTTTTTGGCACTCCCAACAGCTCATCTTTGGAACGGTTTTGCAAACCGTATGAGGCATAGTCAAATTTGCACACTTTCACTTGGTGGCAGAAACCAGATCCGCTATAATGCAAGATCAAGGCACAAAACATACGTAGCCCCGTTCCATATCCACATTTCCAAATTCTCTCAAGGGAGCTGAGCAGAGGAGAAGGACTCACTGCAGTTTTTCTCGTCGCTGGCATCCGTGCAATCGTTGTAGCCATCGCAGCGCAGGGTCTTGGCGATACAGCGGCCGGTGTTGCAGGCGAATTTGCCTGGACAGGCTGCAAGTCAGAAATTGGGGTGAGGGGAGAGAGGAGAGGTACGATAAGTCTTGCAAACAGTGCAGAATACCAATTCCCTGTCTCCTTTTTCAAAGGGGTGTATTCTGTCTGCCCCACGGGAAGTCTCTTTCCCCTGGGAAAAGTCTCTTCCCCTTGCAACTGCTAAGGCCGCCCTTGGACGCAAGAGGCCGGAAAAGGAATCTCAGAAGTTACTTCTCAACGTGCAAAGGGAATGCGGTCAATAACATTTCTTTTCTCCTTCCTCCAAGCAGTGCACCATGCGATGAACCTCTTCCATGCCCTCCTTCGTCGTTTAAAAGGTCCAAATGCTTTAAGTCTCTCCCCCCACATCCGACCCACCCACCCCACTCCCAGCACCTCACCCCCAACCTCACAGCATTCCCACTTACGGTCGTTGGTTTGGTAGGACATGAACTCTGCCGAAAAGCCGCTGTCTACCAATGAAAGATCCGAATGGAAACGGACGGAAATCTTGTTGGTTTTGCTCAATATTACAAATTGCTTCTTCTCGCCGCAGTACCTGAAGGGATCACACGGAGGCAAGAGAGCCAATGAGAGGAGAGACGGTCCTTTTTTAAAGACAACATCATTCCAAACACAGACGCTGAGGTGGACAGGGGTCTCCCCATTCCTCCCCACCGTAAGAGAGCAAGCCCATTGCACAATACAGTATATACAAGACCAGTGACTGAATTGCTCCACTAAGGAGCTGGTTTCCCTGAACAGTGTGGGAACCTAAAGCTCTCTCCAGAACCTCCTTGTCCCATCTGAGCCTGCTTGTGCATTGAGCTCAGCCTCAGATGCTCTGCTTTCCACCCTGTCGCCATTAGACGTTCAATGGAGAGCATAGCAGACGGGAGCTTTTTAGTGGTAGCACCACAGTCAGGTTTTCTGAAAACCTATTTGTATATATGCCTTTGCCAACTCTCACTATGACTCCCATCATCCCTGAGAACTATGCCGTCTGGGG
The DNA here is from genome assembly GCF_964270895.1 of Podarcis filfolensis. Classification (NCBI taxonomy): domain Eukaryota; kingdom Metazoa; phylum Chordata; class Lepidosauria; order Squamata; family Lacertidae; genus Podarcis; species Podarcis filfolensis. The sequence goes on along the minus strand of NC_139618.1, from coordinate 17,610,603 downwards.
CTTTTAAAATGAAAGCAGTGCTCTTTATGTTAAACAATTTGCCGTTTTCAGCTGTTTTAATACACTGTTTGCCATTCCTCTTTAAAACTGTACATTTTGGTTTGGTTTGGTTTTCTAATTGCTTTTATCAAACACTTTCTTGGGTTACAAAAGCACACACAGCGTCTCTGCTTTCAGTTCATAAGAGTCCTTTTTGGAACTGGTGTCTTTAATGCCCATTTATTTCAGAGCTGCAGTACTCTGCAGATATTTTCCAGTTCAGGGCTGCAAACCCAGTCCAGCCCCACTGCCAGCAGCAGCAGCTGGCAAGAGAGGTGCCACTACAGCATCCCAGGGGATGCCGAGGCCATGTGGAGGAGCGGTGCCCCTGAGCCACGCTGACCTTGACCCTGCCCTGGCCTAGGATGGGACCCTGATGCCTTTGGGCAGGAAGACAGGTCTCTTTCCTGCCAACATTCACATTCCAGCTCCTTCTAAGAAATTACAGCCTCAGTGGGTTGGGGGGTCGCCAGATCCAATAGTTAGCTCTAACTTTAAAAAAACCCAAAACACTTGAGCTTATTTATAACATAACCAAGTATAACAACAGGTGCCAAATAAAACAAAAGCAGAAACTAGACCTAAGCACAGCGGAACAAATTTCCATACTAAAATCCAATGTGATAAATTAATACAATAAATTGCAAATTGGGTTTACATTATCCTTTTTTCCCCCACCCCAAAACATTATATAAAGGCTCTGTTTCTCCATAAAGGCATCGCCTTGTTGTCTGCCCTCTCTATTTCTCACCATCTGTGTAAACCTAGCCATGCAGACCATGTCCCAGATTTTAGTTTCACCCCTTCTCTCATGCCCAGTTTTGGCACTTAGCTCTCTTACTTGACGTTGTTGACTTCCACATAGTCTTTGGGGCAGGAATTGAGTGGGATGCCAGGCTCGGCAAGGAAGAAGTTGTTGAAGCGCACCTTCGCTCTCTTATCTGTGGGGACCTGAGGACAAGATGTGGGTGGTGGGAAAAGAGATGAGGGACTCAGCTACACCCAGTTAATTATGTCATTGTAACTGCATTATAAACATGTGACACCAGAGGGCGCTGTAGAGCAGCCCAATTCGCCTATGGGATTTTTCATTATGAGCTTTAGAACACATTTTTTTTCTTTCTATTTTAACTTTACAAAGTTGTTATTGTACTTCACCAGATCTTAACCTATTACAGTATTTGTAAGAACGGATTCCAAATATCGTTGAATTTGTCCATGGCAAGTTTGTGTTATTATGCAAGTTGTTGATATGTTGCGAGTTTATATGTCTTTGATCCAAGTGTAGAAGGAAGCTACAATTGTAGAAGGGAGCCTCAACCTCGGCCCTCCAGATGTTTTTGGCCTACAACTCCCATGATCCCTATCTAGCAGGACCAGTGGTGAGCGATGATGGGAACTATAGTCTCAAAACATCTGGAGGGCCTGGTTTAGGGCTTTAAAGTCAGCACCAACACTTTGAATTGTGCTGGGAAACATACCTCCAAGCTACTTTGGTAACAGAGCATCAGATTAAAAAGAACAACCACCACCATGTATCCTTCTCGGGAGCAACCAGAACCTAAGAGCAGCCTGACAGACCAGGACAATGGTGCACAAACTCCTCTTGTTTCCCCACAGCAGCCAACCTGAGCACATGCTTTGAAAACTGGAAGCCAGTAATACGGAAACAAGTGCTAACACAGCATGGAATTCCACTGTATTTCCGGAAGTGGCTTTTACGTCATATGGGAGCTCAAATATACAGTGGTACCTCGGGTTAAGTACTTAATTCGTTCCAGAGGTCCGTACTTAACCTGAAACTGTTCTTAACCTGAAGCACCACTTTAGCTAATGGGGCATCCTGCTGCTGCCGCGCTGTCGGAGCACAAATTCTGTTCTCATCCTGAAGCAAAGTTCTTAACCTGAAGCACTATTTCTGGGTTAGCGGAAATCATGGAGATCAACAGTAAGAGAAACGTTGGGGTAATAGAATGGGCTGCCCATGGGAATGCAGCCGTCTTCTGTTTGTTAAATTGTTTTGGGTGGTTTTCAAAATTTATTGATACGGCGTGCAAACTGCTTTCTTCCCCCAACACACGCACACACACGCGCACACACAGCTGCGTGTTGCAAGATGCTTTGGTCCCAGCTGGCTGTGCAAAGGCAGCAGTTAAACTAAGTCAGGTCCAAGTAAGAAAGGAGCCGCTCTTACCACTATATTCCAGACACAATCCGTACCAGGAGGATAGTGGGCTGGGTAATAAGGAGAGGAGAAGGTTCCGGATATTGCTGTCAAATCTGCGCCACAATCTAGAATAAGCGGGGTGGAAGCAAACAAAGGAAGTGAGCCCTACTTCTGAGGCTGCAAGGACAAGCCGACAGGAAGAGAGACGTGGGCAGAACGTCCTTAATGAGGGTAAGCCGGTCTCCGGAGGTACCAGGCGGACTCTGAGGCCTGGATTGAACTCAGGAGACCAATTACACCTCACCTGTTCACATCTGTCCTCTGACTCAGCCCCATGCGCATCTCTTGTTAGAAGGCATCGTTAGAGCAGCATCGAGAAGGATGCTATTTATTGCCCAGTTGTTCCAAGACAAAAAAAGGGAAAATTATGCCCCAGCTTCTTCCCTCTTACAAAAGGATGGATTACCCACAAAGTGATTTTCGGCCGTAGATGCTTTTTAACCCAACCTTCTCCTCTTCTGCTATAACTCAATCTTCCATAATCAGGGGTGGGGAGCCTCAGGCCCCGGGGGCAGAATGTGGCCCCTCCAGGCTTCTGCATCCGGCCCCCTGAAGTTTCCCCAGGTCAAACCCCTCACTGCCCCTGCACACACCAGGAGTTTTCACCTGGCAGGACTGTGCCCTCGGAGCGTGACTCTTGCTCAAGGACAGAGAGATGTGGAGCGCAGAAACTTGCCTACTGCACAAAGGTAAAATTCGCATTCATTGCTCTGCCTGCAACAGCATGCGGCCCTTGCTAAGTTTCCCAGATGGGAATGTGGCCCTTAGGTTAGAAAAAGACTATATATTCGTGAATGTAAGTGGCCTTTGCTTTTTAGCAGGGATTCCTGCATTGCAGGGGGTTGGAGTAGTTCAGCGTTTCCCAAACTTGGGTCTCCGGCTGTTTTTGGACTACAATTCCCATCATCCCTGACAACTGGACTTGGTAGCTAGGGATGATGGGAGCTGTAGTCCAAAAACAGCCGGAGACCCAAGCTTGGGAAACACTGAACTAGAGGATCCTTAGGGTTCCTTACAACTCTACAATGTTATGAATGGACAGACAGACAGACAGACAGACAGACAAGAAGTGACTCTTACTTTTTTTCTTTGGCATCTGGAAGAACTCTGCCTTGAACCCGGGATACCGCTCTGTGGCATCTGTGATCAGCATGACCAGGAGAACATTTGTAGAGGAGACAAAGGTCAGGTTGTAGGATGGTCCATAGCTGCCACACAGCCTGGGAGAGAGGAAAATGCCAAGTGGTGAGTGAGGGGAAGAGAAAAGAGAGTCAACCACCCAACAGCCACTCTTTGCAGCAGTTTCTCTTCCGCCATATTGGAAGTGGGCTTAAGAACCACAAAGTTCATTCGGGAGACAAGCAACGAGAGCTACGGTTGCTCCCAATGAATCCAAAGCCCACCACAGTACCATATCCTTGCGATTGGCCCCTCCACCTCTTGACACTGGATCTGGGGGGCACCAGGAAAAAGCTGCTCTCTAGCATTGCAACCATTTGCATTTTAACTATTAGAAGGATGCCGCGTAAAAAAAACAAAGACTCCACTGTTTTAATGTTAGCTGATTTTAATCGAGCCATTGGCACATTGCATTGTAATTTGTTTGCAAGGAGAAATGAAAACTCTGATCCTAAACCTCCACTGCCTTGCGGGACATCTTCGGAATAATAGTTATAATAATAATAATAATAACAACCTTGCTGGTACCTTTCCTGGGCAAATCAGAGCCTCACTAAGTCAGGTTCCTATTGGAAGACCGGACAAACGCTAGAACATTAGCAGTGGCAAAGTTTTTATCGGTGGTTGCAAGAACCAATGATCCCTATCTTTAAGTCTGAACAAAATGCTTGTTTAACCTGGAGGTAGGCTGTCTGAATTGTGCATTGCTTTGTAACGATTTGTTGGGTCTCTGGACCGTAATAAAGATTGACTGATTGACCTATACCCTGCCCACCTGGCCGGGCCTCCCCAGCCATTCTGGGCGGCTTCCAACAGAATATTAAAAACACAATAAAAGATCAAACATTAAAACTTCCCTAAACAGGGCTGCCTTCAGAAGATAAGGCCAAGGAGTAAACCCTATACAAATCCAGAGCGGAGTCCCTAAGATGGTTGGATGGCGTCTTGTACCCTTCCTTCAGGCATTTCCTGCAGCCAAGCTGGTGCCAGGCTGGTACTGCTCTGCTTTTGAACCTTGTACCTTCTCTGCTCCTGAGCTGTGGCCCTTCTCTCTGTACCATGAAGAGCCTTTGAAACTTAAAAGAGTTTCTGTTTTAAGAGCAGAGGTTGAGCCACCGTCTCCTTCCAGGCGTGCCGCGAACGCTTGCTGCCCCTGCGCTTCAGAGGATTCATTCAACAGGGAAGGGCAGCCGACTTACTTCACCAGCGCATGGGCTTCGACGGGGCTCAGCGTGTCGTACACCTTGACAAAGTCGTTCCCCACATTGCAGGGCTCCAAGTCGAACGTCGTGAAGGTCAGGCTGATGACGGAATCGGCGTCGGCTCTCAGGACCCAGAGGCATCGCGCGTTGGACGGGTAGGCGCTGTTTGGGAACCCGGGCGTGGTGAAGCTGGTGACCACGCCCTCTTTCGCATGCAAGGCATAGCTGCAGCTGTCTGAAAAGGTGGGGGGAGAGGGAGGGAGGACGAAGAGGAGGGGGTCTCAATAAGGAGAGTGCAAAAGCAATGAAGGACCAGGCGGTCCATTTCAAAGAAAGTCCCAAGAAAGAGTCCAACAGGGCAGGAAACTAAGTTGAGGCCAAATAGTTTAAAAAAACCCCACCATGTTCACCAATATCCTTGGCTATTATAGGGGGAAATAAACGCTCCTAAAACATGATTTTTTTTGGGGGGGGCACACAATTTAAAACTCTTTCCCCTCATGTTAAGAAGAGGACATTTTCACAATGCTTGGGGCATGCTTTTGGTTCCCCCCTCCCCAATTTTTGCTTGCTAAATAAACCAGGTTGGGCGGGCAAGGAAGAATAGGTAAGAGTCAGTCATGCAAGGCTGAAGTCTGTCCAGCTCTGTTGCACCTCTAAAACCCCCAAATGTCAAAAACAAGGCATTAAGAAGCGGCTTCTCTGTCTCCAAAGCAAATTCATCTTAGGAAGCTTCGCTTGAGGAAACCAACCCAGCCACAAAACTGATTTGGACTCTGCAGGGGCTGTTCTGGGTGGGTTGCCCTTCATAACTTAGCAGAGCCTTGTTCCCCAGACTTGGACGCTCCTATCTCTCCCAAACGTAGAGAAGGAACAGGCCCCCTTGTACAGATGACCCAATGAGTCTTGTATGGCTACAAAACCAAACCGAGTACTTACTGCCCCGTTTTGCCTTAACGATATCTGGATCAGAAGCTAGGAGTTAAAGAGAGAGAAAAAAATACATTAATTGTGCAGGCCCCGTTGTAGGGGGAACCCAGCCAGTCTGCATTCCCTGGAGACACAAAGGTTGGCTCATCCCTCCCCCTACTTTGATGGTCTCCAATGCAAGAATCCTTCGTGAGAATGCAGAAGTGGATGAGTCACCATGACTCAGCCAAAAAGATGTATTTCATTTCTTTGTCGTGGATTTCCCTCCCCAAAAATCCACCCGACACCGCAGTCTGCACTGCAGACCCATAAATAAACTTCTGAAGTACGAATGAAGTAGCATTCTTATAGTTCCTCGGTTAGCAAGTTTTGCTGCAGGAACATTTTAAATTAGGATGGTTTTGGCGGGGAGCAGGGAGATATTACCATCAGAATCGGAGAACGGGGGGGCAGTGGGGGTAGGGGAGGCAATCTTTACATTCCTTATTCTGAAGAGAAAATTCAAATGGCTTCTGGACCTTTAATATGCCAGCCCCATGCCTCTCCCCCCCCCCACCGGAACCCCTCATTATAAGGGTGCAATATTTAAATTTACTCATTTCATAAAATGTATATGCTGCTTGCTTGTTTAAAAACAACAACTCCTCCTCAAAGGGGTTTACAGAAAAAGATAAAACAATAACATTATCAATAAGAAAAGTGAGTTAAAATAAAAATAAGACTAAAAACAGATTAAAACTCACATCAACTTTCTCAACATGTGGGTAGGCTTGTCTAAAGAAGAATGTTTTTAGCAGACGCCAGAAAGAGGACTGCAAAGGCGCCTGCCTGAATCAATAGGGAGGGAGTTCCAAAGTGCGGGTGCCACCACACAGAAAGAATGAGTTCTTACAAACATGGAACAGGTATTATGGGGCACCTATAATAGTGTAGCCTTTAAACAAAACCACATTTTTGAAACATTTAAACAAAAGAAAAGCCTTTGTGTCTTGCCCTAAATAAAAGAAACCTCTTAAAGTTCCCTGACAAAGCTCTGAAATGCACAAGCACCTTGGGCGTTTTGCACCTGGCTATTGACCAAATCCGTCGGAAGGCCCAATAAACTTTTTGCAGATGCTAAGCGGTTAGGAAACCGATCTTTTAAAAGGGAAAGTTCTCCAAACTGTTCCTAACCACTCAGCAGCTGCAAAAAGTTAGGACTCAGGGCATGGGTGAATTGGGCCTTCCAAATGGCTGAGTCCCCAACCCAGCTGCCCATAACAGCCCAAGGACTCAGCTACATTAGTCAAAATACAGCGTTATAAATGCGTTATAACACTGTGACACCAGATGGCGGTGTAGAGCTGAAATGACCTTTTCAATTGTGAGCTTTATAATGGTTTTCAGCAGATCGTTTTCAGAGCGTTTGTTTGATAGCCGTGCAGATCTAGCCCTAGTCAGCCACTATGTCTTCCCCACACATGTTTGGCTCTCATTTTCCAAAGCCAAATAGGCAGCTGAAATTTCCTTTGGGATGAAACACTCAGGTTCTCACAATCAAGGCCGAGGTGACTGAACAGGAGGTGGGGAGAAGAGAAGAGAGACTTACGGAAGGCGACGACCGTCTCAACTCGCATTTCATAGCTCCCCCTCTGTTTCATCCCCGCCTCATTTGAAGCCTGGATGTTGGCCATGGCCCTGTCAAGCGCTTCCACATTGTGTTTAGGGACACTGAACTCTGACCAGTAGTAGGCAATAATGCTGCCCTCGCTGCTCGGAGAGGAGGAAAAAGAGGCAGGTTAGGAATCTGGACCGAACCATCAGGGTTGCAAAGAGAATCACAGAATTGTAGAGTCGGAAGGGTTGTCTAGTCCAACTGCCTGCAATGCAGGAAGCCTTGGCCAACCCTGACTGCCCCAATCACTATAATCCAGAGCTTTCCAAACTGTGCGTCGCGACACGTCAGTGTGTCTGCTGCAGTGTGTAGGTGTGTCGCGCAAACGCTCCTCCCAGGGCTGGAAAGGGGTTAGTTTAACCTCCGGTTTGCTAGGAAAACTGAATCACTATGTCACGAAATGATGCACATCCAAAAGCTCTGCTATAATCTATTGTGAATATTGGTTTCCTTAAGGCCTGGCTCTCTCAAATATACTAGCAGGACAACAGAGGCCATGTTGCAAAGGAGCATCATTTAAGGGATTTTTGCCCCATTACTGTGGCAAACCCATGTTCGGAAGAACAAGTATGAGTTTGCACATCTCGTCGTTTGAAGACACCGTTTTTTTCCACACAGCTGGGGTTTTTTTCCTGCCTTACTAGAATGACAATAATTCTGAGCGATTTTTCTTAAACTTGGTCATTACCCACCTGAACGCGACGATCTGAGTTTCCTTGTGAAAAGGACTGACATCCTGATTATTTTTATAGATGTTTATAAGCTAAAGATGAGAAAAGAGGTTACAGTTTAGTGTAAATAAAGGAACAGGTAGATGACTAGCAAATTCAGAGGTCAGAAGGGAACTACACTTTCTGGCTATAACCATTTTGTCATCGTCGTCAGATTCTATAGGTCAACCAAATACAGGTTATAGCTCAAAACAGACAAAAACGGACAAGTCTCAAAAAAGTATCATAGCACATATGATTAAAACATTATAAAACACTTCACAGAAATACACAAAAGGAGGAAAATGGCAGGAAACTCCGGACGCAAGACTCTAGGGTTTTGCTGAGTTGAGAGGCTTTTAGCGCAAACTTCACTGTGTTAAACATAACCCATTTGTTTGAGCTAGAAAGCAGGTAATTGATTCTATTGATGTCACTAAAGCTGGCAATCAACTTGAGGGGTTTCTTTAAGTATTTAGCCCTCGGAATTTCATATACAGTACAACATATAATGAATAGTGCCCTCAAGTGACAGACATACACAGATGCAGAGGCACTGTTCTCGGGGAGTTTTTATATTGCCCTTCCAGGAAGTTGCTTTGGGCTGCAAGTTGAGCTTGTCTCTAGGAATCTGAGGGTCATCATCTCAGCGGATTCCAAAACATGGAATCCACTGACTGGAAAAGCAAATGGGGGGGTGGCTTTATTACATTTAAGTAATAAGAGCATTTAAGTCAATTGAGCTTCTCTTGGGTAAGTCTCACAGTAAAGCAGTTCAAGTGAGAAAGCATCAAACCAGAACCATCTTTGGGTTTGAAAGGATGTATACAGAAGTAAGATTTAAGGTTGAAAAGAGGGAGGGTGGGGTTCACCTCGCTTGAGCCCAGAAGCATGCAAACCCTGCAGCCCTCCAAACATTGTCAAACTACAACTCCTCGGCCCCTGGCCATGCTGGGTGGGGCTGACGGGAGCTGGTGTCATTTAGTTCAGTCCTGTGTCTCCAGCCCAGCACACCAGAGACGCCCATGCAGATGGGCGGGGTATAAATAATAAATATTATTATTATGCTACACAATCAATGACACTTCGCCAAGTTCGCCCTATGAGTTCAGGAGCTGCTTACCATTTTCTTCACCTCCCTGGCCAAGTCAGCGAATTCAGGGGACTTGGAATTCTCGTAAGCATCGATGAAGTTGCGCCCCACGAGTCTCAGGTGGCCATTGTAGAGTTTCTGCACAGGAGCATTCCTGTCTAAGAGAAGCCATATTGCGGGTGAAAGATAAGAACAGTGTTTAATGGAGCCTGCTCTACACCTACAGGTCTAGAGGTGCCTGGAACAAATGGGCTCCAGTTATTATTATTTTTATTTGGACAGTTCTGCCCCAGTCCAATTGCTCCAAATCCAGAGAAGCCTTTATTTCCTGGGTGCCCATTAACAGAACCAAGCGACCTTCCATCAAGCTTTAGAAAATAAGCAACACACTCCTTTGACTTCCGTTCTTGCAGCTCTGCAATCTGGTTTTCAAGGAGGCATTTTCAACACATACTATCCAGCAGGTTTTGTGAGTGGTTCCCAATATATAGAGATCTGCACTCAGGGTTCTACGTTTTTATTATCATTCTTCCCCAAAGACCCCACTGGATCAAGTTCACCCCTTTTGGTGAATTGATTAAACCATGGGATTTCAAATAAATGTGCAATTAATTGCTACTGTTTTTAATTTCAATGCGCTATTCTCTTTTTTAGTGGGTCACGCAAACCACTACAGTCGTACCTTGGATCCTGAACGCCTTGTGAGTCAAACGTTTTGGCTCCCGAACGCCGCAAACCAGGAAGTGACTGTTCCAGTTTGTGAACGTTTTTTGGAACCCAAATGTCCGACGCAGCTTCTGATTGGCTAAAGGAGCTTCCTGCAGCCAATCGGAAGCCGTGCCTTGGTTTCCAAACATTTTGGAAGTCGAGCGGTCTTCCGGAACGGATTCTGTTCGACTTCCAAGGTATCACTGTATTCTGAATCATGCTTTTGATAGGGTAGAGTAGAGGGCATTGGGGATGAATTTCTGAAACCCAGGGGGCAGGGCCCTGGAAAAGGTTGGGAAACACTAATCTAAAGTGTAAGCTCCTTGGGGCGAAGACCACTATTAGCTTATGCACATTGCTGGTGCTTATGAATTATAAAATCAATAGTCTTCTTCAAGTTGTGGTGTGTTTAGCATCTTGGTTATACAACTTCTGCCACATGCAGCCAACTGTTATTTAATTTTGTGCAACACACACACATGCCTGGTGATTGAATCTACATTCTTCTGTTTGGCTGGTATGGTTTTACTTGTTTTTACAACTGTAATTGTTTTTAGAACTAACTGTATATCAGATAGACAATGGACGTATAAACCTGAATCCCACTCTGAAGGGTTGGGGAAAACTCCATAGCAGGCTTGGGGGTCTGGGGGGGGCACACAAGGGGGTGGAGGTTCCACAGCATGAGCAGTTGTCATTCCGCTCACGCAGTGCTTCGGCTGGATTTTAAGTTTAAATTGGCTTAGTCAGCAGGTCAATAAACTAAAGCTTTGGCCAACTGATCCACCAAGGGAAATGTTTTAATTGGTGGGGTTGCCTATTGAGGACAGATGATATTCCCAGCCTGCTCCGATGTGTCCTTGTAACAGAGAATAAAAATTTTAAAGGTGGCAAAAAACTTTGTTTATTGAACTGCGGTTTCTCCCCTGCTTCTTCCAATATCTTTAAAAGGCAGGAGGTTTTCATAACTGATGGTTTTTCCAAGGAAACGGCTTTTAATAGCGCTGCACTGGTTTGTTTTTTTATTATGACCTGTATTTCAGTATATTAGTTTTTTTATATTGTTTTGATTCTATCAGCGTCGAATTGTTTTTTTTCTTAATGATGATCTTTTATATGCTTTTAGCTGTCTGCATTTTAGCTGTCTTGCTTAATCTGTGTAAGCCTGCCTTGAATCCCAGTCTGGGCAGAAAGGCGAGATCTAAATAAATATAATCATAATACCATGCGGCAACCCCACACCTTGCAAACCAAGGCTCACTTACATCTAAAGTGCCAAACCAGGAACCCAGCAAGCAGGGAAAGGAGGAGACAGACCAGGACGATGGCTATCGCCGCTATGCAGCGCTTGGGACCCCTCTTCTCCACCTTCTTGGCGTTCATGGTGGGGAGGAACTCCAACCCTTCTTCCAGACCGTTCATATCCTAGGGCGAAGCAAACACGGAATCAGGCTGCCATCCCAACAAGGCGCTCATGTACTCCTCCCTCCTGCAGATCCCCAACCCCAATGACAGGGCCGGCCCAAGATATTTCACTGCTGGAACAGGAGAGCTCAGCCAATTACTACTGTTTATTGAATTTATGAATCTCTCAACATGCAAGGAATATCCAAGAGAATCTGTTCCCGCAGCTAAGGAAAGAAAGCCCACAAGCACCTCTTTAAAAACAGAAATTGAAACGGCCGATGCAGCTCTTTTCACAGCGCCCCAAAATTAGCCGTGTTGGAGGCAGCTGCCTCACCATGCCCAATGGGAGGACTGGCCTCTCCCACAGTGTGGATTCTGTTCCGTGGATCAGCATGACAATATTGGAGTACTCTGCTATACACTGCCTTGTGGCATCAGGCTAAAAGATCTCTCCCCAAATCCAGAGCCATCCAGTTGTTTTGAACCACAGCTCCCAGCAGACCCAGACAAAACATCTGGAGCTTTGGGAGAGGGCCAGGGACTAGTCAAAATTCCTTTTCCTAGCACGATTCTTGAGGCTCCCAAACAAGGCAAGAAAGCAACAAAAGTCCTTGAAGTGGGGCAAGGAGAAAACCAGAAGGTATACAGCCCTTGCCCATGGAAGTTCCAATTTTTTTTTTAATTGAATTTGATTCGATTCATGAATCGTTGTCCACAGAATTCCTAGGCAACATGTCAGAGTAAAAAACTGTAAAAGAACAATTACATCTAGCTATCATACAAACAGTGACAAATCTATTTTCCTTTAATCACCCCCCCCCAAAATAATTAAAACAAGAAATAGAAAACGATGTAAGATAGCACCCATCACATCAAATGGCAGGGAGTTCCGCAGGTTATTCATGCGCTGCTTGAAAAATGACTTCTTCCCTTTTGTCTGCCCTAAAGCTAAAGCCAGCCCTCAAACCGGCTGAAGTTCTAGCTTTACAACAGAGGGAAGGCAGATAAAGAGGGAGTAATGCCACCTCTGTATAGTGAATAGGAAGCTGAAAAACAGTTCAATTTTTTTATAAGCATTAGAAATAACCAAGGTTGCTCCATTAGAGTGCTCAGTCTGCTATAAGCCAAGCTTTACCTGCCTGCCTTTTTTACAACCAGCCCGAGGGAGGGGACCCTTTTCAGGGAACACTACTAGAAAACTAGAAACTGCTATCCCCTATTCCTCTCCCAGACCTAAGTCCCTGGAAAGAGGGATTGATTGTTCAACCACACCGGCTGGAATGTGTCCCTGAACCTCTGGCTTGTGCCAGAGAAAAATGTGTTCGAGAGAGTAGAAGCCAGCCCACAGCACAAAAGGAAAAAATGCACACCAATTGCTCCATCCATTTTTGCCCCTGGCCCTGCCTACCACTGCCATGTGGCCCCCAAGAGGTTCCCAGAAGGGAATGTGGCCCTCAAGCTGCAAAGACCACCCCACCCCATACCTGTTGCATAGGGGAGAAGCACAGAGAGAGACCCCATCTGTTTGTCCAAGGCCACATTAAACTCGTGAGAAATAAGCAAAAACCAAACTGGGGGCTTGCCAATTCTTCATTCCTCCCTTTAGGCCATACAGTGGTACCTCGGGTTACAGACGCTTCAGGTTACAGACTCCGCTAACCCAGAAATAGTACCTCGGGTTAAGAACTTTACCTCAGGATGAGAACAGAAATCATACAGCAGCGGCACAGCAGCAGCGGGAGGCCCCATTAGCTAAAGTGGTACCTCAAGTTAAGAACAATTTCAGGTTAAGAACAGACCTCCAGAATGAATTAAGTTCTTAACCCGAGGTACCACTGTACCAGCTTAAAAAGCAGCAACCCTACAGGAAAACAGCCGTCAAATGAGGGGAGAGGGGAAGCCACTTCCTTCTCACCTCAACAACCCTGAAACTGTGAACAAAGGATCTGCCCCCAGAAGGCACAAACACACACACTCATCCCCAGAAAGTGCAGTGGAACAAAACGTGTTGCTCACACACTTTCTGCAAGAGTTTCGGGGACTTCCGTGTTCCTTTCTGGGCTGCCCATCCCTGCTCAGGCAGCACCTGCGGAGCAGAACCAAGCCAGGCCGGCTCAGCCAGGCCACGCCTCACTCGTGGTTTGCGCTTTTGGCGTCCACAGCTCCAAGGTGACAGACTTCCGCCTGTGAAGTCAGCAACTTTCAGCTGACTGGAAAAGATCAGAGTGTCTCTCCCCCCCCCTCCCCTTTAGCCGGGTACACTTTCTTAGAAGCAAGACACAACCCTACATTCTCCTTTCTAAGAACATCCAAACAGCCTGCTGGAACAAGTCCATGGCCCATCTAGTCCAGCATCCCTGCTCTCACAGAGGCCAAACCAGATGCCTCCAGGGGAAACCCACAAGCAGAATTCGAACACAAGAGCCTTCTCCCCTCCTCCACCTGTGGTTCCAGCATTCAAAGTTATTTACTGCTTCTGGCCGTGGAGGCAGAACATAGCTCTCATGGCAGGTTCTCATTTCTCTCTCTACTTTTAAATCCGTTCTCAAATCCCACCTTTTTCCTCCGAGGACTCGGATTCGAACGCCTTAATCCTCACTCGGAGCTGTGTGTCTGAGCCGAAGGACTAGAAACGTGGCTCACATCTGCCTCTCGTCACCCTGGTCTCTCCCCACCACCGCCTGTTCTTTCAGAACATAGTGCCTTAGTGAACTGAGACCTCTGCTGCTCACGCAAAACCAAGACATTCAGCGCCGGATGAGCAAGAACGGCAGCCGAGCCTTGCACAATGACTTTATTTTCGGCTGCTCTGTCTGTCCGCAGCTTGTGACCGACAGACTTGAATACAAGGCAAGCTGCCAGGGTTCTGCAGCCGTGGCCAAGCATTGCTACAGGAAATGGTTGATTTAGAGGTCAATCTGCGGCCCACCAGATGCTTCACCGTGCTGTTTTTACTGTAATCATCTGTACGCTTTTAATCAATCATTTATACTTAGATATTGTTTTAGTTCTATAAAGGTATTGCTGTTGTTTTCCTATGTTTTTAACTCTTTCTGTCTGATCCGTAAGCTGCCTCAAGTCCCTGAAAAAGACAGGCTATAAATAATAATAATGTGGTTGGACTCCCCCAGCAGCCCAAGGCAGCATGATCAGTCGCTGGGGGTGGTGTGGGTTGCGGTTCAAAAGCATACGGAGGGCCATACCAGAGGAGGAAGCATGCGGGAATCAAGGAGGAACTGGGCATCCAAACCACAGCTGCGTAACTGTCCTCTGTGGCAAAGCCATTCCGAGCACAGAACCGCTCTTGGGACCCACTGAAAGGGGAGAGCAGCCTTCCCCCTCCACACACACCTGGTGTCCTCCAGATGTTTTGTACTGCATCGCCCATCAGCCCAGCTGTGCTGCCTGAAGCTGATGGGAAATGCAGTCCACAACAGCTGGAAGGAACCAGGCTGGGGAAAGTTGCAAGAGAACTCTCGGTTTGCTTTGTTGTTTATATACTTGAGCCTAAATTTTTCTACTTATCTTGCAATATTGAATTTATTCAGTTTCTGCCAAATGGTTGATTTTTTACTTTACCAACATCATTTGTTGAAAGCACTACCGGCCTGTAAGGTTGGATTTGGCTTAGAGAGAATATAATCCACCTGGGAACCATCACAATTTATATGTGGGGAAAGACAATACTGTACTTGGCTAGGTGCATCAATGGACTCATTCGGTGTAAGAGATCTTCCTGTCGGCAGGAAAGCAGAAGGGAAACAGGCCCTGGTCTCTGCTCTGAGTCCACTGGGAGACTATATCCCCTGCCTAAATCAAAGTATCAAGGAAGGGCTTTGCATGAAGTAAAGTCCCAGGTTCAATCCCTGACACCTGCAGGAGGTGCTGGGATAAAAAGCCTGCCTGAAATCTTGGCTGGCTGCTGCCAATCAGAGCAGACAACACTAAGCTAGATGGGGACAGAGGGTTTAACTTGACATAAGGCAGCTGCCTCTTCTCCTCTTTCACTGCCTGTAATCATTTACTCAGGGCTCACTTCCTTCTCCAAGAGAGAGAGTCCTCTCACTCCGCTGTTGCGTAAGTCTGGTTTCATTCAACCCTGTTTGTTACTTATCCCTTTGATGACTCAGACCTCAAATGAAACACGGAGGAAATATGTCCAAGTTAGGCCATATGTGAAGTAGTTGGTCAGCGAGAGCCATTCCAGACAAGCTTAGAGGCTTAGCCAGAAGGGAGAAGCTGCCCTTTCCTTCTTCCAAGCTGCTCCCAGGATCTGATTCAGTGACCCCCCCCCCAGGCCAAATGAAGGTCTCCGGCCATAGAGAGTCACCCAGCTGATATTGCTTGAATTAGAACAGGGTCTCCCAAACCCTTTCCCCCCACCCCATGGACCACTTGAAAACAACTGGAGGTCTACACACACAAATGTAAAACAAATGTAAATGTATGTGTTTTATATGTTAATAAAAATCATTAATAATCATGAAAACAACTGGAGGTCTTGACAGACCACTGAATAGGTGTCAGGGAACTGTCATCTGAGACGAAGGAGGTGAAAGGGCTCATGGAGGGTGAGAGAGACCCCTCAGCGGAGGAGGGGACCAGCAGGGGGAGAAGTGGAGTTCCAAGGGAAAGTGAGTCGGAGGGAGAGCTCAGAGATACTTCAAGCGAGAACAGTGGGGGGGTTTCAGGACCTCCCGTAGGAACACCCACTCCTCGGCGGAAACTGTCACGCCGAGAGTCCAGAAGACGTGTTTCCGTTAAGGAGCTTTTATGCTGGAAGAAGTTCCGTAAACGCCCACTGTCCGATTCAACGAGCGATTGATGGAGCCATGCTTAAGGAGCTCCATCACAGACAGAGGTTTGGGAACTTAGCCAAACTCTGAGGGATCAGGATTTTACGCACAAGCAGCTCACCATCCCATCACAGCAATCGGACAGACCCTGAAAGCAGCTTGTGCAGAGAGGCATCATGAGCAACCCAGCCGGAACCGGAGGAGCAGCAGGAGCTGGAGAAGGTCCAACTCTGGAAGAAAGGTACAGAGTGTTGGAACTCCAGCTAGCAATGCAAACGGCGAGGCTAGAAGAAAGGAGGGCGCAGGATGCAGAAAAGGCAAAAGGCGCTACACTAGCAAGAAAGATGCCAGGAATGGTGCAGAAGTTTGGGGGGGACCCCAGGAACTACCAAGCCTTTAGGACAGAGATGCAGTATGCTCTTGAACTGCAGTTTAATGACTTTCCCGATGAGGCATCGCGAGTGGCGTTTGTGATTGGCCATCTCGAAGGAGGGGCGAGAGACTGGGTCCGGCCCCTGATGGCAGGGAATAGTGACATGCTGAAGGACGCGAGGAAGTTTTTTCGCGCCATGGATTTGATGTTTTCCAGCGAGATTGAACAGGGACTGGTACGCAGACAATTGATGGCTTGCAAACAGGGGAGCCGATCGGTTCGTGAGTACTGGACTGAGTTTACAATGTTGATACATAGATTGGGGTGGGACCTATCGGCGGAACCCATTCAAATGCTATTTGAAGAGGGGCTTTCTTCGGCGGTGAAAGACGAACTTTCCCGGGCGCCCAGGGCGGAGTCTATGGACCAGCTGACCAAATCAGCGCTGACCATTGGAGCGCGCCAGGAGGCAAGAGCCTTGGAGAAGCGGGAGGGGAAAGGAGAGCGTTGGAGGGATTTCCGCATTCCAGAGATTCCAGAGCCAAGTTTCCCGCCCGGAGAGCCGATGGAAGTTGGAACAGCGCGCGCGCGCGCAGTTTCAAATCCCAGTGAAGGGAGGAAGAAGGAGGGAAAGAGCGCCAAGAAATGTTACCTCTGCCAGCAGCCAGGTCACTTTGCCAGAGTCTGCCCGCAAAGAAAGGAATGGCAAGGGATGGCGGGGGCTGTTGGGGGGAAGGAGGAGGAAGTCCAGGAGCCAGTAAAAGCCAACGCCTGTCTGCCTCTGTCAGGGCACTGCAGACAGGCCAAGGAGCAGTAAAAGTGCCCACTCCGGAACCTCCAAGACCAGCCCTAGTAATAGAGGTGTTGCTAGAGCTGGCAAACGGATACCCACTAAAGACCAAGGCGCTGTTAGACTCAGGCAGCTCCTGTAATTTTATGAGCAAGGAGTTTGCAGCTGAACACCAGATACAGACACTCCCTTTAAGCAACCCCCTGCAGGTCACCACGATCGATGGGAGGGAGCTGTTGGGGGGAGAAGTTAGCCTACAGACCGTCCCAATGGTTATGAGGGTGGCAAGGCACACCGAAAGGATAGCGTTCAATGTAGCCACCCTGGGAGGGGCGCCAGTCATTTTGGGAATGAGCTGGCTAGCGTTGCATGACCCGCTAGTGGGCTGGCATCAGAGAGTGGTGTCCTTTGGGTCAGGACATTGCCTGGAACACTGCAAAGAGGGAAAGGTGCCAGAAGGGGCAAAAGCCTCCATAGCAGGGACGGAAGTGGCGAACAAAGGGAAGGTGCCCAAACAATACGCTGACCTGAGCAAGGTCTTCAGCGAAAGGGAAGCAGATAAACTACCACCGCATAGAGACTTTGACTGCCAGATTAACCTGGTCCCTGGGGCCCAGCTCCCCGTGGGCAAGCTGTACGCCATGTCAGACAGGGAAATGCAGGAGTTGAGGGAGTTTATTGACAAAAACCTGAAGAGAGGTTTCATCAGAGAGTCCAGAGCGGTGGGGGGCAGTCCAGTGTTTTTTGTGGACAAAAAAAACACGGATAAACCGAGATTGGTCGTGGACTACCGGGCCCTGAATGCCGTGTCAGAACCAGTGACTTTCCCCATGCCCAGGATTGATGACATTTTGACCAGGGTGAGGAAGGGAAAGATATTCACGAAACTGGACTTGAGAGGAGCGTACAACCTGATACGAATAAAGAAGGGGGATGAATGGAAGACAACGATGTTCACCCCCCTAGGGGCTTTCGAATATCTCGTTATGCCATTCGGATTGCAATCAGGCTCCGCCTGTTTTCAATCGCTCATGAACCATGTACTGGGACCTTTGCTCTACAAGAATTGCGTGGCATTCCTCGATGACGTGCTGATATATTCGGAGAATGAGGAGCAGCATGTGAAGGATGTCAGGGAAGTGCTGAGCCAGCTGCAAGCAAACCAGTTGTGGGTGAAATTGGAGAAGTGTCAGTTCCACACCAAGGAGGTGGAATTCCTGGGGTACCGCTTATCAGACAAGGGATTAGCCATGGATCCAGGCAAGGTCCAGGCGGTGCTGGAATGGAAGACACCGAAAACCAAAAAAGATGTGCAAAGGTTCTTAGGGTTTGGGAACTTTTACCGTAAATTCATCAAGAACTTTGCCCACTTAACGGCTCCCATCACGGACTGTCTAAGCAGCAAGAAGAAATTCGTTTGGACGGCAGAGGCGGAGCACGCTTTTGAGGAATTGAAAAAGGCATTCGCTTCGGAAGAACAGCTCCTGCATGTGGATTTACAAAAACCCATGAGAGTGGAAACTGATGCCTCAGACCGGGCGGTGGGGGCAGTACTGCTTCAGCCAGGGAGCAATAAGTCGGAATGGAGACCGTGTGCCTTCTTTTCGCGTAAGCTGAACAAATCCGAGAGGAACTACACGGTATATGACCGAGAACTACTCGCCATTCACGAAGCGTTCCGGAGATGGAGACACTTACTAATTGGCGCACAGCATAAGGTGCAAGTGTGTACGGACCACAAGAATTTGGAGTATTGGAGAACAGCACGAGTGCTCAACCAGCGACAAGTGAGATGGGCCCAGGAGTTCTCCAAATTCCATTTTGAAATCTGCTACGTGCCAGGTCCAGAAAACATCAGAGCGGACGCTCTCTCTCGCAAACCTGAATATTTGGAGGGGGAGGGAGCGCCAGAAGAGAGACATATTATCCCAGAGGACCACTGGGTGTGTGGTGCGGCCTGGGTGGGGCAAAGAGAACTGGTAGAGGGGACGGTAAATGATGAGTACGCCCAGGATAAGCTCAGAGGTTTAAGGAGAGAGGGAGAAGACCCCGGAGGTTTTGAAGAAAGAAACGGGGCATTGTATTACAAAGGGGCACTATATATACCCGAAGGGGAATTGAGGGGGAGAGTACTCAAACAGTTGCACGACAATCCCACAGCGGGGCATTTTGGGCAACACAAGACCATGTGGTTGGTGACCAGGGAGTTTTGGTGGCCCAAGGTGAGGGAGGATGTACGGGAGTATGTGAGAAGGTGTGACCAATGCCAGAGAGCCAAAGGAGAAAGGCGGGCACCAGCGGGTTTATTAGAACCGTTACCCACACCAGAACGACCGTGGGAGGCGGTGTCGATAGATTTTATGACTGATCTGCCCAAATCCCAGGGGAAAACCGCCATACTAGTCGTAGTAGACCAGTTAACTAAGATGGGTCACTTTGTAGCTTGCTCACATGCAGTCACGGCGGAAGAGACAGCGAAATTGTTTGTAGAACATATTTTTAGGCTGCATGGCGCCCCCTTGAGGTTGGTGTCCGACAGAGGGAAACAGTTCACGTCCAGATTCTGGAGGAAGCTTATGAGCTTGTTGCACGTAGAGGTCAACTTTTCGACTGCCAGGCACCCTGAGACCAATGGGCAGGCGGAGAGGGCAAACGGTATCCTTCAACAATACCTGAGGTGCTATGTCAATGACAGAGAAAACGATTGGGTCGAAAAGTTGGCACTAGCGGAATTTGCTTACAATAATGCAGAGAATGTGTCCACCGGGATGAGCCCATTTTTGGCTAATTATGGGTGCCACCCCAGGGCGTTTCCAGGGGAAGGAGGAGAGAGATGGAGTGTTCCGGCCGCTGAACTTTTTGTAGAAGAAATGGAAGCGATCCATCGTCAACTCCAACACAACTTAGAAAGGGCCAAAGAAGAATATAAGAGGCAGGCAGACAAGAGCAGAAGGGAAGGTGAAACAATTAGGGTGGGGAGTCGGGTCTGGCTATCAACCCAAGGGTTGCCGTACAAGGGGGGTTGCAAGAAATTGAGACCCAAAAGATTGGGACCATTTGAGGTCATCCAACAGATCAACCCAGTGGCTTTCAGACTCCGGTTACCGAACCACATGAAACTGCACCCAGTATTCCACAGGTCATTACTGTCACCATACAGGGGGGAAGGTGAAGGGGTATCCACACGGGGGCCAGCCATAGAAGAAAGGGAAAGCCGCAACTATGTGGCAGAAATCATCGACTCCAGGTGGAAGGGGAATCAGGTGGAGTATTTGGTCGCGTGGGAAGGGGAACCGGAGTCAGAAAACACCTGGGTGAAGGCAGAGGAGGTCCATGACGAGGTCTTGATCGAAACGTTCCACCAAAGGTTCCCCAGGAAACCTCAGCCAGTAGCGAGGTTCCGGAGGGAGTACTTTGGCACCACCGACGATGAGGAGGAACTGGAGGGATTCAGGGAATCGGAGTTGGAAGGAGGTACCGACTCCGAGGAGGAGGAGTACTTGGAAACCGGGAACAGCAAAAGGTGGAGGGAAGTGTTCGAAACTTCGGAAGATGAGGGAGGTTCCTTCAGGGGTTTTGCTCCCTCGCCTCCCGCAGAGGAGGGGAGGGAAGGGGGTGAAGGGGGCCCTGGAGGGGAGGTGGATGTCAGGGAACTGTCATCTGAGACGAAGGAGGTGAAAGGGCTCATGGAGGGTGAGAGAGACCCCTCAGCGGAGGAGGGGACCAGCAGGGGGAGAAGTGGAGTTCCAAGGGAAAGTGAGTCGGAGGGAGAGCTCAGAGATACTTCAAGCGAGAACAGTGGGGGGGTTTCAGGACCTCCCGTAGGAACACCCACTCCTCGGCGGAAACTGTCACGCCGAGAGTCCAGAAGACGTGTTTCCGTTAAGGAGCTTTTATGCTGGAAGAAGTTCCGTAAACGCCCACTGTCCGATTCAACGAGCGATTGATGGAGCCATGCTTAAGGAGCTCCATCACAGACAGAGGTTTGGGAACTTAGCCAAACTCTGAGGGATCAGGATTTTACGCACAAGCAGCTCACCATCCCATCACAATAGGTTTCCTGCCAGCTGTAGTGATTGCAACGTGCCGCACTAGGTGCAGCAAGATTTTAAATTGTGTAGCCGCGTCTTTTGTTCCTTATGCAGCAGGACAATTTGCATTCCGAAGAATTCAAACTGTAATACAATGAAATGCAACGTAAGAAATAAAAGATGCAATGAGAAGACCGCTAAAAATCATTAGGAACATTGAATAAGACGGGCGAGCTGTCTCCCGTACTCAGCCACAAATGCACAGACACCTCGCTCGGCAGAGCATGAGACTCTTAATCTCAGGGTTGCGAGTTTGAGCCCCACGTTGGGCAAATAAGATTCCTGCATTGCAGGGGGTTGGACTAGATGACCCAACAATTCTAGGATTTTATGTCATGGGCTAAGTGAATGAAGCTACAGGCCACTCGTGGTCCACAGACAACAGTTTTGGATCCTCTAGCTTAGAAAAAAGCATGAGAGTAGCTCAGTGGTGTAACACCTGTTGTCAGAGCCCGAGGCCACAACTCCCCTGGTACCCCACCATGCTACGCCCCTTGGGTAGCCACCCACAAAGGGCTAGCCATAATGGCAACTCAGTACCTAGAGGGGTGAGAGTCAAAATAATCTACATGGTGCATGCTGATGAACTACAACTCCCATCAGCCCCAGCCAGCATAGCCAATGGCCAGGGATGATGGGAGATACAGGCCAACCACACCTGGAGGGAACCATTTTGGCTATCCCTGCTCTCATTTCTCTAGGTCCTGGGATAGAACAAAGGCTCTTTAATTCTGACTTTTCAGATCGTTTGAATGATGCATAAGGGATGGAAGACCCTGCCCTACATCCTGCTTTGTCACTGTGGCTATTATTATCCCCTCTCGCATCCTCCTGCTCAACTAGGTGCTGATGGGGAGCCAATGTGGTGTAGTGGTTAAGAGCGGTGGACTCGTAATCTGGGGAACCGGGTTCGCGTCTCCACTGCTCCACATGCAGCTGCTGGGTGACCTTGGGCCAGTCACACTTCTCTGAAGTCTCTCAGCCCCACTCACCTCACAGAGTGTTTGTTGTGGGGGAGGAAGGGAAAGGAGAATGTTAGCCGCTTTGAGACTCCTTAGGGTAGTGATAAAGTGGGATATCAAATCCAATAAGCAGGACTCTGAGAGCAACAGCCCTCTCTCCCTCAGCAACTGGCATTCGGAAGCATCCTGCCTCCAATTCTGGATACTAGAGGTGAAACTCAAAAAATTAGAATATTGTGGAAAAGTTCATTTATTTCAGTAATTCAACTTAAAAGGTAAAACTAATATATGAGATAGACTCATGACATGCAAAGCGAGATATATCAAGCCTTTATTTGTTATAATTGTGATGTTTATGGCGTACAGCTGATGAAAACCCCAAATTAACAATCTCAGAAAATTAGAATATTAAATGAAATCAGCAAAACGAGGACTGCAAATAGAGCAATATTGGACCT
Source organism: Podarcis filfolensis (assembly GCF_964270895.1). Lineage (NCBI taxonomy): Eukaryota > Metazoa > Chordata > Lepidosauria > Squamata > Lacertidae > Podarcis > Podarcis filfolensis. The sequence goes on along the minus strand of NC_139618.1, from coordinate 17,587,984 downwards.
CTGAGAAGTAGAAGCATGCACATGTACTCAGTAGTTGGTTTGGGCCCCTTTTGCATCAATTACTGCCTCAATGCGGGGTGGCATGGATGCTATCAGCCTGTGGCACTGCTGAGGTGTTATGGAAGACCAGGAAGCTTCAATATCAGCCTTCAGCTCTTCTGCATTGCTTGGTCTCATGTCTCTCATCTTTCTCTTGGCAATGCCCCATACATTCTCTATGGGGTTCAGGTCAGGCGGGTTTGCTGGCTAATCAAGCACAGTAATCCCATGGGCATTGAACCAGGTTTTGGTACTTTTGGCAGTGTGGGCAGGTGCCAAAGTCCTGCTGGAAAATGAAGTCAGCATCCCCATAAAGCTCGTCTGTGGAAGGAAGCATGAAGTGCTCCAAAATCTCCTGGTAGACAGCTACGTTGACCCTGGACTTAATGAAGCACAGTGGACCAACACCAGCTGATGACATGGCTCCCCAAATCAACACAGACTGTGGAAACTTCACATTGGACTTCAAGCATCTGGCATTGTGTGCCTCCCCATTCTTCCTCCAGACTCTGGGTCCTTGGTTTCCAAATGAGATGCAAAGGCTGCTATCAAAAAAGAGATTTGGGGAGCCATGTCATCAGCTGGTGTTGGTCCACTGTGCTTCATTAAGTCCAGGGTCAACGTAGCTGTCTACCAGGAGATTTTGGAGCACTTCATGCTTCCTTCCACAGACGAGCTTTATGGGGATGCTGACTTCATTTTCCAGCAGGACTTTGGCACCTGCCCACACTGCCAAAAGTACCAAAACCTGGTTCAATGCCCATGGGATTACTGTGCTTGATTAGCCAGCAAACCCGCCTGACCTGAACCCCATAGAGAATGTATGGGGCATTGCCAAGAGAAAGATGAGAGACATGAGACCAAGCAATGCAGAAGAGCTGAAGGCTGATATTGAAGCTTCCTGGTCTTCCATAACACCTCAGCAGTGCCACAGGCTGATAGCATCCATGCCACCCCGCATTGAGGCAGTAATTGATGCAAAAGGGGCCCAAACCAACTACTGAGTACATGTGCATGCTTCTACTTCTCAGAGGTCCAATATTGCTCTATTTGCAGTCCTCGTTTTGCTGATTTCATTTAATATTCTAATTTTCTGAGATTGTTAATTTGGGGTTTTCATCAGCTGTACGCCATAAACATCACAATTATAACAAATAAAGGCTTGATATATCTCGCTTTGCATGTCATGAGTCTATCTCATATATTAGTTTTACCTTTTAAGTTGAATTACTGAAATAAATGAACTTTTCCACAATATTCTAATTTTTTGAGTTTCACCTTCATGTACAACCAGCATGACTAGCAGCCACTGGTCACCTTATCCCCCATGAATTCGTCTTAAGCCCTTTCCAAAGCTGTCTGAGTTGGTGACCATCACCACATTGTGCAGTAGCTAATTTGATAATTTGACTATGTGCTGAATAAGTAAGTATTTTCTCTTGCCTGTTCTGAATATCTCACCATTCAGCTTCACTGGATGACCATGAGTAGAAAGGGAGAAAAACTTTCTATTTGCTTTTTATTTGTGCTGGGGGGAAGAGGCCAGAGGAGGAAGGAACCAAAGAATTTAGGAGATTCTAACTACAGTCAGAGAGGGGTGAAGAGGACAGATCATCTGCATAACATGTTCGGGCTGGACTAGTCCTTCTCAAGCAAACTGAGGAGTAAAGTTTGCTCAACTCCTTCCTAAAGGGGAAAAGAGAACCGGCACAAGCAGAAGTCAGTTTCCAATCTATCCAGCGTGTGACTGTGCCAGCCTCTTTGCAGGCATCACGAACCAAGGGGCAGGGGGTGTCGCAATCGATACACACACCATGAGGAATGCTGACATCACTGTTTCTATATGCAGTCAGCAAGTTTATTTCGAGTATTATGACAATCATAAAGGAGTCCCTGCACTTGGGAAGACAATCTAAAAAGGCACGACACAAAAGGAAAAGGAGTTGGGAGGGAGAAGGAACAGAGCAAGTTCAGAGAAACGAAAGTTTGTCCATCACCTTTTCATAGAAATCCCCATGGCAGCATTGGATTATCATGCCAGGAATTTAGAGTTTTTTTGGCGGGGGGGGGGGGGGAGACAGAAAGAGAGTAAAAAATGCCAGCTGTCCAGTTCAAATCTCACTGCAGGTTTATGACCTGCCATGTTGTTTTTATTCTGGTTTTGCATTGCTCTGTTTTTATTCCATGCTAAAATGGACAGCTTAGTCAGCAGATAACGAGGCTCTTAATCTCAGGGTCGTGGGTTCGAGCTCCACCTTGGGCAAGATTCCTGCATTGCAGGGGGATGGACTAGATGACCTACGTGGTCCCTTCCATCTCCTACGATTCTAATATTTTTAAACTTTACTGGAATCTGTCAACAGAGATTCGGTTATTATTGGGCAGTAAAGAAGTGAAGTTCTGGAAATTGAATAAATAAATTGATTACTGTCAGAGTCTGCACCACCCAGCCTGCAATATAAAGAGTGCAATCTTGATCGATCATAAACCGGGTTTGTTGTAAAGATTAACCAAAATAATCCTACTTCAGGGACTGTGCCAGCAGCAAAAGGCTTGCTGTACTCTGGACCAGGAAGTCCTCACCTCCAACAGGAGCTCATCAGGCCTGCAGCCTGCAGCTCCCTATGTACACTTACCTGGGAGTAAGCCCCACTGAGCGTAGCAGGGCTTACTTTCTAAGTAAACATGTATAGAACTGAATTGTCAGGGAAGCTGTGTTAGTCTCAGAGCCCTCTCCCTGTAGCCATAAAACACTGATCTGCCTGGTTTATTCCAAGAATTGTTGAAATTGTTTTTGGTTTTAAAATATGAATGCATTTGTACTGTTCAGCCAAAAGGGTTCCCAGATTGGATAACAAATATAAAGACAGAGAGGAGAAGCAAACAGGCAGGTTCCGAGTCAGAATTCCTACAAACAGTGCTTTTTTTCTAAAAAAAATGTTTGGGGGTACTCTCATTTTCCTACTCATATTGAAATAATGCCCTCAACGAGGCCGAACTTAGATTCACAAAATGTTTAGGCGCAGGCATGGCCAAACTTGGCCCTCCAGCTGTTTTGGGACTACAACTCCCATCATCCCTAGCTAACCGGACCAGTGGTCAGGGATGATGGGAAGTGTAGTCCCAAAACAGCTGGAGGGTCAAGTTTGGCCATGCCTGGTAGGGGGTATGTGTACCCCTGCGCCCCCCCCCAGAAAAAAAGCACTGCCTACAAACAACCAGCTGGGGTGGGAGTAGTTCAAGCAGAGGAGAAGCCATAAAGGAGCTAATATGTCTATAGGACCAATGGAGTGGCCCTGCTCCCCTTCTCTCCCTCTTCTCTGCAGCCTGATGGGAAGGATGGGAGCAGCCTGATGGAGCTGTTATCTCATGGGAAGTAGAGCATGCACATTCGTTCTAGATAAGGGCGATCAGACCTTAGAGACAGGTGCCTATGAATAAAGTCCTTCCTCCAATTCTTTGCTGCACATAGCGTGTGGGTTTGCCCACTCTCAACACTTCATGGGGAAACCCAGCAAGATGAGCAGAGTATAAATAATAAAATTATTATTACTATTATTATTCATTTTCATTTTTTTATCCTTAAAAAAAATCCTCTATTTTATTTAAAGGAACAAGACTAAACCAAACACAGAATTAGTTTTATAGCAGCTTTCCAACCACTGCACCCAAAGCAAGTCGGCGGGGGGGGGGGCGATTCCTTGTTCCATCAAATGCTCCTTAAATCTTCCGACTATGTCACAAGCGATGGCTGCTAGTGGCAGGTTACGAAGGGCTATGGTCCAATTTTGAAACAGGAAGCACCCAAAGATTTATGGTCAGTGGATCAGGGCCATTTCACACTCTACATAGCATCTAACCCAGGTTTGCCACTGCAAGTACACTCAACAGGAAGTCAGGGGCCAGTCCTGGCTCTCTGGCAAGCATGCAAATCAACTCATGGCTTTTTAAACACCCATTTGTCACATTCACACATTATATTTGATGGTGTACACTTTAACGCAACAACACATTAAAAGATGTCCAGGCACCAACAGGAGATTTTGATCCTAACCAGTAGTTAATGCATATTATTATTATTACTTAACCCAAACCCAAAGAGATTATGTATATACTGTATATTTGTAAATAAAGGGTTAAAGAGCCCCAAACAAACCTGATGGCAATCCATATCCATCTTCTGCAAACAAGCAGTCCTCCCCGCCCCCCTACTTTGCAGCAGAGTCTGTTTACATTCTGGGTGTGCAAGTTACAATGCGGAACCAAGCAAAGGCCAGCCTCCCTTCCCCATGGCAGACAAGATGAGGCAGGTCAGGGAGGAACAAAAAGAACACCATCAAGGCTCTCCATCTATGCTTCTGAAAGCTCTTCCCTTCCAGGGAAGCGCTGGGTTTTTGGACAGTGTGTAGGAGGTCAAAGGACTCTGCAGAATGCGCTGTAAGAGTGTGCGGGGAGATCTGGAGGGCTGTGTGCTGCACGCAGAGTGATCTTTAACCCAGCCAGATGGGTGGGGTATAAATAACAAGTTGTTGTTGTTGTTGTTGTTGTTGTTGTTGCTGAAGAAGAAGAAGAAGAAGAAGAAGAAGAAGAAGAAGAAGATCGTCTTCTTCTTCTTCTTCTCTTCGGAAATCCCACTTAGTCCAATGAGGTTTACTTCCAGGTAGCGGGGCACAGGGCTACAGCTATAAATAATGTACTTCCACTGGCCACAAAGTCCCTGGTTAGACTGCTGCCTAAGGTCTCCATTGATTAGGTGATCACCAACATGCTGCTAGTTTGCAGACACAGCTCTGCATTTGCAACACAAGCCCAGTAATAATACTAGCCTTCCTTACAGGGTGGCTGTAAGAATTTCTGAGAAGACAGATGCTCAGTAGCATTGTAAAGGTATTTTGCATTTAAGTAACAACCACAGCCATGGCGCCAATTTGGCCAGCCGGCCTGCCGGTTCTTTCAGCTTTGAAAAAGGCAGAGTTTGTGCAGCGGGGTCACAGCCCTGCCTAGGATGAGACCCAGAATCTCTGGCCTGGACATGATGTTCACTGGGTAGCCTTGGACCATCCCCTCATCTCAGCCTAGGCTACCTCCCAGGATTGTTGAGAAGACGAGGAGGGCAATCTGTATTTATTTAATTATTGCATTTATATCTCTCCTTTCCTCCAAGGAGCTCAAGGTGGCATATATACATCTCTTCCTCTCAATTTTATCCTCACTTCAGGTGAGATAGGTCAGCTAAGAGTGGGTGGGTGGCCCAAGTTCACCCAGTGAGCTTTGTGGTTGAGTGAGGATTCGAACCCCAGGCTCAGAGGTCCTAGTCCAGCTCTCTAACCACTACACCACACTGGCTCCTATGTATATAGCTTGTGTATCTTGGAAGAAGGAAAGGATATAATGGTGAATAATTAACAACACAGGGCAATGTAAAAAACACAGAAGGAAAGTGCTTCAAGTTATATGCCAATTGGTGGTTTTTTGGGGGGTGTGGGTGGGAGTTGCTCACTCAGGCAAGTGGCAAAGCACCGTGTGGCTATTTTAAAAGACTTCTCCTTGGTTATTGCTCATTTGCAATAACTAAGCAATTTTGAAATGTAAAGGCAAAGTAAAAAAAAAGAAATAAAATCTTTTAAAACAAAACATTCAAATAAGCATAGTAAACTTGGGAAGAGGTGAAATCTGTCCTTTTCTTTTCCAGGACACATTTCTTCCTCCCAAAGACTTCTGGGAACTGTAGCTTGTTAAAAGTGTTGGGAACTGTAGCTCTGAGGGGCAAATCACAGTTCCCAGGATTCTTGGAGTGGGCATATTTTAAATGTATGATGCATATGCAACCTTGGCCTGTTTTTAACCCCATCATTCTGTTCTGTTTCCACTATGATCTACCAATCTAAAATGCCCCTCAAAATACTTTAGGATGGATAGTATTAGGATTGATACTTTAGGATGGATAGCCAAATCCCAATCCTCACCCCATTCAGAGGTGAGCGAATCAGGTAATTTCTGCACAGCGATTTGAAAAGATCAAATCCCTTGAGCATCACTAGGTAAACTAAAACTGAGATCTTAGATACTGTTGAAAACTAAAATTCCCTGCCGGCTTCCGTAAGATAAGGGGAATTTTGTATGAACCCAGTTTGTAAAAAAGAAAGTGTCAACATCCCTAGTCATTAAGCTGAAGGATCTACATCACCGCTTCTTCAGTGACTCACCATCACAGAGCACAAACTGGAGAGGGGGTTAAAGAGAGGCAGAGAGATCTCTCTCAATATACTGAAGCCTAAAGGATATTTTTACCAAGTTTTCCTTTTTAAAAATCGACTGGCCACAGCACCAGGAAATTCATCAGGTGGCTTTTTCAGGCTTCAGCAAAATCTCATGCTGAATTTGTTCATCATGTTATAATATAAATTGTGCTATAGAGAGGAGACCCTTCCTGGTTTTATGCTGGAATGCAGAACAACATTTTGAGCTGCAGTTAATCTTACATCTTTTTTAAAAAAGAACTGAACCTAATTCCAAGTTTATAATGAAAGCGGAGTCAGGAATGCGACAGGAAATAAGATCAAAGCAAAGGAACAGCTTCTAGCCTCTTCCTAAAGTATGGGGGGAAGTAGCACGGGAAATAAGCATGTATTCCTATTAGAGGAAGGGCTACAGCTAAGGGGGAAGGGAAGTGTAGCTCAGTGGTACAGCATCTGTCCTGCATGCAGAAGCCCCTGGGTTCAATCCCCAGCATCTACAGTTAAGGCTGGGAAAAGACTCTCTTGCCTAAAACCCTGGTGGGCCACTGCCAGTCAGTGCAGACACTACTGAGCTAGATTAACCACTGGTCTGACTCGGTATAAAGCCACATCATACATTTCATATGCAATCCTAAACCTGCTTGCCTGGCAGTAAGCTTCATTGAGCTCAGCAGGGTTTATAAAGGTAAAGGGACCCCTGACCATTAGGTCCAGTCGTGGCTGACTGTGGGGTTGCGGCGCTCATCTCGCTTTATTGGCCGAGGGAGCAGGCGTACAGCTTCCGGGTCATGTGGCCAGCATGACTAAGTCGCTTCTGGCAAACCAGAGCAACGCACGGAAACGCCGTTTACCTTCCCGCCGGAGTGGTACCTATTTATCTACTTGCACTTTGACATGCTTTCGAACTGCTAGGTTGGCAGCATCAGGGACCGAGCAACGGGAGCTCACCCCGTCGCAGGGATTTGAACCGCCGACCTTCTGATCAGCAAGTCCTAGGCTCTGTGGTTTAACCCACAGCGCCACCCGCGTCCCTCAGCAGGGCTTACGTCTGAGTAAAACACAGTTAGGATTGTGCAGTAAGGCTGCACACTTATCTGGGAGCAAGCCCCCTAGAATACTGTAGTTGTTTACTACTGCGTAAATATGCATAGCATTTGATTGTAGGTTATGCCAAAAGAGCAAGCCATCGACACAAGTTTGCTTCAGGTACACAATTCATTCAGGCCACAGGGATTGACTTTATTTGGAGAGGTGTGTTGCTTGCTTTTAAGAAGAAGCAGAGAGGATGTACCCTCAGCTGCTGCAGTCCTCTGGGATGCTGTTATGTATTGGAGGGGAGGTTTGCCAACAGCAATAGGAGTTTTGAGGAAGGGAGAGGAGAAAGGAAACCAGAGGCATTCAGTGAGGCTTCAGCAAAGATTATGCAGTGTAAAGGGATATTGATCATGGTGATGCCAAGATGGCAGCTCCCCATTTTTGAAAGGCATATTCCCTGCTGCTGCTGCCACCACCTCACACCATTAAGTTGGGCAGCTGCCATTTTGAGTTCCCCCAGCAGCCCCTTCACAGGTGTTAAGATCAGCAGATGGTAGTTTCAGCTTGGTATTTTCTCAGGCATCAGAAATTTGGGGGGGGGGGGGAGAGGCATTATTTATAGCTGGCCCTGGGCTTTGCAATCTCCTCCCTAAAGATACAACCCTTTCTTCTGGCCTTGACACGGTGTATATATAAAGACCTACCCATGTATATTGACTGCCATTTGTTTTAATCACATTTAAGACTGTATGTTTAAATAGTTGAAACCGGGCCTGGGACTGTGCAATGAAGAGAAGGAAGAATATAATTTAGAACGATAATGATGATGATGATGATAGAATTGCAAGGTTGTAAGGGATTTCCAAAGGTCATGTATTCCGACTCCTTGCAATGCAGGAATCACAGCTAAATAATAATATGTATGTGGATTTTCTCCAATGTAGCTTCTCTCATGGCACTGTGGGAAATTTTAAATGGTGGTTTATCAACCCAGCCGTTGTCCCCAGGAAAGCCTGAAAGACGGGGGCCCTTACATAAGATGGCATCCAGAAGTGGGCGCTTTTACTGAGCCCCACCCCCTCAAAGAAAAAACCCACCTGGAACTGGCCCTGCATGCTTGTCTTGCAGTTCTAAGCGAGGAAGAGAGATATGAACTTCCACATTTATCATCCACAATAATCTTTAAAAGTGATCAAACGGAAAGAGGAGATTTCATCTCCTCCAAATCAACGCAGCACATTTTAAGAGCAAGGTTGAATGGAGCCAAGTTCAAGTTTTAATTTTAAAAAATTACACATTTAAAAACAGGATTGGCTTTAATTAAGGAAAGCCCACACGCTTCCCACATAATAGAGAGGCCTCCGCAGACCTCACCCACGGGGAGGCAGCAGCTACCCAGCCAGGTGTCCTCAGTTCACTGGCTCAACTGGAAAGTCTACTTGAATAAGAACAGCCAGGCCTCTGACCTTAACAAGAGAGGGTGAATTAACCCTTTTCGGCACTACACAAAAGAGCATAACAGGAAAGAAATCCGCAGCAGAGACCTCACTTTTAATCTACAGCACCTGCATTTTAAAACCACCCTGAAAAACTGACCAAGAGAGGAGGACAATCTGCTTAAAATGGAATCCAAGGCTGAGGACACAGCCACTGACGTCAAGTTTTGCCTTTCAAAATCTCCAGCACAAAAACAAAACACCTCTTTGCATTTGGGGAAATTTGGCCACCCAACATGGGGGAACCCAAGATGGTCCACTGCCAAACTGCTTACTTCAAAACAAGATGTCAGGTAACAGGATGAGCTCAAAGTGTGGCACCTCAGCATCTTTTGCAAGGCCATAGAATGGCTTTCTTTCTTCATCATAAAAGTTGTTCTGCCCTTTCCCTGGCCACCAAAAGCCGGCTGGGATGAACGCAATTGCCTTACTCTGTTCCAAAACATGCATAGGCTGAGGCTTTAACAGTTCTTGGAGAGAGATGATTTCAAGGCTGAAGGACAGACACAGAAATGGCCGGTCCCTTCCAGCTGACTCCTGCCATGCAGGCTCAAGGCAGTTCACCTTCCGAACTTGATACAAGCCTAGCCCTAAAGGAGGAATCTTTCTTTTCTTCCTTTCTAGTGAAACGCTGCCATCCTAACACACACGCGCGCGCACCCCTCCTCGCAAGTAAGCCCCACTGAAACGCGCGCGCCTTAAACCCAAGTTTAAGGGCCCCGATCCTGACCCGGTCATTAACTCTTAAACGTCCTCACTTTTCATGATACAGCTTGGGGAAAAGGTAAGAACAGCAGCAAAGAGATTGGCCACCAAAGACTCCTGTCCCGGACAATTTTCTGGGAATGATCCACAAGATCTGGAAAGGGAGCGCAGATGATCCACTCCAATCTCTCCCCCGCCCCCTCCCGAAATCTCCCAAACAAGCACTTACCTCCAATTTATTGCTGTACTTTAGGCCTGAAACATACGCCTTCGATGTAGCCCCGGAAGGTGGGTGATAAATGTTCATTTTTCCTTCGCTGGGAAGCCGGTAATCCTTCATATTTAATTTCCCCCCGCTTTATTCTCTCTTTTTTACAGAAAGTTTATGAAGAAGTGCGATGGAGGGGGGGGGACGGGGAGGGAGAAGAGAGCGAGAGGAAAGCAAGGCAGGAAAAGTTTCCAGAGAATCCCCACTTTGGAGATGTCCAAAGCAATTCCTGGCTAGATCAGGGAAACAGAAAAGAAGAATCACGGCGGGAAGCGGGGGGGGGGGGGCTTTAGCCAGAAGCCATGGCCGGAGCAATCCTCGTCGGCGAGTCGAAAGCAGCGAGCAACTTTCTTGGAAAAGAGAAGGCGTCGTGTTCTTCTTCCTCCCTTGCAGCCTCGAGGGCGACTCCTTCTCCCCTGAGAGCTGGGGCTTTTCTCCCGGGCGCTGGGCGACTCGCTTCCCCTCCTCCTCCTCTCCGGCTCAGCAACTTCCTTGTGGGGCGCCCCTTCCGCCGCAGGTAGCCAGTTTCAAGGGTGGGGCCGCAGGGAGAGCGCGCACTCGCTCGCACGCGCGCTCCAGGTTTACCTGGGCCTCTTGGCCCCGCCTTCCCAGCAGGTGAACTGAGCAGGAAGTCAGTGTCTCTCTCTCTCTCTCCCGCCCCCCGGTTTCTCTCGGCATTCTTGCGGGGCAGGCGATTGGCTGGCGGCGTGAGGGAGCGCACCTGTTTGGCATGCAGAAGGCTCCGGGTTCAAGCCCCCAAGCAGCATCTCCATTCCCCGCCTGGAACTGTGGAGAGGCGCTGCCAGCCAGTGTAGGCAACCGAGATGGACCAGTGGGGTCTGGCTCAGGGTAAAGCAGGTATGCTCGGAAGAAAGCCCATTTTACAACTTGCTGCTCACAGTGGCAGGTCTGCTGCCTGATCCTACAGGAGAGCCAGTGCTTACATATAAGCTAAACAAGCTATAGCTTAGGACCCCAGTCTCTTGGGGGCCCCAAAAAAATTTAAAGGGGGGAAAACTGGATGTGCATTTCCAAAATATAAGATAAAATAAAATAAACCTACATACAGCAACAATGTTTTGTGTTATGTAGGCTCCTATGATGTAAGTAATGGGCCCCGCATATAGCATATATTCAACACAAAAAACAGTGACAATTTGTTGTTGACAAAGGACAGCTGGATATATAAAGGGCCCCATTACCTTCAGTAGCTTAGGGCCTCATCAAACCTAAATCCGGCCCTGAGGAGAGCCTTTCTGGATCAGAGCAAAGGTCCTACTGCTGCAGTTCAATAGCTCTGCGAGGAGACAAAGGAGTCTCCTAACAATTATCAGTTCCCAGGATGCTTTGGGAGAAGCCATGACTGTTTAAAGCGCTTTAAATATATAGTGCATATGGGGACAGTTCCTTCTGGCTTTGCTCACACCAGCACCTAAATAGGTTTTGTTCCTGAACTTGGCCTGTGATAAAGACTGTGACCGATGTATCTTGCTGCCTTTCAGGGCTTTTGCAAGCTAGTTTCCCAGGATTCTTTGGGGGAAGCCATGACTGTTAAAAGTGGCATGAAAGTACTTTAGATGTATATAGTGCAGATGTGGCTTATGTGGCACACACTTCAGAATAAAGGCCCTGCATTCAGTGCAGATCTCAGATGTCTGTTGAGGGGGCCAACCCCACAGCCCACCTACGACCGCATGCCTCTTGCAAAGAGCAATTTCCCAACAGTGTCAAAATCCCAGTGGGATCTTAGCGAGGCAATGTGCTAGCCAGCAAGCTGGCTTCAGGTTCAAAGAGCACACGAAAGAGTGAATCATTGGGAGCGGCAGCCCCAAACAACAATAATCAAGAATTACCCTGCACAGTGAGAATGCACAACAAAGAAATGTGTTAAAGAACAAAAGAGCATGGTCAAAAAAAAGCCAAGGCTGTTGAAAAGCTGGCACTCCGGAAAAGGTAGCAGTTGCTACAGGAGACAGGTGTTTGTCTCATTTCCTTTTAGGTGTTCAGTATTTGTGCATTAATACATTCAGGAGGTCTCTGGTACACTGCTAGGCCCAGTTCATTCCTTCTCCAGCCTCCATAACAGCTAGGAGACACAGGAAAATTTGTACAGACAAAGTGCTATTAAAGGCATCCAGTTCCTGCTCCCTGCTATATATAATGGTTTTGCTTATGTGCACAGCAGAGTGGGATGACCGAGTGGCCATTTTTACCTGTAGAGCCTGTAAACCTCCCCTGTGTTTTGTAGATATTAAGTGGAAATGGTGTTTTGGGGTGGCACAAATGGAAGTGCCGCTAACTAGCAGTGAAAGTCAATCACAACTTCCAATCACAAGCCAAATTAGTGAGTCAGATTTTTTTTAATTGTCTGAAGTCAACAGCCATCACAAGGGCCAAGTTATCTTAGTTCACCCACGTATCGTTCTCGTTAACCATATCTGAATTAATACAGTCCCACCCCCACAGCAAATAGTAATATATAAACAGCTGTAGCTAAGAAAAAGTGGCCAGTTCTGATCTCTGCCATGCAAACACACAGCAGATAAATTTAGATAAGCTTCTATAGATTCTCTCAGCCTCCCTTCTGCAATACTGAAGAAAAAAATAAAATGAAGATCTGGCCTGGCTTCCAGAATGGTTGTGCAGATCACTGAAACCATGGGAAGTTCTTTGAACACTTGAAATATTCTCTATCAGATGCTGGATACTATTAACAGCATGTGATTGCGGCTGCATTTCAGGTTTACAAGGTCTTCCTTGGGTTTTGGTTCCTTTTCACTAGGAAACTGAGGTCACTGGACCATCTTGGCTGAGAGTCCTGGAAGACCTGCTCTCTGCATTGCAAACATTTCCCACCTGGCCTGGGAGGGCAGGGCCCTGACTCCAGCTACAAAAGCTGAAGCTGCTGAACAGAATACTGGGATGGAGTATTGTTTAGGGGCGGGCAGGTTGTTGCTATTAATTTCTTGGATCTTTATTTGGCATGTACAATTTATGTAGAAAATTTTCAGTTTGGTTGCATACTTTTGATGTTTATTTTCTATGACTGCTTTATGTTTGTAGTTATGTAATTTTTTATGCTGTAAAGCCATCTTGTACATGGTTTTAACTTTGGAAAGGCAGCATACAAATAAAATTGATGATGATGGATGATGATGATGGATAATAATACCAGAGCCAGGTAGCAAATAATGACTAGATGTTGAAGTCCAATGCGTAACCATGGCTCAGGGATGGAGTCAATAACTAGTTGCATGCCTGAACCATGCACTGGAGCTACCTGCCTGTATGCGAGTACAGATGTACTGCGACTTAGGAATCCCAATACAAAAGCACCTGGGGCAGAGCAATTTAAACCCCCAATCCACTATGCTGGGTGGGGCTTAAATAGAGCCAAGGCACCCATCCACCCAGCTCTGCCAGCTTCCGCCATCAGAGTCCCACTAGGCTTGTCCATACTGCAGGAGGACAGGCAGAAGCTTCCACAGGCATCAATTCAGTTGGCAGTAGCCAGCAGAATCAGGTCAGCACAGAATTCACTGGATTCTGTGAATGCCCCACTGCAATAAGGTGACAGCAACCATCCTGACTCAGGCCTCTTCACTGCGACAGCCTAGGAGCTGGCAATGCTCAGGGGCAGTTTTCCTGCTCCGTCTACTGGCATGTGCCTGGGTATGCCTTGCTACTGCTGGCCAGGGGCTGGAGTTATACCCCAGAACAGGCTACACAAAGACTTGACTAACGGTAACCGAACAATATACCTCTCAACTGGTGCGGAACACCAAGACTATGAAACAAGCAATTAGCAGAGGAATTAAAGGAGAGGAGGGACATCGTTTGACAGAGGTGTTGGGGCCAGCTTGTATTTCAAGCTTTAACCCTTAGAAGTTTAAGGAAATGATGGTGGGATGCCTAATAGAAGGCTGCCCTTGCCCCCTATGCAGCTGCATGAGGTTTAAAATCAGCTTTAGGGGCCTGTGTCCTGTTTCTATACGAAATCAAAGGAGCAGAGAAAGAGGAAAAGAAAGCCTGCTTTAGAGATGGGCAATAGGAATTAAATAAAGGAAAAGGGCAGTAAAAAAGCTAGCAAGTTAGAAGCTGCAAGACTACACAAGCCACAAACTGTGGGAGGAGATAGGAAGGAATGAGACATCTAACCATAAGCAAGTGTGCAAGGTGGTTCCTAGAAGCTAAACCATTGTGAACCTCTGCAGATGGGGCTGCAAAACTCTCTCCCCCCCCCCCACATCCCATTCCACAATCAGGTAGGTAGCAGTGTTGGTCTGACGCAGTCAAAATACGTTAAAAAATAAAAAAAATGTCCAGTAGCACCTTAGAGACCAACTAAGCTTTTGTGTGCATGCACACTTCTTCATGCACACAAAAGCTTATACCAAGAATAAACTTAGTTGGTCTCTAAGCTGCTACTGGACAATTTTTTTTATTTTTTAATATATTTCGATCCCATTCCACAAGGTCACTTACTTGCAGTATTTTCACCCCCCCTTTTCCACTTCAGGCAGCTTAAGTATTACGGGCTGTATCCAACTAAGTCCCATCTAGAGTAGACACATGGGAATTAATAAATTACGTCATGTCAAGGGTCTACCTTGAGTAGGATTAGCACTAGATGCAACCCCCATTATAATATTTGTGTGTACTTGCAAGTAACCAGCTAGGCAGTTTACAGGGTTCATTCGGGGGTCTGGTCCAGTCAAGTATTGTAGCCTGAAATACATCGTGGAAAGAGGGGATTCCAGTCTCATTCTGCACCTCAACCATCAGATTTTTCTTCCAAGCAACCGGACAGAAGTGCCTTCCTGATATTATGTGTACACCATGTGGCAAAGGAAGTTGCAGCCTTCAACAGATCTCACATGACTGATTTACATATGGGACATTTACGAGAAAATGCTTGTATGCACTGCTTTGGCAATGGAGAGAAGAAATATCTACACACTTGGAAGCCACGGGTGAGGTGGTGGGTGAAAGCATAGAAAAAATTGAGGCGGGGGAATTTACATGAAGGGTACCAGGAAACGGGAAACATTTTGTATTTCCCCATAATATAAAAAGGAACATCAATGTTGTAGAGAGGTGATCATATTATCAACAGAAGCAATTGTGAAGGCTCCAAAGCAGACATACACACAGGAAGTTAATTCTGGTTTCAAACAAGAAAACAATTCAGTTTTCATCCATGTAATCTAGAAATAAAGGCCTCTTCCCACACTATTATTTATTCAGCGTATGTAAAGTAAGAAGTTTGCAGTACTGCACTGAAAGTGGGAAAAACTCAAAACTTCTCTCCATCAGTGCCCTCCAAACAGTAGTTACCGTTTATTCACAAACGCAGTTTTCCAGTAATCAATGTTCTGGACTAGACTACCAAGTCCTCTGCATGGGACTGCCTTCAAAGAGTCTCTAGGAACATTCTATTGGTCCAGAATGCAGCAGCTGGGCTTTGGGCAGGTGCTTAATCTTGGTAGCAGAGCTCCCTTTCTACACCCACTGCATGAACTTCCAGTCCATTTCCATCAAGGTGCTAGCGATTTACCTTTGCAGCCCTACAGGGCTTAGGTCCAGGATATCTGGAGGACTGTCCCCTGCCCACTTCCTCAGATTTGCAGGAGAGGCTCTTCTCCACATCCTGAAGGTGAGCAGCTAGAAAGTGGGAGGAGGCCTGCTCCTTGGCAACTCCTAGATTACGCCTGGAACCCTGCCTCTTGGGAGGTACAGAGTTGACACTTTCTCTTTTAGTTTTCTGCCACCTGCTGGAAGACAGGTTTCATCCCAACAAGCATTTACCTTATTGGGCTGATGGGAGTTTTACTGCACTGATCCACTTCTAATTTTACCTGCCAACTGATTTTACCTGATTATTATTTTTTAAGTTACCCACAGCACTTAAGAACAGTGGGAAGGCAGGGGTATAAATGCACCTGACAAGTAAATGTGGGTTTAAAAAGACAGCAAAAAAACCACAGAGGAAAAGACTAAGTTTGTCCACTTTTGCTTTAGGCAGTTGGACTGGAAGGGATAGGCCAAGTTAAATGCCCAGTCAGGTTCCAGTGAAAAATATCCTTGAATTAGTTAACCAGGAAATCAGGGTCAATTCAAACATACACAATTTCAGCTTCTACTGGCCAAAACTTCCCTCTGTCAAGTCCCAAAGTAGCTGTGCCATGTTACTTCAAGACAGAACACTCCTGAACTAGACAACAGACAATCAGGACTTTGCAATCTTGGAAACTTAGTAAAGTAACTTACAGCATTCTATCATTACACTGCTTTTTCGTAAAACAGGAGGAAATAGTAAGTCACAGCATGTGAGCAGCAGACAGCACAGTCTCCTTCTTTGATTCTGAATGTAGCAGATGCTGTTAATCAAGAGGGCTATAAACTTAGCTGGCCTTAAAAATAATAAATGGCAGGTGTTTGTCAAATTTATCGGGGGGGGGGGCAGACACCCAAGAGTAGCTACCTCAACAACTGAAAGGCCTTACCAAATAACGGGTTTAATCTCCTTTAATATTATTCTGTATTTTGCCCCCGTTGTCTCAAAACGATCATTTTGTGCATGAATAGCAGCCCTGGAATCTTGCCTCTACTTTGTTCTAATAAGCACAATTTGCTCACTTTTAAAAAGGGAAAAACTGAAACTGACAATCTGTTTATTATTCCAATGCTGCAGAGATAGCATATAAAAAGTATGTGCATATGTGTGGGTGTGTTGAGCAATAATTTTTTCCCTGTTAGTGTGTAAATGTTCCTAACTGGATAAAATGCATTTTGATAAGAGATTCAGTTAACAATAGAAAAGACAATAGTGATAATCAACATCAGTAAAATGAATTTATATGAAGAGAGCTTGGTACACGGTGTCAAGCTTTCTTTAGCTTTTCATTCCAAAAGGTGACTACCCCATCCCATAAAGTCCAAGGTGTTAAGCTTCTCCGGGGGAGGGGTTTGCTTTTGGCTCTTTTTCACAACCAGTTTAGAATACCCTCTTCTCTTTCTCTCTAGGCCTTCTTCCGAGTATCTCACATAATGTTGAGCATGTCACATAAGGTCAATTTTATACCATCTTATATAAATGCTTAGTTTGATGAGGATAAAGCAGTATAGGTGAAGTTTATGCACAGAGAAGGAAGGAAAGTTGTCAAGAAACTCTTCGTTTTTTTAAAAAAACTGAATGAAATTATCAAATAAACAGGTGAAAGCTTAGACACCAAATATTAAAAATCCAGCATCAGAAAGTCCATAAGAACCACCCTGGAAATGATAAAACTGAAGTCCGGCGCAATATAACTTGTCCATTTCTTCTAAGACCTTCTTGCCTTAATTCAGCAGGTTTCTTTGAAACTTACATTCTGTTAGGTTGAAAATTAAGAGAGACCAGCCTTTCTGAGAGGATGGCTGGGTCCAGCAACTTAACATGAAGGTGTTAAGGTTATTAAAATGCAGCACTCCAGGAGGCTTGTGTTAGGGGTTCTGCTTATTCTAACAGAAACCAAACGACGGGCATTTCCCACAAGTGCTTCCAAAATATCAGGAACCAACTTGTGGGTAAGTAGAGTCTGACTCTAGCAAGCCCTAGTTGGGTGGAAAAAGAATAAGAGGGCTGGAGTAACTCTTGCAAAATTACAGCTTGCCGTTGAATTTACTGATCTGGTGGCTGTTTTGGAGATGGCGCTGCTGTCACGACAACAGTGGAGACTGCTTTTGTAGAGCCAGACACTGTTCCCTGCTGGAGATGGGAGGCTGGGAGTGTCTGAATTCGCACCTGTGCAAAACGGAATGCAGAAGGAAAGAAAATACATTTAATCATTCAGTTCAGCCTCTGCCACGTTGCAGAAACATAAATACTACTGGGAATGGAACTGAATCAAGCAAAGCCCTCCACTCCCATCTTGCCCTTGTCTTCAAGTTACCAGTTCCAATGTTTCAGCAAGTGTATTCATAGGACCCACACACACCCCACAACAAATTTCAGCTGCTTACTTGAATTTCAAAAATGAAAAATAATCAGAACATTTGTGTGGTACAATGATGTTGGGAGGGTGCCATGTCAAGGCAAAGTCCTGATGCAACAGAGGATAAGGGGGAAATGAGATACAGGCCTTACCTGTGTGGCCTGGCCTTGTTGCTGCAGCTGTTGTAGCTGCTGTGCGGTCAGGAAGCTCACTGGCTTGTTCCCAGCAATCAGTTTCGTCCCAGCTGGCATGGTGGTGAGAATGATGTTTCTACCCAGTCCGCTGATACTATTGGAAGAAACCCATTAGGAAGTTAGTGGTGACACAGTGGGGCTGGATCTTGCTGAGGTGCCTCTTGCATAATAGCAGAACTTAGAAAGTGTGTTTGTACCACATTGGCCTTTCAGTACTGGTCAGAACAAGCCTCAGGCTCTGAATATGCTACAAGAATGTGTCTAAACGCAATCCTGTGCTCAGGATTAACCACCAGTTGCACTTTTTACCCTCCCCCTTCCAAGGGGTGGCTGCAGAGAGCAGGAAAAACAACCAAGCCTTCTTTTGAGCTTTTAAAAGGGCAGCTTGAATTCGTGTAAAAAACCAGCAGGGACAGATTTTCCATGCTTAGAAACAAAATGCTCCCACCTGCCAACATCTGTAAACCAAGCAACTGTCAAAGCTACAGCTAAAAGGGCAGGCTGAAAAGTTGGCAACCCCAGAAGGTGGGTATGTGAGGTATCCAAATCGAAACACCACCAACACTGGTAAACTCATCGGACACTAGTTAGATTTGGGAACAAGACTCAGTAGTGTCCATTAGCACTTCCTACAGGCAGAATTTGTTTGACTCATTTTCTGTGACTAGGAGGAAATTTTCAAATTTGAGTGCTTTCAAGTCCTTTTGGCTAGACCTTCCATTAATCTAATTGTGATCTGCAATAGTAATCCTCCTATGTTACTCACTTGGCCCCAAGGTTGCCTTTGATAATGGGGGTCGTCATTACACTCTTGCCTTTCACAGGCTGGCTTATGACGGAGAGGGGCACTGTGATACGGGCAGGCAGCTTCCCCTGGGAAAAGAAGCATCAGACGCAGAAATTATAGAGGTTCAGCAACCACCTCTCTGCCACACAGTTACCAAGAACGGGGGGAAAGGCCCTCCCCCAAATTAAAGTTTTCAGGATGCTGAGGGATTCCCAAAACACATACACAGTTGTTGCTAATGGCATTCAATGCTCTTCCATAAGACAGAGCCTACTTAAGACAGACAAGGTGGCATCCCCACTTAGAAATGGATGCTTGTCAATCAAGCTTATCCTACCAAAAAACAACATGAATCATAGAATTGTAGAGTTGGAAGGGACCCAAAGGATTATCTATCCCCTACAGGGATGACTTACTGCCTGGGAGGTGGAGACGACTGTGGTGCTCACTGGAACCTGTCGCATAGTCGTGGTCCCTGTTCCTATTGTTATGGGCGTCCCTGCCCCCCCTGACACAACAGCAACCGCCTTGGACACAGAAGCAGTCATGGTTGGCAGAGAAACAGCAGAGGTGTGGACTGTGCCAGGGACGCTCACAGACGAGGCAGCAGTCATCTGTTTGGCATGAGTGGCCACTGTAATGGTCTGCCCAGCTTTTGGTGGCATCACCCCCATCCCCTGCACAATCCTTATCGTGGCAGCTGGCTTGGCTTCAGTGGATGCCACCGTAGTGATGGCCTTGCCCTTCTGGTCTGCCACAGTCATGCCCAGAGCAGGCATCAGCCGGAACGCAGAGCCAGTGGACTCCACAGTCTTCAAGTCAGGAGTAACTTTGACCACTGTGGGCCCAGCTGGGCCTGGTGAGGCAGAAGTGGGCGTGCTGGTCTTGGCGGGAGAGTCAGAAGACTGGATGGGGCTGGAAGTCACACGCAGAGTGGCCGAGATGCCCTTGCCGGCAGAAGTGTTGCCAGTGGCTGCAGCAGTGAAGAGGTCTTGCGTCAGTTTGACAGTGGTGACTTGGGACTTGGCCAAGGTGGCCATCATGTCAGGAGTAATGCGGAGAACTGTCTGTCCCTTTGCATCAGTGGTGATCGAGGAGGGAGGCAGGCGTAGAACGTCCTTGCCTTGGATGCGGAAGTTGGAGGCGGTAAGCGGGATGCTGCTCCCAGGCTGGCTTTTCATCCCTAGCTGTCCGGCAATAGCCACCTGTAAGGAAAAATGGATTGTGCTGAATATCACTCTTGCGCATTTCCGAGGCAGAATGCCATACAGCACTCGGTGCATGGATGAATGCCATGCTCCATTAAAGAGAGACAAGGCACGCCAAACTAAGCTACTAGGAAAGGGCAAGATTTTCAGTAGGTGCTCACATGCCCATGTATATTTTGCCAGCCATAGCATTTTGGGCAGGGACCTGTTGGTATTTTATAAGCACAAAGTCATCGTGCTCAGCTCGTCAGCTTCTCAAGGGCATCTGGCTGGCCACAGCTGGAGCCAGAACACTGAACTCACTGGACTCAAATCTGATCAAAGCCATTTCTCAGTATGGTACAGCTCCTCACCTGTTTGATGATATTTTGGCCAGCTACGTTCTGGAGGACTGTGGTGGATGAAGAGGAGGAAGTCGAGGAGGAGGATGACGACGACGACAGAGACACAGAGGTGGAGTTGGGGGCAGAGCTGCCTGGAGAACTGGTCACTGGCTTTGGGGCAGGGCTGAGGGCTGCCGAGATCCCTGTCCCAGCAACACTGACTGGTCCTGTGACAGAAACTGTTGGCCTTTGCACCTGGACTGGGCTGGTCTGAGCTTTCACCGTGACAGTGTTGACAGCCTAGGGACAAGAAAAAGTAGATGTCGTCAAGGTGGTTGTCTTTTTGCCTATTCGGTGCAACACCCTTCTATTCAGTTTCATGATGCCCTAACATTATTAGAAATCCTGAGGCAATAGTCCTCACCATTGCAGAATTAACTACTGGAGATACTCTTTCCAAACGCTTCTCTTCCAAATGCCCTTTAAAATCTATTTTATTCAGGAATGCTCTCTCTTCCAATCACACTCTCTCTGTATACTTGCATGGCTTTCCTTCAGTTCTAAACTGCCCATGGGATTTACTTGCTTGCAAAAAGTATGATGTGTCTTAAGAGATGACCATAGGCCATAATTCAGATGACAATTGGGGAAGAAGACTGCTAATCCTTACTTCTGGCTAACTCCACAGAGATATCCCTCACCTGAGGCAGTGCTTTGGTTTGTGCAGAAGTGGAAGGGGCATGGACCTGAGGAACAGGTGCTGGTAGAGGCTGTTGCTGCTGCTGGATCACTGGTGGGGCTGGCTGAGACACAGGTGGGAGGCTGGACTGTGTTGTAACCACTCGAACCTGTGGGAGTCCTGAGGAAGATGTGTGGCTGGCCACACGAGGAGGGGGGGTTTGCTGAGGCCCAGTTTGTGCTTGGGTACTCTGTGCCGTGGAGAGCAAAGTCCCCAGCTGCGGCATGGTGGGAGACGACACCAGAAGGATGCTGTGAATAAGTTGAAAAGAGTAAGTTGATTAACTTAAAAGGACAAGTTTGTTCTAGAACAGGCCAGCAATCAGCAAAGTTTTCACTATTTTGCTTTAAGCTACCAAAATCAATCAAGGATTTAAAACGGGTATTGACAGGTAATAATTTTAGCTGCAACCAAACAATAAATAGCTCACTGAACAGATAATTCATTGCAAGACTACATAAACAGATCTTTACAACTGATTTGCAATATCTATGTGATTTTCACCTTCCCTGCCCCACTCAGGCAAGTAATCCAAGTTGAATGGTTTTGCTAATATAGTCTTCCTTTTTTGTACCACTTGGGGGAAGGTTCACTTGTGGAAGATTCTGCTTAGGACAGCAGACTGGCTGAATTTCTTTCTTAACTCCAGATGGTCCTAAAGCAACCCCCAACTGTATTTCCCCTCCTAACTAGAGATATCTATCACCCAAATCCTGTGAACAGTTGCACCCCTGCTTTTTGAAAAGACAGGGAAAGGACTTACCTTTGGTTGGGTTTAGCTTGCTCTGATGCAACGTTTGGCAAACTCTTGTTAACCACGGAGACTGGCGGTGGCGAGATGGGCATTGCTGGCAGTGGAGGGGCAGTGGGTGTCACAGGAGTCACAGGGGTTGGTGGCATGCTGGAATCACTAAGGCTCAGCTGGCTAGGCTCAGAGGTGCCACTAGTAGCCACTTTCACTGAACTCTCCTTGCTACTGGACTTCTGCAAAGGCAACAAAATAGTGGGCATCAATGGGGGCAGGGTGGGGGTGGAAATGCACTAACCCCAGACAACCCTGTGCGAGTGGGAAGAGGGCTGTTTAGGGATAGACCAGAGCTTTCCTTGAGTCTATTGGTGATAATTAAATAAGCCCTTGAGATGAGATTGGGTGGCAAGCCTATTCAACCAAAACAGTTGACAGTCTAAAAATCTGTGCCCCATGTATTTACATTGAGCAACTTACTATCTTTGCAGGAGGTTTAGACTTCTGCTGAAGGGCTTTTCTAGCTTTAGCTGCAGCCGCCTGAGCCTGATGAATCAGCTCTGCAAGGAAGAATAAGGATGAGTTCTCAAACAGATGCTAAGAGTGAGACTGCCCACCTACGTAGCCAGCTTCTTTTTCCTTGAAGTACACCACTTCTTCCAAGAATTCCTACTCTGTGATCAATAGAAAACATACCAAACTAGATAATTTGCCAGCCAGGAAGAGGCAGGTCTTGCATGAAATGCATGTTTATGACATTTTCTGTAAATGTGTCCCCTGGAGAAGGCTTTTACGCCTTTCAATTTGAATGATGAATAAGAGAAAGTGATTGCTGTTCAGTCACGAACAAGAGGCAAATTACATGCTCCATCTCCATAATGGCAAAATTTACAGTAAACAGGACAAAACTTGTTTATATCTCATTTTTACTAGTTGGCAGGGATTTTAGTTAAATACACCTTTAGGGGGGGAAATACATGCTAAAATTGGATATGTATCTGTGTGTGTGTATAATGTGGGTACCCTAAAGCATGAACAACACCCTATATCCTTGCACAATCAGGTTAGCCCAAGTAACAATGTGGGGATATAGGATCCTTCTCCAGGACTGGGAGTTGGAACTACACCTCACCCCCCACCCTGTTCCTGAATTTGTAGAATGCTGAGTTTTTGAAATGGGATTTTAAAAATTCAGCACCAGTTTTCTTCTTCATTTAAGGCAAGGCCACCTCTATCCATTATATTGCAATCTGGTTGCTGTAAGGCCCTCCAGCAAACACCCACCAAACTCCTCTTCGCTCCTGTCTCGATGTAGGTATATCCATAGCTTAC
The DNA here is from genome assembly GCF_964270895.1 of Podarcis filfolensis. NCBI lineage: Eukaryota > Metazoa > Chordata > Lepidosauria > Squamata > Lacertidae > Podarcis > Podarcis filfolensis. The sequence continues at coordinate 17,564,898 of NC_139618.1, read as the reverse complement.
GTCCAATATCATATTTCACACAGGGATCCTTCTCATAATGCAATCGATCCAGTGCACCACTCACCACAGTGTTAACCTAAGAACAGAATTCACAATTAAATGGAGGATGCAAAACTGATCAGCTCAGAATCATCATAGCAAATATATTTTGCACATGCAGGAAGGAAGAAAAGGGGCATGACAATTAGAAGCAAAATAGATGTCTAAAATAGCCCCATACCGAGATGGTAAATCGTCTAAGAAACATACATCAAGCTCTCAGTCTATCTAGATCAAAACAGACCTCCACTCGTTACCATATATAGCTTCCTCGAGTGCTGTAGTTCTACAACAAAGATGACAGCACCTGCAAGCTGGAGTGTATTATACACATCACTACCAAAAACTGTTGTTTCAGTGTTTAGACTTCATTACAAAAAAAGCACTGCCAACTCCATAAGTTGGTCTACAGCTTTATCACTCTCGTAAGCTATGGAATTGTGGACCTTAAAAATCAATCACAAGGCGCTTCTCCATTCAATAGGAGCAATTCTCATCAGAGAGGAACGCTGAAAAGAAAATGCCTCTGTGCTCTCCCAGTTTACCTGAGCACTGGTGACATCAGGAGCGAGGAATTGAGAGTCTTTAAGCAGCTCACAAATCTCAGCACGAGTTCCCTCTCCATTAGGAAGACGGGCAGCAGCATCCCTAACTGAGACAGCAAAAAAAATCAAAGCATTGTGAAGACCTCAACTGACACAAAGATTGAAGTAACACTTGAACCATTCAGGTTCCACTCACTGTGTGGGTTCCTCACTTTAACTTAGGGCTTTATACCAATTGAACACTTGCTCTGGATAGCAGTCCAAAACCCTGAAGAAATCCTCAAGGTCATTGACTACTTATCACATAGAAAAGTAGCTGGATTTAAGAATAAATCTGGGCTTCCTTGCTGCTCATCTTCTGACAGTGTTTCATCTTGGGCTACAGCCCCAAACCCTGCAGTATAGCTCTCTACAAGAATAAGAACGTCTCCTGTTTCTGTTTCTTTTCCCCTCTCTCATATTCTTCCACATATTTTTTATTTATTTATTTATATTATTTATATTATTATTATTAATACCCCACCCATCTGGCTGGTTTTCCCCAACCACTCTGGGTGGCTTACAGTACATATAAAAACTTAGTAAAACATCAAACATTAAAAACTTCCTGATATAGGGCTGCCTTCAGAGGTCTTCTAAAAGTTGTGTAGTTCTTTATCTCCTTGACATCTGATGGGAGGGCACACACACTGTGTGTAATCGTTCCCTCAAACAGACTGAAAGGTTTCTGCCTATTTTAAGCAAGTTTAACAAACTTTTCTTACTTGCAGGCTTTCCAAGGACATGCTTATTCCACACCACAGGTTGTTCCTCCCTCTGTTCCCTTCTTGTGTTATGCTGTAACTCGGTCCCTTGTTAATCCTGGCTACAGAAATTCCTCATAGACTGTGCTTCCTACATGAAACAACCAGGCTGAACCCCTGGCATCTCCCATTCCAAAAAGGCAGCAGGAAAGGGGACAGGCCTCCATGAAGCCACTGGCATTCAAAGTAGGCAATACCAGGTTACAAGGACAAATGTTCTGACCTGGTATAAGGGAGCTTCATATCTTCAGCCTTTTCACTGCAATCTTTTTCTCTAAAACATGAAGCTGCCCTATGCAGGGCCAGAACATAAGAAGAGCCCTGCTGGATCAGACCAAAGGCCTATCTAGCATTCTGTTCTCAGTGTCCAGATGCCTATGAGAAGCACAAAGCAACACATGAGTGCAACAATATCCTTCTGCAAGCACCTGGCAGTCAGAGGCATGTTGCCCAATACTGGGGATATATATAGTCATCATGATTAGCACCCACTGAACATGGTGGCTATGTCTTAATTACCTCCAGAATCAGAGGCAACAGGCCTTTGTATACCAGTTGCCAGGAATCACAAGAAACAGAGTGCTATTACCTGTCTTGGTCACTATTGCCAGCAGTGGCCACAAAGGTCTTGGGTGGAAGTCTTCCTAGTCCTACTACCAAGGGTCTTTTAAATGGAAACACCATTAATTGAACCTGGGACCTTCCTTTATTTGGGATAGCTTTTCCCCCTCGTCAGTGTCTAATTCTCAAGGTGACTAACATAACAGTTTATCATTGTGAACAATTAAAGCTTGACCCCGCTGCACTGCTGTTTCCTCTCTTCTTACAATCTATTGTCACTGCAAACCTAAAAAAGACTGTAACGTGTTGAAATCTCTCTCTCTCTCTCTCTCTCTCTCTCTCTCTCTCACACACACACACACACACACAGAGAGAGAGAGAGAGAGAGACAGAGACAGAGACAGAGACAGAGACAGAGAGAATGAATGAATGAATGAATGAATGAATGTCAACTTACCAAGAGACAAGATGGTGACATATGCAGGCCTGTCTGATCGCAACAGAGAATGTTCTCGGGCTTTGTTCAGAGAAGTTTCCTTGTCAAACACACCCTTCACAGGGCCGACCACCGACTCAAAGCCATGCATGCGGAAGGTGAAGGCCTTGTGGGGCTGGCTGTACCTGTAACGTTCCTACACATGTCAGAGAAAGAGAAGTGCTCAGATGAACAAAATACTGAAAGGGCAAAAGAACAGAGCAGGTTTCTTAGATAAGCATCTATGGCTAACCCTTAATGTGAACTGAGTTAATAACAAATGCTTAGGGGAAGGCAAAAATTAGGAAGGGCAACTGCTTATATTTCAGTCATGTATACTGAGGAGCATATAGACAGCAAACCTCTTTATACTAAGCATTAATCCCTTAGTTTCGAGCATCTCTCGGTTTTGCATTTTCAAAGATTAATGCTGGTCAGATGTAATACTGATAATATTGGTAAAGACAAATGGAGGAGAAATGTATTTATCTTTCAGCCCAATTATTATTATCCCCCCCCACCGAGCCTCCACATGTCTAGTTACAAGCCAGTTTTATCTAATGTCTGCATATGAAGTTATAAAGCCCAACAGCTCATGTGGAATCTCTTATTGCTGCAAAGATCAGGGCTTAGCCTACAGTAAAGAGCAAGACTCAGCTAGGTGATGTAATGTAGCCAGCACATACAATGCAACTGCTGGGACATTAGTATTGAGACCTTAAGGCTACGAAGCAAAACAATGTACACGAGAACATAAAACACAATCTCTGTGTGTCTTTAGGGTTGTCTAAATGTTTACATGCTTTTCTGCTAGCTAATTTTTAAGCACCCTCTTGTCAAATGGTGTGCTGGTTCCTTTTTTTTTTTTTTTTTGAACATTTAAGAAGACAGGTTGAAAAAAGGAGAGAAACTGAAATGAAATAAAGTTATTTGTCATTAGGAATTTCTGTTTCTCCTGACTGTTACTGATGCAGGTGAATATTTTACTCAGAAAATGGACTACTTAAGCTGAAAAGCAAAATATGTATAAATTGGAAGGCAGGCATTTTAAATAATTTTATAGGTTTAAATGTTTTCCACCCACCCCGTTGTATCTTTGTAAACTACTTAAGAGACTGTTGCAGTTAAGCAGTGTATCAATTGTTTAAATAAATAATAAAATAAAACTTCCCCATCCAATCCTGGCAAAGCATAGGCAATGCATGGGACAAAATGTGCATCATCCTCACCTGTTCCTGGAAAACACGTTTCTCTTCCCCAGTGCTAGGCCGGACTACATAGTCAGTCCTTCTGAAACAAACAACAGCATGAGGTTGGAGTGCATACATCCACCTTCCTCAACATGGTTCACTCCAAACCTGATCAGAACCCTTCAGAGTCAGATCCCCAAACCAACTAAAAAGACAGTTGTGAGAGAGAAGGGGGAAGGAAGGAAAACTGTATCCAGAAGGTACATACTTTTGAGTGTTGGCGCCGTCCAAGTAACAGAAGAAGAAAAAGAGAATCTAGCAACCTGGATTACCTCACAAGTTCTGCTAGAGAATTTCTGCAGCACTTCTTTAAAAAATTACCTTTCTAGGATTTACTTTTTGTCATTATAAGACAAAAGGTCATGATGCAAGGAGCAGCATGTTATTCAAACCTGACCAAGATAAAATGTAATGTAGAAAGGAAGTTAATACTTCTTGGCAAGTATGCATTCATTTGCTGCTAAATGCGGAAATTCTTTTGGTGAAAGCTTTTTAAAGCAAAGTACAGCTGGCTACCCTATGCAGCAGTTAATATTTGGAAGTAAAAGGCAGCCCAACACTGAAATTATAGGGAGAATATATGGGAAGAGTGTAATTTGTCCAATGCACACTCAGTATTCCTGCCAACTTCCTCCTGCCTCTGGCATGATCAGTGCAAGCCAAGATTTTACAGTCAGAAATAAACTAAGACAGATGCAAGAGAAAGGAGCAGAATCCAGCTCATTTCTCAATATTTATTGACTTGAAAAACGAACCACACTTCAGAACAATGTAATTCACACATTTGAGTAGCAGTTAATGTTGAGCTTTCTTTTTAGACAACTTGTTTGTTTCACATTAACTGATATAATAATCTTTGTAATAAAATTCAAAATAGGAAAAAATAAGTGTAACCCTAACTAACACTGGAGCAGATTTCTGAACTGAATATATACTTACACTCGGGGATTAGGTGTGGTGGCATCTGAGCTGTCTTCGTTGTCCTACCAATGAAAGAAAGATTTTTGTCAGCACATTGGACAAGCCAGCTGGGATGCTGCCACATTCCTACAAATATACTCTCTCACCTTGAAGAAGATTTGGTCTTTTGTCTCCAGCCAGAGCTGGAAGAGCGCTGCCAGCTCCTTCTCATGGTCTTGTGAAGAGCCTAAGGTGAGAACCGAAAAAGAGGAAAGGAGAGTTGTTATCAACTGCTGATATCTGCGCTACAGTAGTGGTACTAAGGATGACGTCGGGTGCACCCACCTTAGCCAGGGCCTTTATGCAAAAGGACATGAAGCAAAAGCCTTTCAATGCATTCCCCCTTGCAATGTTCCAATTGTGACAGGGGGGCATAGTGTGACTACAGTTGCTGACTCACATGCTGTGCTGCATCCCAGCTGCCTTCCACTTATTGGAGGGCTGAATGTCTGCAGCATAGAGTTTGTTTGACTCCTGGAAGACCCCTGTACTGCACAGAGTCCTAAACTGCACAGGGAGCCTCCACCAGTAGAACTGATATCCCAGCACAGACATTCAACTCCAGTGCACTGAGGCAGCCAGAAGCACAGTGGAGTGGTCAGCAAGTGTGTCTTCGCTCTCCCTGTCATACAATTGGAATTGGAATTGGGATTGCATTGATACATCTCAAAGAAGTCTTCCAGTCCTTGAAGCTTATTTAAAGCCTCGGCCGTGACCAAGAAGGAGGTGAAAAAATAGGGAAAGCAACATTTATTTGCCTCTTAGTAGACAACTGGGATGGTAACATAATGCAAGATCCATGCAAGAAAAGTTTTTTAAAAAAACACACACACACACACACACACACACACAGAGTGATTTTACACAGTCAAAAGTCTACTATACACATAGGACTATACAGCTATAAAGGTAGTAATAGAGGATGAAGCAGAAGATGTTCAGCCACTCCAGCTCCAAATGAAAGCTAAATGCCTCAAGAGAACAGCAGGCAAGACTTATTAACAGGAGGGGACAGAGAAGCAAAGTTACTTTACCTATCAGTTTCCACTGCTGAGTTTTCTCTTTGAATTCAACAAATGGAGAAAAACTGGAAGGAGCATCTGTAATAAAATATATCATAATGTTTCATATGTTTAGACATTACTGGGATACCCTTTGTCTCTAATTGTCTCCTGTAGGATGAGATAATCAACTGTTGGCTATTGGTACACCTTATTCTAAAGTATGAGACAGGACTCAAGAAGTTTCAGTGGAATCAAGTTTGTTCATTAGTGCTGGTGATAAACACCACCAGAAGGCTCTGTGCAGCTAGGTACCTAGAGCTCTGTCACATCCATCCATGAGGTGTCTGCATTCCCGTCTGCAGAAGCAGTCAGGGCATGGGAGAGCAAATGCTTTTGTGCAAAGCTTTGTACAAGGGTTTGCATGAAATCATCACCTCTAGATTTCAGTTCACTTTTCTTATGCAGTGCTCTTTTGCTAAGATGGAAATAGCCCTTCCATGTACAGAAGTGGCTGGGCATATCTGAACCCAAGCTATCGTCTCCAAGAGCCACCTTGCCGTGACAGTACAAAGGATGTGGGGCTGCAATCAATGTAGTCACTGTGCAAGTGGAACAATTTTCACTTGTGCAATGGAACTTTCCCCTCTCCTTCCCCCATGCACCCACACAATCTGTTCAGAGGGCTCCCCATACCATTTAGAGCAGGTGGTGGGAAGGAATTCTGTTGTGCAAGCAGAACTCATTCCGTTCAAGCAATTACTTTACTGGATTCAACTCAAAGATACAACAGGTTGTTGGCTATCTTTGCTTACTAAGCGGTTTTGAATTAAGTTTTTCAGGAACAGGATCAGATGTTGCTTCAAGGTTAAAGGGAACAAATTTGGAAGATAACAATTTGGATATCAAGAAATGTATATCCCTTCTGCAAAAAATTATCATTTCACATCAAGTGGCTACCATCATAAATAAGGAGAACAGGAAGAAAGGGCTGGATCTAAGCCATCTATGACACAATGCAATTTTATAAGCAATAGCTGTTCACAGGCCATGACATATAGCCAACTTACTTCATTCTTGGCACAGCGCAAGAAGAAAAAACCCTGAAAAAAAGCGGGACTTACCTCTGCTGTCACCTGTGAGATACTGCAGTGCAGGCAAAACAAGTTCTGACCAGTTGGGGGCGAAGGAGAACCAACTGTTTAATGTGCTAGCAGGGGAAGACTGCCAATCCATGACTTTATCCTCAAGCTGAGCAAAAGAAGGGAAGGATGGTGATAATGAGAATTAATAGTGAAATCCCAAACCATCTTGGAAATCACAACTGAGACAGAAATACTTTAATCAATAAATATAAATAAAGCACTTCCAAATCAAAGCACAGCAGATGGAATCAAAAAGACTGCAAATCCACAGAAATGAACTATCTAATGATGGTTGAAAACCATAGTTTTGGAAGGAACTCTTGGTGGGGACAAAAGGAAGGACAATAAATACAAAAAAGAAACAACAGATTGTATTAACAAATGAATAGGCACCAATCTAAACACTCTTAGGCTAAACGTGTCAACTTAGAAGTAAGGCCCACTGAATTTGATGGGACTTACTCCCACTTAAGTGTATAAATAGGGTTACATCCTAATCTATCCAACTCCCAGCTCAAGAAAGATGTCCAGGAAAAACTCTTACCACTGAGAGACTAGCAGGGCCTTCTAGAAGCAGAATCTCCAGAAGCAGAGAAAAGAAGCTGAAGGATATTTCATTTACTCCAAGACACGGCTTGATATCTTCAAGAGGCCTTTGATAGAAGATGAATTGGCTTTAACTGAATTGGCTTAACTGAATTTTGAGAATGAGGAGGCTTAGCATATCTACCTGTTTCTTTCTTTGTATTCAAAGTACTTTCATGTACAATATTTCAGCAATCTTACAAACAAACCAGTAATACAAGAGTAGGGAACCTGTGGCCTACCTCCAGATGTTGCTGAATTCCCATCATCCCTGACCACTGGCCATGGTGACTGGAGCTGATGGGAGTTGGAGTCCAACAACATTTGGAGGGCCACAGGTCCCCTAATGCCTGCTGTAAGATAGTAATACTGACCTATTTTCATGAAACAATTTTTTAAAGGGGAGGTTTAAACCCAATATGGAGTTGATTAGCTTAAGGTTATCTAATGTATTTACAGCTTAGGCAAGTTATGACTCTGTCTTACCACCAGAAGGCAACAAAAAGGCATTAATCGCTGATGGATCTTCAACTTTTTGACAAGAGGAATGTACAACATCATTATTCCTCACCTGGAATCTATTTACATGTATACAGTCATACCTCAGGTTAAATGTGCTTCAGGTTGAGCGCTTTCGGGTTGCGCTCCGCGGCGACCCAGAAGTAACGGAACACATTTCTTCCGGGTTTCGCCACTCGCACATGCACAGATGGTCAAAATGACATCACGCGCATGCGTGGAAGCGGCAAATCGCAACCCGCGCATGCGCAGATTGCGTTCACTTCTGGATGCGAACAGGGCTCCGGAACAGATCCCGTTCGTATCCAGAGGCAGCACTGTATTTTCAAATTACACTCTCTCCTCCTACCATCTTTCATGTGCCAGTGTGCCCTAGAGGCTGACTTTAAATTACATTGCTGCATTACTGCACGCCATGCATTTTATTTTCAACCACTATGCAACACAGAATATAGACAGACACCTTATTCATACATGCAATTTATATGGGCTGTATGAACTACGCTGCATCACTTCTACCAGGACAAAAAAGCTTCATTGTGCTGAACTTTTCTATTTTGATTCGTTCCAGTGTGACTAGAACTGGCTTTGTTGTAAATATGCCTCATTATGTAATTCATGGACCACATTCATTGTGTGCATTCTCTTCTGGAAGGAACTTACTCTTCTTTAACAGATGAGAGAGATGGGGGATCCCAGATAGGTGGGATGGGGGATGGATTCTGAGACATTGAAGGCATCCCTTCAGTGTTGCCAAGGGACTCAGAGAAATCCTCTGCTTCTGATTTAATCACTTTTAGCTTCTTCTTCTTCTTCTCTTCCTTTTCCTTCACTTTCTTTTTAAGGACAGCAAGGTCAAACAAAGCTTCAGTTTAAAAAGAGAGGAAGAATTTGTAAGTTGTACATTACAAATTAAGCAGGGTGTCAAATATCAGCCAAGAGGTACAGCTGCCCAGACTTTAGCTTATGGAAGAATGCAGAAGTGCAAGTGTGACCGCCTCTTCCGCCATGTCAGAGTAACAAAAAGCTCTCAGTGCAAAAGATGTAATACCCCATTTTACGACAGTTACAGCTGCTGACACTGTTTCAAGAGCTGCTGCTGAAGGAATTCAGAAATCGTTTGGTCACATTACTGGAAATAGCTAAAAAAGCAAACTAGGCACATGGTTTTAAGAACATATACCTCTATGAATCACAGCCAATATCGTTTAGAATCAGAGTATTTCTTGCATAAATTGAAATGAAATAGAACCCAGTTGTAGGATGTGGCAGGCAAGTATAATTAACCAAAAGAGCAAATATGATCAAGCCAACCCAAAGTTCTTTGCATTTACATAAATACAAACATAGTATTTTGATTCCTAGACACATTTTCAAGAGATGTGCAAGCAAGCCTCCTTTTGAAACAAAAATGAGATATGGAGAGCTCAAAAAAGGGACCCCAAGGGTCATCTAGTTCAACCCCCTGCAATGCAGGAATAATATTTCAACCAAATTTATTTTGTCTGAGAAATGGTTGCTTAAAAGCAAAGGGCATCCCCAACATGGAAAGCATTATCACCAAGTGACACTGCAAATCTTACCACATTTGCTTATAGTTTTAGTTCCCATTGGTAGTAAAACCTGAAAGATACAGTGACAGATGTTCATCTGCTAACAACTCCAGCTAAAGAAAATAGTGAAAATGCAGTCATGTAGCAGCCTTGAACTTGATTCACATACCTGCCAAGGATCCCTTCCTACCAGCATTCACACGTGTCATGATATCATTCAGAGTCAGATCCCCAGTCATGAGGTCAGGATGGCTCTATACAGGACAAAGAGACATTCAACAAGGAGAACGGCAACCATAAAGCAAAACTGGAGAATGAAAGACACCTGTTGAGACTGAACTATCATACAGGGCTTTTCCTGTTGTTTGCCAATAAAAATTATTATTTATATCAGATATACCTAGAGAAAATCTCCACTTAAAATTACAGTTCAAGCAAAATTGAACACAAGCACCTCCCCACTTGTGTGCGACCACTGACACGTGCATTGTTTTTGGTGTTGAAAGGGGTCACGGTGGGCCAGAATGGACCTGCACGCATCCCACTGATGTGCACAGCGATCCAGAATGGAACCCAAACATAAGCAGGGATTCCCCTGTACTCAGAAATCACAACACCAAGTGTCTTTGGGCTATAATCCCGAACTCTCTTCAGTGGGAGTAAGCCTCATTTAAGACAATGAAACTTACTTCTAAGTAAACATGCTTAGGCTTGTGTGACATCTCATTTAAACCAGGGATGGGGAAACTTTGGCCCCCCAGATGTTGCTGAATTACAACTCCTTAATCTTCCTTGACCACTGGCCATATTGGTTGGGGCTGACGGGAACTGGATTCCAACAACAACTGGTGTGCCACAGGTTCCCCACCCCTTGCTTAAACTTTCAGTCTTGCTTTCTGTAAGGCAGAATAAAAACCAAATTACACCGTCATGCAGCTAAGGTACATCATTCCAGCAGGTTCCAAATTGTCTCAAGCATCCCAAGCCCTGTCCAGGATATAGGCTGGATTCCCAACTTGCCACTACAACCTCTTCCACCTGAACACCCCAAACTTGACCTACAAATGAAAAGCAACTGAAATCTCAACGGAGTACTTTTGCTCCCATACTGTACTGAGTCTGCAGTGTAAGATCAGCTTGCAAATATTACTGTAGCTGCAGGGGAAAGAGGATCAAGTTTTCTCTCGAGCTCCCTGGACTTTGTTTTTTAATCTGCTTCTCATGACATATTCATGCTGTGATCAAATGCACACTTACCTGGAAGTAAACCCCACTACACACTACACACAGTGGAATGTAAACATGCTTTAGGATAGGACTGCTAGCAAGGAAGGAGGAGGGCCTTATTCTCTAGGTCCCTTGCTGCAGAAAGAGGCACTAGCAAAAGAGTACTAAGAAGTAGTGGCCTCCTTATGGTTTGCTTACAGGCTGGCGCTTGCGTTTTTCATGATGTTTTTTCAGTATCATCTTCAGGTCATTCTCACCAAACTCCAGTTTATCTAGGGAAAAACGAAGTTGATACTATCAGAAGTTTGCTGTAAATCTATTTACATAACACATTTAACTGAAATGCTTCCAACAAGCTTTAGGTGCTTACAACCAATTTTTCTCAATTGACTATAAATTCCCATCAGTTACAACCAATGGCTTGCAAAATCTTCTACTATAAGATCAAGGGGGGAAACAGGGTCTTATACTTTTTCTTTCAAAGCAAAAAGCCTTTATAAATCAGCATCTCACATTAGACTGCCATAAATCTAATTTAAAATACATTTTATTGTGTAAAACAAAGTCATTTTCACTTGGTGGCATAATGCAGATGCATGGTTCATTAAGAAGATATAAAATGAGCCTTGACACTTCAAAAAAAAAAGTACGTCAATGTGCATTAAAGTGGCAGCTACTACATGAAAAATGCCAATACATTTGTGTATTGTTGGCAATTTATGTTAATACATGTCAATCAGTTGTAACAGTACAATTTTAATTGTATTTTAGTATGGTTTAATGTATTTTATATGTACCTCTTTTGTTGCTCTCTTTATTGTTTATGTATGTGAATGGCCTGACTGGCTAACAAGCAATAAACCTGGCTGGAAAACTAGGTTGGATCATGGATTGAGAGCAATAATGCCCAACATAGGAGGAAAAGAAAATGGCCTTTAACAGTCTTTAAAAAATGGAAGGAGGTGGTCTCTAAATTCTAAAACTAAGAAGGAAAATCCTGTGAGAAAACATCTTTTTAATGTATAAAGTTTTCAAGATAAGTCAGACTTAGATACCACTTGAGCTTACCTGCTGTTTTCATGTCTTGGGTTGATAATGTGGGGATTACTCTGAGAGGAACAGTGGGGCTTGGGCAATGGGCTGGAGAATTTGGAATCCAGGAGCTCAGATCTGAAATGCAACACAATAGTGAGGTTTCTACAGGGATAGTAGCAGAACAGAAGCAACAAACCTGAGCACAAGGCTCATTTTTCTAGGCAGCAGATGCACTCATGCATCCAAGTTATTTAGTAATTTTGCTTTTTCAATCAACAGTTGAAAAAGTATGGCTGTTTTGAAAGGCCATAGAAAGGGGAAGTACTGTTAATCAGGATATTTTCCTAATTGTAGCTCTAAAACTTATAAAGCCAGCCATGATGTTTTAGTATGTTAATCTGACTGAGAAAAATATTTAGGTTTATTAGAAAGCACCCAAAATAAAGCGCTCTGTGAGCACAATTTTAATTAAAGGATAGTAAAAATGTTGAGAAAGGCAAACTGGAAATAAGATCTGCTCACTTCTCAAGCAGAACAGGGTTTAAGAAGAGGGCACCAGAGGGGAATCAAGAGGAGGACTACGTTGATAGAAAAGATCATCCAGAAGATACACACATATACTTAGAAGGACATTAGTCCTACAGATGTTAAAAAGTACTATTAGCCTAATCTTAAACATGAATATGCTTAGAGCATGAAGTTTTCCCTGTATTAGCAAATGCACGTTCAGCCTAGCATTTATAACCCATCTTCCATTAAAGTCATGCTACAGTACTATATGGTACAAATAAAAATATCCATGACATTGCACTATCTTTATAGGGACACATGTCTGGGGTACCCCACTGTTAAGGACACAGTAACAGTCTCTTGGATCAAGCCAATGGCCCATCTAGTCCGGCATCCTGTTCTCACAGTGGCCAACAAGATTCCTGTGGGAAACCATGAGCACTCTCCCCTCCCATGGTTCCCATCAAGTGGTATATATGCAAGTGTATATCATCACTGATTTCCACGTTCAGGTTTTTAGCTGATACAGCATTAAGGACTTCTCCAACCACTCTTCACTTAAGAAGCTTTTGTTTATTCTAAAGAATACCCTGCCATTACCTTCTTCATCTGAGGATAAGGTGGTGTCTCCACATTCCTCTTTCACTTCCCTGAGGATTTTCAGGAACCGTCGATGTGTTCGCCGGTCCCGTTCCTCAGCAGCACAAGCAGCTGCTGAGTATTTCCTCTTCAGGGCCAGATCTGGACCACCTTTCCTAGCAAGCTCCAACAGATGCTGAAACAGACATATGCATAGCAACATACTGAATTCCATCTAAGCTCCTGTGACTTACAAGAAACATATGTGGAGTTTGGAACTGACAGGGTCAGTACTCCGGTGTGTCCTGTGTCTGAGAAGGAAAGGAGGGGGAGCAGAAGGAGGGGCTTGTCGCAGAGAAGTGACGCACAAAGTCCTCTGTTTCCTCAGTCAGTTTCACTTCTCGGTGAGCAGCAGAAGCTGCGTGTGTGCTCCTGGAGCACGGAAGAGAATGTCTGAAGTTTCGGACGGTTTTATTGCTTTGTAAATAAACGCTTCTAGAGATAAGAACTGAGCTGTCTTTGGACTTGATTTATCCCTCATCTCACACGGACGGGACCGCTGCAGCTCTGCTCCCCTGCCGCGTCAACTTCCAGCAGAGCGACGCAGGGAAGTGTGACTGGACGCAGGGGTTTGATTTATACAAGAGGTTATGGGCGTGTCGTGTTTCCTGACATGTGTGAGAAGGGAAGAAATTACCAGCGTCGGTTTGCTGTAAATCTCCTGCCAGGAAAGGGCAGAAGGGGGATGCCGGAGAGCGGAACCAAGAGCCAGAAGGAACGGCTGCTTCAAAGGTCCGGCTTGCTGGCAAACTTGTGAGTACGCTGAAGCCCCGGGGGGGAGGAAGAATGGCTGCTGCAGAGGCACAGCAGAGCCAAGAGAGCTACCCCGGTGAGAGGCTGAATGGGGCCAACTGGGAGGCCTGGTCAAGAGGAGCAAGGGGGTGGTTTGTGGCCACAGGGCTCTGGAGTTTAGCCCAGAAGGAGCCAGCCCCACCCGTGCATGCTGATGCTCTGCTGAGTGAAAGAGAGCAGAAAGAGCTTTGCCTGCTGAAAGCAAGTGTGGACGCTTTGCTGTTGCCCCATCTGGAGGGCGTTAAATCGGCTCAGGCCGCGTGGCAGGTGCTGAGGAGCCTGTGCGAAGGCTCAGCAGGAGCCAAGGGCTGTGAGGAAGCCGAGGGCCAAGGGAGCAAGCCCCAGGCCGGAGTGGGAGCCACGTCAGAGGGGGCTAGAGAATGCCCAGAGAGAGCACCAAGCCCAGAGGGGGCTGTTCCGGGAAGCTGTTTCTCTGTTTCGACACCTCTGTGTGCTGGAGAGCAGCTGGGAGCTGTGGAAGAGAGCGCAGGCTGCACCCCAAAAGGCAGTGGGGGGGCAGGCCAGGCAGGCCATTCCAAGAGCTCTGAGGAAGCGAAAGGCTTCGAAAGTTGTTTGTGCTTTGAGGCAACGTCCAACAGCGCTGGGAAGCATCCGCTAGAGGCCCAGGCTGCCAAGGACACTGGCCGGTGTGGAATGTCAACAAAGCAGGTTCCCAGGGCAGGTTCCCAGCAGCGACGTGGGAAAGCTGCAGGCGGGGAGAAAAACAAAGACAAAGCGTCTTATCACCTCACAGCTGCGCTAGCGTCTCTGAGAAAAGACAAGAGCCTTAGCCCGGGAGAGGCTGTCGCCATGGCAACCGATGGGAGTGCTAGCATCGCCTTGGCATCTGTGGAAAACAACCAGAGACACTCTTTATCTCTCGTCATCGATTCAGGCGCCACGCATTGTTTAGTGACATCGTCTGGGCATTTGAGGAACTGCAAGACAGTTAAAACTGGACGTTATGTTACTTTAGCAGATGGGTCTCAAAGACCATTGACTGAAACTGGTCTTCTTTATTGCTCTTTCATAGACCATTGGATAGAAGCTTTTGTGGTACCAGAGCTTGCCCACTCTCTTCTAAGTGTGTCAGCCCTTATGGCTGCTGGGTTTGATGTTTTGTTTTCTAACAATGTGTGTTCCTTTTTCAGGAATGGGAAGAAGATTCACAGTGTCCAGAGAAGAGGCACGCTCTTTCTGATCGAGATGCCCATTGAAGATGGGGCTGGTGGGAAAATGGGGCTGGTGGAAAATGGGGCTAGTGGAGAGTCCATTGAAGATGCCCAAGGGCAGTGTGCCAATGTCCCACCACACCATGATTGCTTACACCTATGGCATCGCAGGTTTGGACATGCAGGGTGGTCATATGTGAAGAAGGCCACAGACAACACCATTGGGTGCAGGTTCAAGGCATGTGACAAATACCTAGATTGTCAAGCCTGTAAGCAATCAAAGGTTGTAACATGCTCATATCCCAGGTCTGAGAGGAAAACCAGTAAACCCTTTGAACTTGTTCATTCAGATTTGTCGGGACCCATGCCGACACCTTCGTTAGCTGGTTCTAAGTGGGTTTTGCTTTTGGTTGATGATTTTACAAAACATGCCTGGCTATTTGCACTGAAACAGAAGTCAGAGGCAGCTGCACTGATCAGGGATTGGATCACAGCGGTAGAACTACAGTTCTCTACCAAAGTAGTGTCCTTTCAATCCGATCGGGGGGGGGAGTTTACAGGTTCTGCGCTGCAATCGTTCTTCAGGCAGAAGGGTATCAGTCATCGACTGACGGCCCCCCACTCTCCGCAACAAAATGGGGTTGCAGAGAGGAAGTTTCGCACGCTGCAGGAGTCAGCGAATGCTATGCTGGCGGACTCAGGTCTGCCACAGCGCTTTTGGGCCGAAAGTTTCCGAACGGCTTGTTTCCTGCAGAACAGAGTGTTCAATTCCAGTGTAGGGGACACACCGTACTTTCTGCTTCATCGGAAAAAGCCGAAGGTCCATTTTCTGCGCACTTTTGGATCTACAGCTTGGGTTCTGATTCCAAAGGCCATGCGCAGAAAAGGTGAGCCAAGATCCAGGAAGATGATCTTTGTAGGCTATGAGCCGGGTTCAAAGGCATGGCGCTTCGCATACCCTACTGGCAACCAGTCCAGGCTGCTTATTAGCGGCAGTGCTGAGTTTTGCGAGCAGAGTGGGTGGAAGTGGCTTCACGGAAATCCGGAAATCCTGGTAGAATCAGATGAGGAAGAGGAAGAGGGTGAAGCTGAACCTGTTGCTGATGAGCACAGTCCACAGCCACAGAGTCCAGAGCCGGGATCTCCAAGGGAGAGGCTCCGTATCTCTCCAAAAGGGAGTCCCAGGACCCCTCCGCAGGTCTCTGTCAAGTCTGAGCCAAGAAGGGAACCATCCTCGCCAGCAGAACCAGCTGTTCGCCCTAAACGGCGCAGCAGGTCAGAGGGGGATGATTCTGACATAGAAGAAAGGGGGGTTGATCCAGGTGAATCAGGCGCAGTTCCAGAATTCACGCTGAGGAGGTCAGCAAGATCAACCAAAGGGAAGCCACCTGAAAGGTATGAAGCCACAAGTGTCTGGGTTGGTGTGGCTAGATGTGAACCTGAATCCTTTGAGGATGTTCAGAAGTTGCCTCGGGAAGAAGCCAGCAAATGGCATGAGGCGATGCAAAAGGAGATGAACTCAATGGAGTCTCTAGGAGTGTTCTCACTCACACAGCTGCCGGCTAACCAGCAAGCTGTTGGCTGCAGATGGGTTTACCGTCTTAAACCCACAGAAGCAGGAGAGCCACAGTACAAAGCGAGATTAGTGGCGCGTGGATTTACGCAGAAACGCGGGGTCCACTTCACAGAGGTCTATTCGCCAACTTCTAGGGCGGAGACTTTGAGAATGCTGTTGGCAATAGCAGCGCAGAGAGGTTGGAAGGTGAACCATTTTGATGTAGATGTCGCCTACCTGAACTCAGATCTCCAGGAGGAGTTGTACATGCGTCCTCCTCCAGGGTTCGAAGTCAGTGAACCAGGCGTCGTGTGGCGGTTGCACAAATCCATCTATGGGTTACGCCAATCTGCCAGGAATTGGAATATGTGCCTACATGAAGCTTTAGAAAAGCTAGGTTTTAAGAGATCTCTTGCAGACAGTTGTCTTTACATTAGAGATTCAGGCTTGCAACAGCAAGTGGCACAGGTGTTTGTTGATGACATCTTGCTGATGACAAGAACAAGTGAACAGGTAGAGAAGTTTGCTAAGGAGCTTGGTAAGCGGTTCAAGCTGAAGCAACTTGGAGATGTCAAGTCCTACCTAGGCGTAGAGATCGCAAGAGCAAGTGATGGAAGCTTTTTGCTTCGCCAGAAAGGTAAGATTGAGCAGTTGCTTGAGAAGTTCAGGATGTCTGATTGTGCAGGTGCCAGATCACCCATGGAGACAGGGTACGTGAAGGAGTGTCAGCAAGTAGAACGCGTGGTGTTCGAAAACACTGAACTCTTTCAGTCAGCTCTGGGTAGTCTGTTGTATCTGTCACAGTGGAGCAGACCAGACATAGCGTTTGCTGTCAATCTGCTCAGTAGAGAGGCTTCAAGTCCTAGTGTGCAGGCCTGGAATGGTGTTAAGCGGGTGCTACGTTACCTGCAAGATACCAAAGACTTTTGCCTCAAGATGTCAGCTGAGGGTGATGTTAAGCTGACCGCCTGGGTGGATTCGGATTGGGCTAACCTTGAGGACCGCAAGTCAGTGTCAGGCCTAGTGGTGAAGTTTGGGGACTCAGTGATTGGGTGGAGGTCCCGGAAGCAAAGTCTCATAGCGCTTTCATCTACTGAAGCTGAGTTCAGTGCGCTATCAGAGGTTTGCAGAGAACTGGAGTTCTATGTGTGTTTGGTCGAGGAAATCTGTGAGGAGGATTGTCAGCCTGTTGTGGTGCATGAAGACAATCAACCGTGCCTTAAATTAGCTGAAACAGGGCAATTCAAAGCGAGGACCAAACATTTAGATATACGCTTCCGAAATGTGTGTCAGAGCGTTCATGAGGGGCTAGTCGCTCTAAAATACTGTCCCTCAACAAAGAACCTCGCTGATGGTTTCACAAAACCATTAACCTTCCAGAAGCATGAGGAGTTCTGTGAGAGTCTGTGTATGGGGAAAGCTTTGATGGCTACTGTCTCCAGACGCAGGACAAGAGGGGGTGTGGAGTTTGGAACTGACAGGGTCAGTACTCCGGTGTGTCCTGTGTCTGAGAAGGAAAGGAGGGGGAGCAGAAGGAGGGGCTTGTCGCAGAGAAGTGACGCACAAAGTCCTCTGTTTCCTCAGTCAGTTTCACTTCTCGGTGAGCAGCAGAAGCTGCGTGTGTGCTCCTGGAGCACGGAAGAGAATGTCTGAAGTTTCGGACGGTTTTATTGCTTTGTAAATAAACGCTTCTAGAGATAAGAACTGAGCTGTCTTTGGACTTGATTTATCCCTCATCTCACACGGACGGGACCGCTGCAGCTCTGCTCCCCTGCCGCGTCAACTTCCAGCAGAGCGACGCAGGGAAGTGTGACTGGACGCAGGGGTTTGATTTATACAAGAACATATACATTAATTTTGTAACATTTAAACAAAAGCCCACCATGTAAGTCACCCTGACAGCCAAGTGGATGGGGCAAGAAACACATCTTCGTAATGAGTAATATGCAAGGATGGAGGAGTTCTAATATTCAGGAACCAAAACCAAAGCCTTAGGAACCAACATGACTTCGTTTAGGCACTGGTCCCTGCACGATGCATGCCACTACAAAGGCTGGGATCCAAAAAGCTAATAATTGTATGCAGAAAGGAGTGAACATTCCCAAAAGGTTTAAGCAAATCAAAACTTTTAAAAGGAGACTCCCATGCTGCATCATAAACGGCTTTCAGAAGTCCCTTCATTTTCTAATATTATTTACTTTGGTATGTGGCATAGGCGAGGGGTCACTGCTCAGACTTGGAACATATGGTTTGCATGCACATGCTTTAACTCTTGGCATCACCTCCAATGAAATGGTTCTCAGAGTGGTCTGTACCCCAGACAGCTGCCATCAAAGGAAACCGCGCCAAGCTAGATGGCAGAATGACCATGTGCATTAAAGGCAGCTTCTATTTTCATAGTTACAATGGTGCTCTTTAAGAAACCTCAAGCATACAGACCCCTTAAGCGCTGAGAGCTAGTTTCATAGTTCTTCGAATCCCAGCCTTGTGTGAAGACACCTGGGCAACCAAATGAGAGATTTCTCCAGTCTTAGTGACAAATACTGCACTAAATCTTATATTCTACGGAACATTTAGTTTATTCAAATGCTTACATTCCGGGAGGAAAGGATCTGTTTCAACAACCGGTAGAAGTACTGCTGTTGGGAACTGAGGTAGCGCTTGTACTGAGACTTGAAGCAAAGCTGTCGATACTTCACCACTTCAGGATTGAAGTGTCCATCTGTAACAAGAACATGTACCATGGTTACTGCTGTTTTGAAACCTGCTGCCTGAAAGCTATTTTTTATTTTTTATCCAAAAGCTGTCACATGTCAGATCTCAAGAGAAGGAAGGCACTTACCCCACCTAAAAAAACGGTTATGCAATAATCATGTGTACTGGGGTAGAGTAGAAGGCACTTTACTAAGGATCAAGAAGAAATTGAATATCTAACTTTTACCCTGTCAATGGGACCCTGACCACATAGAAAGGGGAACTGGGATAATGCAAATTGCTGATGTTGGATTTACGAATGAATAATTTCAACACACACAATGAAAGAAGGAAATGGGATAGACTTCCCCTTCCCTTCCCTTCTCCCAGCCCCCCTCAAACCGCAGGACAGTGCAGAGATTGGATGAGACACAGAGTGTGAATGTATTGCATATGGGAGCACTTACAAATGTGCGGCACATAATTAGAAAAAAAAAGGTGACTTCCACTTTCAGGACCTACAACTTGTCACCTTACATAGCAAAGTCAAGAAGCCAGGTTAAAATACAGACAAATCTGCCACTGACCGCGGAAGAGTTTCTGGGCAATGTGCAGGGGGTTTCCAAACCGAAAATTCTCTCCACTGAACAGGGACAGGATGAGATTATTCTGATGTTCAGTGTTGCTTTCTGGGAAGTGAGGCAAAAACTTTTTCAGGTGTTCTCGTTGCGAGTCCGTCAGCACTTCCTGCCATGTTGAAAGACTGACAACTTCAAAAAAGATTTCAGGCTACAGAAGGGTGGGGGGAGAGGGAGAGAGGGAGAGAGATATGAATGAAATAAAATCCTTCAAACGTGATCCAAAAATTCCACTTTTGAGAAATGCAACAGTATCATATAAAGATCCTCAATTTTGCATTTATACAAAAAAGAACAAAACGAAAATTGTTATGGACTAATAAGATAAACTAAGAAAACCTGTTCTTTAGCAGGAAAAGCTGTTAAGTTACAGTATGTTCCATTAAACACTGTTGAAAGGCTCTGAGGAGTTTATAGACCCAATGGTGTAGTTTGCACATCAAGGTTAGCTGTGTATAATGACTTACTGTGAACAGGCAGCATCTTATGCATGCTGGACAATCACTCATGCTTCATTGAAGCTTGGCTTGTCATTAGATCTGAACCTAAGATCTATGATTCTCCTGAACAAACTATGATGAACAAGGCTTCACGAGTGTTGTTTGCTTGGGAGAAAATACCATGATCCCAGGTATAGATGTAATGATAATCCATGTTTCATAACTTGTTGCTCCTGCTTGCTGCAAGGGAGGAACTAAGCAGGCAGTGATGAGGTAGCATGCACTAACATGTCACTCAATCACTGTTATGTCCAGGGTCAGGAACCTTGGCCCTCTAAATGTTGTTGCACTCCAACTACCATCAGCCCCAGCCAACACAACCAATGGTCAAGGATGATGAGAACTGAGATGCACAATTAACTTTGGCTTATCAGGACATGCAAATTGGGTTACTTAATGTGTTTCTTACAGACAATGAAAGCAAAGAAACCTTATTTGGGTTTCCTTCACAAAGTCTTCACATCAGTTGCCATATACCCAAGGACTGGATGCTGCCCAAGTAACAAAACCCTGCTGCCTCCCTCATGCCCTACTTGCGAGCTTTTCAGAGGTATCTGTTTCTGAAGCTGTTCCTGTCTAATTTAGTTATCAAATGTTTGCTGAGATGCCACCACTTTTGAATTATTCCTTCAAAAGTTAGCAATGGTTCCTTCTCAGCTCACACTGTTGTTTTACACTATATGAAAGAAAAAAGGTTACTCCAGTTCTACTTACATCTTCCAACAGATCTTCTGGCAAGCTAATTCGAATGGATCCCAGCATGCAATCCTCCATAATCTGTGTGCCATTTCCTTCTCCAGATGGCCCCAACTCTAATGGGTCGGTGAGCATGTGATCCAAAGAATCCATTGTTCATGCCCTAATGAAACCCTAGAACAAAAAGAAACTTACTGTAACCAAGAAGCTATTTTCACAATTCCACTATAAGCAGATTTAATATTAAACAAAATATATTTAATTATTGTTACAGACCAACTCAGTTGGCACCTATTTGAAAATCATGTTTGTGTGTGTAGCTCTTACTGCTCTTGGAAAAGATAGCCCAGTTTAACACTTCACACTTTAAAACATACTGTTCTACTACAGTATAGTATAGTTCGTTCTCTGTCCCTCTCTACAAAAGCTCTTGCAAAAAAAAGCTCAGATGTGCTTACCAGGCAGTAGAAAAAGAAGCCTTGCTGAATTCCTCAGGATTTGTGTGTGGTGGAAGGAAAGTAAAAACATAATAGACAAAGTGTGAACTGCTGCCAGAGAATGCCTGGTCAACAGGAGGTTACAGGTAACCAAGGGAGATGTGTTTTTTGCAAGCCTGTTCTATGATTGAGTAAATAAAAGGTGTAACTATTTATTATAGAACAGCTTCTAAAGAATTACGTCTATGCATACAGAACAATTTCTGTGTCACAACAACATTTAACTGAAATAATAAAAATACATTACTATTTGGCAAAAGAATGTAATTCATGTTCGAAAATAATTATAGTATCATGTCTTGAGGAATTACTAAAAAGGAAAGTTCATTACTTGCAATGGTGATATTTACCTTTTATTTGAAGAACACACAGCTTCTCCAGCTAGGGACTTGGAACATCAGTTACAGAGGATGGAAGCAGACATATAGCTGCCATCTGAAATATATTGGTCCTGAGAAAAAGATTTATTCTCAAATGAACAAGAGTAACATTTAAAACAGTGTATTTTATTAATTGAATACTGCCAAACCAAACAAATTTCCACTGAGTGGTGGGTTTTTTTAGTGCCCCGTTACAAAAACAATTTATCAAAATGAGTATACCTCACTTATCTTTTGACAGAAATTCAGACAATAAAAAATGAAGTCTGTATTCACTTCACCAAATTTTTGAAGAAAAAAGGGAGGGGGAACCAGAAATTTATCTGCTATGCCAGCAATAAAAATTGCAACACACTTCTAGTCAAACAGAGAATTTGCACTTAAGCTCCAGAAGAACATTTGGTTCCCCACATTGCTGGGGTTCTTGTTGCCATTTGGCTAGTCTTGGGTAACATTGGTCAGTCTAGGTTAACGTTCATTAACTTGGGAACTCAATGAGAACAAGGCATTCAGTTTCTGTGTTTCTGTTTCTGTGGTCATGCATCTTTCTACTTTTATTAGGAAGAGTCACTGGCTCTATCTAAACCATGGTTTGCTCAACAAATCAAGAGTTGCCTCATAGTCAAGCACATAACCTACAGCTCATTTCACTAGCTTGTTTTCCAGCTGTTCGTACCTCGTGCAGCTTGGCAAGCATTGCAGTGGCGAAACAAACCAAGGTTCAATAAGGCTGTTTGGTTCACACATGACACCAAATGATGGTTAAAACAAGCCACAGTTCATAAAGCACCAACAAATCTTGGTTTCACATTGTGGTTTGCTGCCAAAAAGCAAAGCATGGCTAGTTTGACCAGTCTGCATATTTTGGAAATAATTTCATCAGGAAAGCAGCACACAAATAAACAGAGGATTAGAATGAGCAACATACACTATAATCAAATTAAACAACCAAGTGATAATTCATAAGGCCCCACAATAAAATACAAAAATAAAATACAGAGAAGCAAAAATAATGCATCTCCAAAATCTAGATCAATCTGTAACCAATTTTAAGCATTACAATCTTCTAATATAATATGCTGCCAAGTTACTAAGGAACAGATTTTAAGAGTTATGTTTAGCACAAATACTTATAAGAACTGTACGTGGTAAATTTCTGGTAATTTATTTATTACATTTATGTACCACCTTTTCCTTCAATGAGCTCAAGATTGTGTGCATGGTTCTCCCCCTTCCCATTTTATGCTCACAAAATCCCTGTGTGCTAGGTTAGGCTGCGAGACAGTAACAGGCCCAAGGTCACTCGATGAACTGCATGGCCAAGTGGAGATTCAAACCCTAGGCTCCCATGTCCTAGTCCAACACTCTAAACGTCACACAATCTGGGGTGGAAAATTTTTCAGAGCTGTATTTCTCCAAATAATGCTTTCCACTTCTTAACTTCATTAGTAACAATGAATGGAGCTTTGTTTATTTAATACAAATAAAACAGAAATGCTAAATTAGATCACTCTTCAAAACATTCCAAAATGTTCCGATGAAAAAATTACCCCAATTTTGTCATAATTTTTGTCTGGAAAACAGTCACCACTGCAAATTTCATTTTAGAAGAGGCATTCCCTCCTTCATGGGAGAGAGAACTTCCAAGATGATGCTAGGAAGATCTACATGCATGCATCGTACAAGGCACCCCACTTCCACTGATTCTACTGCAACCCTTCCACCAGCAGTTGAAGACTGCTTTATTCTGGCAGGCTCTTGGGAACAGACTGTTTTTAAAGGAAAGGGCTTTTAGTAGTACTGTTTCGACAATCTGCATTTTAATATATAAAAAAATTTGTCCAGTAGCACCTTAGAGGCCAACTTTCACGTGCATTTTAACAAACTTGGTTTTATATTGTTTTAATTCTCCTATAGTTTAATCACTTTTGAACTGTTACCTTTTATGTATTTTTAGCTTTCCATATTTCACCTGCCCTGCTTTAATTTGTATAAACCAACTTGAGCCCTGGTCTAGGAAAAAGTCAGGCTATAAATAATAACAACAACAATCCTTCATCTATGTTATATCCCCATCCTGTTTTGGAAGGTCACCGGACTCTCATAGGAGCAGCTTTTGGGAGCTGCATGGCTGGACAGTGGGAAGCGGGCATCCCAATTTTGCACAAATAGATGCGTCTTCAGCCAGCGCAAAAAAATAAAAAATAATAATTGTGGCCAACCCCCTAAAACACATGCTTCCTCACCTACCCACCTTTGGGAGAATTTCCCTCATGATACAAGCTTAGCCTGTCAGCTACACTGTTAATCCATTCCCACTGCCAACAATTTGATGAAGCAACAGTCTTTATTGTCTGCACAGCCAGATTAGGCTGTGCACCTTACAGGCTTGCACAGGCAAGAGCAGAGGCAGCCCCCTGCCCCCGAGGAACTTACACTCTTAAAAAAGGCGAGGAGGGGAGGCAAGGGGAGGGCCCACGAGCAAAGACAGTTCCCCCCCATGCACCTCATTCTTGCCCCCCCACAAACCCGCCTCCCTATCCTGCCCCTACCTTCCCCACATCCCCCCAGGTATATCAATTCGCGCCCCCTCCCCAAAGTTCTCAATGCCCCCCTCAAACTTTGACCCACAGGAGACCTTCAGCACCACACGCCCCTGCCCCGTTTGTTACCTCAGAGGCCTCTGAGGTGAGTAAGAGGATCCGGCCCCTCCGCGTTCCAAACAGACGCCCCCCCCCCTCGAACCCCCGCTCACCTGCACCCGGCTCAGGCATTCCGTTTCCAGGTCGAGGTGGTGGTAGTGGTGGTTGAGAGCGCATGCGCCGACGCCCGCGAGGCCTCCCCTTCCAGGCGCGCGCAACGTGGGCGCGCCCAAGCTTGAGCATTCCCTGCCTCCCGCGGAAGGAAGGAAAGGAACGAAGAAACGAAACGTCACGCATGCGCGCCGCCTCCTCCTCCTCCTCCAGACGGGCGAAAGCGCGCAGCCGCACTCGTCGTCGTCTTCTTCGCATGCGTGGCGGCGGTACGGCGCGCCTCGTGTTCCTTGTTTGCGTCTCTAGCGGCTGGAATGATTGAGAGCCCACTGATTGACGGCAGGGGCCTATTTCTGGGTCAGCGTGTCAGGTTGCAGCATATATGATCTATTTGGCTATTTTATTTCGAGCATTTCTTTTAGAGCATGTAGACTTCTTAGTGCATTTATGATTTTAATTTTTGTTTTAAACAGTTGTTTTTAGTGTTTTAACTGATAAATTTATTATTTTGTTGTAAACCGCTTTGAGGTTTCTGTTTTCACAGTCAATTTTATGATTGTAAAATTTTATATGTTTATGAATATATATAAACACACAGTGCTTTTTTCTGAGGTATGCAGGGGTATGCATACCCCTAAACATTTTGTGAATCTGTACTTTTGTTCATTTACTGTATTTATTTTTCCTGAACTATAAAATTGTGGTTTTCTTGAGTCAAAATGAGAGTACCCCTAAACATTTGGGGTGGGGGAAGCACTATATATACATACTACTCTTCAGCCTAAAAGGCTCCCAGAGTGGCTGACATCAATTAAAACAAAATGGTCCTGGAGGGTGGAATCAAACTCAGATGCTAGTTCTTCAACAGTTCTAAAAATGACTAGCTTGCATAGTTCAGAGGCAGGAGGTGCCTGTTGGAATGAGCCTTGCTTCCCATCTCCCCCACTGCAGCAGCCTGGTGGGATGGCTGCTGCCAGGTGACAGTTGAAGGAAAGGAGGCCTGATGGAGCTGGCCAATCCTATGATGGGAAGTCTGATGAACACCTTGCAGAGGGGTTTAATCAAGTGCTGCTGATCTTAACAGCAAAAGCGGCTCGTAGCACCTTGAAGTCGGGCTCCAGTCTAAAAGCTGATGGCTGTGCTATGTAATGAATTTGTTAACATGCTACAAGGCTCTTTGGAGCTTGATGGAGCTTCCTTCTGGGTAAGGGCATACAACGGCAGCCTCAACCCAGGATGCGCACATATTTAGAAGTAAGGCTCATTTCTCTATCTGGGTAGCTGACATTCAGCAGTAGAATGGTTCTGAAAATGGAGGTTCCAAACAGGTGTAACTCTGAAGATACATTTAGTCAAGTCTGCATGGTATGTTTTGCTTTCCCGGGGGTGGGATGAGGGAACAGAAGTTGTAGTTTTATTTTTATGTGTATTCTAGCCTTGTAATCTGCATTGTGTCAATAGAGTATGTGGTATAGTGGTAAGAGTGCTGGACTAGGACCTGAAGGAAAGGTTTGATAAGAATGTAATAAAATTAAGTCCCATAGAGCTCAGTGGGGATTACTTTTTAATGAACATCAAATGTGTCATGGGATGAGATTGAATGCCTTCCTATTGTACTAGGATATATTTCATTTGATGCCTAGCTTATCCTTATCTGCTCTTGGAAGAAGTGTTTTGTGTTTCTAGGCAAGAATGTAGCAATGGAATGAAGCCTTTTTGTTTTGCAAAAGAGGCAGAAATTCAAAAGATGTAGGTTTCTCCAGTATGGAGATCCAGTGGGCAAAGCTTGCCTTGCTGAATTTCTGCCTGTTACAAAGGTACAGGAGGAGCTTGTGGGCTATGGCCAATGTTAGCCCTACACAGAGTAGACCCATTGAAATTAATGAAACTAAGCCCATTAACTTCAGTTTAAAAAAAATGGTAACAGACCCATGAACGGTTAAGTCCAGTCAAAGGCGACTATGGGGTTGCGGCGCTCATCTCGCTTTCAGGCTGAGGGAGCTGGCATTTGTCCACAGACAGCTTTCTGGGTCATGTAGCCAGCATGACTAAACCGTTTCTGGAGCAATGGAACACTGAGATGGAAACCAGAGCACACGGAAACGCCGCTTACCTTCCCGCTGCAGCAGTACCTATTTATCTACTTGCACTGGTGTGCTTTCGAACTGCTAGGTTGGCAGGAGCTGGGACAGAGCAATGGGAGCTCACCGTGTTGCTTGGATTCGAACAACCTTCCAATTGGAGAGCCCAAGGGGCTCAGTGGTTTAGACCACAGTGCCACCCGCGTCCCTAGAAAACTTTTGCCATGATTCGGATTTGAACTGAGGTGAAGGGCCGTGATCGTATAGTGGTTAGTACTCTGCGTTGTAACTTCAGTAGATCAACTCTGAGTGGAACAAACAACTCTGTATATTTTTACATCAAGTAAAATGGTGGAGGGACTTCTGACTGTTTCCTCCCCAACACACAATTTATTATTTCTATAGCCCTATCAGGAAATTACAATGCATACAAATAAACAGGAGCCAAGGCTGATTTTTCTTTTCTGGCACTGTTCATGTATTTTTGACAACTGCAGAGCACCGAGAAAAGCAGCAGTTAAGGCTTGTCACATCACTGAATGTTTATACTGAAACAAGTTTTGCCTGCTGATTCTGCCGATTTATGCAGCTGTGCCAATAAAGGCACAGGGATCCTCCTATTAAATTCTACTCTGAAATACACAGGTTCAAACACAGCTCTGAAACTACTAGACTGCTTTAACACATTTCCCATGCATAAAATGTTAGCTGTTCTAATTCCTGTCATGAGGGAATGTATGCATGAGCAAAATAAGCGAAAAGACCGTGCGGACGGATCCTCTGTTTACTTAGAAGTAAGTCCTACTGAGTTCAGCTGGGGCTTACTTCCAAGAAATCAGGTGCAGCGCTGCAGTCTCATGAAGAGTGAGCATCGATGCCTGCAGTGCATGGGGCATCCCCAAACTATAACCCCCGGATTCCCAGGTATATAAAAAAGAGGTGAAGATTTAAAAAAATCACACTGTTAACCCAGGGCAGATAAAGTTCCTTATTATAACCATATTGCAGCAGGCGTGACTGGTAAGAATGTGAGTTATGCTAGCCCTGCAAAGTAACACTAGCAACAAATCAGTATAGTTTATATGTAAAGGGGCGGGGATTTCTTTTTACACCTGGGAAGGTAGTGCAAGAATATTAGCATGCTACACCAGTCACTGAGTGTACAATGAACATAACACTACTAAACAAGACTAGACCAGCACATTGGAGTAACTTGTGCTAGGTTCTTCTTTCATTAAATGTTGTGATTTTACTGCCCAGCTTTTAGCAGTTTTAAAGAAGAAAAGGACTTTGGGTTGTATCTAACAAAGTTGGTCCCTGTTTGTATTTCCACTCGTGCAGTGGATTCCCCGCCTCTCCTCTGTTTGCCCCCTTGCAGATCCAGTTCACATATCTGTTCAGTTACATTGGTCACCACAATCCTTGTTACTTTGTGGTGTACACCTACCTAGTGGTGTAGGTGAAAAGACAAAGAACAAGAAGTTTCTGCCTTGCAATAATGTAACATTGTTCTGCTTGTAGAAACAACTTGGAAGAGCCTTGCATTCCCTTTCTGTTTAGGGTTTATAATTTAGTATGTTTGTGAGGTCTAGTGAACACATTCTGCTTTGCCAAATCACAGAGCACCTACTTGATCGATGTGGTGATCGCTGTACATCTTTCCAGAGTGGCTAACTCGAACTAATAAAGGTAGCCATGTGGGTTTTTTAAAGACAACAATATTGTTTTTCATGGAATCAAGGTGTGGAGCGTTTGCCATTTATTGAGGAAGGCATCTCCCTCCCTCCTTCCCTGCTCCTGTCTGCATTATATGTATGTCCATTTCACTGGAATTAATTGGATTTTCTTCCAAGTAATAGGTTTATGACTGAGGTGCCAGGCTGATTTTGTGATGGCTGAGATGGCCCGAACAACTAATTTTCCTATTTAAACGACTTAACACTTCAAAACGAAAGGATGAAGGTGCTCCATATACAATTCATCACAGCACCAGAGGGTTGAAGAAGCCTGGAATAAAAGCAGTGTATTACACAGCGGCACTCCAGGGTAGTATATATCTCCCAACAGTAGTAAAAAGAAATCTGCAGCTTCTGTTTGTCCTAATATTGCTGTTGAAATGATACCTCCCAATTGGTTTCAAAAGCAGACAGACTCCTGAATGGGGCCAGGACGCAAATAAAGTGCCTTAAAGAAACAGCTTCTCCTTTATCTGGTCCCAAACTTTATCCTTGTCTCACCTGGAATGCCTCTTGTACCACAAGCAGCAGTGAAATGAAAGTGGAGGGGGACCCACAAGATCAGAACAGCTCTCTTGCACAACCGCATGAATCTCAATAATATGCCTTTCACAAGGGATGTTCCCATTGGATGCCCCAGGCGTATTCAGTCAGGCAGCTATTGTTGTTTTTAATGTCTTTTGTTGCTGCCCTGAAATAGCGGTTTGCTGTCTTCTTGTTCATTTTCCTGAGTGCAAGGCTGGTCATTTTATGAAACAGCCCAGTTATTTGCAGTTTTTATACAGGGTGGGAGATGAATGAATGAAATATTTCAGGCAGCAGAAATACAATATCTCCAGCTACTCTGAACTGAAGGTTGGGGATTTATCATCCAATACTGTGAAGTAAAGGGGTCTCTCCAACAGTAACTGTATAGAAGGAACAAAGTTCAAAGCAGCTCTTTTAATAAAATGCACTTAGGTTTCAAACCCCAGCCCTGATACAAGTTAGTAACGTATACAATGAAAGCTGCTGGACACATTAAAACATCACTGAGCCTTTTTATTCTTGTTTACTAGGGAAAAGGAATCTTCCCCCTTGTACAGAAGGAACACAGTCAACAAGGTGTAGGTTGAAACTCAGTGTTACCTTAAATGCTCCTGTGATTTGAATAGGTTTGAGACTTGGGAGGGCTCCAAGATAGCTTCCTTCATACTCTCCAGAACTGAGTACCAGGACAGTGCAGACGGCATGTAAACAGTTCACAAGGTTCCAAAAATAAAAATTTTAAAAAAAGAAAAGAAAAATAACTTAACTGCTTCTGCACAGCTTCACAGTTTCACTGTCCCAACTGTCCCATATGCTGTGGGAAACAATGGTCAGTAATTGCTCCTTTCCTTTCAGGCAATTTTCCTATTTATTTCTCTCCCCCCCCCCCCCCGCCCCTTCCTATGCTGGTATATTCCTTTCGTCCATGGCTACTTAAGAAATTAAGCCAAAAGAAATGTAATTAGATACTGAGACAGACTGCTTTTTAAAATTGCAGGTATGAAACACATATGCCAGCAGTTACGTGTTCAGCAAACCTTTCATTGTTGTGTAGGCTTCAACAAATGAAAAATAAGGGTACCCCTGGAATAAATTAAAAAAGGGGGGGTCCAGAAGAATCTTAGTTTCCATTTTGTTTTACATTATTCTTTGTTCAAGAGCTCCAGGAGTTGCTGGCATCCTAACGGCTGTGAGCAGCTTTAGGTATCATCTAAACCTGAAATTCTGCGAATTCACCATGAGACGAGGAACTTCAAGTTATACAAACAAACTTGTTAAAACATCTCTTAGTGCCTCAAACATTCAGGATTATGAATCTAAAAAGTCAGCAGATTCCGCTGGATCTCCTCCTTTCTCTGCCACAAAGGAGAATTCACGGCTTTTCCGTGTGCACATCACTGCTTCCATTGCCATTGGTTGTGGTGGTTATGATGTATTGCGTCGTTTGCTGCTGATTTGCCATTTGTGATTCCAAGGAGTCAGAATGTGTTGATGGCTGAGACAGACCCACTTCTATGCTACTGGAAAGTGAGAGGTTTGGCTTTACATCCAAGTCAGATTGACCTTCAGCTAATACGTAATGTGTCTACAGGAAAAGAAACCAACATAGGTTATCCTGTTTTTAATATTTTTCTCTCATATTCTCAACAACTTATTTTTGCCTCAACTTTGGTTGTTGTATGTTATGAATACACAAAAAATATAGGTTAAGTCAATAAAAGTAGGAACTGTAAAATAACCTGGTGTTTGCTGCACCCTGTGGCACACAGGTGATTTATTATTTAGAGCAGGTCTTCGAGCTGGGTTAGTTATTCCTTAAATGTTCCTTGATACAGTAATCCCTCATCTTACATGCATCCGACTTGCCTGATTTCAACCATAAGTAGCTGAAGGTGGGCTGGCTGAAACTGCACAAGTCCCAAGCAAGGCGGAGAGCCGAAAAGCTCGTTTCACACCAGGTCCACTAGGGGCTACCTGGTGTGAAAATGGCTTTTAAGTGCTCCACCTTGCTTGCTGGGCAAGGCCCACTCAGCACACTGACTGCGAAGGCTCTGGGATGCTCTCACAAGTTAATGTGAGCATCCCTAGACTTCCAGGGCCAGTGTGCTGAGAGGGCCTTGCCCGCAAACAAACCCAAGAGCTAAAAAGCACACCTGGTGCTAAAAGAACTGTTAAGTTCTTGACCTTGTTTGCTGGGCAAGGGCTGCTTGGTGTGCCAGCTCTGGGAGTGCCGGGGATGTTTTAACTATACGCCATTTTCACAAACACATAAACCTTTGAACCAAGATGAGGGATTAGCATATATAAAGGGACGAATTAATATTTCTAAAATAGCAGATTTCTAAAATAACTGACTCATTCTGCTAAGCATATATGTGATCTGACTTTGCCAGAATAAGATGCAATTTTACTCTTAGGCACTCTCAGTCCCCACATCCATAATATGGGATTAATCCTGGAACATTTAGAAAAAGCCCTGTGCAATAGCTTCCAGTTGTTATTATTACCAAGAATTTTGAATGTTTCTTTGACCACCCATAATAATGCTGCTTAGGATGTATGCAACATATTTCAAATGTTCAAAGTGCTTTCCTTATATTTCCTCAGTCATCTTACCTGGGCGACTGTTTTCACTTGCCCTGTGTTCACTGTAGTGACAGGAGTTCCTACGGCTGCCTCTGCAATCACATACTGGCCCTGTGGGAGGGTCATCATCTGAATATCAGAGGCTAGAGGGGAAAATGCAGAAGATAAAGAAATAGAGTTAAGATGTAGTCCTAACCCCACTGAATTTAGCCCCAGGCCTGCTCCCATATAAGGAGGGCAGGACTCTCACTTAAACACCATCAATACAAAAAAACATTCAGAAGGTCAAAGTAAGCCTTGTGGGTTTACCTGAAGCTCGCTGAAGTCTACATTTCAGCCTGTGGCTTTTAAATATAAATATATTGAGAATATCAAGTCTGAAAACACATGGCTCTAGCATCTGTATGCTACAAGTACATTTAAAAAACAAAAGGTGCCTTCTGAGATCTCTGTAAACTCTTTTTGTGACTTGTCAGAGCTAAACCTGGGACCGCCTAGCTTAACCCCTCCAGCCCTAATTGTGATTTTTTTACAATTTATGGATGAAATTGAAGTATCATTGGCCTTCTAATAAAGGAAGCAAGGAAAATGTGCCTCCCCACCCTCTCTTGTAGTGGTGTATTAACATAAGCATCTTGTGATGCTTACAAAATTTTATCAGCTGCGTGATGCTATGAACATTGTTTTCAGTTTACACAACACCCTACTCAAAGCAATGCAATTAGAACAAGAAGTTGGCCTGCTTGTATAAGATGTCAGAAAATGTATGGCTTGTAGCTCAACCTGGAAAATAAAAGACTTGGACATGTAATACAAAGAAGCCTTACAGCTGCTGCTGTTCTTTAAGGGGCTTCTCAACCATTATTTATTAAATCACAGCTTGGAAACTGCGAATGAGGTGCAGGCGCTTTTCCAACACCTCTGAGAGCAAGCGGTAGCAGAGCCTTTTTGCATACTTACGATAGCTGCGGAATGAGTTCCATGAACTGGGAAGATATGCTTGCTGGACCGAAGAACCTTGCTGTGATTGGAGAGTTTGGCTTTGTGACGAGCTGGTTGCCTGCATCTGGGAAGGGCTGAGCTCCTGCTGAGATGGTTGGGATGAAGGACTCAAGGGCTGACTTCCCACCTGGAATAACAGAAGTGTCAGTTGCAGCATAGATCTTCAGGATCTCAATACTGTATTAGTTACACTACCTCCACTTGAAAGGTCCTGTCACTAATCTTTTCAATCAGTGAAAAGCAACAACACAAGGCAAGACAAAAGTTATGAATATCGCACTTTTCACCTACAGCAAGTTACAGCAACAACTTTCCCATAAGCGGTGACTTAATCTACTTTCACAACTGAACTACGAACACCACCTGTTGTTTCAGTGCTTTTGCCTTGGAACTAATAAACACAGTTTAGGCCAATACATGCATACCTCATATTGTGCTTTGCATTACCACACTTCACAGGTGCTGTCCCTTACAAGGGCGCAGGTTGTAGCTGTAGGCAGCCTGGCTCCCTGCTACCACCACTGCCCCTCTTCTGGCCATAAGAATAGAGCTCGCTAGGGCTGGAGATGGGTTTTTCCGCTCCCACCTCTGCAGCCAGGGGGTGCTGGCTTAATAGACTACAGTATAGTGTGCCTTTTATGTGAACTGGGAAGCAAAAATTTAAAAAGGGTGGCTCGCTTTATTGCGATACTTGCTTTATTGCGGTGGTCTGGAACTGAGCCTGCAATATCTCCGAGGTATGCCTTTACACAGTTCTAATTTATAAACACTGGTTTGGGGTGTAAAGCAAAACAAAAAAACCCTCAGCCAAAGCAGCATTTAAGGGCTTTTCATTGTTTTTCTCACAAAAAGGGTGATAAAAAGCAACTACAGCCTGTCCTAAAGGTAAAGGTACCCCTGACCATTGGGTCCAGTTGTGGCCGGCTCTGGGGTTGCGGCGCTCATCTCGCTTTATTGGCCGAGGGAGCCAGCGTACAGCTTCCGGGTCATGTGGCCAGCATGACTAAGCCGCTCCTGGCGAACCAGAGCAGCGCACGGAAACGCCGTTTACCTTCCCGCTGGAGCGGTACCTATTTATCTACTTGTACTTTGACGTGTTTTCAAACTGCTAGGTTGGCAGGAGCAAAGACCGAGCAACAGGAGCTCACCCCATCGCGGGGATTCGAACCGCCGACCTTCTGATCGGCAAGTCCTAGGCTCTTTGGTTTAACCCACAGTGCCACCCATGTCCCTACACAGCCTGTCCTACTTATCAATAATTGCAACAGATTTAGCAAAAAGGGAGAGTGTCTGTATGTACACACTGAACGCATTAACACAGCATGGCTTCAGCCTGGAGGATAGGACCAGCGCTGCTTTGCTTCAGTGAATGGAGCCCCTCTGAGCATTATTACATCCTCAAACCTCTATAACAGCTGCCTCCCCCCCCCCGCCCATTTTCATCAGACAGACCGACGAAGGCAGAAGCTAAAATAAAGAATTTTAACATTTCTGTTTCGTTAGTCACTGTAAGAAATAATGTATATATGGCTGACCTGTGAAGATGCTGGGGCTGTTGGGCTTGATTCAGTGACCTGGATATGCTGCACTTGGATGGCATGCTGGGCGTATGTCTGAGTGTCCTGCAACTGCCCGACGTCCACTGTGGAATGTTGAGACTGGTGGGGTGAGGTAGCCTGGGAGGAAAGAAACATAAAAGCACAACTCCATCCTGTAAATGTTTGATGTCCTATTGTGTTCTAATTTGTTGGAAGCCGCCCAGAGTGGCTGGGGTAACCCAGCCAGATGAGTGGCATCATCGTCATCATCATATATGATGGGACTGTGGCTGCATTTAGTTCAGAATTGTTACTCCTTTTACTCCAGGGTCTGGATTCACATGCTATTGGGGCTGGGGCACAATTATAGCTTCCCTGTAGCTTTATCCCACACTGGTCTGGTAATGTAAGAACACAGAAACTATTTGAAAGATGCAGGAGTGAACAATACAGTGGTACCTCAGGTTAAGAACTTAATTCGTTCTGGAGGTCCGTTCTTAACCTGAGGTACCACTTTAGCTAATGGGGCCTCCCACTGCCGCCACCACGCAATTTCTGTTCTCATCCTGAAGCAAAGTTCTTAACCCGAGGTACTACTGCTGGGTTAGCGGAGTCTGTAACCTGAAGCGTCTGTAACCTGAAGCGTATGCAACTCGAGGTACCACTGTACATTGAGGATTAGGGTTCCTTCTGCATAAGTCTATTGGCCCGCCATGGCAGGTAGCCGAAACGAATGAAATAAAAGCCTTCCAGATGGTAATATTTAGTCTTGTTTCCCAAAAGTAGTCAGCAAGATGGGAAGGAACTACAGCGTAATGGCAGAGCACACCCTTTGCCTGCAGAAGGGCTGAGGTCCAATCCCTGGCATCTCTGGTTAGAAGGGTGCAATACTGCATAGCAGGACTGGGAAACTTCTGCTTGAGACCTTGGAGAGACGTTACCAATCAGAGCGGACAGTGCTGGGATAGATGGCCTGCTTCAGTATAACCCAGGCTGACAAGCCACTGAGTATCTCACAAACGGCCCCCAAGATTGTAGTGCCTGGGGCTGAAAATCCAAATGATGGCAAAAATAAACTAAATAACAATTTGCTGACCTTGAGAGTACTTCCGAAACCAGCCACCTAAGCAGGCCACATTGCCCTGCCTAATGCTAGGGCTGCCCTTACTGTCCTCTTGTGATTCTCATGTGCTTTCTCATTCATCTGTTATGGGAACAGTGTGCAATCTTGTCTTGAGGCAGCAGCAACCACACTGCTACCATAATGTAACTAATGTCAGGCCTAATGCCTTGGACATAGTGCCTCTAGAGGCTAACATGATACGAATATATCAAGTAATAATGAGCCATCACTGGTCTAGCAGGGCAGGGTTGCTGATTAATAAACAATTTAAAAAAAAAATCAAACTCTCCACTTAAAGCTAAACAAGAAATTTACCACCAACAGGAGGTAATTATCTTGATTTGTTCATGTATCTGAAAATGCTTTTAACATTTTGATTAGGTGTAGAATCTTACACCAGGGAAACAGAAAACATTTCTAGAATATTACTTGCTAAACAAAGCCTAATTAATTTTAGCCATTTAATGAGAAATAACCACAAAGGAAATGCAAGACTGCAATAAGATGGACTCAATCAATGTTCAGATTGATTCAACAATAGCACTGTTTAGCCAGTTATCAGCGGCAACTAAAATTATAGTGCTGAAAAGATTGTTTGCTCTGCATTTTCAAATCTATACATCTCATGCCTTTTGCAGCCTACCTGAAAGGCTGACAAGTAATTATAATTTATTTCATAGTTCACTCTCCCATTAACCATGCAAGGTGATTTCTCCCCTGCCTAATAGTCACTGAGTATTTTGTTTTTACATTGTCAATTCCATCCCTCCAAAGCAGAGGCCAAACTTTACCTCCTAACGTGCACTATGCCCAGTGCTCACTGCCACCATTAATCTAATCTGATCTGTCTCCCACCCTTTTGCCAAGGAGCTTGTGCATGGCATTTTCCTTGCATTTAAAAAAAATCTTCACTAGAAGCCTGTTAGGCCGAGAGAGAGCGATAGGTTCAAGTACACTTGGGGAGTTTCATGACTGAGCAAATATTTGAATCCAGATCTCCCTGGCCCAAGTCCAATACGGTATCCATTACACCCAACTGGTGGGCAATTCATGCATCTTCCCCAACCCTCTGGTGGACCTTTCTTCCCTAGTTCATCTTCAGGTGATGGTCAGTTTTCTCAAGAGTGCC
Organism: Podarcis filfolensis; assembly: GCF_964270895.1. Classification (NCBI taxonomy): domain Eukaryota; kingdom Metazoa; phylum Chordata; class Lepidosauria; order Squamata; family Lacertidae; genus Podarcis; species Podarcis filfolensis. Next base: position 17,528,651 of record NC_139618.1, on the reverse strand, counting down.
TCTGAGACAGAGGCACAGTAGAGGCGTCCATGACACTGAGAAAGACAAAAGCAAACCAGACAGAACACTCACCGGAGCCACTTGCACAACCTGTAGTATGTGTTGAGGCTGCTGCAAGCCGGGGATGTACTGGATTCGCTGGAAATCGCCCTGCGGAGTTCTGTAGTCGGTGGTCAGTGTCTGCGACAGTTCTGTCATGGCTTGGGTCAGTAAATCTGTTGTCTGAAGAAGGGGAAGATAGGCAGAGGGATAGACAGGTGAACACTTGGCAACCTGGTAATTATTTCATTGCACAGGACATAACTAACAGAAACCTATAACTGAATAGTTAAAAGAAAACCTTACACACAGCTTCCCTCTACCCCAATGGTGAGGCCTAGGCTATGCGGATGACAGTGTGCCACAATCAGAAGAGGTATGCTAGAAAAATGGGCCTACTCAGCAAACATCCCCAGGTGTCTTCTGCAAAAGACCCTAAGCCACATTCTGTAGGGCATGGGTGAGGAACCTCTAGCCTGTGGGTCAAATATGGCCTTCCAGGCCTTTGTCTAAATCAGTGGTTCCCAGCCTTTTTTGGCCATGCCCCACCTAAGCTTCTCTAAAATCCTGATGTCCTCCCTCCCCCCATGACATATAATTCTTATTATTCAAAAAGTGAATTCCTATTCATGTGGAGGAAGCCAAAAAGGCTATTAACTGTTAATAACTCATTCTCGAATTGCCCCCCTTAAAAATCAAATTGCCCCCCTGTGGGGGGATGCCCCACGTTGGGAACCACAGATCTAAATCCTTTACACTCTCCACAGGCCACCCCCTTACAGTCCCAGCTTCTCGCACTCTTAAGATATTTGCTTGTCTGGATGGAAAACAGAGAGGGGTGCGTGGGTAGAAACAAGCTTCCTGTACAAAGGTTAATTTTACATCTTTTGCTCTGCCTGCTTTCGCACCTGGTCCTGCCCTCCTCTAGCATGTGGCACTCAGAAGGCTGCCCAGAAGGGAATGCGAGTAAAGTTCCATCTGCAGGGCAATGGTTTCCAAATTTCCTGCTCTCAAGGAACCACTTTTCACATTCATCAGTCTGCTAAGAAACATCTGATGTGGGAGAGCCTAATTCATATTTTGTGGGAGACTGGATTACTGTATCACGCTCCACTTCAGGCAGCCTTTAGAGTTCTCAGAAAACCCAACATGGGACTTGTGCACTCCCCTGCTCCCCTTCTTCATGCATGAGAGGAGGCTGAAAGTGTCAACTTTCATTTTTGAAGTACCTATGGTTTCCCATTATGTCAGACTCAGGGAACTGTGGTTTGTTCTAACTGTGCTTAATTAAAACAAACCAGGATGTCACACTGTGATATGATACCTTGGTTTGTTTTAACTAGTCACAAAGAACCATGGTTTGTCATTTGGTCGGAACTGGGCCATAATCTTCTGGAATTTCCCAATGGTTCTATGATAGCTCTACTTCTTTACATAATTTTGTTATGTACCTTCAAATACTTACCACAACGGTCTCCCCAGCAGTGCTGTCAGAAGTTAATACTGCAGGGGTAGCACTGATTACAGCTGTTGTCAACGGAACATGTATCGTGTTAGTTGGAATCTGGGCAAACTCAGGGTGTTTCTTGCGAATGTGTTGCACCATCTTGGTCTGTGGAGAGGTGGAAAGTAGATAGGGACAGGATAGTTTGATGATGGTGATGATGAAGAATTAAATTCCTATACCACCTTCAAATCAGTACTGACCACTGAGTGGTCACTTTGCACAAGTGGCTTGGTTAGTAGCACGCCTTCCATTGTTTTTTATTTATGGGATTTATGGGATTTATAAACCCGCTCTTTGCCAGATGGTACCTGGGTGGCATACAACTGAAAATGATTAGCTATTCAGCACTGTGAATAAAAAGCTATGGCACCTAGGTACAAGGCCAGTCTCTATAATCTAGCCATTAAACCATTCCTGAAAAGGAACAATACGGCTGCAGTGCAACCTACTAATTGCAGGTGCATCACTGCATAGAACAGCTATGTGTGTGACAACTGGTGATATCTACTCTTCCTTAGTGCCTGGATGTGTGACTTGCTCTGGAAGGATGCAAATGGGATGCCCTTAAGAGGTGCCTGTCTAAAGAGGGCACTTGTATAGCAAGCTAATGCCTAAACAGGATCCTTAGTAGTAAAAGCACTAGTTAGTGAGGTGAGCATCACAATCGCGATGCAAAACCAAGGAAGTATCTGATCTGAGAGTCATGACTACCAATCCCCTAGTCTAGTCCACCATTTAATGAATGAGGTACATTTAGGCATCTCTAGTGCTTGATAACATGATACGAGAATAGACATACTGCATCTATACATTAAAACCTGTTATTGCTGAAAACACCCACGAGCAGGACACACATTTGGATGGAGTGATAGTCCCACAGTACCTTGCTGCTGTACTGCTTGGAACAGTGAGGACAGCAAACTGGCGGCGTTGCTATTGTGCCCGTCAGCTGGGTGTGTGTGCTTAGCATGGGATCTGGCTCTCCTGGGCCTGCTGGACGTAGCTTTCGGATGCTCGGAGGGAGCTCAGCACCTGGGTGGTTTTTCAGGATGTGGGCTTTGCGTTTGCTGGCGCTCTTGTAAACCTGTGAGATGAAGACTTGGACCATGAATAAATAACGCTCTGCTGAAAGCAGGCATCTATCTCCAACCACACAATATGCAATCCTCTGTAATAAACATTCTCAGCAGCTGAGTGCTGTAGATGCATGGTTTTCTTATATGCATACAACTCACATATGCAGGTTTTGATTGTTAACTGTGTTACAGAGCTATAAAGCCCAGGGATGGGAAACCTGTGGAGGCTCTCCAGATGTTGCTGGACTACAACTCCCACCATTCCTGACCATTGGCCCTGCTGGCTGGGGCTGATGGGAGCTGAAGTCCAGCAACATCCAAGGGCCACAGGTGTCCCATCACTGAGCCTTTCATCTGGCGTTCTGCATCACTATGCGAGATCACACATTTCTATGCCATATTAATGAATATAGAACAACTACCACATCAACATGAAAAAGTCAGTTAGCAAGCACTTGAAATGTAGTGTTCAAGCCCTGCTCAGGGAAGTTTTTAATATTTGATATTGTATTGTGTTTTGATTTGTTGGACGCCACCCAGAGTGGCTGGGGGAACCCAATTAGATGGGCATCAATCATATGGCTGGGGGAACCCAATCAGATGGGCAGCATATAAATTATCATAATCATCAATCTACCCTTTTACTATTGATAAATCTCTAGTATGCACCGATGCAGACTTTAGTTCTAGGATCCTACACAATATTTACTGATACAAACTTTATGGAGTACCTTACACAACAGAGCTTAGGTCCGTGACTGGTATTCTGAGCTTATTTGAATCCAATTCAGTTTTAGGAAATACTATGCTAGGTAAATATTTTCTCCTTAGTTCTCTCAGTTTTCCTGATTGTGCTCCCCTGCCCAACACTAGGTCAATCTTTCTGATTAACATGGATCGACTTTGACAAACATAGGCATTCAGTGTGAAACTATAGCTCATTCAAATCCTACAAATTCCAAGTGGGAAAATGACTTGTTGCTTGTTAAGAGTGAGACCCTTCTACACCACCTAACAGCACAATACAACAAACCTCCCAATTTGTAAAGCACATTGGAACCTCTTCTATGGAAATGTGCTATTTAGATCCCTGGAAGTAGTCTGTGAGCTCAGACCCAAACTTCTCTTCTTCAAGTGCTTTCCATTTAATTTATTAGAGTGGCAGAAATATTTTTTGGTCCTCTCCTCAACAGGAAAAGAAATGAATCAGAAAAGGGGGAAATTGCAAGATCTGTTACAGATTTATACATGGAGTATGATTCCATGCACGCACCAAGGGATAGGTGGGTTCATTTCATACCTTATCACAGTACTGACAGAAATAATCTCTGTTGGGCTTGATGATGGGCAATGTTAGCTCTGGCACCTCCTCTATTTTCATGTCTGGATGTCTCTTTGATAAATGATTCACCTAAGATGAAAAAGCAGCGGAATAAAAAATACGTTACAGCAAACAGCTAAACAGCTGGCTCATGTGGCCGTCACTGAAATGTTGAGAAGAAGTGTGGCCAGAGGGTCAGACTAGACCAAGGAGTCCCAGGTTCAAAACCCCACTCGGGTCATGAAGCTCACTGTGTGACTTGGGCCAAGCACCTCCCAGCTTAATCTACTGTTATAAAGATAAAATGTGTGTGTGTAGAACAATGCACATCACTGTTAAGCTTTCTGGAGGGAAGGCAGAGCAACAATGACATGAATAAATACATTTGGCTCAGTGCTACAGACCTATTCAGAAGTGCTAGATCAGTGTTTCCCATACTTGGGTCTCCAGCTGTTTTTGGACAATTCCCATCATTCCTGACTACCTAGGGATGATGGGAGTTGTAGTCCAAAAACAGCTGGAGGGCCAAGTTTGGGAACTACTGTGCCAGATCTATCTGTTGTTTAAGATGGTTAGCATTCATTTGCAGATAATATCAGCAATGAAACCAAGCTATCAAGCAGCCATTTAATAGACCTATTTCTATATCAGCAGGTTATGGAAAGGCAAACAAAATAGCACTAGAAGATATGTGCTCTGGTGAATGATCATGTTTTATTTTTTGCAGTCTTAAATTGTAAAACTGTAAGTCCCTGGTTTAAATCTCACCTCCCTCGCAAGAAAGCCTGAAGCCAAGCAGCCCTCTCTCATCTTCAGTCTCCCTCCTGACCTGATTTCCAAGGCTCTTGTAAAGATCATTGTGATTATGCATGTGAATCACTGTTAACTCCTTGGAAGGAACTGTATAAAAGCTAAGTGTTATTGTCACTAGTATGGGGACTGGAAAATGCTGAAAGCCTAGTCTGATTTACTTAAGTGCCTAAGAAAGATGTCGTGTGCTGCAGGCAGGGCCAACTCACACCACCAAACAGGAGCATTGTCAATAGAACTTGAGTGAATCAGTATGCTTAGCACATGCCCAAGCAGCTGTGTGATTTTTTTTCAACATGTGCTCAGCTTGTAACTCATCCTGCACTGTGCCACTGCAAAGCGTCTGAAAGCAAATGGGTGCTGGCACAGTAAGTCGTATGAGCTGAGCTGTCAGGTGGGCGCCTGCTGATGCAGCCATAGATCTGCTTCAGGCACCTACCAAAGCCACACAAGCCAGATTCACACTGCTCCAGCTTGTCCACACAGGTGTAATGTAATGTCTACACGCTGCTCAGCCATATCAAATCCACTGAGTTAGGGAAACACAAGTTCCCTGGCAGCATTTCCAAATAATTCCAAACTGGCTAATAAGCTAAGCACATGCTGGCAAAATTTACAGGGCCATAGAATGGTATCGGCCTGTCCAGAGAGGGCAAACACTTTTCCTGGACTTGTGGCAGCTGCTATACTCTTCTCTGCAAACTGTGGTGGCTCATATTACTCACTTGCTACTGCTACTACTAATAGTAGCTTTACGGACCACTGCATGCTGAATTTGCTGCCTGGTATGCATGCAAAGAGGCCCAATATTTGACAACCACTCTGACGAATGGGGAGAGTGTAGCACCTGAATCTGGGAGACCAGATCCTGCTCAGCTGAATGAATAAGTCTTTGAGCAGCCACCCACTGTTTCACAGGATAACATAGCATAGAATCACACATGCTAAACTGAGAGTACTTCCAGACTGTTGCTATTTTCAGCAAATTTAGGTTGCGCAATGAAAGGTGATCTGTGCTATAGCGCAATAAAGCCACTTCCCCAAAAGATCAGACTTTTTGTGATAAGGGAAGTGGCAGGAAAATGCATTGGAAAGCATGGAATAAAAGCACTTGCTTGGGCACATCATCTAAGCGCCACACAAACAAATCAGAATGAATGCTTGTTAAATAGCTGGTGTTGCCTAAGGTCCCTGAAAACAAATCAAGATGGTTGCTCAATAAAAAGGTTATTTAGAAGTGCCCTGAGTTCCTTGGAGGATAGGAATGTGATAAATGATATGGACAAGACTGAAGAAGTGAAAGAACAAAAGAACTTTCACTGACGGTGCAACAGTGAAGAGTGAGTCTGCACCACTGTGTTCCCTGCTCTAAATTTGCATGTGTATCTTAATAAATAACACAAGCTCACAGAGGTTTCTTGCCTAGTGAAACCAATTCCCAATAGGCAGAGATTGACTGGCTAAGACAGACTTCCTCAAACTTGGCCCTCCAGATGTTTTGAGACTACAATTCTCATCATCCCTGACCACTGGTCCTGCTAGCTAGGGATCATGGGAGTTGTAGGCCAAAAACATCTGGAGGACCAAGTTTGTGGAAGCCTGGGCTAAGATCTCAAGGGAAGCTGGAGCATAGTATTATAGAATTGTAGTGTTGGAAGGGACCCTAACCATCATCTAGTCCAGGCTTCTTCAAACTCAACCCTCCAGATGTTTTTGGCCTACAACTCCCATGATCCCTAGCTAGCAGGACCAGTGGTCAGGGATGATGGGAGCTGTAGTCTCAAAACATCTGGAGGGCCGAGTTTGAGAAAGCCTGATCTAGTCCATTCCCCTACAATGCAGGAACATGCAGCTGTCCCATACAAGGTTCAAACCTGCAACCATGCTTTTCAACCAGTGTGCATTGGCACCTTGGGGTGCCTTGAATGCTGGTCAGGGGTGCCGTGGGCAACACTGGCCTCTGTCTCTCTTTCCTTCTCTCCGTCCTCTGATGCCCTTTCACATCTCCGCCTTCCAAAGGCTTGTGCAGCTGTTTGTTGCAGCAGCCCTGGCTACAAACTCTGCAGGCAAATGGTGCCTCTGGGGCTGGCCAGGGGGTGCTGGTTGCCAGGAGCTGAGGCAGCCTCGGAGTAAGCAAGCAAGTGGGCAAGAAAGCCCAGCCAGCCAGTCCACCGGCCCTTGCTGTTGGGAATAGACATACAAGTCCCAGGCCCCCGTGGGGCAGTGTGGGGAGGTACCTCTCTTTGACGCTGGGGGTGCAGCTCAAGAGACCAGGGGTGGAAGCAGCGGATGCACAGAGGACTCCCAGGGAGAGGGAAGAGGAGAGGAGGCTGAGGGAACATTCCCCAAGGTGTGAGAGGCTGCTAGCTCTGCAGGGAAAGGGTGACATAACTGGGCTCCTGAGCCCCACAGGGGTGGCTGCAGAAAGAATGCAGTTGACCAAGGGAACCGTGGACTGAAAAAGTTTGAAAACCTCTGCTCTAACCAACTGAGCTATCCATGCAGCCCTTCCAGCATCCTCACACTAACCAGCATGCCTCGCCTCCGGAACCCCATCATGCACAGGCGGCACTTGAACATGAAGCTCTCATAGTCTGTGGAGGCTATCCGGGGCTTGAATGTTTTGGAGCGGCTAATTCGGTCGGCTTTCTTTGCTTCTCTTTCCGGATTGTGCATTCTCTGCATGTGCTCCCGAAGTTTGTCCTTTCTCTGAGAGGTGAGGGGTGGAAAAGGAAAATCACAATAATCAGATGGGGGAAATACTTACGCTTCCGAGTTACCTTCACGTTACTGTAAGACGACAGAATGTTGGGCAAATCACAGGGTCAAAAAATAAGGTCAGCAAAGCAGAGAAAGCACTTTGGCACTTGAGGTAAGGTTTTCTAATGCAGAAAATGGAAAACCTTTCCGGGAGTCACTGAAGTTGCTTGTTAACAGCACTGCTCACAACGAAAGAGAAGGAATTTTTCACCACTGTGGTCCTACCAGCATTTAGGCCCATTACAATAGGTCAACCTGATGCATCATGTACATTAAATTAATACTTTTCTTCCATGTTACTTGTGTGGCTGAGCACTAGTAAGTGCAAACTGAGATTCTTACTGTTATTACACAGCTCTATCAAGGTATCCCCTTCATGGATCACTGCTTTGTCGTGGCGAAGGGGCTTGAATAACTCCAAGAAGCTATGAGTTATGCCGTGCAGGGCCACCCAAGACGGACAGGTCATAGCCAAGAGTTTAGACTAAATGTGATCCACCTGGAGAAGGAACTGGCAATCCACTCCAGTATTTTGCCAAGAAAACTCCATGGACATAAAAAAGGAGAAGCTTTGAGAAGTAAGTGAGAGTTTCCAAAGCATGCTCTGGTTCATGGGGTCACAGAGAGTTGAACACAACTAAGATGACTAAACAAATCAAGGTATAGCGTGCTTTGCAGAGTGCCACAAGCTGAAAAGACACATTCCAGGCCCAGGGAATTTACAATTTAATGTTGATAACAAATGGAAACATTCCAGATTTCAGTTCACTGCCAGCAGGCCTAATTTCACACCAGAAAATCTCATCCTGGGTTGTAAACAGCCACTTACCCGGTCACTTCTGGCATTTAAGAAAAACCTCCAGGTTACTGGGCAGAAAAGATTTACAAAACTTGGTTATTTTCTTCCCTAGCACAGGCATGCGATGGCACGAGAGCATGTAAAAAATTTGTGTGGTATAGTGATTGCTACAGATTTGTTTGGAAGGCTGGTCTGATCTCATAAGCAGAAATTGTAACAGAAATATTATGTGGACTTGTGTACTATGCTGGAATAAAAAGGAAGGCATTTGTGACTCATTAGTTTGCAATATATTTCTAATGTGACTTTTCATGAGGAGCCACTTGCTCACACGTTGCTGAGGTAAAGCACTACCCACATGCTTTCATATGTGCACATTGCAAAAAAATGTTCACAGTGTGGGTTGGTGTGTGCCAAATTCAGCATGACTCTGTGTGCTGGCAGATTATGTCTGTTTGTGAAAAATCAGTTCTGGCGAGGAGAGAGAGAAAGCTGTCGCTCTGTCCCTGCCTGTAACAGCACATGCCAAACCTGTTGACCACATTACCTTGAACTGCTTGCCACACGTAGAGCACAGGAAGTCTTTGCGGTCCGAGTGCCGCAGCATGTGGAGTCGCAACTTGTCAGGGCGGCAGAAAGCCTTGTCGCATTCGGTGCACTGGTAAATCTTTTCTGAATGGAAGCTGCGTACATGTTTCTTCACCTGCGAGAGATTATCAATGGGGAAAACCAAAACGTTATCCCTCAAACATAACAGCAAATGGACCAACAGGCAATTCCACTTAGTGGCACTAGTGGGAGACTCTACTGCTGTTATTGCTCAAGTTTCTTCCTTTGCTGAGTATCCATCTGCACATAGTATTGTAAAAGAAACCTTGAACCATTCAAGAAAACACAATGCCAACTGATTTCTTTGCAATCCAGTTCTAAACAATTCTAAGCATCCAAGATACAAAGAAGGACAACTGTGAAGAGCTCTTTGGCCTTTTCCGGCAAAACACTGTATCTTTAAGTGGCAGGGTAGGGGTTGCTCACAGCACCCACAGGGAAGGGAAAGGAGCAATGTGAATGAATATTCACCTGTTTATTTGGGAAACAATGTGGCCTTGCTCAGAATAGTTTTTGACAACATCCAAAGTGTTGTGTCTACTACTGTAAGCAGAACACCATCCAATAAAAGGAAAGCATTTTACCAAACCAGCATCTTGGAATTATCATAATTAACAGAACAGGAATACCCAAATATGGTCCTCAGATGAACTTTATCTAGCTGCCAGTAGCCCCACCACATTTTAATCAAGATGTGTAAAAAAAAGTGCTCAAACTTTCATTTATTATGAAAACAAGTGAGACACTGTGTACTTCATACAACTAGTATACTGCAACTTATTCTTTGAACATTGTTGGAAAGGCACAGAGCAAATCAAATTCCTGAGGGGCTCTTTTCGCATACATAATTGCTCCTCAATCCCATCCCCACTGATGACCTCATACCATCTCAATGCACAAGTTCTCTTCCTATTAAGTCCTGTCTGCTAGGTGATGCCATTTTTAAAAACAGTTAAGTCTGCAGGCATGACCTGTTTTATTTTAAATTTAGTACCATGGTTAGTGATTTTAGGTAGTTTATGATTATTATAAGTAGTAGTAATAGTATAAAACTTGATCATCTGTTAGTGGCATGGATTATTCTGGCCCACAGAGTAGTAGATAATACTGTGATCTTAGGAAGAGAGGAACTGGCAATTGGCAAATGCTGCTATCTAGGCTATATCCAGTTAATCTGGGCCACTGATGAGCATGAAAAATGCTGGCTGTGGATAGCTGCATTACTGGCCGAGTTTTGAAGCTTTGGGGAAATGATCCTCCATCGCACTTTCATCAGTAATTATTGGGATTGATGACACTGCATGACTGAGTTGTCTTTTTAAAAAGATACAATGATTAGGAAACTATAATCGGATCCAGAGATCTATCAAGAGTTTATGATTCAGAGAATGGACAAAACGAGTGATGAGCTATTTGAGAGAAATGGGAAGTAGAAAGAATATTTATTTTGTATGATGACAGAAGTAATTGTGTCTGTGATCTTTGGTCACTGAAATAAAATAATTTGAATGTGTTCATTTGTTCCCCTTCCTGTCACTTGCAAGAGGTCTTGATCTGAACGGCTGGCCATGATGACTGATGTCATGGACTGGCTGGATGCAGAGGAGTGGGGGGGGAGGCACCTGTTGGAACCCCCCAGGGAAGCAGGCTCAGAGCCAGGTGGTAGGGTGATGATGAGTAGTGAGAGGGAGAAGAGGGAGCAGACCGGGAGGAGGTGTCGGAAGCTGAAGAGGCAACGGGGTTTAGTGAGCAGGAAGATGTTTTGGCAGAGAGCAGTCTAGAATCAGAGGCAGGAGCAGAAGCTGGAGAGGAAGGGGGCCAAGAGGCAGAGAAGAGGCAGGCTGGTGAGGAAGCCAGGCTGTCTCCCCCTCCTGCTGCGACCAGTTCCTCTCCCCCCTGGTCTCCCAGAACTCACAGAGCAATGAAGCAGGTGGAGCAATGAGAGGCAAGACAGTGAAGCCTTAGACTGCTGGGGAAGGAACTGGGGAGCAGTGGGAAGGTGGGAACCTTCAGTCCTTGCAGCTCTTTCATTGGGGCAAGACCAATGGTTGCTGTGACCACTAGGACTGAGCTGTTTTGTCAGGTGCTTTATTGTCTTATTGCTGCCCCACGCCTGAGTCACTGATAGCTGTCCTCTGCCTCCACAGTTGGGAGGAAGCAATGATTTGGAATACCAGTTTGCTGGAAACCACAGGCGGAGAGAGTGCTCTTGTACTCAAATCCTGCTCGCAAGTTTCCCACAGGCATCTGGGCCAGACTAGAGGAGCCATTGGCCTGATCCAGGAGAGCTCTTCTTATGTACTTAACTACACAAATCAAGAGTGGCATTCATTCATATCGAGTACTTTCCAGAATAAAGAAATCGGCTTACCTGTGTACTTTCTTCCTACTTTGTTTGCCAGACAATGGCCCAGACATTGGAAATATGCCTGAGATACCATATATACTCCAGAGCCTGGGGCTGTGGGGAACAGAGGCTGACCTTGCCTTTGCCAGTGCAGATTCTGCCCCAGGGAACTTCCCTGCCCCTCCCCCTGGGCGCTCAGGTGCAAGATTATCACATTCATCCAGGGTCCTCTCAAGTGAATGCAATATGCAAAGAACTACATAACAGAGCTGTGATTGAGAATTGTATCCAGCTCTGTTCAGCATTTGGGGGGTAGAGAAGTCTCCCCCACACCTCTCTCCCCCAAAAAAGTACTAAGTGGTACCAAGAAATAATCCTGCCTTTGTTTCATCTGAGTAGCAACAGGATCTCTGATAAAACATCCAGTGAAACCTCAACATCTGAGCACTAAAGATAAAACAGATCCTACTTTTTTTTCCAGCGCTAATGACACCACAGAGGGATTTTGTTACTTTATCTTTTCAAAGCAAGCACTTAGGGAGTTGAAAAGTAATAGCCACTTCACAGATAAAACATATTTAATTATGCACACAAAACTGCATGGAATGGGGTAGTAAAAAATTCCAAAACAGAAACAAGAAATAAAGCGGCTCGGATCATATATTAACAGCGCTGTAGCACCATAAACGTTCCCACAACAAACCAGCAACATGTGGAGGATGTGTAGGCATGTCTTGAAAACTAGCTTATTGTTAACCAGTTTCTTAGACCAAAAGGGTCTGAAGATGCTGGCTGTTTTGAATCCAAGGCTCTCTCTAGCTTCAATACCAAAGAAGCGGTTGCCTCGTTGTGGGGGAGGCTGGCTTAGACTAGCCACCAGTTGGGTGGGGAGCAGATTTCTGGTCCTTGGATCCATGGGCCCCCAAAGAGGAACCTCTTCCTTCAATGATGGCACATCAACAGGAGCTGAAGGCTCAGCCTTCAACACAGCTGAAGCCAGACCTGTCTTGGAATACGTCTTAAACCTTTTTGAGATCTTAGACTGGACCCTGTCAGACACCTGAAGGGCCTTCTCCAACAATGAGGCTCAGTTTCTTCTGTGCCCACTTTGTAAACATCTGGCAGTGATGGCAAGTGTCTACTTGTGACAGCCAGCATGGTGTAATGGTTAGAGTGTCAGACTATGGACCTGGAAGACCAGGGTTCGAAACCCCCCTTGGCCACAAAGCTCACTGCATGACCTTGGGCCAGTCACTCTCTCCAGGATCAAATTTTAATTTGCAAGATGGAGTGAAGGGCACAGTTTGTCTGTTTTTGAAGCTATTTTGTTTCTAAAGTGCTACTGTAATGAAGAATAAAATAAAAGTATCAGAATCAGAGAACTGCAGAGGTGGAAGGGAGCCCAAAGGCCATCCAGTTCAACCCCTTCAGTGCAGGAATTAAAGACTTCCTTTCCAGTAACAAAGAATAGCTTCTGTCTGTTAAATTGTGTTTTCGCATTTTTGTAAATATCCCTAAATGCATTCAATTTGTTATTCAATTAATTGCTATGAAGGCAGATGATTAATCAGTTAAAATGTTGTAACTGGTTTCGAGCCATTGTTTTAATTAGTAAGTCAAGCTGTCAAACCCTAGCACCGAAAGCAGAGTAAACTCTCAAAATGCATTTCATAAATGACTGTGTGCACATTTTTTCCTATACAGAAATTACTGTGCAAAGCAAAGATCTCAATTAATCTTGCAGCTTGGGACTCCTCACGAACTCTCAGTTGTGAGAAAACAAAACAACAAAGAGGCTCAGCTAAGAACAAAGCTGGCAAAAGCTTTAGAAGTCAGTGCTTTTGATTCACCTACTACTCACCTGGATAAAATCTGGAAAGCGCTTTTTACAGGTAGGGCAGGTGAAACAACCATCGTTAACGTGGATCGCCACGTGATCTTTCAACAGATCCAAGCGGTCAAAGGACTCAGGGCAGAAAATGCAAGAATAGGTCTTCTGGTCCAAGTGGAACTTCATGTGACTCTCCAGGGCACTGGTATTAATGAAGCCTTTGTTGCAGATGTCACAGGTCAGAGGACAATTTCCTTCCCGCCCGTGGAACCGTAAGTGCTGATCTAACTTTTCCTTATCGCGGAACGCCTTCCCACAGTGCAAGCATTTGAAGGGACGGAATGACTTTCGAATGAACAAGTGCTGGAGAGCTGCATTCTGAAAAGATACATTAAAAAAACAACAAGCCGTGTCAACTAGCTAAGATTTTAGCTAGCTGTGTTTCCATAAAAAGCACCTAGGACCTATCTGCAGTCTGCACACGGAGAAACAGAAAGAGAGGTAAATGGATTTGCCTAAGGACACAACGGTGAGTCGGCAGCAGAGCCTAGGAAGACACAGGGCTTTAGTGCTGGAATTATGACTTCCCATCATTTGCACCAAGACACATTTTGACAGATTCTTGCCCTGATCTAGCAGTTTGTGGCACCACACATAGATCACTGGGTTGCTGCCCAAAGCGACTCTCCTGTGTCAGGTTCCCCCTCCTATTTCTGTCAAGGAAACACATGACAGGGCATCGTCATGTTCAGCGTTTCCTCCTCGCCTAGCAACCCACCTGCTTGCAAGCAATAATGTGAAACTGGGTAAGGGAAACCCCAGATGCGTGAAGACATCACATCAGAGGAAGACTTCATGCCAGGTCAGATTAATTTGTCCATCTAGCCCAATAGCTTCTGCTCTGACTGGCAGTGACACTCGAGGATCTCAATCAAAAGAAAGAACGAAAACCCCCAGGTGTTTGAAATGCAAGGCCCATTGCATTATGGAAGAAAGCCTTCCATGGCGGAAAAACAAATGGCAGTAATTCTCAGCAAATGCATGGTGACTCCTATTCCCTACGAGCTGCCAGGGACTGAATCTGTGACCTTCTATGAGCACTGCTACCACTTGAGCTATAGACTCCTTAACTACAGATTAACAGGAGTGGAGGAGAGGCTCTCCAACCAACACAAGTTGGCCTAGCACAGGGATGGGGAAACTGTGGCTCTTCTCATACTTCTGAGTTCCCATCAGCCCTAGTCCACGTGGCTAATAATAAAATAATCATAATTTTATATTTATACCCTGCCCTTCCCAGTTTGAAAACCAGGTTCAGGGCGGCTAACAGCAGATATAAAGCATTGATTAAAATGAGACTTTAAAACAGCATAAAACACCAACATAAAATGCAGCATCAATATCAATAAAATTCAAAAATCCAGGAGTCTTTTTTTTGGGGGGGGACCCCAGTCAGTAGACATCAAATGATCACCAGGGGTAACTGGCCAAGTTGGTCCTACTAGGGCCAGCAAGGAGACCAGGGAAGAATTTAAATGTGGGGTCCCAGAAAGCGTTTCTTCATAGAAGTGGAAAAGGAAAAGGAAAAGGGAATAGAGGATCAGGCTAATTCAAATTGAAGGCCAGGCAGAATAGCTCTGTCTTACAGACCCTGCAGAAGGAGATCAAATCCTACAGGGCCCTAGTCTTGTGGGACAGAGCATTCCACCAGGTCGGAGCCGTCACTGAAAAAGCCCTGGCCCTGGTGGAGGATAGTCTGGCTTCCTTAGGGCCCAGGGACCTTTAAACTATTATTTTCATGGACCTTAGGGACCTCTGCAGGACACACCAGGAGAGGCAGTCCTGTAAGTACGAGGGTCCTAGTGATCACGGCTGGTAGGAGTTGTAGGACAACAATATCTGGAGACCCAAAGCCACCCCACCCCAAGCTTGACAGCTTCTGGTCCAAGAATTGCAAGAGGTAAGCAGGTTACTCATCCTTTTTGCTAAACAATGAAAGCAATGCTTCAGCTAACTTATGAAGGTTTCACAAGACTCCAGCTGAATCTAACAAAGGATCATGTTGAGAATTAAATGCTTGCCTCCCCCACAGTGCTTTTCCCCCCAAGGGGTACTCAAGGATACGCAGTACCGGAACCTCTTTTTTGTTGTTAAAAAGTGTGGCACTTATTGTAACAACTTAATGGTGAGTACTGGTACCTATTTTTCTAGGGGGGAAAGCACTCGTCTCCCAGATTATTCAAAATCTGAGGCATCCAATAGATTAGGCACTAGAGCTGCAGCTCCTTAGATGCTAACTTGAATGCTCTGGGACTGCTTCTTTCCTTCTCAATGTTTTGTATAGCTGAGCAAAAAGAAAAATTCAGTTTTCATTCTGTTAATTAGACGTACATTAGAAAACCCATCATTTTCTTTTAAGTATGACTCATGATCTTTGGAAACCAAATGAATCTTAACAATGATAGTGTGAGGCAAAATATTAACCACAAACAAAACATTACTTATTCAGACTTGGGAGAACACAGGCTAATCAAACTTAGTCACAGAGAACAAAATGTGTTTAGTAGTAGAGAAACTAACAATAATTGGCTGTCATTAATACATGTGACAAAAACTCATTTAAGTAATTATGGAGTTTTTTGTCTGTAGCTTTCTCCTTTCTTGGAGCCATTTTGTCCCTTTTCTTTCTCTTTAAATACAATTACAAATACATGCTATACTTAATCTGTATGCAGGTTGTAACATCAACTCTTCATTATAGCAATAAAGGGAGATTTTACTGTACCAAGCCTTGAATCACAATTAAAAAAGGGCAACAGGTAAAAATTAATGCCTCCAGTATAATATTCAGGGTTGATTTAGAGTCACTAAACGCAAGGGGAATTTTTGCATGAACTTAATGGGATATAGATTGAACTGAGCCACAATAGTCTTCTTCACACCCTGTGAAGAAATTTTTAGGGTACATGCATGATTTCACATCACAAATGAGTTAATCTAGAACAACTAACCTCTACTTTATCTATGCTCACAAACAACACTGCAGATTTGGACTTAACCATTTATCCACACTGGGGAGAAATGCATCTTGTTTTCTGCTAGTGCAAGATCTTAATTATGCACTCTTCAGAAAAGATAGATGTAACATTAGGATAGTCAATGTTAATTCTTCTAAAGTCTTCCGGTTACCATGGCTCCTATTCAGTCTCAAAACTGAAACAGCCAACCAAAAGGTGAATTGGAACCGTGCTGCTAAGGTGTTAGCTTTGTTGCTGCAATAAAAGCCTCAGTGCTCTTTTAATAAAATAATATTCAGATGTTTGCTACATGGTGGAAAACAGAAATGCACTCCATCCACTGCAAAAGGTTGGTGGGGGTTTTTTTTAGATGGAAGAAGAAAACAAGTCACTTTCTATATCACAGGGCAATTCTGTGTGGGCAAGCACACAACCTTGCAAGTTTTTTGTTTGTTTAATTGAGAGGCACATGTGTCTGTCTTTTGCATTCCAAAGATTATCAGAATAATTTCAAGAATGGCCGACTTTTCTGAGATGCAGGAAGGGAAAGGGAGAGAAGCGTATTTGTGATGTCATGGGTGCAAACCAATAGGCACCCACCACAATTAGCATTTGTTTCCCTAAAACAAAGGAAATGACTTTCACTTGATTCAACCTTTCCTATACCCAAAACGTGTAGAACCATTTCATTAT
The DNA here is from genome assembly GCF_964270895.1 of Podarcis filfolensis. Taxonomy (NCBI): domain Eukaryota; kingdom Metazoa; phylum Chordata; class Lepidosauria; order Squamata; family Lacertidae; genus Podarcis; species Podarcis filfolensis. The sequence continues at coordinate 17,511,842 of NC_139618.1, read as the reverse complement.
TTCTTCACAGCTCAGTCTAGGACAAAAAATAATAATAAAGCATGTGTTTGAAGGGCAGTGAAGATGCTATCACACCACCTCTGTTGCTCTCCAAATGCTATATGTACCTTCACTCTTAGTATCCACTTACGTTCATGTTAAATAGCACTAAAAAAAAAATCCAACACACACACACTTATGTCCTTCCAGATTAACCCATTGCAACAGAGTCATCTCTCTTAATCTCTGCTTTGGCTTCAGTGGGAACAGTTCACAGCTGGTTTTGCAGCCTTGCTTCCAAGTGTCCTGCGTGCTTCAGTAATTAAAGAGGAATTTTGATGCTGGCAGGTAGCTGGCGTGGGAGCCATTTCTATGTTTTTGTACATGCGATCTCCAATTACAAGACACCAGCCCAGCAAAAGATTGAAAAGGCAGCAGGACTCCATATACCCCCACCGAGTGGGAGAAAACAGCCAAGAAAATTTGCACTCTCGGGCTGCAATTTCTCTTCTATTATTAACCATTGTCTGTTTTCCACTCTACTTCTCAGACATTAAATATTAATTCTGATCCATACCAACAAGCAGGGGGGTGGGGAATCGCAGGGCGAGACAGAGGAAGCAACTGTATTTAACCATGTAAGTTATTAGCATGCACCGCACATCCCCACACATCAGGCTTGTGGAAACACTTTCACATTCCCAATTTAGCAGTGCAACTGAACTGTGGCGAAGGAAAGTTTAATGCCACATGGACAGAAGCTCTGCTTGGAATTGGAAAGTGCCTGTCAGGTGCGTAGAGCTGGGGCTTGAGAAACACCTGCCAGGGTCTCTCCTTCAGGTGTCCTACTCAGCCTCTTAAAGAAGGTGCAGGGCAGCGCAGGGCACTGCAACATTCCCCATGGTCATAAATGTTTGTTGAAATCTGTTTAGGCTCCTTCAGTTCTGGCTATAAAAGAGAGAGAGTATTTACCACTGCTGCTATACAGTGGTACCTCGGGTTACATACGCTTCAGGTTACATACGCTTCAGGCTACATACGCTTCAGATTACAGACTCCGCTAACCCAGAAATAGTGCTTCAGGTTAAGAACTTTGCTTCAGGATGAGAACAGAAATCGTGCTCCGGCAGCGCGGCAGCAGCAGGAGGCCCCATTAGCTAAAGTGGTGCTTCAGGTTAAGAACAGTTTCAGGTTAAGTACAGACCTCCGGAACGAATTAAGTACTTACCCCGAGGTACCACTGTATGAGGGACAGCTGTTGCACAGCATACTATAGCTGCAATCCAAAGGGCTACATGGAAACTGGTTTCCCCCCTTTCATTCTTACACATCTGTCTCCTCGCACTGCTCTCAGTGGTTAGAGCACCGTCCAGAGTAGCCCAAGGGGATACTTGATGATGCCCAAGGGGATATGGTCAGAAGGAGAATTTAGACTCCCTTTGGGTTACCAATAGAAGCACCCAAGCCGTACACAAGGGAGTCTATGAGCTCATGGTCCCATCTGCACTATGTATTTAAGCCCCGTGATGCTGCTTTCAGCAGCTGTGTCTTTCCCCAAAGAATCCTGGGAACCGTAGTTTTTCAAGTGTATTGAGAGTCGTTAGGAGACCCCTGCTTCCCTCCCAAGGCTACAATTTCCAGACTGGTTAAACCAGTGATGGCCAAACTTGGCCCTCCAGCTGTTTTGGGACTCCAACTCCCATGATCCCTAGCTAGCAGGACCAGTGGGTCAGGGATGATGGGAATTGTAGTCCCAAAACAGCTGGAGGGCCAAATTTGGCCATCACTGGGTTAAATGAACAATTCCTCTTCCAAGGGAACTCTGGGAACGATAGTTCCATGAGAGAAATAGGTGGCTCCCAACAACTCTCAGCACCCTTAACAAACAACCATTCCCAGGATTCCTTGGGGGAAACCATTAGGTTTAAAGTGGTTCAAAAGTGCTTTAAATGTGTAGTGTGTAGTGCAGATGGTGCCCGAGTCAAATATGGCTTTTTCCGCCTAATTACAAATAATCCTAATGTTCCACAGCCACTTGCTTGCGTGGAAAAATGTTGAATACAGCAATAACAACTATATCTGGCAGGTTCTTGGAATCCCAGCAGCATTTTTTTTCTGCCACTGCAATCGCAGGAATTGCTGCCAGCTGTATCTGTGATTGCTCAGTTTGCTTGCTAAAAACCTCCCCCATGGAAATGCATATCCAGAATAGCCAGGAAGCTCATTCGTAGACATAACTTGTGTAAACCAGTCCTGTGTGTCTTTAAGCCAGTCACTATCCCCCTCAGCTTTTATCTCCTGAATGGAAAGGGGAATAATAAGCAACCTACCTCAAAGGGTTGTTGAGCAGGTGGATATGAGAAAGGGTATAAAGCTATACAGTGGTACCTCAGGTTAAGTACTTAATTCATTCTGGAGGTCCGTTCTTAACCTGAAACTGTTCATAACCTGAAGCACCACTTTAGCTAATGGGGCCTCCCGCTGCTGCCACGCCACTGGAGCACAATTTCTGTTCTCATCCTGAAGCAAACTTCTTAACCTGAGGTACTATTTCTGGGTTAGCGGAGTCTGTAACCTGAAGCGTATGTGACATGAAGCGTATGTAACCCGAGGTACCACTGTACTGCTATAAATAGCTGTTCTGGGAAAGATTCTGGCAGCTCATTATTTGCCTCAGAAGCCTAATAATTGGAGAAAAAGTTCTTACACACTTGGAAACATAAGGTGATGCAGCCTACTCTCCCCAAGGACTATTACTATTTAAGGCCATATGTGGGGAAGCACATATTTGAATGCTTCCGTGTGTGAAAAAATAACAACATACCTTCCCTGCAAACAGAAAGCCATAATGTCAGGGAGAAGGGCTCTAGCCCAACATCTTAGTTTTCTATGATACAAGCCACAAAATGACTGATGAAATCTGTTACCTAATAGCAGGAGGAAAAATGGGACTAGCAAATCCATTGGAAGCTAACAGGAAGTGACATGGTAGGCAGTTTTATGAAGTTATGCAGGGCAGAGGGAGTAAAAACACACACCAAGCAAACAGGCCTGCACTTCCAACTGAGCAGAAAGCACTGGGGGGGGCGGGGTGAGATTGGAGAAATATCCGTTACAAATCAGACTGTAAAACAGAAGCTTATGCAGGGAACCATTACAAAAGGGCTTTTGTAGCCTGATATTCTAGAATTAAGACACTAAGGGTTGCATTCAACAACTTTTACTCAGAGCAGATGCACTAAAGTTAGTCATGGTCATTCATTTCAGTGGGTCTACTCAGGGCCATCTTTACCCGGGGGTGCAAGGGGTGTGGGGCACCTGGGTGCCAAATTCTGGGGGGCGCCAAGCACCCACCGCTGAAGCCGCCTAAGCTCTTAACTATCTACCTGTTATGAAATAATAAATAATTTTGATCAAGCTAGAAAAACAAAATACATACCTACCTAGGTATACTGAAATGTATACCTACTGTTTCACTAAAGGACTTTCAACTTTGTGCGCTCATTTACCAAAGACACGCTGTGCTAGCCATTCACAATGGCGGCGCTTGACTTGTAAACAAGAGATAAGGTTACAGATAGGTAGCCGTGTTGGTCTGCCATAGTCAAAACAAAAAAATTTTTTTTCTTCCAGTAGCACCTTAAAGACCAACTAAGATAAGGTGTAAGTGTGGTGTCTGACATAAGCATAATAAAAGTTAATTTGGGGGCAAAACTAAATTTGGGGGCGCTGGGCGGATCTTTGCACCCCGGCGGCACATATGCTAAAGACTGCGCTGGGTCTACTCTAGGTAAAGGTTAGCCGAATGCAACCCCATAGGGCCCCAAGAGAAGTGTTTTCCTAGAATGGGGCCTTTCAGAACTAAGGAGCAGGTGGCTGCTGTTGTTTTTCTGTGCCTCTGCTGTGTCCCATAGGTATGTCTGTAATTTCATCCCGAAGAGCCTTGGCAGGGTACAGCAGCACTCTCCCCTCCTGAAGTTTCCAGCAAAAGGTATTCAGAAGCATACATACAATGGAGGAAGAATTTGTCCGTCAGGGTTGGTGGACCTTGCTAGCCTTCTCCTCCATTAATTTGTCTAATCCTCTTATAACACCACCCAAGTTGGTACCCATCACAACATCTTGTGGGAGCAAATTCCATAGTTTAGACTATGCACTGCGTGGATAATGCTTTCTTTTGTCTGCCCTGAATCTTCTAACATGAATGACGAGGAAGCATGGCCAGGATTCAGCAAGAAGACAGCGAGATGTGGCATACCAAAACTGCCAAGGAAAAAACTCAGCAGAGAGGCTCAAGCAAATGAGCCTCAACTAACACAGCAGAAGATGGAAACTGCAGACAGCAAAGTGTAATCATGGTGCAATGCGAAATACACAAGCAGACTACAGATGCCTATATAATATAGTCCTCCAAAATGTTTTCACATAAATGATGCATTTAAAAACGACACCAGGCCTTGAATACTCAGATACTTCTCACAACATTCCATTAGAGATTCTAACCCAATGCATTTGAAGGTGAAGTCAAAAGATTTTCAGGGAATGTTGATAAACAGTTGATAAACTTGCTATGCAAAAAAAGCAAGTGATTTTTAAAAATACACTTTAGTATGCGAGAAAGCTTCTTGTAAAACAAATTATATTTTAAAAAGCTATTTGATATGCATTGCTATTTCTGTATTGGGGGAGGTGAATGTTCTTCAGCCAATAAGGAAGCATTGCCAAGGTGTACTCTTAACATGCCAACTTGCATGTGGAGCAAGTTCTTTGATGGTGTTGAATTCACCCCGGTGCAATTAACTTAGATCTTGCTCAATCTCTTTCTTTAAGGCATCCACACACTTTTTGAAAAAGAAAGAAAAGCCAGCCCTCTGAAGCTACAAGCAAACGAAAGCTCAACCTGTTTGCAGCTGTTTCTTTTTGCTACCAAAATCTTACGCACAGAAAGAAGGATGGGGAAAGAAGTATTTAAGCTACACAAACTGATCTTCCAACTGAACAGTTTGGAGGTTTACTTGTCTGAATAATTTCCCTCTTAAACTTGACAGAAGAGTAGCACACAGCTGCCAGAAAGCATGGGCTCAGAGTATTTGTTTTTGGTATACAGAGTTCTCAATGCAGGCTTTAATATCGCAAAGGTCTGCAGCCCCCCGCAAAAGAACTTTATCATTAAATGAAATCTTTGCCTTCGAAGGAAAAATGGATATGGGCCAAGGTCATGGTGCCTCTTTGCCAATGTCTTCCAACAGCAAGAGCACAGCGACACAGACACAGATGGTGCTGCGAGCAGCCTGCTAGTCCACCCCACTTCATGCAGCAGATTGGAATACGTCTGCCTGCCAGACTGGATGCACTAGATTCCCAGGAAGGACTAGCTGAGCATCATGAATCTAATCAACTTCAATTGCTGCCCAGTTCCTCCTAGCATCAGGAGAGGCACCGAGCAATTTATGTGAAGTTTGTCTTTGCAGCGGCAGTGGGATGTGCTCAGCCTGAAATGTCACGCAAGAAGTTTAGAGATTGACACCAATTTAAGGTAAAAAGGTCAGCAGTAACCAGCAGGCAAATCAAGCATCCGCAAAGAGGCAACCATCTCTTAGCGCGAAGTCTGTCTTCTTTTTATGAGCGATGAGATGTTCTCTGCCTGAAATGTCGGGTGTAGGAAGTTTAGAAGCTGACACCAATTTTGGGTAAAAGGTCAGCAGTAACTAAGAGGCAAATCAAACCTCGAGTGGAAAATGGCAAATGAGGGGCTGTGCATACTTTACAGCAAACCACCCTTCCCCAATTTTGAACAAAGGACACTAATTCTATACCCCATATAAATTAAGTATGAATATTAAATATGTATGTCTTATCTGGCAAAAGTTACTGTTTAGAAGACACAGATTTTCATACAATTTGGAGCAGGAGAGCAAGAGAAGGCAAATAATGACAGGAACAGGGAGGAAAGGTATGGTAAATAAACCAACATAGATAGCTATGGAAGTTATCTGGGGCACTGAAACTCCAGCCACTGACTGCTAGGTCTATCAGTTGCTACCTTCTGGTGTCTGAGTCTCTGCCCCAAAATGGCTAAAGCTCTTTGTTTTACAACGTGAAATCTGAGGTTCTCGGGGCATCAGTTTTTCCACAAAATCCTGGACTCCACACTTACAAATAAGGCTACCAATTATTCTTACTAGCCCTGCTTCTGAGCCTTAGAGCAGGGGTAGTCAATATGGTGCCCTACAGATGTTGTCGGACTACAACTCCCATCAGCCCCAGCCAGAATGGCCATGGTGTTTATTAGATTGCAAGCCTGCAGGAAGGGACTGTCTGGTTTTAACAGACTGTATGTATGCCGTTCTGGGAAACTTTTTTGGCTGAAGAATGGTGTACAAATGATCTAAATAAATAAATCATCAGCACAGATGATGAGAGCTGAAGTCCAGCAACATCTGGAGCACAGCACATTGGCAACCCTTTCTTTAAGAGATTAGCCTGACATGCATTAATTAAGGAGACAAAACCTTTTAAGCCTGGAAATATAATTATGGGGTGGGGTGTGGGGGTCATTGCCGGCTTAATTTCTGCATATCAGTCTGCTGTCTAAAGGGGTTCAAACAGAGCCAGTAAAAATGGTGATGACCTTAACAGTAAACCCACAGACACGCAGGGAGCACACACAGCCCCAGCCAGCTGCTGAGTTCTTCGCTTACCCGGATACGCTTAGCTCTCCGCATGTCGTCTGCTGTCATTGTGCTCTGGGTAGCCACCACAGTCTGTTCATGCGGCTGGAGCTGTAAAGGGTGGCTCTCGGGCTGCTGATCCAAGGATGATGGCGTCTCTTGTGGCACCGGTGTTTGTTCCTGTTGGTCCAATCCATTCAGCGTGGCTTGCCCAGCCTCATCAAACTGCCCCTTGCTGGAGAAATGCAGCAAGTCCTGAAATTGCAAATCAAATGGATGGTGGTCATATCGCTGCCCGCCGTATTATGGTACAGCAATGACGGTTAGGCTATGCTGGTTTTGCAGAACTACCAGAAAAAGAAGGGGCATTTTTTTTATTTTATTTATTAAATTTGTATACTGCGTGACAATTCAAGATAGTCCTCCTTGTTCTGCTAATTTTTTGCAGCACAGAATTTACCAATGGGCAAATGCTGCTGAGGATATTTCTGATGCAACTTAACATCCCTTGTATGTGTTCAGCACTGGAAATTCATTGCTGACAGAAGCTACTGAGATACCCCTTCCCAGGCTAGTTCTGAGTCAACTTTATATGGACTGGGGGAATGATCAGGAAAGCAGTTAAGCAAACTCATGCTCCCAATTTCATTGGAAACTCCTTTGCCTGCTGCTACCAAACGATACCTGTGTCCCTTCCGCACATTTTCCTCCATTTTCACTTGTTACTTCTAAGCGCATAAATTTAGGAGGGCGACCCGGTCGCCTGCCTGGTCCAAATCTTCGTTTTCCTCGCCCACGACCTCTGCCTCTTGCTCTGCAAAATATATAGGAAACTGAGTTAGAGAGGGGAGCGATCTGTATTCCTAAGTCTCATGGGTCCAGTCAATTTAGCAAAAGACTTTCAGACTTCTATCAGGTGCCAAAGACACATATTTCTGTGGTGAAACATGGGAACAGGCTGTACAATGAGGCTTCCAGAAATGAACAGCCAGAGGCTTCCAGGTAGCAGGCCACAAAGGCAATAACCCTCCCTTCTTGTTTGCCCTCAGCATCTGGTATCCAGGGACATGCCCTGGAACATAGTCCAGATCACTGTTGTAAACATGAACATGTCAGTTTAGATCATGGGTGAGCAACCTGCAGCCCCAGGGTCACATCCTCATTTAATGTGGCCCCAAATATCTCCTGAAATTGCCCCATTCTTCCATTCCATCAAAGGGTTGTATCCAATTTGGCTTTACTCAGAGTAGTCCCACTGGAATGAATGTGCCTAACTTAGCCATGTTCATTTATTTCAAGGGGGCTACTCTGAATATGACCAGCACTGGAGGCAACTGGAGGCTATACAGTCGTACCTCAAAAGTCGAACGGAATCCGTTCTGGAAGTCTATTCGACTTCCAAAATGTTCGAAAACCAAAGTGGAGCTTCCTGCAGCCAATAAGAAGTCGTGGAAGCCCCGTTGAACATTCGGCTTCCAAAAGAACGTTCGAAAGCCGGAACACTCACTTCTGGGTTTCGATCGTTTGGGACATGGGTCGACTTATGAAACCCTAGAATGATCCCTGAGCACATCCTCTATCTCCCGCTATGCAGCATGGGAGATTCCAGAGGTGAGCGGCAACCTACTAGCCTCCCAGTCCCAAATGGACCTTGGGCAAAGGGGAGAGGCCTGAAAGAAGGAAACAAATACAATAGCACTCCTGCAGTCAAGGAGGGCACACACTCCATGTGGACATTAAAGGCCATTCTGCCGTTTAGTTAACTGGTTGGGGTCCTGACCTTTTGAACTTCTGCAATACATAAATGTGCCCCACTCGCTTCTACGTGGCACAAGAGCAATCCAGCCCATTACTGGAGAAAGGGGCTCTCACCTTTGAGCTCAGGAGATTGTGGCACACAACCCTCAGGAGAAAATAGTCTCTGTACATTCTTCTTAGGAAATCAAACTCTCTCTCTCTCTCTCTCTCTCTCTCTCTCTCTCTCTCTCTCTCTGTGCTTTCAAACAAGAACCTGCAGGGAACAACTCAGCTTTGAAAAGCTGAGCTTCTGCACACTTATAAATACCTGCTGAAGAAATCCAGCTTTTCATCATGGGAGTTCAGGTGCTGCTGGAGCTGCTCTGAGCTCATGAACCGTCGGTTGCACTCATAACATGGCCAGTTTTTTTCTTGCTCTCGGAGAACTGCATTTTCAAGTTAGACCAATCGATAAGGAAAACTTCAGACGCCACCAAGCTTTACAGATTTCTACCAAAGACTCCCCCCTCCATCCTCTGTACTTTCAGGGGGCCACAGAGATCAGAATGACTAAGGAATATGCTCTACACACCTTTTGCTCATAGTCTGTCTTTTATTCCCGTCTAAACATGGGTTAGGCACACAGAAGGACAGAGAAGATTATAAGAAGACAGGGAATACTACATCTACATTCCCTCTTGTTCTTACACCTTACAGAAGTGCTCAGCTGTTCTGTAGTTTACCTACTGGAAAAAGCCTTTCTGGCTGTTGCTGTAACTTAAATTCTGCACTCCAAATAAATTATTCACTCCTACAACATTTATTTTGCATAAACTCACTCAGTTTGAATATTTTACTCTGAATTCAATGGTGGTTTGGGGGTTGTTGTTTTTTGCGTAACATGGGATTTTTGGCCAGGAGAGGACAGGAATTAAATGTATAAGACTACCAAGGACAGTAGGAATGGGAATGGATGGGAGGACATGCCTGGAATGAAAGAAGGAAAGTTAGGAAATCAAGGAGGGTCTTTGCTCCTGTCTATTGGAGCTTTGGAAAATAATAGCAGCCAATTGAATATGGTTACTGCACATATTGCTTAAAATATACATGAACTGCATAGATTGAACCCAGGATCAGCACATTTTCAAACCTATCTCAATCATGAGAACTAGATGCTTGAATTTTTGTTTTAAAGTAAGTGCAAATTCTGCACCATAGTGAATCACAGACAGTGAAGAGCTCAGTCTGTCGATCAGACTAGATTTCTGAGGTTTCGTTTTCATCAATCTTTCCATGAAGCAACTAGAACTTACATTTGTTTTCAAGCTCCTTTTTTGCATAAGGACTCGATCTGATAGTGTCTGTGCACCATCCATCACAGTGATGCGAACGAAAAGGGGGATTTTGTGGGTTACTTCAATTGCAGGCCGTGTTTGCCAACAGCAGCTATTACCATGTGCATCAATAAAAGGCAGCCTCTTTTAATGTGTACCACTAATTATGTAGAAGCATATTTAACAACAAACAAAATTTGGCAATGCAGCCTTAACCTAGATCCAATTATTATTTGAGTCTATCTGGAGCTAGGCATGCAGAATTCCACCTGCTAGTGCTAATTCAGTGCTGCAATATACCCTATGATTTAAACAATCAACTGGAAAAGTAAAGGAGATAAATACCTTTCCTTTCCTCTTCGGATACATCATGGATTTTCTGATTGACAAATTCAGCATATGAAGCAGCATACCACACCTGCAGCAAATTCACATGGGATTAATTAGAATTTTCACTGGAGAATCTAAAAAATTAACTGCTTGTCTATTGCAGCTATATCCTGCCCTTCCACCAAGGAACTGAGGGCAGCATACACAGAGGCCATCTTGTCTGAGAGATAGTGGCCTCTCAGCATTGCTAAGAAAGCTTCTTGGGTGAGCAGTGACTCCAAGCCTTGTCATCCTGGTCCAAGTCTGACACTCAGTTCACTAAGGTAAAGGACCCCTGGACAGTTAAGTCCAGTCAAAGGTGATTATGGGGTGTGGCACTCATCTCGCTTTACAGGCCGAGGGAGCCGGTGTCTGTCTGCAGACAGCTTTCCGGGTCCTGTGGCCAGCATGACTAAACCGCTTCTGGCACATGAAATACTGTGATGAGTGCCAGAAGGCACGGAAATGCCGTTTACCTTCCCGCCACAGCGGTACCTATTTATCTACTTGTGCTGGCATGCTTTCGAACTGCTAGGTTGGCAGGAGGTGGGACAGAGCAATGGGAGCTCACCCTTTGCGGGGATTCGAACCGCCAACCTTCCGATCAACAAGCCCAAGAGACCACAGTACCACCCGTGTCCCACCTCAATTCACTACAACACATCTGGGCAGACGGTGGAATAGGATCTACTGGTAGATCTGCAAAGATTTCAGACTCCCGATTGTTTAACAATGACAACAACAAAATGATTCCACCCACCCCTGCTGCCCAAATTATACAGCTGAAATAAAATGAAAAGCTGGGATGAGGGTAAGCAAGAGTAATATTTTTGTGTAGAAGGACTGCGAGTTCAATTCTGGTACTCAAAGAAAATCCACAGGCTCAAGATTATATAATTCCAAATATGCTGTTTGCACTAGGCTCCAGTGAGTGGATCTTGGGGAGTTCTAGTAGCAAACAAAGTCTACCCACTACACCACACTGGCTCTCACTTGAATCAGCTAGCATTTTATTATTCATTTTATACATGGGTGACACTGACATGAAAGAGAAAGAGATAAATTCAAGTACACATGTCTTTAGTAGCTCCAAAAGTGATTTATTTATTTTTTTGTACAAGTGTCAAGAGGCCTTTTAAGTGTGCTGAGCCATGAATATTCTGAAGAGGCTGTTACTATAGCAATTTATTTCATCTTATTGCACAGACAGTGAGGCTGAGTGGTTCGACTCAACCACAAATCCTTCTTCACTGATTGTCACAACAGTGAAAGTACGGCAGGAGGGGCAAGCACTTTCCAAAATGCCGTAAGTTATACTGTGGAGAGGAAGGGGGAAGAATACATGACTCTCTTTTGTGTCTTGGATTACATCTTTCATGTGTTCTCCAGTAAAACCATTAAAAACAGTTGGAAACAATAAAACAGTACTAACTGTAATTCTAGCGGCTGCGCTTGTGTAATGCATTATATGGTTCAAAACAAGATAAAGGCATGTCCAGAACACGTCCAGAAGGACAATTCAAATGAGGGGTGTGTGTGTGTGTGTGTGTGTGTGTAGTCCACAGCATCATCTCCACCATCCTGTGGACCAGGGGTGCCAACCTGAATAAAATATTGGGGGGGGGGGGAGGCAGGTAAACCCTGCCCCACATAATATGTCACATGACATGACACATGCACAATATTTGAATGGCAATTCCCATTAACTTTTGCAGGGGGGGTACAGGGCCCTCAAATATTTCATTTGGTGGCAAAGGGACCTCAGCCTCTAGGGGTTGGCTCGTATTCTGTGGACAGAGGGAAGGAGTGGGCAAGTCAAGATCCGATGCTGGATCACACACTACAGATTCCTTCTCGGTCCTGTCAAGATCTTGCACATTTCAAGGACTTGCAGGATTAAGGCACAAGGCAGAAAAGGAAGTGGAGAAGGAAAGAAACAGGAAAAGCCCAGATGGCGGCACTCATCTTTTGACTGCCCTCCAGATCTCAAGCTGTAAGCTTAATATAAAAAGCTATTCTCCCAACTGTTCCAAGTTCCACTTGATTTGTTTTAAGCATGGGATAAAAATAACTTTGTGGTGATTGGAATCACAAGCAGAAAAGTCAGATTATCACACGCACAGGCCAAACTGGAGGTACACTGATTGAAGTAAATGGTGCCTCATTAGTTGAGAAAAGCCAATCCCATTCATGGGCAGGCAGGGGAAAGTGCCACAAAGGGGGAAAGGGAGAGAGAATTAAAAGTAAACCAAGATGCTTCAGTGCATACAGGAGTGCATGATATCAGGCTCATCTCAACCTCCAATTTGCTTACACATTCAAGGTGAATCAGTGGTTGGAGTGAACCAACAGTCAACAGACCCAAGCAAGATCAAGAATTCTTGACCCACATTTCCAGCATAAGTGATCAAATGGGCTGTTATTTCTGGTAGGTTCATTATCCTATAGTGATTCAATACAGACAACAAAACATGTCACCCATACACCCTGGAATGCCATGGTTGTACAGATAGGGTAGACATCTCAGAACAAGAACCATGGGAATTATGAATGAATGAATCAAGCCCTAAGGCTTTATCTCTTTGCTGAGCAGTAGGGAACCCTTCTAGCAGGTTGCGAAGCTGTGCCGTTTGACTCAGCAAAAAGAAGCTATATCATGCAGGTTGCCCCATACCTTGAGTTCCTGTTTGGGTTCCACGTTCTTAATCGTTGTGTAATAAATATGGTGGCCATACTGGTAGGCGACCAGATTCTGCTCCAGGTGATTCTGGGCTGGCCGCACAAACATCATCCAGTTGCAAAGAGCCTCGCTAGACAGTTCAAACCAGAGATCTTCCTGCAGACCCCGGTCTTTTCTGTCACCTTTGTCAAGGGACACCTAAGGCAAGATAAAATATATTATCTATAAACGTACACACACAAACAGAGGATGTCGGTGAGATGTGGCTGATGTGTCCACAATGGAAGAAATAGTTTGCATCATGAATCCAGGTAATTAGAAGAAGAAAAAAGGTTTACGGGGCAGACAGAGCATGAAGCTGCTGAAGACTGGCAGATTTGTCAGCAGCTTTTGTTAGCTTGCATCATAGTCTAGGTTGGTGAAGTCATTACAAAGAGTTATTATCTCACAGGTGAAGTTGTGTTAACCTGCAGGACTGAGTATACCTGAACCCATTTACATCTGTGGGCTTAGCATAGATTACTTTATCTCAAGTCATTTATTTCAGCTGATTGATTCAAGAATGCAATCTATGCTTTCACCTTTTTGAAGTCATCTTGCAAAACAGTCATTTTTTAAGTGCACTGGGCCTCTGCTTGTGTGAGCACACATGCATATATGTGTGTGTATCTGTCTGTCTGTCTGTCTATCTATCTATCCATCTATCCATCCATCTATCTATCCATCTATCCACACACAAATACACAATTTTGGCAAGTTAGCACATACAAATAAATAATACTAATATGTATGTGTATTTACACACACACAACACACAAACACTTTCAATGGTGCCATGACCCAAGGGATAACCATGGAAGGCCTGATGGAGGCTGCTTGACCAGTCCTCCCCAAATTTAAGTCATGGATGGGGTCAGCTGTGGTGAGGAGGCAAAAATGAATGAGAGTTGAGGTGGCCCCTAATTCTGGAAGGAGCTCATCCTGACCTGACATAAGCTTTGCAAGGTGTTTTTGAACAGCTGGAATTTGAAGCCCCTTGATTTGAAGTTTAGTCCCATCACTAACATTTGCTGTTAAATGAAACTTGAATTCTGTCTGCAGAAATCTATGCTTCCTGCTGTCACTGCGAGTCCTCCCCCTCCTGAAAATTGAAACCCAAAGAGGCTGTAGAACTCTCACTTCCAAGTACCAGAGTGATTTCAATACCTCTGTGAGTCAGTGACCCATGCATCTACATATAGACAGAAATTTATGCCCATTGTTTTCACTTTGTGTATCTCATGAAGTAGGCTCTTGTCTTCTAAAGCTCATGCCACAACAATCAGTCTTTTATTAAGCACAAGACTTATTGTTGCTCCTGATCGTTATGAGCTAGTTCTCCATAAGGAAGTGGGATTCCTGCATACTGAACGCCAAGATGCTTCTGGCACTACATGAAATGTCTTGCCTCTCCTCTATTTGCACTGCGTACTGGATGTGTATGATCACATAGTCACGTTGATCCCATATCTTGTGAGTCCCTGGAGTTCCTTCCAGGGAAATTACTATACTGCACAAAATGCGTGTCTCGAAACGTGTAGGTCGCACAGCAAATGCATGGTGCCTCTTTACCTTTAGATGGATATAGCAGTCTTTAAGCTCTGACTGCCTGACCAGGGGTCCTTCCACAGGGCCAAACTGTGTGCGCTTGGGAATGCGCCGCTTGGAAAACACTCCTCCCAGGAATCGGTCTATGTGAAGCACTAAAGGAAGGCTGGCTCTTGCTCTGGTCAGTACAGGCCGGTTTGGGATCGGGTGCAAGGGTCCATGCTTTGGGCAAACTGAGGGGTGTGCATTATTACACTCTTCACACCCTGAAAGACATAATTGGAAAGGACAGGAATACATGACACAGTCCCACATCCCATTTATATTAAGGTTACCAGATTTTTTTCAATGAATCCAGAGACACTTCTCAGCCTCAATGGGTTCTGTATGGGGACTGATTTGTAAATCTGGGGACTGTCAATGGGAAACGGGGACGTCTGGTAACCTTAATTTATATACTAGAAGCCAGAGGCACAGAACCTGGAAACTCTCAACCAAATTCTAGCAACGAAGGCCTCCACATTCAGAGTAGCTAAAGGACACCTATTGTTTGAAAGGGTTGTCCCTACTGCACAAATCCTCAACCTCATGGGCTTAGTTGGAATCATTCCATGTCCAGATCAGCTGGATCTATGGGATAGTGGAGGAAAGATTCTCCTCCTCTCCTGAGAAGCAGCAGCACTTGGCTGTTGACTTTTAATGCAGAGAGCTTTGCCCTAAAGATTCCAACAGGGAAAGGTTGTAGAAAAGCTCAGAGGAAAGTACCCCAGTCCACTTGGCTTGTTCCACTGCCTTCCACTCCCCTCTGCCCTCCACAACCCCCCTGCACAATTCAGATGAATAAATGGTTCTTGGCTCACCCACCCACTGGTACTGAGGAGGCAACTTGTGCCAGCACTAGTAGCATTGCACTAGATCCTGACTTAGGCCACTGCGAGCAGCTGACTAAGTAGACAGGATCTATTTGTAGATCTCTGGGTAATTTGTAGTAGATTGCCAAGGTTTTCTTGACTCCCAATAGTTTAACAACAGTAGCAACTAAACAACCATCCCCATCTTTATTGGGCTGCTAAAATGCAGAAAGCTAACCAGGAGTAAGTTGACTGGACTGTGAGCTCGGTTCCAGTACCGAAAATCTATTTCTAGAGTCAGAAGGTGCTCAGAAACAACTTGCCATGGGAACATTAGATGTCTCACGCCAAATCAGATCATTAGTCCACCAAGCTCAGTCTGCACTGATTGGCAGTTGTCTGCACTGATTGGCAGTGTTTCTCGGAAGGTCTCTGACATGGATCTGTGTCCAGTCCTACCTGAAGATGTCAGAAAATGAACCTGGGACTTCTGCAGATGCCCTGCCATGGAGCTATGGCCCTTCCCATATTCTCTAATTCCAAATGTTTGTCTTTGGTGCCCGGCACTGGTTGATAAGATTTCAGGGTTCAACTAAAAACAAAGTAAATCCAACAAGAGTGACCCTACTTCTCTGGCTCAGCGGTGCTAGTTTCAACACTCCCCTTGCTTCCAAGTACCAATTCCTGGAGTGCAATTCAAATGAAATGGCTTTGGGTTCATTCCCATATTGCAGTGGTAAGCCAATGAAAGGGAGAAGAGGCATAGCAAAAACAAGACACCCTTGAATGCTTACACAGGTCATTTGGGTCAAAGGGATGAGGTGGATCTGGATCCCATTCATCCATGTCGGTATCTTCTCCCTCTTCTTCCTCATCTTCCTCATCCTCGTCG
Source organism: Podarcis filfolensis (assembly GCF_964270895.1). NCBI lineage: Eukaryota > Metazoa > Chordata > Lepidosauria > Squamata > Lacertidae > Podarcis > Podarcis filfolensis. Next base: position 17,495,742 of record NC_139618.1, on the reverse strand, counting down.
TCATCGTCATCCTCATCATCCTCATCATTTTCCTCTTTCGCTTCTGTATCACTTATTGGGTTGTGCAAAGGTTCTAGAGGACCAGACTCATCCACGGCCTCCATAGGAGGCAAAACTTGGCTGTGTACTGGTATTGATACCTAGGGAGGGGAAATCAGCAAAAATGTGCTGTGATCCAGAACAGCAAACCAGAAAATAATAATGATCATATCTCAGCTAATACCAGTGGCATCTCGGGTTGTACCCCTTGATAGCCCTGCTCAGAATAGACCCAGTGAAGTCAAACTGCTTTGGGTTTTGTTTTGTTTTGTTTGTTTTTACAATCAAGCGGTGTGCTAAATTTATGAAATAAATAAATAAACAAGCTAACTTAGGTTCATTCATTTAAATAGGTCTGTTCTCAGTAGAAGTTATTTGGCGATGACTCAAGATTGGAGAAGATGAGGTATACCTAAGCATGGCTTCAATTTTTGCCTAGAGCAAGTAGGACAACTGGGTGGTATGAGAGATGGGTGGCAGGCAGCATGGCAGCTAAATCCTCTACTGCCACGTTGAATGTTGAAATGGATGCACGCTGGGCCGGCTCTACCATCAGGCCGATAGAGGCAGCTCCCTTGGGGAGTGGACACTAGGGGAAGAAGAGAAGTGTTGGAGGATAGCGCAGGGTGGATCACACAGGCTTCCATTTGCTCCCTAAGCTGCCCTGCTGCCATTGGACACTGCCACATTTCTGACTACAGGTGGGCTCAAATCTCATGTAGTTCACTCTCCACATTGTTCAGGCATAGGAGACAATTGCCAGGTGGGGAACTTTACTAAGTGTGTGAAAATATATCTCAGAACTATTAAGGGTCTGGTGAACTTGATTCTAGAACAGCTGGCTTCAAATGCTTTTGCAACCATGTACACAGTAGGCATCTTGAGCCAAGCCACCATCTCAGGTCTATTTGCTGTAAAGTGAGAGAATATCAAGAACCTGCTTTCACGAGACCAATGTCTTATTAAGCCTTGCAAAAAGTATTCAGCGCACTAATAATGATGGAGACTGGCAAGAAGGCGGCATTAAATCAGAAAAACCTTTGGCTCCCCAGAAAGGCTTTTTGCAACTCAGTTTACCCCTTTCCTTATTCCATCTCCAAGTGAAGCCACCCAGGGTCTCCATTTTCTGCTTTAATTAGTTTGACATTAAAATATGCCCTCAAAATGAACCTGGCTATAATTTTCTCACTCCATGAAAGCAAGAGAAAACAACACCAATGCACTCAAACACAGGGTTCGGTTAAGAGACTAGCTAATTAAAATCTAAAACCTTTGTAACAAAAAGCAACCTCCTAACTGCTTAAGGGCAATGGGTGCTCTAATTTTAAAGAGTGTTATATTTTATTTTCTATGAAGAGAAGAGTTAAATGCCCATAGTGCACTGCAGATGAGGCAGAAATCAGTATAATAGGTGTGTGTGGAGGGGGGAAGGGAATTGCTGTAAGAGAGCTTAAGGAACAGGCTACACACACACACACACACATCACAAAGCATTACAGTCTTTCAATAAGTTAGAAGTGAAACCTCAGTGCTAGGCATGCTTAGAGCTATGTATATTTGGCATTTAAATAAAATGAACCCAAATTCTGGGTCAAGGTAGCCAAAATGCTGCTTTTTCAAATAAACAAACAAATAAATTTGTGAGCTGAATAAATTATGCTAAATTCTTCAATCCGAATACATGGTGCAAATAAAAATCTGCCTATGCTGGTTTACTATACTTCTTCTAGGCCTAGCTGGAGAATAAAGTGGAACGCAGATGAATGAAGTCCCCACAGACTAGCTGCAGGAATGCTGGCTTCTGAGATTCCACAAGGCATTGCCAGATGTCTATTTAAGCTTATCTTCACAGTCAACAATAAGGACTAGACTTTTGTAAATCAAGAAAATCTTTAATAAAAAATACATTTTTTAAAAAAACAATAAGGACTAGAAACCTGGAGGGGTTTGCTCTTATTGCTTTTTATAACAGCTTATTGGAATGCTGAATTTTGCACTAAATAACAGAACTCCCTGAGGGTGTGGCATGACTGCAAAAGTATAGAATGCACATCAGCATTTTCCAAACCATGTTCTGAGAATGCTTATAGGAATTCTTCAATGGCAGATAGCCAATCTATAATCCAGCTTGCCCACCACTGTCAATCCTTTCTGTACTGACACAGGTAAATGTTCAAAAGACAGTTGAGCATAATTTACCGGGTGAGAGTTTCTGGTTAAATTATCAGTTGTGTGTTTTTTTTAAAAAATAATAATAATCTACCATGACTTGCCATGAATGAATCAGTTATCTCTTAGCCTCATTATTATTTAATTGTAAAATATTAATATTACTTGGTTGCTTTTGACCTGATCTTAGTGTAACTCTGCTGAGCAGTTTTAGAGTTTCTGCTAAGTTCCCTGATCTGTAGCCACTCAGAGGTAGATTTTTTACTGTATATGCAGCTTATTTTATCTAGTCCTATGAATTACACGTTTGATTGTTTTTAAAGTATATCCACCTTTACGAACAAGTTCCCCCGAGGGGGCTAACTACAAAAAAGGAAAGAAATAAAACAATAATACCGCACACAAAAGATGCAGCAGACAGTTTTTTTAAAAGGAGAGTCAAATTAAAACCAAACCACAAAGACCTTGTGAAATAAAACAGTTTTCAAGTCATATCCAAAAGCTGATAAAAAGGGGACTTACAGGGCACTGGGAAAGGGATTTTGCAAAGCTGGAGCCACCACAGAGGAAGCCACGTTCTAATCCCTGCTAATCTAATCTCCACCAGTAGTAGGTAAGAGAGCAGAGCCATTGAGGCAGATAGTAATATTAAGGTAGGGTGATGTGGGTTATCCTAATATATGTTTCACTGCTGATGCGATGCAGTGTGTAACTGGTGCTGCCCTTGCAGCCATCATTTTACCTCTGAGCTAACCCTCTTCCCCCTGCTATTTTACACCTGGCTCCAGGTGGCTTCTGAATGAACACAACAAAAGCCGACGCTCAAATTTCTATTGGTTTTGTTGGGTCCTGGTTTCTTTTAATGGGGGCATGAAATGGAGAGTTCAAATGTAAAAGCAGTGGGGCACCTGGCAACTTACTCTGTCTGCTTGAGGGTCCTGCTCCAGAGCCGCTGAGGGGTCGGCAACGCTGCCAAGCACAGAGAGGTGGGTGGGATTCGTGCTCTGAGCAGCAGCAGCAGCAGCAGCATCAGGAGGAGGAGGAGGAGGAGGAGTAGCAGGCAAGAGCACAGTTACCTAAAATCACAGGCACTCGTTTTAGTCCTGTGGCATCTCCATCATTCAGATTTGTCTGGCTACAGCAAGTCCTGCAAGCCAGGTCTTTTAGGTTGCAAAATACAGTATCCGAAAGGTGTCTGAATGGGTAGAGGTAGGTGTCAGTAATTGTTTAAAACAATGCAGATATAACACCCCACCCCCCATCCCTATGTGAGTTTCCTTTCTGCTATAAAAAAATAGTGGAGCTGCCTGTGTAACTGCTGTAAGTTAGGAACTAGAGGAAGTGGCCTTATCCTGAGTCATTCCTCTGGTCCATCTAGCTCAGAACTGTTGGCACTGACAGTGGCTCTCCATCACTACCTGGAGATACCAGGGATCGAACCTGCGACCTACTGTACGCAGAGAAGATGCTCTACCACTGAGCTACAGCCCTTCCCCAAGTTAATGTGGGCCTTTTCAAATGATCCAGTACAGGTCAGAAACAAGTTTTATTTATTTATTTTATTAAATGTGTACCCCGCGTTTCTTCCCAAAGCAGCCCAGGGTGGCATGCTTTGTAGAAGATGCCAGTTTGAGAAGGGCGAGGGAGTTGCCCGAGGCGTGCACAATGGCATGTTGCCAAATCTCATATTCCACAAATCCTCCTTTCCCTCTGGGTTGCTAACTGGGGAAGGGGGATGGCAACACCCCCCTCAAAGAGCCTGATTTCGACTAGAAGAAACCTTGTGCTGCTGTTGAACCCCATTCGAGAAGACGGTACCAGTGTGTCTCCCCTGGAAAATTGTTATTGCAAGATATATATTTAATCTTTCCAACATGCCAACCCTTAAAGCGTCAAATAGCTGTTCTCCCTTAGCCTTTTCAGCTTTATCTCCAGCATAGCTGGAAATCATGGCCGCAAAAGGCTCTATGGAATAAAGTGACCACAAATAAGGGGGGGGGGCAAAGTAGAAAGGGGCTGCCGTGAACAGAGTGATTTTTCCCTGTTGCCAGGCACACATCCACAAGGCATCATTAGCACACTTCCAGGTGTGCTGGCAGGGAGGAGTCAGCACAAAACCTGCCACTGCAGGGTATCAAAACAGCTTACAAGCAAAAACACTCTTAGTGAACTCTTGTTTCATCCCGGTTACATATGTTGGGAGAAATCAAGAGACGAATACACAAAGGCTTTTGAATACATATTTATTAAGATTTTACAAAACAAAGAATTCATCATTTCAAAATGTATCATTTCCATACATAAAGCTCAAGAAAAACAAAAATATATGACAGAAAAAAAGAAAAAAAAGAAAAATAGAAAAACAGAAAAAAGAAAAACACTCTTTCTTAGATTTATAAAGTTCCATGCCCCTCTGTCTTGACCTCCTCACATCCCCCTTTTTTGTGTTCCACTTTACTCCAATCAGATTCAGCAAATTCAAAACCTTGTTTCAACCATACTTAATGTTATATTCTAATTATTATGTCCCCATTTTCCATTTTTTTTAATCCGTACCTCATCTTATAAAATATGACATAATATTGTTCTGTTCATAACCCCTTATCCTTTTTTTCTTAGATTCTTCTTTTCACACACCTTTGACCAAAGTCACACAAACCCTGTTACTTTTACTTCCCACATCCTATTGACACTCAAAGATTTTACAGTGTTTTTGTAGATAGTCCTTAAACTTTTTCCAGTCCTGTTCCATCGATTCTTCTCCCTGGTCACGGATTCTGCCAGTCATTTCAGCCATCTCCATGTAGTCTATCACTTGCGTCTGCCATTCCTCCACGGTGGGTAGATCCTGTGTCTTCCAATATTTAGCTAAAAGTATTCTTGCTGCTGTTGTTGCATACATAAAGAATGTTCTATCTTTCTTTGACACCCATTGGCCAACTATGCCCAAGAGAAAGGCCTCTGGTTTCTTAGGGAAGGTACTTTTAAATACTTTCTTAAGTTCATTATATATCATTTCCCAGTAAGCCTTAACTCTTGGGCAAGTCCACCAGAGGTGAAAGAATGTTCCCTCAGCTTCTTTACATTTCCAACATTTGTTGTCAGGCAGGTGATAAATTTTAGCAAGCTTGACTGGGGTCATGTACCACCTATAAATCATTTTCATAATGTTCTCCTTTAAGGCAATACATGCCGTAAATTTCATACCGGTGGTCCACAACTGCTCCCAATCAGCAAACATAATATTATGACCTAGATCCTGCGCCCATTTGATCATTGCTGATTTGACCGTTTCATCCTGCGTGTTCCATTTCAACAGCAAGTTATACATCTTTGACAAAATCTTAGTTTTTGGTTCTAACAGTTCTGTTTCCAATTTCGATTTATCCACCTGGAAGCCATTTTTTCTATCCAAATTATAGGCCTCTCTTATTTGATAGTAATGAAGCCAGTCTCGCACTTTGTCTTTTAATTTTTCAAAACTCTGCAGTTTCAATCTGTCACCTTCTTGTTCCAAAATTTCCCAATATTTTGGCCATTTAGCCTCCATATTGAGCTTTTTCTGAGCCTTAGCTTCCATAGGTGACAACCACCTTGGGGTTTTACTTTCCAGCAGGTCTTTATATCTTATCCAGACATTAAACAAAGATTTTCTGAGAATATGGTTTTTGAATGCCTTATGAGCTTTAACCTTGTCGTACCAAAGATATGCATGCCACCCAAAAACATTATTAAAACCTTCCAAATCCAAAATGTCTGTATTTTCAAGAAGCAGCCAGTCTTTCAGCCAGCAGAATGCTGCTGATTCATAGTACAATTTAAGGTCTGGCAGGGCAAATCCACCTCTTTCTTTTGCATCAGTTAAAATTTTAAACTTAATTCTAGGTTTCTTGCCCTGCCAGACAAATCTAGAGATGTCTCTCTGCCACTTCTTGAAACAATCCATCTTGTCCAAAATTTGCAAGGATTGAAATAAAAATAGCATTTTAGGCAATACATTCATTTTTATAGCTGCAATTCGACCCAACAAGGAAAGCTTCAGGTTAGACCAGATTTCTAAATCTTTTTTAACTTCTGCCCAACATTTCTCATAGTTCTCTTTAAATAAATTCAAATTTTTCGCCGTCATATTAATCCCTAGGTATTTCACTTTCTTAACCACCGTTAAACCTGTTTCATTCTGAAACCTATCCTTTTCCATTGGAGTTAAATTCTTCTCTAATACTTTAGTTTTTACCCTGTTTAATCTAAATCCTGCCACATGACCAAATTCTTTAATCAATTCCAAAGCTCTTTTCATACTGGATTCCGGCTCCTGTAAAGTTAGAACCAAATCATCTGCAAAAGCTTTCAATTTATATTGTTTGGCTCCGACCTGAATACCTTTTACAAATCGGTCCCCTCTTATCATGTTTAGCAGCACCTCCAGGACCGAGATAAATAATAATGGAGAGATAGGGCAGCCCTGACGTGTTCCTTTTTCTATCCTAAAATCTTCAGTCACCACATTGTTTACAATCAATTTCGCTTTTTGTTCTGAATATATTGCTCCTATACCATTTTCGAACCCCTGACCCACTCCCATCCCTTTCAAATTTTTCTTCATAAAACTCCAAGAGATGTTATCAAAGGCTTTCTCCGCATCAATAAAAACTAAAACAGCTTTCGTGTTGATATTCCTTTGCAACAACTCCAGAATGTCAATTATATTCCTTGTGTTATCAGACAAGTGTCTGCCTGGAAGAAAGCCTGCCTGGTCCTTATGTATTACTTCCATTAATACTTTTTTAAGTCTGCTAGCTAAAATGTCTGCAAAGATTTTGTAATCCACATTCAAAAGGGAGATGGGACGGTAGTTCTTTAGTTGTGTCTTTTCAGCTTCTGTCTTGGGTATCAATGTGATGTATGCTTCTTTCCACGATTCAGGCGCCTTTTTCCCTTCCAAAATCTCATTGCACACCTCCTTTAATGGTTGAATTAAGAGATCTTTCAAAGTTCTGTAGTATTTGGAGGTTAGTCCGTCCGGTCCTGGAGATTTGCCCAGTTGCATGTTCTGAATGGCACCTTCAATTTCTTGTTCTGTGATTTGCTGGTTCAATACTAATTTATTTTCTGAAGATATTTTTTGTAATCCATTGGTTCTTAAGAATTGGTCTATCTCAGTTTCTTTCTGCGGCCCTTGCGTATAGAGTTGTTTAAAATATCTCTGAAAGCACCTTCTAATCTCCTCCGGGTTCTGTATGTTTTTTCCATTGATCTCAAGATTGGTGATCGTATTTAACTTCTGTCTTTTTTTTAGTTGCCACGCCAATAATTTCCCACATTTATTAGCTGACTCAAAAGTCTTTTGTCTCATTTGTTTAATTTTCCACTCTATTTCTTCATTAATCAATTTCATATATTGCACCTGATATAACTTAATCTCTCTTAGAATCTCTTTTGAGTTTGGTTTAACTCTTAACTTCTTCTCCCCTTGTTTTATTTTTTCCAAAATTTTCGTTTTCTTCTCATTTTGAGATCTCTTTTTTATTGCATTCTGTTGAATCAAGAACCCTCTCATGACCGCTTTGCTTGCGTCCCAAACCGTTCTTTTTTCAACCGTAGTTCTCATATTAATTTCAAAATAGTCTTTCAGAGTCTTTTGGGCCTTCCTTACGATATCTTGGTTTCTTAGTAAGGTGTCATTCATCCTCCATCTGAAGGAACCGATAGGTGTTAGTTTCATTTCCATCTTTACCGCATTGTGGTCGGAGCAGGTTTTTGGGCAGATTTCCACCTTTTTTATTTTAGGTGCCAGGCCTCTAGTTGTCCAAATTTGGTCGATCCTTGTCCATGTCATTTTGGCTTCAGAAAAGAATGTTCCTTCTCTACCTAGGGGATTTTTGGTCCTCCAAATATCAATTAAGTCCATATTGTCAGTCAGTTCAAAAAAGGTTTTTGGTAGTCTGCCCTCTTTCGTTATGGTCTGTCTTTGTGCTTTATCCATGTTCGTAGACACCACTCCATTCATGTCTCCCATCATAATAATATTGTTATAGTCAATAAAGTCCATCAACGTCTCATGCAATTTCTTGTAAAACTCTGATTTCCCCTCATTTGGTGCATAAATTCCTAAGATCAGAAATTTCTCTCCTTGCGTTTGGATTTCTATTGCCAGTATTCTTCCTTGTTCATCTTTAAAAAGAAGCTTTGGTGATAGGCTTTCTTTTGCATAAATTGCCACACCTCTCTTTTTAACCTTGTCTGATGAGATAAATTCTTGGCCTAATTTTTTATTAATTAACACTTTTCTGTGCAGCCTAATCACATGTGTTTCCTGCAAGCAAATTATGTCCAATTGTTCCTTTTTTAATAAATGAAAAACCTTCTTCCTCTTTTCCGGGGAGTTTAGACCGTTGGTATTCCAACTTAGTAGTTGCAGAGACATGTTGAGATGGTGTTATTTTCCTCCTGTTGCTCCCGGAAGTGACGTGTCTTCGAATACACAAAGGCTTTTGAAGCAGCACTAAGATTTCAATAGGTCTTTCCAAAAAAACAGCAGGGACCTCGATTATTATTTTATCAGCTAGAGTAGTTCAGGGAATTCTCACAGGAAGAGGGTACATGCAACACCTGCAGGGCTAGCAGCTGCTCTAATAAAATGATAACCACTCACAAACAAACTGGAAATCTCTCCATGGGAACATTTGGTTTGCCAAGAGTGCTGCTGTCTAAGCTGCACAGGGCCTTCAGCAAGAGGACTGAGGATACAGCGATAACGCACTCGTGACACTTGCATGCTTTTCCTATTATCATCAGTCAGCGTAAGGAATGCATGCACCAGTGTTAAATATACATGACCTGCATCGCATACGAATGGATATGTGTGTTTAGGCTGTTGCTACTCTTGACCACTGAAAGCCTGCTGAAATAACACACGCGCACAACAAGAAAGAGGCAGGGTGCAATTTGTTTCTTCTGGCCTCAAGAAAAGGGACTGGTGGAAAGACTTGGATGTCATACTGTTTTTACCACAGAACGGGAATGTAGCATGTTGCAGCCTTCACTTCATGCTGGTTAATGTCAAATATATGGCATTGGACTCTGTAGTCTGTGGACTCCTGTGTCTCGACTTTGAAAGGTTTGAGAGATGTTCATTCCTTTGGCCCACTCATTATGCATCTCGCTTTCCACAGTGAAATTATTGTATTGTACCAAGTTCTTTTGGTTATACTGCTCTGTAAAGCACCATATATAATGATGATACTAATAATAATAGGTTTAGGAAAAATGTGGAAAAATGGGCCTGTTTGTATATTCTGTCCCTACCGTTTGTGTTGAATCTGCCCCCCCCCCATAACTATTTACTACAAATTAAATGCAACATTCTTTTGATCCTGAATATTGTTTTTTATTCTTGTTTATAGTGAACATTCTATGCAATTTTTTTTTAAAAAAAAGCTTCATAGAAGCATAGAGTTTGAAGGGATAATAATAATAATAATAATAATAATAATAATAATTTATTTATACCCCGCCCATCTGGCTGGGTTTCCCCAGCCACTCTCAAGGGTCATCTAGTGCAACCCCCTGCAATGCAGGACTCCTGCTCACAGCTATCCCTGTATGAGCTCGAACCACCAACCTTCTGGTTAACAGAAGAAAGAGCTATCAATCTGTCAATCCTTTCCATGTCGAGGCCAGGTGTTTATTACATGCCCCCTTTCTCTTTTTCCATAAATTAATTCTTCTATTTTTGACCAAAATAACAGTCCAAACTTACATTAACATTTTTAAGAAATGCAAGCTTTATCAAACATTGATATAACAGGTGTATGTTGCCAGTAATTCACATGTATTCCTTCCCACCATCTTTTCTTCCTTTAAAACATCATTCATAGTTTTCAGCTTATTGTTCAGTCCTTCCACTGCTTCCATTTGCCTTTTTAGTGTTTGAAGCAAAAAGGATTCAAATTCAAAATGATTCTTCATGACACTTGCCTTAATAAACCCTGTCATGCTGCAATTCTCTGAATTTGTCTTTCTTATTTCTGCTCAATGAACACGCATCTGTTAAGCGTGTTTTTCTTTGTTGTTCTTTTTCGAAAATAAACCTGTATTTTTTGTTTGTTTGTTTTACTATGCTCCTAAACAGTTTGCTAACGTACATCCTCTCTTCTTCACTGCTGGGATTTTCCTATTGTTTTTATAGCTAACCTTGCATTATATGTTTCTTAGGATGCAATCCTGTACAGTACTTGAGATCTGCTTGCTGATGGGCTCTGGCAGAAGCCCCACAGCACCAGTAGCACTTAAGATGCTATTTAGGGGATACTTGAAGCTTTTGCTAGAAACTACTTTGGAAATCAAAAGAACCACCTGGGACTAGCAGGGAGATGGGACAGGATGACAGGAATGAACACACACACACAAACCCTCTCTGGGATCCTAATCCCGGACTCCCCTAACCCAGGCAAGGAACTTCCCAGCCCACTAGATCTCTCCCAGAATCATTGGCTAACCACTCCCTTTCTCCACCCTGACTTGGCCGGGCCACTCCCTGCAGGGCTCATGACAATGTGAACCTGATCTGAAACAGAGACTGCGTCCATTCAATTTACCAAAGGTCTTGTTCACTGCCCACAAGTGAGCTCTGGGCTTTACTGGATATGAGGTAGAGATACAATATTCCATTAAAAAAAAAAAAATGCCTGTGCTTCTCATATTTTTGTCTTTGGACCAACAGCCTGGCTACACATTACACTCACCAAATAGAAAACTGCCAGGCTATAGAGAGCTCTGAAGGCTTCCTCCCAACAGCTGGCAGTCAAGGAAAGCTGAAGGCACCTCACTTGAAGTCATACTAAAAAGGAAAGAGACATTCTAGTTATCTCATTCAGCTAATCACCCCAGCTGGTTGGGGAGCAGGGGAGATTAGATGAGAGAGATGAGAAAGAACCACAAAAGCCCACCTGGTAGCTACCTCTCTTTCTCTCTCAGTATGAATACGTATAAGCTAAAAACCCTCCCTTAACTGTCAGGAGGGAGGCTGGAAAATTCAGAGCCACCAGAATCTGGCTGCTTTTTGCTTGGTGAGGGTAGCATGAGGCCAAGCACTAAAGCATCAAACCATTTATTTGGGGAAATCCCATCCAAAAAAACACCCTAGTGTCTTCTAATCAGTGGTGGGTTCACACCTATAGTACCAGAGGTTTCTAGAATATTAACTGAAATGTATCGTCTCACTTTATAAGTCGCTAACACAGCTATCAAATCATTTCAAGTACTACTTCCACAAACCTGTGTTGTACATAGTGGTTTAGGACTGAAAGGATCTCAAGCCTTGGACCTTAACCATCCCGTTTCCTGTGCCATGGCAGATTAAATGAGAAGCTAGTCCTTTTCAAATACAGGGTCCCCCCCTCCCTTTTGCATCCTCAAATCCTCACATCCCCAGTCCTCAATTTCATGCTACTCCTAGTCAATTTCACACTAGTGAGCACATCAAGCACAAAACTAGGACTATATACATCAGACACAGCAGCAAGTAATTGGAATTTTTAGCTTTTACAGTTATATCCCAAATAAAAACTCGAAAAAGCTTCTGCCTGTATAAACGAGGAAATGCTGTTATCTCCCAATTATGTGGGTGTACAAACAAAACAATAAAACAGGTTGGGGGTTTGTTTGTTTGTTGATAACTTAAATGAAAGATATAGTAGTATTTTTTCAGAACAGGAAATCTTAGTTAAGCAGTCCTCTTAACATTCTTAAAACTGACCTTACAGGACATTCTTTAGACCAGGGGTTGTCAACCTGGTCCCTACTGCCCACTAGTGGGTGTTTCAGGATTCTAGGTGGGCGGTAGGGGGTTCTAGGGCACGAGCTGAATCCTCCTTCCATCGAGCACTGGTGGGCGGTAAGGAAATTTTACCATCCAGAAAGATGCAATATGGGCGGTAGGTATAAAAAGGTTGACTACCCCTGCTTTAGACACTAGGTGGCCTTTCGTCATGTTAGCTGGCCCAAGGAAGAGCACCTTAACAATTTAAGAAGACGCCTGCTGAATTAAGCCAAAGGCCCACCTATTAACCCAGGATCCTGTTCTCACAGTAGCCAGCCTGATGCCTGTGGGAAGTCCATGAGCAGGACCTAAGCGCAGCAGCAGCTCTTCCCACTTAGGATTGCCAGTAACTGGCATTCAGAGGCATATGACAGCCATTGATAGCCTTATCCTCTATCAATTGGTCCAACCTTTTAAAGCCACCCAAGTTGGTGGCCACCTCTAATCTTGCAGTAGGGAGTGAAATTCGTAGTTTAGCTGTGCCCTATGTGAAGAAGTACAGTGGTACCTCGGATTGCAAACACTTCGGGTTACAAACGCTTCAGGTTACAAACTCCACTAACCCAGAAGTAGTTCCTCGGGTTGCAAACTTTGCCCCAGGATGAGAACGGAAATTGCGCACTGGCGGCATGGCAGCAGCAGGAGGCCCCATTAGCGAAAGCGCACCTCAGGTTAAGAACGGTTTCGCATTAAGAACGGACCTCTGGAACAAATTAAGTTCATAACCCAAGGTACCACTGTACTTTTATTATTTTTTTGTCCTGAAACTTCCAACATTCAGCTCCACTAGCTTTCTGCACACCTTCTCTACAGAGCTATCATAGAACTGCAGAGTTGGGAGGGACACTGAGGATCATCTAAGTCCACCCCCCTGCAGTGCAGGAATATGCAGTTGTCCCAGAAGGGGATCAAACCTGCAACCTTGGCATTATCAGCACCATGCTCTAACCACCTGAGCTATCCACTCACTTACCATTTTTCTAAACTGAAAATTTAGGTTTCTCTGTGATTGCCACTGTGCTAGAACTGCATGACTATGGTAGGAAACAAATAAGTCCCTTCAGAAAAGTGAATGTACATTCACGCCAATCCCACTATAATCTCTCGTTGAACAGGTTTTGCAGAGACAAGAACAGGACAAAATAAATGCATAGCCCATCAACAGACGCATGTAAAGCTCAACCGAAAAGCCTGAACCTTACCTGCTGTGTTGCTGCATCCTGCTGGACGTATGCCACTTGGGACGGGTCTGTAAACAAAGTCTGAACAAAATAATAAAGAATGATTAAGAGGGTCTCGGTAACACTTGGTTATGCGAAACTCACAGTGACAGAACAAACTTGCTGAAAGGAAAGTGGCATTGGACAAATGGCTGATTTCATTCAATTTCCATAAGGCCAGTTACCTTGGCCACTACAGTGTATTTATGAAATGCAGTCTTAATGCCAACAGTCCACCTATAAAGTGTGAGGTGGACTTCTGAAGGGTGTAAGCAAAGCACAAAGCACTTGCAATTGAAGCTGCAACATGCTAGGGAATGTGTTCAGAAAGGACTCGTAACGGTGTCCTACATGCCAGGTAATGAAATTCCTGCTGATTTATTGTCCAAGGTTGTTCCAAGGGGTCAACACTGTACCTATATACAGAAGTTGGGTTTGTACTGAGATTGTACTAACACGCTGCCCAGTGGTGTTCACAGAAAGGAGGAGGATGTTAGTTTCTGTTTCCTCACTGTGCAGCTGCTTGCAGTCATAGGACTCTGTTTACATTCATTTTTTTTTTAATAATAATTTTTATTAACTGGCCAATCACATCAGATTAAATCACATCACATAAATTCCGAATTACAAAGCCAAATTTTAAATTTTGTTGGGGGGACCCATACTTCAAGATCCGAAGGGGAATTCTGAGCATCTTCTTGCTACTGCGTTAATGTCCAAATCAGTCCAGACAAAGTTCATAATTCTATCCCATCTTATCTTGCTGTTTCCACACCACATCTTGTTCATATAATTTCTCTTTTTTCTTTATGATCTCTTCTGATAGTCTCCTTAAGCCGATAAACACCAATAGTAATAATAATCCTGTGTGAATTTTCCGTTCTTCCAATCCTCAAATCAAGATGGTTTCCATATATCATGTCCTTCATAGATAACATCGCTCTTTCCATCATAATCTTGCGAAACTGTCGCTCTTAAGTCCCACTGAGGAGTTTAATCCACAATATATAAACAGCTTGTTTCTCTCTTTCTCCTCCCAGACTCAAGACCTCCGACAGAGCTTCCCAATATGGCAACGGCATTTTTAACTGTGTCATTTCAAAGCTCTTATACCTTCCAGGCTCTTCTTGAAACATGCTTTGGTTCGAAAGTTTATCTCCACACAGCCTTAAATCCACAGCTTAAGTCCTTAAAACGACATTTCTGACTCTTAAGGGGAGGGGATTCTTGTTTAATCACATAAGAAAAGAAAGGAAAGTTTTTTCCCCCTCCCCCATCAGTCATTTGCTGTACCGTGTCTTAGCGTATCTTCTCATGTTTTATTCTTGTCTTGTTTTATCAGAGATCTCTTCTGTTAGCAGTCTTTACTCCCCCTTCTTCCTTGAAGTATGTGCAATTCGTCTTGTCCAAATTGTTTCTTTTGAAGTTCTTGCAACTAGTGGCGCGAATCAGGGACGGCGTCCAGGAGTGCCGAAATCCCACAGGAGGGCTTTGTGCCTAGTGCCCCCATCCCCACAAATTTGGGGGCGGTATAGGGCACAGCAGGCAAGGGCCGTCCCCCCCCCCACCATCCTGGGGGGGTTAAGGAGGCTAATTACCCCCATCATAGCCTCCAAATTACCTCGTGTGGGTCGGAGAGATGTTATTGTCAGCCATCTTCCGATGCGCCCCCTAGTGGCCCCCCCAGGACTCTGTTTACATGCCACAGGGTCCAGATACTGTTGGATTCTCACGGGAAAGGGAGATGGGATGTGACGTTACTGGTTTCCTGTTTCCTTTGTTCCTTTGCTTTCTTTGTTCAGTTGCTCTCTGCTTCTCACAGATAGGAGATGTATATTTCTTTGCTCTCTGTATAGCTTAGTAATGAAGTATGGCAATGTAGCCCATACTATCTCATCCTTCCGTTGTGGACTTTGTTGTTTTAATGCTCTGCTGGGAGGGCTCGGAGGAAGATGAGCCTTATCAGCTCAGACGACCGGAGCTGAAATCCCAATAGTGGTGGTGTTACATTGACAGAGCAGCTTCCATCTCGAAAGCACTTAACACAAATTCCAAATTGTAGCAGGTTGTTTGCACGTGCTTTCGCTCTCTCTCTCTACGTCAAGACTCAAGAGCACTCACATTAAAGCTTAAAAGCAAAATCCTGCTTGACAATTTAAGCCAAGGGGTAAAGAAGTAGAAGGACCTGATTAAAACAGGAACAGTAAAGCACCCAAATGAAGTGCAATTAAGATGGGGGGGGGGGAGAAATAGGAATGGGCAGCGTAAGGATATACTGGGATTTGGGAATTTAGTAGGCTACTGTTACCAGCAGCTATATGGTTTGTCTAAATTAGAACAGTGGTTCTCAAACCATGTTCCTGGGGTTCGTTAACAGCTTTTTAGAGGTCTCCCAACGAGAAGATCAGTAACAAGAGATACGCTCTCCTGAAAGACAGCTTTCCAACCACTACTGATCTTCCTCAGCAATGTGCAAACACAGAAGGGTTGAGTGTGATGTTGCATTTCCATCTAGAAAGTACTAACACAAATTCCAAAGTGTACCAAGTTGTTTGTGGTTTCTCGCTCACGTGAGCCACTGGAGAATCCAAACAAGTCTGATCAGTAAAGATGCAAAGTGCTGTTGCTCAGCAGCACTGCAATGCCTTGCATGCAAAAGGTCCAAGGTTCGATTGGTGGCATCTCTAGGCAAGACCGCCATCTGAAACCCTGCAGAGCTGCTGCCAGTCAGTGTAGGCAGTACTGAATTAGCTAACCAGTGGTCTGACTTGTTGTCAAGGCAGCTAGCTCCCTGTGTTTCCCCCCCCCCCTATAAATGTGCACCCTAGAACAGGGTCCAAGGTCCTCCGCAATGCACAAGTAATGCATACAGCATGCAAACAAATCATTGTTTCAAATATTTCCTAAAGGCACAAAGTTGGAAAACCTATCAATAGATTTGTCCAGTTCAAGTCTACGGACTAGTACAATTGTTAGAAAAATACAAGTTTCAATGCCCGAATTATTAGTAGTTTCCTAAACTTGGCTATGCAAATAAGGAATCTGAAAAGAATGGATTAGGAACCCCCTTGTTTTACAGAACACTGTGATGGCTGATATTGTTGCGCTGATTACTCATGTCATCTTTTGAAGGGGAAAAAAAGGCTAAATTATTCCAGTTTCAGAGAAGCGAAATGGACAGGGCTTCATACTCAATAGCCTCCCAGCATTTTTTGATTAAAACATCTGCACTCTCATTTAGCATGAAAAGTCCAAACTCCCCCTTCGCCAATGGCTAGATGATTATGCACAGCTGAGGACTATTAGGCATTCACACAGCTTTGCAGGCAGCTGGCCCAAGTTCTGAATGAAATTATTGCTCTTTGCAGCCACGAGTAGACAAGAGACAGGGGATGTGAGATGTCACATGCCTGAGTGGCTTCCACGGGGTGGATGTACACCAGTGTATGCTCCGAGGTGTCCACAGAGGTGTAAGATGTGCCGTCGGCAGTGTAGACCACCTGCTGTGAAGGACGGTCCTGATCATCGCTGTACACAATCTGAGCCACAGTTCCACCTTCAGGGACAAAGTGGACCTGGAGAAAGGGAAGGTGAACAGGGGCAGAGAAGAAATGTCAGGAAGTGTCCAGACACAAAGCTGTGCATAAGAATGTACGGTAACACTTACATATGTACAGGCTACTCCCAGCTCATGTGGGGGTTACATTTCAAGGCACTGTGTGTGTCAGTGCAATCATGTATATCTGAAACACCATTGAAAAAGCCTGCAAACACACACTAAACCTCTGAAAACCCCTGAAAAAAACAACCTTAAAAACCAGTAGCACTTACCAGACTGGTCAAACTCCACACTCCTTCCAAACCTCCCTGTTCAAACAGCAACTCTCCAGAGGCCTCAACAGTCAGTGCAAGGGCTCCTGGTTTTGCTAGGCACTGTTTGTGCGCCTTTTTTGCCCCTTCTGGGCTCTTCTAGTGCTGTTTTTGCACTTTATATTCACTTCTTGGTTCAGCACAATGCACGCTTGTGTGGTTCCGTGTCAACTGCATGCACATAAATGGGGAGTTGCCTGTGTATCCCTAGTAATATTCCAGACTACACTGGCAACTCATACAGAATCAGCTCAGAAAAAAACCAAAACTAGGTGAATAAGAAAGCCTAACCTAAAAAATGCCACTTTTGTTGAAAATTGGGCACTGAAATCACTAACAGTTCAGTCCAAGACCCAGTTCAACTGGGATATTTTGAACGAAATCAGTTTAGTACCATTGAGGTCAATTACAGCTGTCTTGTTTCCTAAAAGGCTGTGCACCTCTATCAGCTTCATAGTACATAAAAATCCAATACATATAATACTTGCAGGCATGTAGGTGAAGGGAAAGAAACTAGGCCTGTTGGATATCTACCTGTTATGCAGCTTATAAAAGCACAAATCCTGTATCAAGGGAAAAGGGGACAACCCAAGGATACCTGGACCAAATGAAATTTGAGCCTAATTGTTAATCTTCAATGGCTCTACCAATACAAACCAGTCCTCAACAACTATTTTGTGAAGTACAGCTATTAAGTTATAAATGACAGAATGTGCTATCCTCAAACCCTCCGGTTCCTCTCTTATCTAAGTATGTACAGTATTATTTTATATATGTATAAGAAATACAACGTAACTTTTTTAAAGTAATGTAAACTGCTAAGATTCATGGGAAAGGTGATATTTCTAATAAGCTGGAACACAAATGATAATGTCTCTTTTCTTTCTTGTGTTATAGCCACTTTAAAAAAAAAATTTTAAAAACCCCAACATATTTTATTTGGTGTATCTGAAATCTTAGGAGAACTTCATAGAACAAAATCTATAGCCAGGGAAATTTCTGTATCATGCAAAAATCAAACCCTCAAGACAGCTTCACATATATCCAATAACAATCTACACACACAAATCCCTATAAGAAGCAGGTTGAGCTACTGCAAGGATGCCCTATTCATATACACAGACTGCATGAACATCAGCAGTTAGGAAATGCAATAAGCACTAGTCACCTGAGCAGTATTCTGTTCCTGCTCAGCTGATTCAGACCACACCTGTGCCGTTTCCTCTTTCAAGTCGATGTCGTCCCTGCTGTCGGGCTCCATAGTGTGATAACTAATTATCGAAACTGAGTTTGGCTGAAAAGATTCATCTGGCTGTTTTGTCTTGAGACAAGGTAACCTTCTGTACCATAGCTATACAGAAAGAGAGGGGAAGAGAATATATATATATATCAAAGAACTGCACACTTTACAGTAATACAAAGGGAACCATGAAACTTGACCACCCACTATACAAATAAAAAATCCAGCTCCCTAGGCTTCATTGGGCTCTAGTGTGGAGCTATACAGAAAGGGAATAGCTCAGTTGTCCGTGGCTGAGAGAGAGAGAGAGAGAGAGAGAGGGAGAGCACAAAACTAGATGCTGCAATCAGTCACCATGAGCAGCTGGGCAGGTTTAGCTGCCACTGCAGTAGTGTCTCCAAGTTCACCCTGAGAATTTCTGAAATATACAAACACTTTTCCACACACACAACCTTTGGCGGGCACAGTGATGGGCATCTTGCTTCTACCATAACAATACAAATCCTTATTTATGTAAATATAATCAGAGCTTTGGCACCTTTCCCAAGAGATGCTCATACCAGTGTCAGTTTCCTATATCAGTAGTGGGCAGGGAGCAGGATAGATCTATAGTACATCTCTGGGTGATTTGATCAGCAAGGGTTTTGACTTTCAAACATTCAATAATAACAGCAACAAAATAACTTGACACCACCAAATTTTGCTGAAAGAAAGAAATCCTGGGGTAACTTGGGAGTAGGGTTTTGAATGTAAGGACTGTGAGCTCCATTCAGTTCTGGTACTCAGAACAAAAGTCTGGGTTTAGGGGGTGTGTGTGTGTGTGTGTGTGTGTGTGTATGTATTTTGTATGTATTTTGCACCTGGCACTAGGTAATGGACTCCGAGTGTGTGTGTTTGTGTAATGAATGAGAGAAAACTAAAGCAGATCCTTCAAGCTTGATGTCTGCCCATCCCTGTCCTAGATCTCGAATACGGTGTCACGCAAACCCAAGCTGAACATGTTCTAATGTTCATGTTTTTGTGTTCTTAGAAATACATACCCTCCAACATTTCTCTGATGAAAATAGAGACCTCCCATCCCATAATGATAATTTTACTATTTATACCCCCACACATCTTACTGGATTGCCCCAACCACTCTGGGCGGCTTCCAGCATATATAAAACCATAATAAAACATTTTTAAAAACCTTCCCTATACAGTGGTACTTTGGGTTACATTCGCTTCAGGTTACAGACACTTCAGTTTACAGACTCAGAAATAGTACCTCGGGTTAAGAACTTTGCTTCAGGATGAGAACAGAACTCATGCTCCGGTGGCACGGTGGCAGCAGGAGGCCCCATTAGCTAAAGTGGCGCTTCAGGTTAAGAACAGTTTCAGGTTAAGAACGGACCTCCAGAACGAATTAAGTACTTATCCCGAGGTACCACTGTACTGTACAGGATTGCCTTTAGACGGCTCGGGGGTTGGATAACTCCATACCCTCCAACATTTCTCCAATGAAAATAGGGGCACCCTAAAGAAAATGGGGACATTCAAGGATCAAATCAGAAACCAGGACAGCTTATCTAAATCAGGGATGTCCCTGGAAAATAGTGACACTTGAAGGGTCTGGAAATATCAACCACCTTCCGGTATGTGAAGGCCACAGTGCTGTTTTCCTGTTGCCAGTTATGATGATTGGCAATTGACAGCAAGCATCCAACGCCGGCTAGTCCCAAGAACAGAAACAAAAATAAATCCCTGGTGTCACTTGTGAAAGTATACTCCGTTATTCAATCCTGAAGCATTTAGAATGCAGCATACATTTAAGAGGAGCACAAACTGTTGTATTGAACAGTGATGTTAGGCCTGGCAGAGACAGACACCTGATTCAATTATTTGCCCTGATTGATGCTGCACTCCCCTAACAGGGAGGCAAATAGAGTTTACAAATAAGTTGTTCCTACCCATTTGCATTCCCCAAATCAAAGCGAATCTCCAGCAGACTGAAAGCCAGATTTGCATGGAAAGTCAAGACGCAGTACTGTACTTGCTTTCATGCTGTCCAGGAGGGGGTGCTCCATAGCAACGAAGTTTGCAGCTTATTTGCAGGGGGGAGGAAACAACCAGCGGACTTGTTCACACACTAGGTGCTATTTCACTGAGCAAATTATCTGATTATAACTAGCGTTATCCTGTTTCAAATGAGCTCATTCGATGCAACATTTCACATTCATGAATGACATTTGGAAGTTATGCAGATTACCGTTCCAAAATAACTACCTCTCGTATGTGCTCATTAGATGATGCTGAAGAGTCATCATGTAAGCATGAAATGTTACATTGAAACTGGCCTGTTGTTGTTGTTTGTTGTTGTTATTTTTTTGAAAAAACACACCCTTCAGTCCCTAATTGACCTGTTTTTATTTTTCTAGTTCAGCGTTTAACCAGCCCCTCCGCTCAGGGGCTGCTCTCCCTCCTGATCCCAATTGTGCAGCAGTCTCTCTTGGCAGCTGAAATGCTGAGAAAGAGAGAGAATTAAAAATGAAGCTTAAATTCCAATTTACGTAAGCTCGGGAATCTTGACAAATTGCTTCCATGTACGGCTTTATCCACCCCTTGCGATTTCAACCACACGCCTCAATCTGCCACTGGGAATCTCAGAAGTGTAATTTACAGCTCTGCTGATTGGTTTAGACAGTCATTCAGCACCTTTCCAGTCCTTCGTCTCCAGTGTCATTATTAAATCACAGACTTAGGAATTAGTGCAAGGCTGAGGCCATTTGATTTTCGGCAAGTCCAATTAACTTTATTTTATACTGACTGGCTGGCTGAGCTGATCTAATAGTTAGCAACCCTTGCCAATGCACAAGAAAGAAAGCAAAAGGCTCCTGGGTGACTGCTCCACCCATTTCAATTTTAAATGCAAATCATTTTTAGACATAATTTATGCCCATATAATGGCATTTGGCTTGTAAATGAAGCACGGGGGGGGGGCGAATACCACCCCTTCCATTCACCTTGCTTGCTAGCATTTTAGAACTCTTGCAGGCTCTGAGTCGATACATTCCCAACCCCCCCGGCCGCGTGACTTTTTACAGAAGACTCAAATCAATAATACAGGAAAGGCGAACAATAATGTCCCTCAGTGGAACAGTAGAAAAATCAACACAGTAGCAGCATCTGAACGCAACACGACACTGCCTTCTCTACATTTATCGGACTGCGTATAACGCTCTAGATGCCAAACAGTGCCTCCCTCTCAGGCTTGGCGCAAGATCCCAGCCTGCCAAATCTCTCTCTCGCCCCTACCACCACACCATGACAATAAAGAGACACTGCAAAAATAGGGCACTCTGTGCTATGAAGTTCAGGAGAGCTGCAGCAGTGGTAAATAAGAAACATCCGTTGTAATTTATTGCAGTTGGAACACCCCCTTGAAACAAGGAACATCTGGCAAGTTTACATGCATCAGAAGCAAACCCCAGGATAACCGATCCTAATATGCCAATACATTATTATTACATGGCGAGGAGGAAACATCCGCAAGTGTTCCTATGGCTGGGATCCAAAGAACTACTTTACGTGTGCCTAAGGAACTCCACATACCCTCGAGAATGTTTACTTTAATCCTCTGACCAAAAGCCCCCTGTGTTGTATCACAGACCACATGAGAATGCTCTTGAGTTTCCAAACCAATTTTTTTTATACAGCAGCTGAGAAACAGTCTCCATGGGCATATATTGATAAGTGAATGATGAAACAGAGATAGATTTAACACTCTTTAGCAAGTTAAATGTTTCGACTCCTGCCTTCCTCACTAACGCAGCTGGGATTTCAACTGAGCAATGTATGCCAAGAACCCAATTCAGTCATCCCCCCCCCACCCGCCCCACGGCAAAAAATAGCATTAAGGTGAGGATAGGGTCCCATCCCACACCACTGCCAGCTCCACCCAGCCATCTACAGCCCGTCAGATGTAATGGTTACAGTGTCTAGCTAGGAGCTGAGAGACCAGGATTCAAATCCCTACTCAGCCATGAAACTCCCTGGGTGGGTGGCCTTGGGACAGTCAATGCTTCTCAGCCTAACCTACCTCACAGGGTTGTTGTGGGGGTTAAATGAGGACGGGGAAGAACCATGTATGCCCCCTTGAGCTCCTTGGAGAAAGTGGTGGGATAGAAATGCAATAAACGGACAAGTCTGCAAGCCTGTTCTCTGTATGTAGGCTCCAGCAGCATGTTGCAGAGCTCATCTGCGTAGAGCAGGTGCTCTCTATGCATCCCGCTTCCTGCGCATGGACACCTGACAGGTGTGCAATGTTGGAAATATCAGGCGCAACCCTGCTTTTCCAGCCATGCAATTGTGTGAGGGGGAATGAAGAGGACTAAGGGGATAGTTTTAAGATCCCTCAGATAGAATTGTTTCTAAGGCATGTGGCTTGTCCAAGTAAGGTGTGTGTGTGTGTGTGTGTGTGCGTGTGTGTGTGTGTGTGTGTTAAAAAAGAAGGAATAGCTCAGTCAGTAGAGCATGAGGCTCTTAATTGCAGGGTCGTGGGTTCAAGCCCCACATTGGGCAAAAGATTCCTGCAGTTCAGGGGGGTTGGACTAGATGGCGCTCATGGTCCCTTCCAATTCTACAAGTCTATGATTCTATAGGGAAGAAGATCAAAGGCTAAGTCAGGAAGTGTTGTCTTCCCAACTGAGTCTTTGGGGTGTTACAGTATTCCATTTATACATCCAGAAAACAGTCCAACAGCCAAATACACAACCAAACATTGAGAGGAGAAAACGACAAAAAACTATGTTGAATGCATAAAGGTAAAGGATCATTAGGTCCAGTCGTGACCGACTCTGGGGTTGCAGCGCTCATCCCGTTTTATTGGCCAAGGGAGCCGGCGTACAGCTTCCGGGTCATGTGGCCAGCATGACTAAGCCGCTTCTGGCGAACCAGAGCAGCGCACGGAAACGCCGTTTACCTTCCCGCTGGAGCAGTACCTATTTATCTACTTGCACTTCGTGCTTTCGAACTGCTAGGTTGGCAGGAGCAGGGACCGAGCAACGGGAGCTCACCCCATCGCAGGGATTCGAACTGCTGACCTTCTTATTGGCAAGTCCTAGGCTCTGTGGTTTAACCCACAGCGCCACCCGTGTCCCTATGTTGGATGCATAACAAGCAATAATAATAATAATAACAGCAGCTACTACTTTGTTCAGTATCTGAGCTGAGCTCTGCTCAATGCAGCAATTATGTTAGGACTGTTTCAGGGGCATCTTTGAGGTGCTGGGGTCCTAAACAGAGGAAGTTCAAGAGTTTCAGCTGTGGATGGGGAACCTGTGCCTTCCAGATGTTGTTGGACTTCAGCTCCCACCAGCTCCAGCCAACCTGGCCAATGGTCATGGAAAATGGGAGTTGGAGTCCAGCAACAAGATGTCCCCAGGTTTCTCAAACCTGTTCCAGGCATGTTATTTCCTCTGTCACTTTGGCAGCTTGCAGGTAGTATGGAGGAAGCAGCTCACCTGATCTCTGCTGGTGCTGCAGAACCACTTCACGTGGCTGGGGGCTGGCACTGCCACTACTAGCCCAAGAAGGCTCAGATGACACACGGAGCCAATAGAGTGCCCTCTTGGATCCTATAAAACTTCCATGTCTGATCTGGCTCTTCTATCTGAACAACCTGTCAGGCTGGTGCAGACAGAGCTGCCTGCTGAACCACCTCCTTGCCCCTGGGTCTCCACCTCTGACTGCATCTCAGCAAAGCTATGAGAGAAACATCTTCATAATGCAAGCTCTTCTACTGCAACACTGAGCCAATAAGCTTAGAAATGTATTGATAAAGACTGGAAATGATTTTTTTTTTTTAAAAAAAAGGCTGTGCAGAACACACAGCACTGGACACCGCATGGAGCTCTGGCACAGAACCAGAATTAATTATGCCAAACAAGCCAAAAGTGTGTGTGTGTGTGTGTGTGTGTGTTCGCAAGTGATTTTTATAAAGTTTTATTATATTATTCCTTATTATCTTATATAGATTGGTTATTTTCAATTGCAAATTCTATTGTTAGCCACCTTCTGTATTTTTATAATGGACAAGTGGCATAAACTTACAAGCACTAACTAAATGTGCATACTCTGTTCAAGCTGAAACATCCAGGGTTGTATCCAACTAAGTTCTATTCAGATTGTACCCATCTAAATAAATGAACTTAAGTTAGTCGTGTCCATCTATTTCAATGGACCTACTTTGTGTAAGTTTAGCACAGGATACAATACAGCCTCTAGAATATGGATGATTTTTGTGCACACGATTCTGGTGTTCTTGTTTTTTCTTTTTTCTTTTTTTATATTTTATTTTTATTTTTATAAAATATTTATTAGATTTTACAAGAAACAAAAAATTACAAAATAAAAAGAAAACAAAAAGAGAAAAGAAAACTACAAAAAATACAAAAACACACAGAAAAAAGAAAATACAGAACACAGAAAAAATACATAAGAAAAATTAAAAACAAATCCATTTTTTTCATATCTTGAATTTCGTTTGCTTATTTCCCTGACCTCCTCACACCTCCCTTGTTTGTATTCCCGTTCACATAGTCAGTTCAGCAAGTCCTTACCCTCTTTCATTTATCTTAACTCTATATCTCGACATATTATATCTATATATTTTCATCCGTTATCAATCCATTTTTACATATTCTTATTAACCTTGTTGCTAATGCCACTTAATTTCAATCCAGCATCATTTTAGCATTCATTAATTTTACAATGTTTCTGCAGATAGTCTTTAAATTTCTTCCAATCTTCTTCCACCAACTCTTCTCCCTGGTCTCGGATTCTGCCAGTCATTTCCGTTGTTTTTTTCTTTTTTAAATGACTGGTGTGCTAGTTCTACTCATCTCATACGTAGCTACCAGAGTGTGGCTCTTCCCCCCACTGCCACCTACCCATTGTAGGTTTCCAGGGAGATGACAGCACACAGAAACAAAATAAATTTCACAGAATGATAGTGTTAAGGAAGGACATTGATCTCAGCCTTGTTTTCATTCTGTGACATGACCCCATAGAGCTGAAGGGAAGTCCACGCAAACAACAATTATTAGAAGAAAGTAACAATTACATTATTTCTTCATAAGCCGAAACACCTTACTATTATTATTATTATGCCAAAAAAAATATCATTCCCTTGGGCTTCTAAAATCGTTAGAATTTGTCTCTTCCTCCCCACAGCGGGCACAGTGGATGAATTCCCCCCTCCCCATCACCACACTGCCCCTGTATAGAACATTTGTGTTTCTTTCCCTTGTTATTTTCACATAGCATACAGACACTTGACAGCTACCACCGCAAAACAAGGAATGCCAACAGCATGTCTGTGGCAGCCTGTGTTGGAGGGGTGGAGGGAGTGAATGCAGTCTGCTGCATTGCGAGGCTGATGCAAGGACATCAGCCAATCCCTTGCATGTCTGCAGCATCCCCCAGGCTAGCATCTTACGGCAAGGTAGCAGTGTGGGTGTGACGAGAGCAAGCAGCTATGCCGGAATGAAAGGAGGCTATGCCACTAAGAGCAGCTGCAAAGAAAGCCAGGCGAGTGGCAGGAGGATATAAATGCATTGTGTCATCATCCTAGAGTGGGAAAGCAATGCAACGCTGACAGAAGGCAGTGCAAACAGTACATCAGGGCACCAGAGGAAGCCCACACAGTTCCCTTGCGTCAAGAAAAATCTTTGTTTTAAATTCAACGCCATATCGGGACCGTTCCCTAACATCCCTTTCAGTGATTAATGGCATTTGTATCCAGCCCTTCTTCCAAAGAATTCAGAGTAGTATTTTTGGCCTCGCAGTGCAATGTAGGTACAGTGGTACCTCAGGTTAAGTACTTAATTTGTTCCGGAGGTCCATTCTTAACCTGAAACTGTTTTTAACCTGAAGCACCATTTTAGCTAATGGGGCCTCCCGCTGCTGCCGCGCCGCCGGAGCACAATTTCTGTTCTCATCCTGAAGCAAAGTTCTTAACCTGAGGTACTATTTCTGGGTTAGCGGAGTCTGTAACCTGAAGCATATGTAACCTGAAGCGTATGTAACCCGAAGTACCACTGTAGTGACTTTCCCAAAACCCACAGAATGAGCTTCATAGCCAAAGGAAAGAGAAGAAAGGGGGGAACTAAATATATGTTTTCCCCATCCAAATCTAAAACTCTTGTCGTTGCACTATATTGTGTGTAATGCAATATGCAAGCACAGTACAGTATTCACATTATTATGTTACGGCTTAATATTCTTGCCCTTGGCTTTAAGCCTAATGATCTCTCACACAAGAGTAAGCTTCACGAAATGAAATATGGTGTGATGCAGGGGTTAAGAGCAGGAACACTTCAAATCTCACCTCAGTCATTAACTCACTAGATCGTCTTAGAGAGCCCCAAGTCTGAATACTGGTCTGCCTTACAGGGCTATATTGTTAATAGCTACTAAGGTAGTATATATATGAAAAATTTTGGGAGCACTTACATGGGAGAAACCCCTTTGAAACAGATATCATCATCAACATTCAATACTGTACATTATGTTGTGATATGAGAACATGTAATCACTGGCTCTCTGTTGTGTCAGAATATAGAGCAAACTATGCTTCTTTCTTAAACCAACCCAAGGATTAAAATAATTATTATTCTCACACTCTAACCTCCCACCCACTTTTTAAAAAAAATGTTGGCAGAATGTTCTCCCCTATAAAGCTCTCTTTAATCTATCCTCCCTTCTCCTTCCAAATTATGCGAGAAGGTCATCTTTTCTCTTTTGATGTTTCCCCATCTTCTATTTTCACACACACTGTCTGTGCTGTGATTCTACTTTTAACCAGATCCCATATTACCAGCTCCAAGGGCTTGCTTAAGGAAAAACCATGTTACTAAATTCTTCAAATTCAGTTAAAAGGAAGAAGCATGTGTAATAATACCAAGATTCCAAACTTGAAAAATTGAAGTGCAAAATACAGAACCTACTACAACTACCACTCTGCCTTCAGATAGTTGCTCAGAAGGAAATGTGGCCCTCAGGCTGAAAAAAAGTTTTCTGCCCCTGTATTACAGTATCACAATGCAAAAACGGACCAAAAAGTCAAGCACAGTGGAGATACAGCTACCCGTTTCCAGAAACAACACGGGCATCTCCATGTTCATTGCCAATGATCCTACATAGTTTACACTGCTATCTCTGGGCCACATATGACAAAATTCCAACACGAGCATTAATTTCCATATGGGAAACAGCATATGTCCTGATCAACCAACACACACAAGTATTTCATCACAGCTTCACACCATAGGAGACCTCCACCAGTCAGGGCTTCCTGCTGCAAAATGACACATGTATCTCACAGTTTACATTGTGAGACGCAGTTTCTACTCTGGAAATGACACATGTGCAAGATATTGGACATATGTGATATGGCCCTCATTAAGATTCTACACCCAATAGAAGCATCCAAAACCAGCCTTCCAGACAAACTCTAGCGCTAGGTACAAACATCTCAACATAATATACTGCCCAAAACTGGTTGCATCCAAAGACACAAAAAGTGAATAGAAATTTCTCCTCGTCTTTCCCAAAAGAGCATCTCAAAGTTGAGAAGTACCGGTGAGGCAGTGCTTGAACTGATCTGGGGCTTGGACCTAGCTTCGTGAGCCATCTCAGACTGTGTGTGCTCTGCCCTCGGGCCCTTCTTTAGAAACAGAAGGTGTGTGTCATCTTGATTTGGCCAGGTTTGATAGAGTAATAGGAGTTGGTCTTGGCCTTTGCCTTGTGGAACAGCTTCTGCCTATTGCACTGCAGGTGTAAGCTTAGGACCCTAGAGTAAGACACAGCCACCCACAGCCCTAGTCTAGCTCTGACAGAAAATCTCTGTAGAGTTCTAGGCCTTGTACTGTAAAATTACCAGCAGTTGTCTGTTTTGTGTAGTGCTAATCCAAAGCTTTAATTATCATTGGAAACCTACCCAGCAAATGGGATGTGGATGCTGGGACTGAAAGAGTGTGGAATAAGAAGCGTTAAGACTTAATTTTGATACAGGACTTTGCAATTTCGTTTTCCTCTTTCTTTCTTTATTGTCTTCCTTTCTTCATCTTTTTTCTATTTTTCTTTTTTAGATTAGTGTGATTTTTATTGTATCTTATGTGGAAAACTTTTAATAAAAATTGATTACGCACGTGGACGGTGGAAAGCTGTGTTAGGGTGGTAGGAAAAAAGTTAATAGTAGTGTGAGGGTGGTAAAAGCAGCAATATCTCCCTTCCTTGGGTTTAACCACTTTTCCCGGCATTTCCAGTGGTATAGAACACCTTCTACAAATGGCCAGGTAGGCTGCCATGTTCTCCTAAAATACCCGTTCCAAAGGTACTATTGGGAGGCAAAAGATGTTGCCCCTCCCTTTTCAAGATGACTTCTTTCAGTGTCAACTTACATTGTGAATGGCAAGGCAGGTTGGCTTTTGAAGTTGGTCTACTGTATTACAGAACACTGAAATTAAGGAACAGCAGAAGCTTTGCTACATCGCAGTGGATGACAATGAAGTCCTACAGTTCTCTTTTGATGTAGTAAACAAAGATCCATCTATGTCTTCAAAAACAGAAGTGTACTATCTGTTTCAGTGATAAATAAACTAGGACCACTGAAAGAAAAGACCTCTCTCTCCAGTGCAGATACTGGTGAACAGATAAATGCATTAGGGAGCTCCTTTTCAAAAGCACCTACTAGGCAATAAACTGCTTTTATAGTGATTCAGGTGCAGGCTTAACCAATCTTTTATTTTTGTGAAATTTTGTTGGAAAATAAATCTACTCAGACATATATTGAACTGATGAGAGTCTGAATTGGAGAATGAAAAATGGACCTTTTGCCACACCAAATAGCAATTATACAGAAACACCATTTCTCTTTCAAAGAGTCACAGCTCACAACTGATAAATAAAGAAACCTTCACTGTGAGCTTAGATCTCTAAACCTAATCTCAGTGGGAACTAGAAAACCAGTACTATGGTGAGTCTATTTGATTCATGTTAAAATATTCTTGAGTGGATAATTCGGCTTTTAAAAAATAAATAAATCTGTAATTGAAAGGATGTAATGCTTTGCACAGGGATAAGGATGATGCAGTAAAAAATAAATTAAAAATCCCGCTATCCTTAATAGAAAACTGTGTCTTCTATTACAACTTAGGGATAATTCAGAATTCTGTATGCAGCAGTATGGTATGATATTGCATGCTAGTACATGCAGTGGGCATGTTCATGGGGCCACAGCCAATGGACTCCCCAGTATACATATATCCACTTAATTTCCCTACCTGGAAATTACTTTTATAGGGTTGTTGGTGACTTTGTTCTGATGCCATACAAGTATCAAAGAAGGAACCTTTCAGAAGCTGGGCCAACAACCAAGAACTCCCCAAAGATTCAGCAGTTGGCAGCTGGGGTGGTCTCGGTGGGATCCACACAATGATGATGAGGCAGTCCAGTGGTATGGTGAAGAATAAACAAGGGAGGATAGGGCTAGAGAGGGCAATCAAATCGTCGCAGGATTTATTTTCTAGCGTGCTAGCTAGTTCTACTCACAGAGAGAATGCTATTAGGGGCTCTCAGTCAATAAGGGCCATGAAGATTCCATAACCATCATAAGAATCTGGGCACTGATCCCTTATCATGCCTTCCAAGTTGGCCACGAGGTGGAGGCTTCTGCCTCTAGTCTAGGCCTTGATGCAATCCCACAGTGGGTAGCCCTTGGCAAAACCACTTTTGGTAGCTAGGTGTAATATATGAAGACCTGCTTCACAATTTGTCTGGAAATGTTTTTGGAATATTTTCCTAGGCAATTCCCTAAGAAAATATAATTTCCTTTGCATTAATCATAGAAAAGACAAGACATGTAACCACGTAGCCCTAAATTGGGTATTCCCAGGACACAGAGAGTCTCAGTAAAGAACATTAACAAGAAAGCATATGGAATATTAAAGGCATGGGCTATCTGTATGAGGGAAAGCAATTTGCACCTCTGCACATCACCATATATGAAAATCATGCTGGTACATCTGGCGCATGCAGATACGTTTGGAAAAACACTTTACAATGCAGATCATCAAGTCTTCTGCCCAATGTCATAAAGCCACTGTTTTATGTCAAAGCCTGTTCACAATATCCGCACAGTGAAGGATTTACCGTACTTGATTTAGCCCCGGGATACAGAGGAGCAGGCACCCAGGTTGGAGCTCCCTGAAGCAACTTCAGCAATTGCTATTCGTTTTATGTCCCTGCTGCCAAGCCCTGAATGCTCTTTCACCACAAGCCATATGCAAAGGCTGCAAGATTACCGCGAGAGGCAAGTTTTGTATAGAATTATGCTCCAGGTCGTTGTGCAGACTTTCAGATCAAAGTGGTTCATTGTTCTTAGAAGCAGCACCACGAACGCCTGCAAAAAACTACATCCCACACTTAGCTTAATTATCACAGTATGTACAGGAGGGGAAGTCAGTGTACTTCCTGAGAGCCTTTGACAAGGATATGGCAGCAAAGTGCTATAGGTTTATAGCCTCATTGACTACTGGGTCATGACTGCTGTCTCCTTTCTGCATTGTCATTCATCAAGCACACCTATTATTTCAAGAAACTGGCGGTGGTGGTTTTTGGCTGGATAGCTGAAATCAGGCATTTACGACCACAGAAATTATATATCATTAGTGGGGCAGAAAGAGAATTTGGACACAAGATTGAAACAGGGGAGGCTGGCTGTAGCAGGAAATGGCTTCAGGTAGTTAAGCCAATTGTTATCCATATGTGTTTAGCAGATTAGTGGGACAAAACCCTCCTTTGTCATGCAGAGATTATTTTTGAACTATTAACCATTAGCAAAATTCTTTTTCCATCCCACCCCTCAAATACTAACAGTTACTAGCAAAATTATGCCAGGTAAGGTACAAATAAGAGTCGTTGGTGGCACCAGAGGGGGGCAAACACTTCCCCAAACAAGGAGCTCACACTCACCCTGCCCACCCATTGCTGGACTCATTACTGATAGATTATTTTCTTTCCGAGATCTTAACATGTGGGACACAACTTGTGCACCTAGAAATGTACTTTGCCCCTTCTGTGCCTCCCTTTTTTTTCCTGGTGCTGTCACAGGATGGGTGTTCATAGTGTACATACTTGCAGAGAGCACTATATAGTACATATATTTATAGTGTATAGTGTACGTATTTGAAGGAGCAATATGTGGACTGCGTACCAATTTGCACTGAAACTTCCCAGGCAACTTCCTTGCTTAAGTGTCCAGGCCATTCAGTATCAGGTGTGGTGGGCAGGTTTCAGACCCATTGCTATTGTCACCCAATGCAGAACTTTGCATTTCTGCGTAAGAACAATTGGCAGCTATTAATTTATATGCCATAAATAAAGTATGCATTTGAATCATCAGGAGATGGTCCGCTGTCCTAAAAGATATTCCACGCCAATCAGATCAGATCTGCATAGTCCGACTTGCATTCTGTTGGGATGGAATGCTAGGGAACTGGCAATTATAGATGCAGAGCACTACTATGATGTTGAAGCATATTGCTCATATCAGTATTATAAAAGTGCCTAAATTATTATTCTACAGGAGGGGAGAGAAGCATCTACACTAATAGCAAACTCAGGTACTATGACTTCTATGTAATCAAAATGGGGCTCCTGAAGAAAAAAAGAGAGGAATGTATCAGTGTGCCCAGGGGAAAGCCAAAGTTTGCAGAAGAAGAAGAAAATATTTAAGAATGAAAGTCTAAGTGGGGGTGGAAATCATCCCCAAATAGTACAGTCATGACTGAGCATGCTCAGTGGCTACAGAATGTTGAGTATCTTTGGTGAGATGGAATGAAGTATTTTGAAATACTGGTGTTATCATTACATAAGATGGACCAAATGACTAAGATTTTCCAAGCTCTGTACAGACTGCACCACAAAATTTCTTTTATTGTTGTAGGTCTCACTTGTTTTCTCTAATTCACTTCAAGATGACAAGGAAAAGGTACCAACTTCTGTTGAGCTTCCCTTAAAATCAATGAAGAAAGAGGGAAGTCCATTTTTCTATCCGAGCAAACTTTAGGACTGCTGCTAGAGTTATATAACAATATATTATACAATAAAAGCCTTCAAATCCAATAATGCAATGCATGATTAGGACATTCATACTTCTGCTCTGCTCAGTTCCATTGAAAAGCAAATTGCTAGTCACTTCTTCCCACCTCTCCAATCCCCTCATTACTTTCACACAATTTCATGATTGCAAGAGATTCAGCTCATGTCATTTGAACATCTAGAACAGGCAATGATGGGAACAATTTCCCTTCAAGAAGCAGACACACTCAATGATTCCAAAATAATTACATCTGCTAAACTATCTCATTTGCACAGGATTTTCCAAAGAAGAAAGGTAACTATTTAGTACAGAAAGCTACATTTTTAATTTACTCTCCAACAATTTCTTTCTTCTTTTATTACTTATTCAGCACACAAAATTGGTAAGCAGATCTATTAACATTATCCACAGATAAAAATAAATAAACCCCTGGTCTTAAAAGTGCCTTGCACTGCAGCTGCCTTTGCAAGTTCGTTACAATTTGGTTTGCACAGCTGGCAATGACTGCAGGTGGCCAGAAACACATTAGAAATGTGCTTGACTACTACCGGGTAAGTTAATGTGAAGGAAATCATAATGGGTTTATTTTGCATGGATCCAAACAACAGCCAGCAGGTTTACACAATTTAATATAAAGCATATACCTGGGGAAATACAGACATGTCACCACCCACCTGCGTTATGTAAATGACATATATTTTTGCCCTAGTCATTCTGTTTTCAAACGTGCTACAACAGCAAATCAGTGCTTAACGGTGCAATCTATAGGTGTCAATTCAGAGGTTATCCCCACGGAGTTCAGTATGTTTGCAACCAGGTATGAGTTTTGAAGCATGTGTGGATAGGACTGCAGCCCAACTCAGGGTAAAACTACATAGCAACAGCACAATAGCAAAAAAATGTGTGTGCGTGCATGTGTGTGTGTGTAATAGCAGCAACATAAAAGCCCCTGACCAAAATATTTTCATTTATAAGTGTTGGCCATTCAATGGCTTTCCCATAGGATCCTATACACTTGCTAAGCACCCCTTTTTATCCAGGTTTTTGTAAATTCCATTCATATGTATAACTGCATCACAGTATATGGCATGTGGACAGTTATGTTTGCTGTCCTTTTCTTTTTAGTACACTTCTACACATTATGGCTGCAGAAATCCAAATCAAGCAGCAAGTGACTAGTAAAATCCAAGAAACACAAAGAAGGGCTAAGTGGTGAGAAATTAGTTCCTCGGTGTCTTGAACAGATCATTGCCCTTCATCTAGACCTACCCATCCTTACATTCTATCCAGAGATAAACTATTGAAGGAAAGGAAGGCCTCAGGTTAAGCTAAAATTTCGGGGCCCAAATCTCTGCTATGTTATAGCCACTGTCTTGACAATAAGTACTGCTCTGTTTGCTTATATATAACTTTTTTAAAAACTGTATGTGCTCACTGAGTACATATTAGCCTGAACACAGCCCATAAAGGAAAAAAAAATCATCAGCTGCCTTATTTCCAATTAGACCAAAGATCTATGTGGTACTAGACTGGGTGTAGTTCTTTAGGGTCTTAGGTAGACGTCTTTCCCTGTTCTGCTGAAGTCTTTCAGCCAGAGGTGCCAAATCACTCCTGAACACTCAGTGCCTCAAATACTGTATAGCTGTTTCTCCAGAGTCGTCTGCGACTGGACCTGGTCAGGGGTACCTTTACCTTTTTACATTGACTTCTGTTCCTACAGCTCTCCTATTGCATTCCCCCATTGTACTTCCTATAGTACTAATCACTATTCCAAATTCTTGAAAAATCTAGAATCTTGATAGCAAAATAAATGATGCAGTATTCATAGCTATTTGTTTGCTTAATTCTATAATATTGTTGCACACCACCAGAATCTCTGCACAGTGTGAGATTCCAGGGCTTCCAGGTGCTTAACAGGCATTTGTGTTTACTTTAGGAATGAGGCACAGCGGAGACTGTGGGGTCTCTTTATGACATGGTTTATTTACAAATATATACAACCTGTGCCTGTGATGGAGGGGTTAACACCCTGAAAGCGTCTTGTTTCTCCCACAGCTGTAGTCTTGGATTAAAACCAAAATCAAACATTACTCTCAAATGTTGTTCTGACACTCTCTAGCTTGCTACTTTACTTCTACGTCACGTCACTGCAACTCAACTCTAAACTCAAGCTTTGTCCTATCTTCCACCCTACCCCCCACTAATAACAATATACTCTAGATCAGCGTTTCCCAACCTTTTTCCGACCCTGGCCCCCTTCCGACCTTGTTTCCTTCCTGTGGCCCCCCACTCAGTCATACTGGTAGAAAAGAAACTATTTAAATGTTTTGTTTGTAAACGGAACATGTTTTATTCATAATTTTTATCATTTATACAAAATACAATTAGATAAAATGATAGGAACATACTGAAATATTGTTGAAGCAGAAAAACATAGAATCATAGAGCCGCAAGGGTCATCTTTCTAGTGCACCCCCCTTGCAATGTAGGAAACTCAGCTAAAGCATCCATGACAGATGGCCATCCAACCTCTGCTTAGAAACCTCCAAGGAAGGAGTGTCCAGAACCTCCCAAGGGAGATCTATCTTCCATGTATTATAAAAAGTAAATACCACTTAATTGACCCCATTTATTTCACACAGAGGGGGAAACCTACAGATACAGTCCAAAAGGCTCACAGGGAGTTCTGCATATATGGGAGAATTTAAAAAAAACAAGTGATCCTCACTGACCTGGTACTAAAAGATCTTGTCATCCAGAGGAGCCCTGGCTGCCTAGATAAAACACTATAGTCCCATGCACCCTTACCTAGGCGTAAGATCCACAGAACTCAGTGCGACTTTCTTCTGAATAGTTAAGTTACTAGATGCAAGTCAGCAGCACCTGACAACCCCACTCGGCTAGACGCTGGGGTGGATTTCACCCCGCGCCTTGCAGAGCCGAGCTGACGCTACTGACGGGCCCTGTGCCCCCTGGCAACATCCAAGGGGCCTGATCCACTGGGCGCTGGGGTGGATTGCAGTGCCTAGTGAGCCAGGTCCAGGCTCCCACCAGGCCCAGCTTTCGCGGCAGCAACAAGCAGCTCTGGCTCACCCAGCCCTACCCCTTGCCACACCACCACACTTACTTGACTTAGGGGTTCTGGATCGTGGGCTCTACTGGTCAAAATGGCAGTCTCAGCAATCGCCCACTCCCTCCGGAAACAAACCAGGAGCTCAAATAAAATGCACGTGGCAAAAAGGAGCGCTAGGCCCTGGTGGGCCACCCCCTTACCCACTTGTGACTGGCTAAGCGGATAGCCAGTCAGTCAGGATATCTTTTAATTTAAAAAATGATTCCCCCCACCCGGTCACTTCCCTCTGTGGCCCCCTAGCCTTGTGCTGTGGCCTCCCATTTACATGATTTTCACCTTTGACCCCCTTGGAATATCCTGGGGGTCCCCAGGGACCATAGATGTGACACATGGGTTTGCTTGACTCAATTTCTGTTACATTGATGCATAATTTAGTACACAGAGTCTTGCTTCTTGCAGTGTATTGGTACAAATTCATGTAATCCTACATAAGAGGGGATTAGAATGAGCAAGAACCTTGATCACTGCCATTTGTAGCAAACAGATACTTTTTTTTGTAACTAAAAGAAACCAACTGTAGCGAACATGTACTTTTTTGTACAGTATTAATCGTGATGCATCTTCCGCATTCAGCACCCGGGGAGAAATGTCCTATCTATATGTTTCAATTGTGGCAATTTATGGTTCACTTTCCCTCTCTCAAGATAATTCTATAAAAAGCATTCAACCTATCCCAAAAGACAGCAGATCCAATAATGGCTTTATTTTCCCCAAATGAACAAAAATATCCAAAAAGTAAAATGACACAGAACAATTCTGAGTATATCCACTATGTGCAGGTTAATACGTGGTGGCAGCTAGTGATTGAAACTGAGATGCTGAAATCAATGTAATTTCTCTTTCCATTAAAGAGACTTGGAACTAAGAACATAATGGAGTACTTAACATGGATAGATGGCATAGGCCATCACTCACTTTCTGAATGCACTTATAAAATTCTTTAATAGCCAGGTGTTTAGAAAGCATCATATCACTTTAAAATAAAGGAAACTAGAATGAGAAAGTTACAGGTAGGTAGCCATGCTGGTCTGCTGTAGTTGAAACAAAATAAAAAAAATCCTTCCCGTAGCACCTTAGAGACCTACTATGTTTGTTATTGGTATGAAGAAGCGTGCATGCACATGAAAGCTCATACCAATAACAAACTTAGTTGGTCTCTAAAGTGCTACTGGAAGGAATTTTTTTGTTTGGAATAAGAAAGATAAGCCCACTGGGGCAATGGCAGGGGTAGGACATGAACAAATCAGGGGTGGTGGAGGAACTTATGGTAAAAACATACCAAGTATGGCTACAGCCCAACACAAACTGGTAAATCATGTGACTAACACCACTCCAGTGACACATAACCTGGGCTTCAGGTACTGAACAGAAAGCGATCATTGGCTATGATGATCTATGGATGAAGTTATAACTCACCACTGTACAGTTCTTTGGCACCAGCCATATACAGCTAGTATTGGGATCAAAGTAGAAAACAAATTCAGTGTCAATCACAATGACATTCAGAATGGACCCCTTGGGTAAAACTGCATCTTGCATTGCAAACATGGTTTATGTTTTAAAAAACTGGCCTGTTGTATCTGCCATCTTAGCTCTGCCTTTTTATCATAAGCTCTTCCCCGACTCCCCAAATTACATTGTGCAACTGAATCACACGCTTGCATGGAAGAGCCACAACTCATGCCACCCTGCTGCAGCTTCTAAGGATCACCTGCTCCCCCACTTCCCAAGATGACTTGTATCCCTTTGTGGGTGGTGACACACCCAGTTTATGTCAATACTACAGGGACTGCAGTAAAATGTGCAAGTACTAACGAGCCGATAATGAATTACGGTATTGGAATATTTGAACAAAATAGCTCATGTTAGCAATTCCACACTGCCATTGACTTGAATGCCCCCATTTCTGCTGTGGAAGTTGTCAGGTGGTTGCCATGGGGTAGCACAGTTGCTGTAGCAACCATACATCACAGAAGCTGACATCATTTGGTCAAAAAATCAACCTGTTCATTATCAACAGGTTATATTTATACACAGTGAGTGACTAAGCTCTGCATGCCAATGTTTTGTTTTATACTCCCTGCTTCCTGTGTCAAAGAGAGGATTACTAAATTGCCTGCCAACTACCATCAAGGTATGATGGCTTTCAGCACAGGTGGAGTGAGATCCAGATACGTACAGTACTCAGCCCCACTCAGTTTTGGTGGGAGCTGCTTCCTGGCATGAACAAGGATGAAAACAAGAAATGCTGAGTGAATTATCCTGGTTCTATATGAATTGGACACCATGTCAATTCTGTTCCTGTCCTAGATTTGAGTGAGATTTTGGGAAAGTTTTGGGTGCTGCTTTGAGCAGTTTCTTCTTCATGCAGCACACAATTAAAACTACAGAATTTGCTCCCACAAGTAGTGATGGCTATCAAACTGGGTGGTTTTAAAAGATTAGACAAATTCATGGAGGAGAAGGCTATCAGTGGCTACTAACCATGATAGCTATGTTCTACCTCCACAGTCAGAAGACAAGATGGCGACCGCTAGCTTTTAGTTAAGTTTTATGGTTTTAGCTCCATTTTTTAAAATGGTTTTAAACGTTTAAGGCTTAGGCTTATTGCTGCACCGCCCTTCCCACCTGATTTTACTTTTTTTTAACCTCCACAGTTGGAGGAAGTACAGCTCCATTAGTTGCTGGAATTGTGGGTTCAAGAGTACTTGTTTCACTCAGGTTCTGCTTGTGGGTTTCCCATAGGCATCTGTGTCTGGCCCCTATGAGAACAAGATGCTGAACTAGACAGGCATTTGAATTGAACCAGCAGGCTTTTATGTTCTTTTAAGTGCATCTTGGGGCTATAGGGCAGAATTTAAGTATTCTATAGGAACATGTATGACTAATGTATTTACAGACATGCGTCCCCCATTCAGATTTTACAGCATTCATCGCATAGCACCACGGGAAGCAGGTCTTCTGCAGAAACACTAAGAGAACCATTGGCAATGAGAGATGGAAACAAGCAGCTGAAGCAGTAGGAAACTCATATGATAATAGGCAATGTGGGGTAAAGTGTAGTAAAATACTGAGGAAAGTTTGACCACCTGCATTAACCCTGGCTGAATGGTAAGGACATTTTTTCCAAATAAAATGCCTTTATGCAATTCAAAGGTTTGGTCATCACCATCCTTTAAAAACACATACCAACTGCCACATCAGATGAAAGCCAAAAGAGTTGTTGAAGAACAGCTAATTTATACCATGGAACAACAAGCATGGCATGTTGTGTGAGCTACCCTAAGAGACTTGTATTGTGTAAACACTTTAGAATAAACAAATAAAAGAATGGGAGCAAGTCAGACATCCAATTCATCCTTAACAAATGGGAAGAAAATTTGTTGCCACACACCAACTGCCCACGTGCAGTGGAAATGTGTGGTAAAATGGTTGTCTCATTCAAATTCACAACGGAAAGGGAAGTTTTTACCACGTGCCTACTGCCAGAGTGTGAAACCAATGGAACACTAAAATGGGATTTGTATCAATTCTGTCAGATGGTATGACCATGGCCAATGCGTGTGAAGAGATGTGTGGTAAAATAGCCATCAGTTTCAACCCTATCAGATAGCAAGAAAAGGTTTTAATGGGCAGATTTACCAACCACACAGGTGGCAGGGAAACTTTTTACCACAACCCAGCCTCCAACAATTGCTTAGAACTGTGGTAAAATGGGTGCCTTTACTAGCCATATAGCTGACCACTTTTTAACACCAACACCACCCCTGTCATACAGAGACGAAATGGACGTCGTCATTCAACCAGTATTAAACGTGAGGGGCATTTTTTTTTTACCACACATCAACAGCCAACGAGTGGCAAAAAAAGGCGGGAAGAGGACACTGAGCGAGAGGCCTTTTGGCCCCTTGTGCAAGCCCATTCTCCCCCCCTTGCCCCGCGCAGCCCGAGGCGCGAGAGACGCGCAAAACTCTGCAGCCAATCAAAGGGAAGAATCAGTTTCGCGCCTCGGGCTACCCCCCTCGCCTGCCCCCAGCGCGAGGGCGTCAGTAAGGCCCATCCGCTCGCGCCCAACGGCCACCCGCGGCCGTCCCAACCACTCTGGGCGATAGGAGGGGAGATAAATAGAGAGGAGATCGAGCCTGCACCGTGCGAAGGTGTTTAAGTGGGGGAC
The DNA here is from genome assembly GCF_964270895.1 of Podarcis filfolensis. Lineage (NCBI taxonomy): Eukaryota > Metazoa > Chordata > Lepidosauria > Squamata > Lacertidae > Podarcis > Podarcis filfolensis. Next base: position 17,455,931 of record NC_139618.1, on the reverse strand, counting down.
GAGTTGCACAAGCCTGAGAAGAATGATCCAACCGCGGGGGAGGGGAAAACAGCTGCCTCGGGTGGGGTGGGTGGAAGTGTTGGGGAGGGAAGGGGGCATTAAAATGGCTTCGACACCCCCCCCTGCTCCAGTGAGGTGCTGGGGCCCGGACTATACCAAGCGCGGAGGGGGGAGAGGCGCAGACGGGGGCAGCCCTTTCTCCCCCCGTCCGGGGCGGATGGGGTATCCCGATCAGGGCGGGGAGGGGGGAGCGGACTGTACCTCTCCTGCAGGGAGGGGGGAATGGCAGCGCCCTAACCCTTATCCCCCACCCGCGGGAGCGAACGGTTTGTCCCGGTCCCGGCGCCATCTTGGGTGCGACTAAAACAACAACCCCCAAAACCCTTGCCGGAGCCCTGCGGGAGCCCCGGCACGCGCTCCCTACTCGGGCCGTCCCATCGCATTACCTGAGGGGGTTCAGTGGCGGTGTCGTGTCCGGACCGTCTCCCAGGGCCCGCCGCAAACCAAACCCGCCCACCTGTCCTCACCTCACAATGGTAGCTGCAGAGCGGGAGGGGGGGGAGAGGTTGCCCAGACTTATTACCATAATCTGCCTAGCAACCGCAGCCGGGGCCGCGAGCTGATTGGTACGCCGCCACGCTTATATTAAGGGATGACGCCGAAAACATCTCCGGGATGAGTACGCAGGATACATAATAAAACGGAAAATTCAGGGAGAGGGGCTTCAAATCTGTGGGGAGAGAGACCCCACACTCTCTATATGCCTTTGGGCCAGCAGAACTCGGGGGCCTCGGTCTGCCAATCACGGCAAAGCTCTCATCCTGCCGCATCGTTGCAAGGGGGCCGCCCACCAATCGCGAACGTCGTCTTAATTCGAGCGTTTTTAGCAGGGCGGTAAACGTGACACGGGCTAGCGCCCCCTCTAGGAAAAAGAGAACGACGGGAGCGCGTTTAGCAGCGCCCCCTGCAGGTGGGGTGGCGAAAAGAGGGTTATAGCTGCTTGCAGGGGATGAGAAGCGACGCCTGCTGGAGAGGAGTAAGAAAACTCTCCTTGCTTCCCGAATGATGATTCCCATTGGGATCTAACCTAGAAGACATTGAAAGAGGATTAGGCGCATTAAGGGAGGAGAGGGCTATCGGCGGCTACTAGACATGATGGCAGGGTTTTACAGAGGCATCTCGTTGGGCACTGTGAAAACAAGGATGCTGGTCTAGATGGGCCATAGGCCTGATCCAGCAGGCTGTTGCTATGGCCTTACCTCTTCTATTTGAAAGGCTCACACCCAAGTCCTATCCAAACCTATAAAACCTTAAGAAGGGAGAGCAGCAGAGGCTCTGAAGGTGCACATCAATAAATAGCACATGGGCAGCAGACTGAGCAGATACACGTCACTTGTTCAGAGTCTTGTTCCACACAGAGATGTAGTCCTATTTAAATTACAACATTTCTAAATTTGCATGTTTTAGCTCATTTAGCTCATTTCCTCTTTTGGTTGTGCCTTTTTTTCAGCAATGCCTAAGTGGCCACCCTAATAAGGGGGCGTAGTCTCATCCCCCTCCCCATATGATATTTAGGAGCACCTATACCTGTCGGCAGCGCACTAGTCATGCACACTGACTAATTTTCTAGGTAACTGAATGAGCTCACATACTCAGTACACTTGTCAGAGGCACATAGCCTAGAACTGCAACTCCCACCAGCCCCAGCCAGCATGTCCAGTTGTCAGGGATTATATCTGAAGGGTGCCACACTGGCAATCCCAAAGAGAACCTGCAACTAATGCTTTTAAAAAGGGAAAGGAAATTTCTTCCTTTGCAAGTAACAATTGAAGAGCAGGCCTTTAAATGTTGCTGTGAATCTTGCGACTCCGGTGGTGAGGGGAATAGTGCTGTGTGTATGCGCGTGTGCTAAAGCAGCACTTTACACATCTCTGGTTTTGCTCAGAACTGGAAGCAGAGGATGCTCCTTTGCCCATCCTTTTCTGCTGCAAGCCGTATCACCAGGATTCAGGAAAGCAACACCCCAGGCCACCACATTCGTGTGAACAGTTATCTCTGGTTTAGCAAACGCAGCTATGAGTTACGTAGGCTGTCACAGATGTTGCTGCTATCGTGCAGAAAAACTTGAGGGTTGCTGTCAGGGAATCAGGAGCAGGAGCACTGGGGAGAGAGGATTGGGAGAGCGAAGGGGAAGAATCCGAGGGCAGCGTAGGGGAGTATGACAGTGGCCCGAGAGATTCCATGAGCTTCTCCAGCGAATCAGAAGATTCCCAGAAGGGGGCGCCGATGGTCAGGGCAAGGGGGGTCCCAGGGGGGACGCACCAGAAACAAGGAGCCAGAGGGGAACCCCAAAGCAGCAGTGGAGGATCAGGACCAGTTTCCCCACCAGAGCGTAGTGGGGGGGAGGAGTCACATGTGTCAGGAGCAGTGTCTCCTCCAGAGAGGGAGTCAGGGCTGACCACGCCTCCAACGGAGGGGAGGTCAGTTGCAGCTAGCCCCCCCGATGGGGGAAGCAGTGACAGCAGCAGTGGAACGGTCAGGAGGAAAGTTGCTGGCTGGGCGCGCGCGCCAAGTTCAAATGTGCAGGCGCGCGGAACAGCAGGAGACCCGGATGGGGAACCAGCTCCTAAAGCCCGCCGGAGGGAGGGAGAAGGCTCAGGGGAATCAGCGGGAGAAGAGGCTAGAAAGGGCGGAACCCCGGCGGGCAGGCGGACCCAGAGGAGGAAGGAGCAGCGGAGAAGGTGGAGCAAGGCTAGACTCTTAAATTGGTGTCAAGGGGGAGGAGACTCAGACGGAGCATCAGTGGTCTGACACTTTAGACGTGGGGCTGCGCGCTGCGGCTCTGGAAGTGAAACTGAACTTCAATAAAGGCTTTTATACTTAACAACGAAGCAGCGTTGGTCCTTTGTGAGCTGGGACCTAGGGTAGCCCTGACAGTATGCTCCGTCTCCCATAAAAACCTCGCAGCGTGAGTTGGTGCAGCGAGGGGCAAGACTTGGTGTTTTGCGAGCTCACGAAGATAGGCAAAGATGACTACAGAGAGCCAGGTGAAAGAACTGCAAGAAGCAGTCACGACGCTTTACGCGGAAGTAGCAGCATCCAGGAAAAGAGAAGAAGAAGCAGTAGCGCTCTGCCGGGATCTGCAAGCCAGGTGGGACCGTTGGGGGAAAGAGGGGCTGCCAGGACCCAAACCGGAGGGAGTTGGCCTCGGGAAGAGGGGGGGCAGCCTGGTGGCGCACTTTGATGGGAACCTGCAGCAATACCCTAACTTCAGAGCTGACGTGGTTTACGCGCTCAATTTGCTTCGGAAAGACTTTAGAGATGAGGAAGAGAAGGTGGGCTTCATAATCACTCATTTGCATGGGGAAGCAAAAGCGTGGCTGCGGAATTTGTGGCGCGAAAAAGACCCTGCCCTCAAAGATTCCGATGCATTTATCAAAGCTATGGACGCTTGCTTTAAATCTACGGTAGATGTAGATATTGCTCGGAGGGAAATGCATGGACTACAGCAAGGGAAAGCGACGGTGAGGCAGTATCACTCGCGCTTTTTTGCCTTACTGAACGTGCTGGGCTGGGAGAAGGACTCCATTGCTGTCAGAGACCTGTTCTGGGAGGGGCTAAGTGGAGAGGTGAAAGATGAACTGGCAAGAGGAGAAAGACCCCAAAATACCCAAGAAGTTGCCCAAAGAGCGTTGGCAATTGGTGTGCGCCTGGAAGGACGTAAGGGAAGCACCCCAGCCAGGACAACCCCTTTCTTTCCCAGAGAGGCGGGGCGGGCGCTGTCCATGCCTCCTTTGGGAAGGGGAGAAGAGCCGATGGAGATTGGTGGTGCAAGGGCTCAGACTGCCAGCAGAGCCCAAACACCGGGAGCAGTCAAGGGGAAGGCTCCTAGAGGGACCAGGAAGTGTTACATCTGCGACAGTGCACAGCACATGGCCAAAGAGTGTCCCCAGAGGCTCCAGAAGCACACTGCAGCCTCAGCAACAGTAAAGGGAACAGGTGAGCAGCTGAAACAGCTGCAGGGGGAAGAAGAAGCCTGGTTGGAAACAGAGCCACTGGGGCCCAACCAGGCAAGTCAGTGAAGCAGTCCCCAGAGATTTTACAGCCCACAGACCCCCTCCCACCCAAACCAGTGGTGCAACTCACCGCATCGCTCCAGTTGCCCAATGGGCACACCATGCAAGTACCAATAACCATTGACTCTGGGAGCAACGCAGACTTTATTGGAGTGGACTTTATCAAGCAACATCGCATAGCACTCATGCCAGCCACGATGCCCCTAAACGTCGTCACGGTCGATGGCAGGAAGCTACTGGGAGGAGAGGTGGTACAGCAAACACCACCGATGGTGATGCAAATTGGAAACCACCGCGAAGTCATCAGCTTCAACGTCACCCACCTGTCGGACACGCCCATAGTGTTGGGTATGAGTTGGCTGGATAGGCACAGCCCGGCATTGGCATGGTACCAGCGGCAGTTGACCTTCTGTTCCTCCTACTGCGCAGAACACTGCATCCAGACCCGCCAGGAGGAGGAGGGGCAAGAGGATGAACCGCAGCTACACCTAGGCATGGTGCAAGCGGTACCCAACAAGTACAAGGAGTTTTTGGAGGTCTTCTGCGAGAGGGAAGCGGATAAGCTGCCTCCCCACAGGCCTTACGACTGCAAGATTGACCTCCTGCCGGGAGCGACGCTGCCGACTGGGAAACTGTATTCCATGTCTGAAGATGAACTGCAAGAACTCAGGGAGTTCATAGATCACAACTTGAAGCGGGGGTTCATCCAAGAATCTAAAGCAGTGGGGGGCAGTCCCGTGTTTTTCGTGAAGAAGAAGGACACGCCCCAACGGAGACTCATAGTTGATTTTAGGACCATAAATTCCAAAACAAAGCCCGCAGCATTCCCCATGCCCAAGATCGACGACCTGCTCGCGACGGTGAGGAAGGGACGGATCTTCACCAAGTTGGATCTACGAGGGGCGTACAACCTTATACGCATGCGGGAGGGCGATGAGTGGAAGACAGCCATGTTTACACCTTTAGGCACCTATGAATATCGCGTAATGCCTTTTGGTCTGCAAAATGGCTCCCATACCTTCCAAGCTTTCATGCATCACGTGTTAGCGGGACTCCTCTACAAGAAGTGCGTCTGCTTCCTGGACGATATCCTGATCTTCTCGGAATCGCAGGAGGCTCACGAGAGGGACGTCAAGGAGGTCCTGCAGAGGCTACGGGAGCACAGACTTTACGCCAAATTAGAGAAGTGCCAGTTCGACATGACGGAGGTGGATTTTCTGGGCTACAAGCTGTCCGACAAGGGACTCGCCATGGACAGCGCCAAGGTCCGCGCGGTGTTGGACTGGAAGAGCCCGCGCAATCGGAAGGAGGTCCAGAGGTTCGTCGGCTTCGCCAACTTTTATCGCAAGTTCATCAAAGGGTTCGCGAAGGAGACGGCGGCCATCACGGACACCCTCAGCTCCAAGAAGAAGAAGTTCACCTGGACGGACCAGGCGGAGCAGTCCTTTCGGAGACTCAAGCGTCTCTTCGCGTCCGAAGAACAGCTGCTACATGTAAACCCCAGCAGACCAATGAGGGTTGAGACGGACGCCTCAGACAGAGCAGTGGGGGCCGTCCTGTTGCAGCAAGATCCGCAAGGGGAATGGAGGCCGTGCGCATTCTACTCCAGGAAACTCAGCAAGGCGGAACAGAACTACACCATCTGGGACAGGGAGTTGCTGGCCATTCATGCAGCTTTCAGGGCGTGGCGGCACTTCCTCGTTGGAGCCAGACACACAGTGCAAGTCCGCACGGACCATAAGAACCTGGAGTACTGGCGCACGGCGCGGTTCCTGAACCAGAGACACATCCGCTGGGCGGAGTTCTTTGCGGATTTCGATTTCCGGATAGAATACATCCCGGGAGACAACAACGTCATGGCGGATGCACTATCCAGGAAGCCGCAGTATCTCGAGGAAGCGGCGCCGGTGGCGGCCAAGCACATTTTCGCACCGAAAGCGTGGGCGTGCGCTTCAGCTGCCGTGGACCTGGACGCGGTGCGTCGAGCGCTGCAGACGGATTCGTTCGCACAATCCAAGATGGAGGAGGTGCGAAGAGGCACAGCGAAGGACGACGAGTTCCAGATACGAGACGGACTGCTCATCCGCAAAGGGGCTCTCTACGTGCCCGGAGACGACCTCCGCGCGAAAGTCTTGCAGCAGCTACACGACGCGCCCAGCGCTGGGCACTTCGGCAAGGACAAAACGGCGGAATTAGTAACCAGAGACTTTTGGTGGCCCAAGGTGAGGGGAGAAGTCGCGGATTACGTCTCCAGGTGTGACACCTGCCAAAGGGCCAAGCCAGTACACAGGAAGCCGGCGGGTCTACTAGAACCCCTACAGACGCCGCTCGAACCGTGGGAGAGAGTGGCCCTGGACTTTGTCACAGATCTGCCCAGCTCGCGAGGCAAAACAGCGGTGCTCGTGGTCGTAGACATGTTCACCAAGATGGCACACTTTATTCCGTGCGCGAAGGTGGCCACAGCGGAACAGACCGCCAAGCTGTTCATAGACCACGTGTTCAAAGCTCACGGCTTGCCGCGGTCCATCCTGTCCGACCGGGGTCGCCAATTCGTCTCGAGCTTCTGGCAGAAGCTGCTGGGCATCCTGAACGTCAAGATCAACTTAGCGTCGGCACGACACCCGCAGACCAACGGACAAGCGGAGAGGGTCAACGCCATCATGCAGCAGTACCTGCGATGCTACGCCAATCAACAACCCTCGACCTGGGTGGACTACCTACCGCTGGCCGAGTTTGCCTACAACAACACGAAGCACGGGTCTACGGGAGTGACACCGTTCTTCGCCAATAATGGGCGGCATCCCAGAACTTTCCCGGGGTTAGAGACGACGGGGGAGGGGGAGCCAAGGGGAGCAGAGCACTTAGCAGCAGAGTTACAGGAGGTCCACGAGCAACTCCGAAGGCAATTGGAACTGGCGAAACACGCCTACAAGATGCAGGCAGACAAGCACAGGAGGGTCGGGGAGGACATCCAGGTGGGGGACTGGGTCTGGTTAGCAGCCCAGGCAGTGCCGGCCAGGACGCTAGCTAAGAGGAAGCTCAAGCACAAGCAGCTGGGACCTTACCAGGTCGCGGCGCAAATCAATCCAGTGGCCTTCCGGTTGACACTCCCGGAGGGCTCCAGAATGCACCCAGTCTTTCATAGGTCAGTGCTCACACCCTACAGGGAACCCCACAGGTTTCAGGCGACAGGGAACGCGCCAGACACACTTAGTGAATCTCCGAAGAGGGAGGGGTCACGGAGGGCGACGCCACTCAACGAGGTCACGGAGATTTTGGACTCGAGGTGGGGGGAAGAGGGGGTGGAATACCTCCTCGCCAGGGAAGGTACCCCAGCCAGTGCCAACAGGTGGGTACCGTGCTATGCCGTGGAGGAGCACTATCTTAAAGACGAGTTCCATGCACTCTTCCCACACAGACCTATGCCGGCAGAGTATTTCGACGACTGGCTCTTCACGCCCACACTGTCAGCCAGTACGTTCCAGGGTTTTTCATCAGCTGAAGAGACGACGCCAGACACTAGCTCCTCGGAGGGGTCTCTCTCGGGGTTTGCCACAGACCGCTCCTATTGGTGGGACACTCAACCGGAGGTGGGGTGGCGCAGGGAGCTGCTGCGGGGACCTTTGCAAGCTGTCTCACCAGAGGTACCCGGGGGAGGGGAGGACATGGACGTGTTGGGGGAGGATCCTGGATTCGAGCACATCAGCAGAGAGATGGAAGCAGAGGAAATCGACGTCGACGAGCCCGTTGCGGTTGGGCCGGATCCAGTGGACCGGCTACACACCAGGGGGGAAGAATGGTATCCCGCACTCACACCCACTGGACTGGAGCACCCGGAACCCACACCCGAAGAGGGGGAGGGGGGAAGGGGGGGCTTCGAGGGGGGGATGGATGTCAGGGAATCAGGAGCAGGAGCACTGGGGAGAGAGGATTGGGAGAGCGAAGGGGAAGAATCCGAGGGCAGCGTAGGGGAGTATGACAGTGGCCCGAGAGATTCCATGAGCTTCTCCAGCGAATCAGAAGATTCCCAGAAGGGGGCGCCGATGGTCAGGGCAAGGGGGGTCCCAGGGGGGACGCACCAGAAACAAGGAGCCAGAGGGGAACCCCAAAGCAGCAGTGGAGGATCAGGACCAGTTTCCCCACCAGAGCGTAGTGGGGGGGAGGAGTCACATGTGTCAGGAGCAGTGTCTCCTCCAGAGAGGGAGTCAGGGCTGACCACGCCTCCAACGGAGGGGAGGTCAGTTGCAGCTAGCCCCCCCGATGGGGGAAGCAGTGACAGCAGCAGTGGAACGGTCAGGAGGAAAGTTGCTGGCTGGGCGCGCGCGCCAAGTTCAAATGTGCAGGCGCACGGAACAGCAGGAGACCCGGATGGGGAACCAGCTCCTAAAGCCCGCCGGAGGGAGGGAGAAGGCTCAGGGGAATCAGCGGGAGAAGAGGCTAGAAAGGGCGGAACCCCGGCGGGCAGGCGGACCCAGAGGAGGAAGGAGCAGCGGAGAAGGTGGAGCAAGGCTAGACTCTTAAATTGGTGTCAAGGGGGAGGAGACTCAGACGGAGCATCAGTGGTCTGACACTTTAGACGTGGGGCTGCGCGCTGCGGCTCTGGAAGTGAAACTGAACTTCAATAAAGGCTTTTATACTTAACAACGAAGCAGCGTTGGTCCTTTGTGAGCTGGGACCTAGGGTAGCCCTGACAGTTGCGTTAATCAATCTGGCATAACTGCTTCCCTTTGGTCCAGACCATCTTCAAGGGTAACTCCATATAATGTGCATTAGAGTAAACTGGGAGGTTGGCAGGGCATGGATTACTGTGGCTGGGCTATCCTGGTCCAGGAGTAGCTAGTGAACCAGCTAGAGCTGGAGGTAAGTACTTCTAGCCACTTGAACTTCTATCGACAACACTGGATTCAGGATTACCACCAAGCTACACACGTCCTGCTTCAAGGCCATTGCAACCCTATCACAAAGAGGTGGCCCACTCCCAATTCCCAAACAGAAGACACACCCACCCTTCCACCTTGTTCCGTTCAGTTTCTGTTGGTCCTGCTAAAAATCAACCAGCTGTGGCATGTCTGCCGAAGCCCAGCTGAAATGGGTCAAGCCAATGTTTCCTCCATGCACATCTCAAGTTGGACAACCACCACCCTTTCATGACCATTGCACCTGAAAGGAATATTTGTGAAATGGGTGGTAGCTGTCTCACACTGGATCTGGGAAGGGCTTCTTAAGAAGCAGCTGCATCACCTCATCCATGACAACCTATACCACATATTTCTCCCCCAAAGAAGCATAAACCATTCTCCATATCCACTCAGTCAGCTTCTTCCCACTAACATAGAAGTCAGTGCTCTAATGCAGAATAAATGAAGTCACATATGGAGAGGAATTTGGGCTGTTGGGAGTTCCATTATCCCTCTTCTGTTTGCACTGGGAACCGTTGCATTTCTAACAGCAGCCAGGAACATCCATCTATGCTTGCAAAATGTAAGCTGAATTTACCAGCATTTAATAACGTATTTCTGTCTTGGTATCAGATGATATGTGTGTCAGTGATTTCTTGGGTCTACCATCTGCTCACATGCTTTTATCAATTAGAGAGCACTAAGCAGAAAACAAACACCTTGGCAAGGATACGGATTTGATATTAAAAACCGCTTCTTTTTCTGTACTGGGAATTGTATATAATGAAACCCCAGCATGAGTTCTAGCAGAATCCTGGCCTTGAATTTGTAAGTGGAGTGGGTGGGTGGGGTAAATATTTCCTGAAAGAAATGGTATGTCTGATCCTGCAGGTCCTTAAATGAATAATTGCACAATGAAAAATTTAACTTTACTGGGACTATTCATGTACGTAATGGCTATTTGTATGAAGGAAGTTCTGGAGTTTGAGCATTAAAATTGTATAATCCATCATTGGTTTGTCATTTTCCTTCGGTGACGTTCAGTCTTGTTTCTTAACATTTGAAACAAAAAACATATTTAACTCTGCCAGAACCATCTCGCTTGCTGCACTTGCCTCCTGGGTTCAGTTAAACACACTGCATCTCTGTTACAATCAAAGTGGAGATGGGGCACTCTAAGGTCACATGATGCACACCAGATGAAACGCTTGTCTGTTTAGTCCAGTATTGTCTACCCTTGACTAGCCAAGGCTTTCTGGTGTCGTAAGCAAACGACTTTCTATTTGATCATCTTATAGACAACAGGGAACAAACTAAATCAGACCCAACTTCCATTTAGCCCAGTATTCTGTTTCCTGCAGTGACTGACTAGCAGTTCTGAGGAAGCCGGACTTAAGGCAGTTGCCTTTTCCTGCTGTCGCCGCCAAGTGACTGATGTTCACTGGCATAAGGTAAAGGTAAAGGGACCCCTGACCATTAGGTCCAGTTGTGACCGACTCTGGGGTTGCGGCGCTCATCTCGCTTTATTGGCTGAGGGAGCCGGTGTACAGCTTCCGGGTCATGTGGCCAGCATGACTAAGCCGCTTCTGGCAAACCAGAGCAACGCACGGAAACGCCGTTTACCTTCCCGCCAGAGCGGTACCTATTTATCTACTTGCACTTTGACGTGCTTTCAAACTGCTAGGTTGGCAGGAGCAAAGACCGAGCAACAGGAGCTCACCCCATCGCGGGGATTCGAACCGCCGACCTTCTGATCAGCAAGTCCTAGGCTCTGTGGTTTAACCCACAGCGCCACCCGCATCCCTGTTCACTGGCATACTGACTCCAAAACTTGTTTCCATTAAGACCATGAGTTTTGATCAGACCTGTATGTGGCCAAAGGCCCATTCAACCATAATGCTGTTCCTACAGTGCCAACCAGATGCCTATGGGCAGCAAGCAATCGGAACATGTTTCACTTGTGTTCCACAGCAACCAATGTTTGGAGACATGCCACCTTTGATGCTGGAGCTGGTGCACAGCCATCATGACCAGTAGCCACCAATAGCCCTATCCCTCCATGAATTTGTATAATCCCCTTTGAAAGCCAACCCAATTGGTGGCCAACACTAAAACTTGTAGTAGCAAATTCTGTAGTGTAGCTCTGTACTGCGCGGAAAAAAAGTGTTTCCTTTTGTCTGTCCTGGGTCACCCCCAGCTTCTAGTATTTTATTTATTTTTATTTAGATTTATCTACGGCCCTCGCAAGACCTCAGGGCGGTTTACAAGTTGAAAATACAAGGTTGAAACACCAGTAAATAGTTCAAAACAACAAAACAATAACCCCCCCAAACCTATTTAAAAGGCTGTAGAATATTAAATCAGCCTTAAAAACTAGACAAAAATTGAAATACAAATTCAAAATACAAATTAGCATAACACTTAAGAACAATTTTAAACCACCCCGACCCAAGTAGACAACCCCCCCCAAAAAATTAATAATGTGGGAATGTTTAGGAAGGTAGGAGAGGATATATTGATTAAATATGATCCCTTCTCGCTCAGCTCGTGAGCAAACAGCAGAGCACATTCCCTTGCAGCTTGTAGGAAGCTGTTGATGGTTTCAGTCTTTTAATTAAGCAATCCAGGATGCCTTTGTGCAGACTGGGATTCTGCCTGGCGATTTCCCCTTTATTTCCCCTTTTACTCAGTTCACAGCAGTAATCTGAAGGCAGGCTTCATCTCGTGGTTACAGTTACATTTGTAGGGTAAAACATGTAGAGAAAACATGTCTGAGCCATATCTCAGACTCACAAGACATGTGGCTTGCCTCCTCTGTAATGGATGAGCCCAGGGGTTGGCTAAGAGCCAGGAGCTGTAGAGTTCAAGTCCAAAAAGAGAAAATGGAGGAAAAGGGAAGATCTATCCACTTTCTCTGAACCATGCATAATTTGATACTCCTCTGTCATGCCACCCCTTGTTTTGCCTTTTTTCTAAATTAAAAAAACACCCGTGTTGTAGCCTTTCCTCCCTTAATAATTAAACTGTTATAGCTTCATCTCCTTCACGCCATCTCAGCTGTAGTCATCAGAGCACCAGTTATAATTTAGAGTTTAGACAGCGACACAAGAGGGTGCCTTATACCAGGAAACATGGTGCGATATCCAACCAAGCAGCTCCATTAGCACAAGGGCTTGCACAATGGAACTTCCTTTCCTTCTCGTCTCCCCACACACCCGCCCCATAGCTGGTATAAGAGAAAATCAATGTGCATATTAATCTAGGTCAGTGTTTCCCAAACTTGAATCTCCAGCTGTTTTTGGACTACAACTCCCATCATTCCTAGTTAGCAAGACCAGTGGTCAGGGATGATGACAATTGCAGCCTAAAGGCAGCTGGAGACTCAAGTTTGGGAAACACTGATATACGTGATGGATAATTTTATGATTAAGGGAAAATCAAGAGGGTTCAAGATTATGGGGACAGGGAATCATGAAATTAGCATCAAGTTTCAGCTAAAAGCAAATAGGAATTTAGGACAAAAGCAGAAGTATACCAAGGAACATGCAAAACATTTTTCTGACATTTCAGTTGTATAAACTGATGAACGCAGGATTTCAATAGCTAATATGCTTACATTACAGATTTCAGCAATAAACTGCTTAGCTAAGGCGTTCTAGCTTGATGACTATCTCAGAGAGAATAGTGGAACGAGGCCAGATCATGTGTATTACAAGACAGGATGAAGTCATGTTCTTGCCCAGGACCGTAATAAGCAATGAACTGTGTTGAGGAGACGAATGGCAGGTTTGGGATCAGAAAGAGACACCCCAAGTTGGATGGAAATAGGGTAAGGCTATGGTCAGACAGATGCAAGAAATATCTGAAATGGAGGAACTAAGTAACCAAGAAGGACTTGGCCTCAGACATGCAAGAACCTTTGAATTGTACTTTATATTCCATTACAGTTTTAGCTTAACAAATCTTTAAAATCATTTGAGCTTTTCCGACCCATCACTGCTTAGTTCAGAAGGTTTGGAGACTCCTATTAGCTCCAGGTTTGTATCTTTAAGGAGGGTAGCAGGATCCCAGTGCGAGCATGTTGGGGGTCACATTCTAGAATATCTAATAAAGAAAAATTCCTATGAGGGCTGGGGAAACCCCAGAATAGATGTAGGGGGTGTGCGGAGAAATCATAGAATTGTTGAGTTGGAAGGGAGAGGGGGGTGAAATTCCATTTTGCTACTAGAAGATGGAGATACCATTAGTGACTGAACCTGGGACATCCTGCATGCAAAGCAGGTGCTCTGATTGGTCCTAGAACAATAGGATTCAGAATGCAGCAGTCTGATTGGTCCTAGAACAATAGGATTCAGAATGCAGCAGTCTGATTGGTCCTAGAACAATAGGATTCAGAATGCAGCAGTCTGATTGGTCCATAGGAGCCACCCAATCCAGCTCCAGGTGGAAGTGAATCCGCAACCTGATTGGCCTACTGGTGAATCCCGGAATTAGCCAATCACGTGGGGCCCATTGTGTAAATAATGTATATAAAGCAGACATTCTGGGGGAACTTCCATTCCTCCTCACCACTATGAGCTGAATAAAGAGCATGAAATCCACTCCCGAGCCTGAGTATATTTCAGCTTTATAAATGATAAATATTATCAAGATATTAGAGGAATGAATTGGAAACAAGCTATTGCAGCGAAAGGCTTGCTTGCACCTCCCCACTCTCTTTTTTGCAGTGCCAGGAACTTCAGCTGGAGAGAGAGGTTCATCATACTTTTCAAATAAAAAGAACATTATGACAAAAGACTATAAAAACAAATGAAGCCTTTCTCCTAGATCGGTTCTCAAATTTTCTCTAAAGTACTTATCTTTCCTCTTGGCAAGGAATATTAATTATATTAGTGTTATCAATCAGAAAACATCATTAAAGGAGTTACGGCTGAATGTGCAGTTTAATAGTCCCCAGCTAATTCCCTCAAAACTCTTACCTTGCTTAAACAAAAGTCCCTCTAGGTTTACATACGAAAAGTCAGTTTGGGGAAATAACTGCATTCCAATCAGTTCATTTTTCTTTGCCATAAACCCTCAGATGGTGCAACATTTATTTATAATGAACTTTGTTTTTAAAAGCTGACAAAATTATGTGCAGAGGTGGGAGCCATAAAAAAGTCGCCCACATCAGAATACTGCCCCAAATAAGGCTTGTCACTTGCTACATATATTCTGGATGCACAGGGTCAGATTCAGCTACAGCGCAAGGACTCCCACCAGCCCAGTGGGGTGTTCCTGCCTCTTCTCCCCACACGGGCCCCCCAAAACTGCTCTGGAAGGGACACAGAGAAGGAAGGTTGTTCAGTTGCAAGCACCAATTCTTGTGCTGATGAAACAATCTCTTTAGTGCTACACTGAATTTCAGTCATAGCTTGTGAACAAGGCAGCAACGTTTAGCTGATGAATTGGTTCCATTAATCAGTTAAAACCCTATTAATCAATTTTAAAAGATGCTCTCAACTCAGGTTTCTTTTTTTCTTATTATTTTTTTTAAAGTATTGTTAGAGATTCGGGGCAAACCCTTGAAATGAACAAATCCCAGGGTTTTGATTCATTGGGGAATGGATTAAAACATGAACTGCAGGGCTGTGCCATGCAGGGAACTCCTGGGCTGCCTTATGCAAACCAGCCTGGCTGGCTTAGGGAAGAGCGGACCTGTTAGCATTACAGTAGAAAACCATTCAGGGTAGTCAACAAGACAAAGGTAACCTCTTGCCCAGGTGTGACCAGAGACTGGAGATTTGGAAGGCTGCCAGGCTAACTGCTCTGGGGGAGGGCAAGAGGCTTCTGGTGTTATAAGACTGTTAAGGTCTCAAATATAGAATAAATATTCATAAATACGCACCTATCTAAATATATGAACCATGTGTCTGAAATAGTATGGGAGAGCAATCCTGAAGCCATTTTGACTCTCCCAATGACCTCAAATATTCCTCTGCAGTAAGGGAGGCAAATGGAGAAAGATTTACCATTGTATTTTTGCTTGCAAATCCTGTCTTAAGGGCGTATTTGTGTATGAATAGGGTGAGCCTGTGACCTGGATTCAGGAACTAACGTATTAACCATCACAAAAGAATGGCCAGGCTGCCCAGGTAATGCAATCAGTGACCATTATCAGGTATCCTGGCAGAAAGGATTTCTACTGTAGACCGCCTCCTTCTGTGATGTATGTATGATTTTTTTTTGGGGGGGGGGGTCTTCAGCTACAGGGTAGGCAATTTCAAGAGTCTATATAGGGGCTTGTGCGCCATTATTCAGGGTGCTCCTCCCTCCTACATGCGGTGAGTGGGGACCCTGTTGCAAACAGTTTGTTTTCCTTTAATAAAGATCAGGCTTACTAGCCACTTTGCTTCCCAAATATACTCTGGTTGGCCCTTGTTATTTCCTTCAACCAATAGGGAACCGTCAAAGCCTCTATACGGGCTCCGGAATACCCCATAAGGGAAAGGGAGCAGTTTTTTCTTATAACACTGGGAAGAAGAAAGGGGGGAGATCCATTTTGACAAGGGAGCAGGAAGAACTGCCTGCAATGCTTCGGGCCGTGCTGTTAAGATCTGGACTCCCTCCATGCAGACTGAAGGTGTAAATAGGTGAATAAAACCTATTTCTTAAAGCTACGACTTTTTCTGCTGCGTCTTCTATTCTCCAAAGGGGGACAGACCCTGTGTGGGCGCCTGAGACCCCATGCACTCTTGCCACTGCTTGGCAGAGAGAGGGGGCAGACAATGGGCTTTTGTAACCGTATTTTCAATATGAGCACTCACAACAAACACGGCAGGCAGGAGCCATCTTCGGAGAGGCATTCCCATACCTTCCAACATTTCTCCAACGAAAATAGGGACGTCCTATCCCATAACAACAACAAGAAGAACAACATTTATACCCCACCCATATGACTGTGTTGCCCAAGCCACTTTGGGCAGCTTCCAACATATATAAAAACAGAATAAAACATTAAACATTTTTTTAAAAACCACTTCCCTATACAGGGCTGCTTTCAGATGGCTCGGCTGTTGCATAACTCCATACCCTCTAATATTTGTCTGATGAAAATAGGGATGTCCTAAGGAAAAGCGGGACATTCCACAATCAAATCAAACTGGAATGGCTTGTGCAAATCTGGGACTGTCCCTGGAAAATAGGGACACTAGGAGTGTCTGCATTCCTGCTTTTCACACAGAAAGGGATGCATCTTCTAAGATGATGTCTTGACTGACTGACTGACTGACTGACTGAATTGATGCTGTATAGTAGATACAACTTTAAACACATTTTACTTACCAAGCAAAACTAAATTATATTTATTTAACCAAAATACCTTTTTGAATTCTCAAGTCATGTTGCAACTTTTTAGCACCTCTCATTTTTAGAATTTAGAAAAATTTTGACACGCCCTACTAGAGCAGAACAGGAAAACTGGAATAGGATGAAAGGAAGTAACTTGAAAAGGGCACACTGCAGCGTTTTGTGGCAAGAAGGTCCGTTCGTTCTATTAATATGCAAATGTATGCAGATATAATCAATTAAAACTCAAGCAACACAGATTTTTGAGATCAGACAACAACCCTATTTATAAATACAGTCGCATTTGGTTGGAAGAGGGCTGCACTCAGACTGACTGAAGCAAACAAAATGTACACTTGCACATTCAGGCCTTCCCTGTTTGACATGTACGTGCCGTGCAAAGTAAATGGGATTTGGGCTTCTGAGTGGCTTAGGTGCTTTAAAAAATCCCAGCTTTAGCTCTCACTAGAAGGTTTTCATTTTCTATTATATTCAGATTACTTCTCTTCTTTGTTAAGTCAGTTAGTTATGGTCTTTAGAAGGCTGCTGTCGGCAGAAGAGGTGGCTCTTCTAGGGACATGCAGATATACACACACTCTTAGGTCTCATTCACACCATACACACAAAGCACCTTTATACCACTTCAACAGACATGGGGACTCGCTGTAAATGCATGGGGTGGCATGCAACTAAGTCTGATTCCAAGTAGACCCACCCACACTTGATGCTAGTACACACTACTTGGCTGGAGTACTGCACTGCAAAATTGGCTGTGTTTTGCTTCAGGGATTGTTTCACAAAGTTGATTTTCCTTAAGTTTGTAGATGCTTTTGAATTATGGTGCTGGAGGAGACTCTTGAGAGTCCCATGAACTGCAAGAAGATCAAACCTATCCATTCTTAAGGAAATCAGCCCTGAGTGCTCACTGGAAGGACAGATCTGAAGATGAGGCTCCAATACTTTGGCCACCTCATGAGAAGAGAAGACTCCCTGGGAAAGACCCTGATGTTGGGAAAGATGGAGGGCACAAGGAGAAGGGGACGACGGAGGACAAGATGGTTGGACAGTGTTCTTGAAGCTATGAACATGAGTTTGACCAAGCTGCAGGAGGCAGTGGAAGACAGGAGTGCCTGGCGTGCTCTGGTCCATGGGGTCACGAAGAGTCGGACACGACTAAATGACTAAACAACAAGACGTTTGTAGAGGTTAGCGTGTCAGATTAGGAGCTAGGAGACCAGGATTCAAATGCTCACTCAGCCATGAACTTCACTGGGTGTCATTGGGGGCCGCTCACTGCCTCTCAGCCTAGCCTCCCTCACAGAGTTGCTGTGGGGATTAAATGAGGAAGGGGAGAACCATGGATGCCCCCTTGAGCTCCTTAGAGGAAAAAAGTGGGATGGATGAAGTAAGTAAGTAAGTAAACTGCCCTATACCCATAGATCTCAGAATGGTTCACATCATAAAATCACAACATAAAAACCACAATACATAATAGAAGTAAGAACAACAAACCAATAACTGCCTCCCACAACACATTTAAAAGGGCATCAGATGTCAATCAGCCAAAGCCCTGGTCAAAGAGGAATGTTTTTGCCTGGCGCCTAAAGGTATACAATGAAGGCGCCAGTCGAACCTCCCTGGGGAGAGCAGTCCACAAATGGGGAGCCACTGAAGAAAAGGCCTGTTTTCATGTTGCCACCCTCCAGACCTCTCGCGGATGAGGCACACGAAGAAATAATGTAATAAATTTAGTCAATTCACTGAAGTGTCCATTAATTTCAATAGGTCTCCTAGGGAGTAGGACAAGCATTGGAGCCAACACTTTGTCTCCATTGTCAGTGCATGCGCAGGAGCACTAAGGTAGCATCCGGTGCATGGGCATTAAGGCAGCATCATACACTGCAGCTGGGCAGGTATCTCTGATAACCAGCTTCAGAGCAACTGTGTTTTCCTAGCACATGTCTGATGATCAGAGCAAGGGGAAGGTGGAGAAGAGCTATCAGTGACGTGTAAAAGCGATGCTGGGGTGTAATTTGAAGTGCAAACAATTAGTCAAGAATTTTTTTATCAGCAAGAACGCATGAGAGTCTTGAACGCAAGTGATTCCTTGCAAGAAAAGGCAGACCAGTGCAAGGAAAGCTCCAACAGGTTCAGAGCTGCCAAATTCTATGTATAAATTCATTTGAAACATATTCCTCCTCCTCCTCTGTTATCATGGGCAGTTCTTTCCTTGCATATCTTTCCCAGACTAAATACTGATGTTGTAATGCAGCACCCCTGGAGTCTAGTGGGAGAAAAATATAACCACCATCTGCAACTTGGTCCAGAATTCTCCTGTCAGGATCTGGTGTGAGGTGATGCAACACTCAAGTTGGGTCCAAAGCAAAGTTCAGGTGTGGTATAGATCAGACTGAAGCAAGACGAGGGCCACATTCACACCCTGAATGTAAAGTGCTATGATACTGCTTTAAACAGTCATTGCTTCCCACAAAGAATTCTGGGAGCTGTGGTTATTTTTTTAAGGGTGCTGAGAGTTTTCATGAGGCACCTGTTCTCCTTCCAAAGTGGTTTAACCATGAATCCTTCTCGATGGTTCACACCACATATTTAAATCACACACACCCCCCCAATAACCCTGGGGACTGTACTTTGCTAAGGGCCGTGGGAATAATAGTTCTGGAGGGATAAACTACAATTCCTAGGATTTGGGGGGGGGGCGGTGTTCCAGAGCTTTACATACAGCCCTGGACTTTTTCTGTGTGTCTCTCAACAAGAACCATGGGTTCATTTGGGGTTGTGGTGCCTGATGCCCTCTTCATATCTTTTGTCTCATCTGTCAGATAGAAATAATCTTTCCATAAATGACGCCCAAAGAACACACCGTAAATAGTCACGAAGTATCTGACATTCGCCAGCTAAAAGGGCCTGGGTGAATCATTCACTTGCACAGCAGGTGTGGAATTCATTACTTCTTTTTTTAAAAAAAGCTTTTTTAATGGGTTTGTTATGAAACGCAAGCCTGGCGATGAGAGCGACCCAGAGCCAGGAGGAGCCAGTAGCCTCTTGGCTGCCTAAGCCGAACCAGCGACTCGGCAGTTCAGGACACAAACAGTTACCATCTTCTCCTTTTCTTCAGTTGCTATTAAAAGGTCAGGAGAACAGGACAGACTTAGCTCAGTGCCTTTAAGATGGCAATAATGGCTCCAGGCAAATCGTCTCAGGGAGGGAATTCCAGTGTTTGGGCAAAATGAGAGCTCAAATGTTTGGGGTAAGGCACCCTTCATGGCAATGGAAGTAAAGTAACAATGCTTGTAATAAGTTACCTGTCCTAGTGGGGGCGACAGAGAGAAAGGCAGCCTATTCTTCTCTCACTGATTCATTTTTAGGAACAACCTGTAGGCTGCTTTTCTCTCAGCCTTTACTTCCTTCCTGCTTACTTTTCAATTAGTGTTAGATCTTCCTTTCAGTAACTGCAGGCGGAAAAAATTCTGCACACACCCTTCTTGAAAGAAGAGTAGATGTGGTTCTGTGAGAATCAGCAAGCTGGAATCCCGTTTGTTCTTTTCTTTTCCTCCACAACAAAGATGTCTTGACCTGACAGCGTTTGTGGGGTCTTTTGACCAATTGAAGCTACAGAGAAGTTGCGAAAGCGGTTAAAATCCCTGCCCTCTCCATCTCTCCAGGGATCACGTTGCAAGTGACTTGCCTTTGCCTCTTTGCCTCCAGGAACTCTCTGTCTCCAGTGGGAGAGCCCGTTTGTGTTCTGAGGAGACAGTTCGGCGCAGCAATAAAAGCAGACAAAACAATTTCCTTTTCCTTGCCGTCCAGCAATTTTTCAAGCTCTCCCCATGTGAGAACAATATGAACTTTTCATCCGTTTATAATAGGGTTTTTTAAAAAAATGGTGGATGAACACCTTAGGCCAAAAAGCACCCCTGGGCCTTTCTAGAAGTGACTGTGCCACATTTGAATGTAGTCACGTTAATAAAGTGTGCGAGAGAGACCACAGCAGAAGTGTAAGTGGGTTCTTCAGGGCATTGGAGGTCTTGCATTGGTGTTCCAAAATTGTTTTTAATCTTCCCATCTAGCCCACAGAATACTTGAGTATCCTATGTGTTAAGTTGTGGGTGAACATATCAGACGACACAGCGATTCTTCAAACAGCTCTTGTTTATTCACAGGCCAGAACAGAACTGAACTGAAGGGTTCAGTCAGCCTGCTTATATAGAGCTCCAGTACAACGTAACTGTAACAATTTTCTAAAACTATCCAATCACTGAACGTCACTTTTGATCCCTTATTTGCATAACTATCTACAGTATCCCCCTGCTGGCCCAGGGTGAGAACTTCACTACATAACACTATGGGGACCTTATTGCATTTCCAGCCCACCTGCCTCCCTCCAAGGAGCTTGAGGTACTGTACATGGTTCTCTTCGTCCCCATTTTATCCTCACAACAACCCTGTGAGGTTTCCTTAAATGAATTGCAAAGGTTTTTAATCAACTGATCTGACTCAGGGGGTGAGGAACTTGAAGCCAGACAGGGGGCAAATGTGGCCCAACAGGCATTGCCATCTGGCCCTTGGGATTCTCCCCAGGACACCCCCAGCCACACCTCTCGCTGGCCTTGCCCCCGTCCCCACCTCAAGTACTTTTGCCTGGCTGGAATATGCCGCTGAGCTGCATCAAATGCCTCTTGCAAGCCTGGCAGGAGGGTGTGTGTGTGTGTAGAAACCAGAGGCGGTTTTAGGGTGGCGTAGTTACAGGGGACAGCAAAAGCATGCTATAGAACGGAGCGAGAGATGCGGTGGGTACACAAATTTAGTGTTGCACAGGCCGCTGCTGAAATTTGAGAGTCCAAGATCTGCCACTACAGAATCCTCTGACTACATGTGAAGGTTGCTGTACAGAGGGAAAGAGCTGTGCTCCTTGCTCCAACTACATTTGCCTCTGGCCCCTCTCACCACTGGCATGACACCCCCCTCCCCTACAAAGGCCCCCCATGAAAGAATCCAACCCTCAGGCTGAAAAATGTCGCCCAGCACTGATCTAACCGATGTGCAGTGCAGCGCATGTTTACTTTGAAGGAAATCCCACTCTGCTCAATAGGACTCACCTCTGTCCAACCCAATTGTATGCACAGAAAATTGTAGGTCTTCCTGCCAAGTAAACATGCACTCCTGTCAAGACTGAAGCGTTGCTCAGGATAATGTGCAATCAGTGTGCCCTCATCCTGAACCATGCTGCTGGGGCTTGTGGGAACTGTATTTCCCCAAAAGACCTAGAGAGCAGTAGGTTGGTGTGTACAGCAGTGTCTTTCCCCTTATCTTCCCAATAACCCTGTAAGGTAGCTCAATGCTGAAAGACAAATAAGCGGACCAAGATCACCCAGGAAACGATGTGGCTGAGATGGGGTTTAGACCTCTCCAGTCTTCAGCCCAGACATCACCCACCACACCAAATCCAAACTTTCCACTGTCTCTAATATTGCATGGTGGTGGAGCTGCTGCCGCCCCATTCATAATATGTTTAGAACGTTGTAACTGGTTTTCCTTTGCCCAGAATATTTTAACTGCTCTAGAATGTTTTTGCTTTGTTTTCAAAATGTGCATCAGTTTGCAACTCTGGGCTCCTTTGGAAGAAAGGGAGGGATATAGATAATGGTGATGGTGATGATGATGATGATGATGATGATAGTTGAAGCCAGGACTATGGTGTGGCAGTCACTGGTAAAGTACCTTGACACTTTCATGCCCACACATGGTTTATTCTTTTGCAGAACTGTCTCCTCCCTTCAAACTCCAATGAAGAATTAACTACCAGCAATTTGCATTCTAAAGGAAACTTGAACATCTCCACAGGCCTCTATATATACCCAGCAGCTATCTCCATCTCTGCTTGTAAACCTTTGGGGTGCTGACAAATGACTGAAACAAGCCTGTGAAATTTAGAATCAGCTGCCTTGTCATTCCTTCCTTAAAAAGAGAGTCATCTCACTGACACCACATGGGCCTCTTTGAGCTGTGGCTTCTCCTTCCTGGTTTGTTTCTGTGTCCTGCTATATCCCCTGCTGCTGCTGTTGCTGCTGCTCTAACTGGTGTTCTTGACTTGGAGCCCAGATATCTAGTAGTGAACTGTTCCTGAAGACCCCAAGGCAGAAGCTTCTTTCATAATTGGAAGCGCTGAGCTGCAAAGCACTCAGCCTGCACACAACACACACACACACACACACACACACACACACGGCTTATATTTTTTAACGCAAGCGGTTTCAAAGCAGATGTTGCAGCAGCGGGGAGCGGATGCTAGAGAAGGCGTTGTGCACTCTGGCAGAGCTCAGGTGCTGTCTTTTGAGGACCTTTGCATTGCTGGAGAACAGGAATAATAATAATAATAATAATAATAATAATAATAAGGCCTTGTTTTCCATTGGAGAAAAGCTCCTTTGTGGAAGGTGAAATAAAAAATTTAAGGTCTTTTTATATATATATATATATATATATATATATATATATATATATATATATATATATATAAAATAAATGTTCATAAATGTACCAATGTGTGGACCACATGTCTGGAGCAGCACAGGAGGACCACCCTGAAACCATTTTCAAATGTTTCCTCTGCAAGGAAGGGAGGAGGTGGGGGAGCCTCCCCATTGTCTTTTTGTTCACAAATCCTGTCTTAAGGGTATGTCTGTGTATGAATAGAGTGAGCCTGTGACCTGGTTCAGAAACTAAATATTTGTCATTACAAAAGACTGGCCAGGCTCCCCAGGGTATCCAGTCAAGTAAGCGTTAACAGGTAACCTGCCAGACAGGAGGTAAACAACGCACTCAGATTTCTGTTGTAGACTGCCCTTTCTGTGATGTAGGTATGATGTATCTGGGGGGGTGGGGGTGGTCTTGAGCTACACCCCTTCTGTGATGTAGGTATAATGTTTCTGGGGGTGGTCTTGGACTCCAAGGTGGGCAATTTAAAATGTCTATATAAGGGCAGACACAGCTTTGTTCTGGGTCCTCCTCCTATGTGTTGCAACAGTTCAATGAAGATCAGGCTTACAAGCTGCTTTGCTTCTCAATATTCTCTGGTTGGCCTCTGTTATTTTCTCCGACCAATGGAGAACCTGCAAAGGACTCTATAAGGGCTCTTGTGTCCCCCATAAGGGAATAAGGGCAGATTAACATTTATTACAAAGGAGTTCCACCCCACCGCCGACAACCTTCAGCCTAGAGACATGAAAAACGTCCTCCTTGCCAGATCCTCAGTCTCTCTTTCTGTATAGCTGTATAGCTCAGTGGCAGAGAACCTGCTGCACATGCATAAAGTCCTACGTTCAACCACTGGCAACATCTCCAGGTAGGGCTAGGATTGCCCCTTGCCTGAACCCCTGGAGAGGTGCTGCAGTTCCTGTAGGCAACCCTGAGTCAAATCAACCAACCTATGACTCAGGATAAGGCAGATTCTTGTGGCCCCACGAGACCACAGGAATGGGGTCCATATAACTGGTGGATTTGTGGCCTGAACTACAGAGGTGGTTGGCGTCTGGCCACAAAATCCTCAGGTAGTCATTCTTCTCGGCATCTGTCCCAGGAATGGGTTGGCCCTGATGTGACGCTGTTGTTCCCTGATGGACTTAGATCATCTCTGGGGGAAGTTTTTACTCCCAGCACTCTATACCTTACAAAGCCCACTTGCTGCTGAGCCAGGTTCAAGGTTCTTGAATTAATTTACAAAGTCCTGAACAACGTGGGTACAGGGTATCTCACAGATCGCTTGAAACCTTCTATCGTCGCTCAAGCACTGAGATAATCTGCAAGAGCGTCGCTGGGTGTCCTCTGAGTTAGCAAGGCTCATTTGACAATGAAAAGGAACCAAGCCTTTGATGTCATTGGCCCAGCCCTGTGGAACTCTCTGCCACTAGAGATTCAGCAAGCACCCGCATTTAAACACCCGCTGAAAACTTTACTGTTCTGCCAGGCAATTAAGAACACATCGCCCACAGTGGTTAACTGATGTCTGCTTTTAGCCTTTTAATATGAATTTGTATTGTACGGTTTTAAGTTTTTATTGCTGTAAACCAGTTTGATATATATTTTTAATGATGCAACAGTATACAGATATTTTTATAAACATCAGGGTGGTGCCCTGAAAATAGATGTTTTCTGCCGTTGCCTGGGTGGCATTCTAGAATGCTGTTCCCTCTGCCTTCTGTGAAACATCATCCATCAGTTGTTTCAGAGGTCTTGTAAAGACATCCCTTTTTGTGAAGGCTTTCCATGACCCATAAGATCAGACCTTACTACTACCGAATCTCTGTGTTTATAATAACGTTTTGCTGTGTTTTTTTTTGTCTGCAGGCTGTTTTTATGGCCTTCTGCCTCTTCTTGTAACGGTAATTTGTTTTAAGCTGTTTTTAATACTGTGTTCTTAAATTGCCCCAGGACCTCATGTTGGAAATCAAAACAAACAAACAACAATAATAATAATATGTTGCATCCCACTGAAATTAATGGATGTAAGCTAGCCATGTCTATTAATTTCAATGGGTCAACTGCAAATAGGGCTATTAATGGATGATGGTGACTTGGAGGTATTAAAATATTAGGTGGTTTAAAAAATACTTATAAATGGAACGGTTTGGGGAACAGTAGCAGAGGAAGATCAGGGAAAGCAAGGAGGAAAAAATGCTTTTGATGATATGGCCTACATAAAGAGATGAATCCCTTGTATCTACGATAAAAACTGCCTTACAAACGCTGCCTACTGGATGGGTGGCAACAATTAGGTTTCTTCGGGAGGCAACGTTTGTGCGTCATACATTCTCAGTTATCACAGCCTTGCCGCTCATGAAATGAGTAACCACAACAAACAAGCGATGAGGAACAATAAAAAGGTGACTTCAGGATGCCTTAAGAAAAAGGCCTGTCGGCACAGGTTCATTTCATAGTGTCTGGATGAACAGCCGGTGAATCAGGCCCCAAAGGACTTGGTTTTCCGGAAAGCGGGTAGAAAGAGAACAAAACAAACTCCCCCCAAACCTGGGCTTCTACGACTGCGCCTCCAAGTTCTGTGGCCTATGGGGTAACTTTCTGTGTGCAGGAACCTTGGGTTTTATTGATCTATCACGATGCATGGCTCAAGACCCCAGCAAGCGATGGCCCAGGGATTCCAGTGCTGTATTACCAGGGTTCAGTTTCTTGCAGAATGCACTCACTGCAGACTGGCTAATCTCTGGCAATATTTGCATTTATTTACAAGTTTACAGGCTGAGCATGGGTGGAGGCTCACAGCGTAAACCACACCAGCAGACACCCCAGGCATCTTGCATAGCTCCATTGAGCTCTCTGCCCCTCACCCTGATCGTGAGAAGTTTGCAGTGCTTACTGCGTTCCTTAGAGGAGAGGACTGCCCTAATGTATTTTGCAGCTTGAGGTAGGGTGGCCATCTTTGCAGAGGACCTCTGTTTGTAGGGCTGCCTGGTCCCACGTCCTGTTTCAGCAAAAAGAACCTTGAGAAAAGAGAGTAAGGGCTGGCAAACAGCTCAATGGGTTGCAGGCACCTCCACTTTGGTGAGATGCAGTGTATTTTATTTATTTGTTTGTTTGTTTATAGTAATAGGGGACGCGGGTGGCGCTGTGGGTTAAACCACAGAGCCTAGGACTTGCCGATCAGAAGGTCGGCGGTTTGAATCCCCGTGACGGGGTGAGCGCCCATTGTTCGGTCCCTGCTCCTGTCAACCTAGCAGTTCAAAAGCACGTCAAAGTGCAAGTAGATAAATAGGTACAGCTCCGGCGGGAAGGTAAACGGTGTTTCCGTGCGCTGCTCTGGTTCGCCAGAAGCGGCTTAGTCATGCTGGCCACATGACCCAGAAGCTGTCTGCGGACAAATGCCGGCTCCATCGGCCAATAAAGCGAGATGAGCGCCGCAACCCCAGAGTTGGTCACGACTGGACCTAATGGTCAGGGGTCCCTTTACCTTTACCTTGTTTATAGTAATAGGGCTAGATTCAACTAATCCGGCGCACGAGCAGAAGCCAGAGCAAGGATGCTGCTAAAGCAGCAGGGATTTCCTCTGCTCCCCTCATGCACAACCCCCCAAAACTGCTCTGGAGTGCCAGGAGAACCCCCAGAACAGCACGCAAGGGAGATCATTCTGTTTGGCAAGCAGAAATTGATGGAATGATTCCATGATGCCATATTGAATTTCTCCCAAGCTTTCTAAACATGCATCTAGGCATATAAATCAGCACAGGGAAATGTTATAGGAATCTGTGCCCTCTTTCGGAGGGCTGCACAAACCAAGATGGTGTCCCTCACCTTCCCATGTTCAGAAGCTGACTAGACTGGCTGTTGAATCACTGCTGGAGACAGTGGCAGGGCATCATCTTGCCACCCTGGACTGCTTTTGGAGGGAGGGAGGCACATAAACTGGATAAAGAAATAAATAAATCTCCCATTGCACCTGAGATCAGCAGGCTAGTTAAGGAGGCAGAGGTTCAGTCCTTGTGTGGCACAGACACCTCTGGTCTCCAACCCCTCACAGCCGCTTCCTAGATTCTGCCACCTGAGGCAGCCAGCTCACTCTGCCCAATAGTAGGGCCCGGCCCGGCCCCACCCCCTGAGCAAAGCCTCCCACTTGATTTGGATAGAGCTGCCAATTCACATTGTTCTCTGCAGGATGACACAAACAGGAAGGCAAGGCTATGCCCCCAGGAGCTTACAATTAAAATTTTTGACAATGCGGGAAGCAAAATTACGCACGGCATGAAGAAAGTTGACAGAGGAATGTTTTTTCTCCCTGTCTCAGAACACTCATGGACATCCAGTGAAGCTGAACGTTAGAAGATTCGGGGGAGATAAACGCAAGGACCTCTTCGTGCAGCTCCTAGTTGAACTATGGAACTCCTTCCTACAGGAGGCAGTGATGGCCACCAAACCTAGATGACTTTAAAAGGCCACTGGACAAATTCTGGCAGGAGAGAGCTATCGAGGGCAACTAGCCACAATGGCTACGCCCGGCTTCCACGGGAGGGGAGAGGGCTCTTGTGCTCGAATCCTGCTTGCGGGTTTGCCACAGGCATCTGGTTGGACAGTGTCAGAACAGGTTGCTAGACCAGAGGCGCCATTGGCCTGATCCAGCGAGCATTATGTTCTGATGTGTGTGTGTGTGTCAGCAGGGTAGGGAAGAGATAAGAGGATAGAGGGAAGGGTGGGGAAAGGCAGAGGCTGCGAGGGTGAGCTCTTTCCACAGGTGTGTCCGTCGCTGTTCCACGTACAGTGGTATCTCGGGTTACATACGCTTCAGGTTACATACACTTCAGGTTACAGACTCCGCTAACCCAGAAATAATACCTCAGGTTAAGAACTTTGCTTCAGGGTGAGAACAGAAATCGCCCAGCAGCAGCGGGAGGCCCCATTAGCTAAAGTACCTCAGGTTAAGAACAATTTCAGGTTAAGAACGGACCTCCAGAACGAATTAAGTACGTAACCAGAGGTACCACTGTACTATTACTCCTTCGGTTACTTCCATGCATTGTATTCCTCGTGAGCAGGGCTGCTGAACTGCCAGGCAGCGAGAAGAGTGGCCTCACGGAGAAAACCAGGCCGAACAAAGAGAATTCCTCCCGTCTCATTAAGAAGCGAGTCATGATTTTGCTGGCTAAGTGCTATTTTTCATGTGGCATACATTACGGCCCACTTTGAAGGCCAGACCACGGTCGCTTCTGCTAGGGAGCTGGCCCAGACTCAATTTCCCTTCTCCCCCTCATGCGTCCGTCGTCGTCAGTGAGCTCTTTGTGCTTCTGCAAAAGTATCACAGATTCCGCTCGGGAAGCGATACGTAGAAAATAAGGAGGCAGCACTCGTCGGCTTTAAGGAGCCTGCTCCCCGCGACAGGATCATCGTAATCCATCAGCATAATAGATAACATAAGCCACTATTAGCCTTTAAAAAAATATTTTAATTAAAATACCTGCCTGGCGTTGCTAGCTTGAAAGCCAGATTAATGGTGCGCCTTAGAGTGAGAATGCAAAACAGAAGGAAAGAGGTCTTCAGATGTCAGGGGGCCCAGAGGATTCTCAGCACCGCGCCCCGTTTTTCACTTACAGACCTGCCCTACAGGGCAAATGGGGAGCTGCCACACCAACCACAAAATTCCAGGCACATCTGCCTTCTTATTTGCAACCTGGCCAGGGGGTGTCACTCCTGCCTGTAAGCTTCCTCTTCGGTCTCAATGATGCTTTTGCAAAACCCATCAGGCCAGAGAACAGGGACAAAACTAGACTCAGTTGGCTCTGCTTGCCATTGGCTCTGGCGCCCCCTACAGTTGGGCTCCCTGCCTTCCATCCTACCAGTTGCAACGGGCACAAGACACCATTGCCTAGGGCAGTGCTACATGGAGAATGGATTTATTGACCTTTTTGTCCAAGGAGCCCAAGGTAGTGCACACAGTTCTTCCCCTGCTCATTTAATCCCCACAACAACCCTGTGAGGTAGGTGAAGGTGAGAGGAAGCAACTGGCCCAGTGAGCTCCATGGCTGAATGGGGATTTGGACTCTGGCCTTCTGGGTTCTAGTCTGACGCTGTTGGGCTACAGCTCCCATCATTCCTAGCCAGCATGGCCAGTGGTCAGGGATGATGGGAGTTGTAGTTTGAGAACATAGGGGAGCTATGGTTGAGATATAGACTGCTCTACCTACTATGCCACATTGGCTATAAAATGAAACAGTGGTGACGTGGAGGGGGAATGTAGGAAGGAACAGCTACAGAACTATTTTTCAGAGCAAAAGCAAATGCTATCATCTGCTGTAGCACCAGGGAAATTGATGGTCCTTCCTTGCTCTGGCAAGTGAATGAGGCGATAATGAGTCTTTCAAGTTTTACTATCATTTGCTACAGATTAGCATACAGGAAGTCAGAGAATGGGGGAAAGAATCCAAGAGAGGCTGAATACTTCTTCTTTCCTTTGATGGGGTTCCAAGCAGCTGAAATGGTAACACTTCTGTGCAAGATGCCTTACATGTCTAATTAAATACTCAAGATTGCCTTAAAGGTGGCTGAAGACCTTTCGTTAAAGGTCCATAGGCTTTATTACAACAGGGACAAAGGAAGCTGCCTCGTGCAGAGTCCGACCACTCGCCCACCCAGCTTAGTCTTGTCCACACTGACCGGCCGTGGCACTCGGGGATCCTTCCTAGTCCTACCTGAAGATGCTGAGATTTGAACCCGGGTCCTGTGCAGCCAGACGCCAGCTCCGCTGAGTTCTATGGAAGTTATGCCCTGGATCACAGTCACCCTGATCTTCAGAAATCTGTTATTACACTGTGTGGTGCTATTTGATGTGTGCATGTAAAAAATAATAATGGCTCAACACGGCCGCCTGCATTTCTGACTCTCCCTGGGGACGCGGTGGTGTGGGTTGTGTTATGTACTGAGTTGAATAGGATCCAAACTGCAGCAGTCTGATTGGTCCTAGAACAATAGGATCCAAAAGGCAGCAGTCTGATTGGTCCTAGAACAATAGGATTCAGAATGCAGCAGTCTGATTGGTCCTAGAACAATGCAGCAGTATGATTGGTTGGCAGGAACCACCCAATCATGCTCCAGATAGAAGTGAATCCACAACCTGATTGGCTTACAGTAGAATTCCAGAATTAGCCAATCATGTGCAGCCCATTGTGTAAATAATGTATATACAGCAGATACCTTGAGGGGACTTTCATTCATTCCTCCTCACCACTATGAGCTGAATAAAGAGCATGAAATCACTTTGCGACTCTGAGTATATTTCAGGTTGTCATGGTGAGAGCCTGCTCTTCAAAATTTAACTGCACCCAGGAAAAAAAATATACCCAGGGTTCCCAGTGCTGCATGTTCCTTCTAAGGAAAACACACGAGGAGGTTTGACAGAGGAAAATTGGGAGCTGGGCAGGGCTTGAGGCTTCCTCACCAGCTTGTGGTCCTCTGTAAATATCCCTGGGGCTGCTTTAAAGCTGCCTCCCACCCACCCATCTCAGGCTGGATCCTGTAATCCTGAGGACATTGTTGGCAGGTCATGCTCTTTTAAGGGATAATCAACAGGCAGGGGGGAGAGGGAAG
Organism: Podarcis filfolensis; assembly: GCF_964270895.1. Lineage (NCBI taxonomy): Eukaryota > Metazoa > Chordata > Lepidosauria > Squamata > Lacertidae > Podarcis > Podarcis filfolensis. The sequence goes on along the minus strand of NC_139618.1, from coordinate 17,425,528 downwards.
TGTTAAGACCCCTTCCCCTGCCAATCATCTTCTGCAAATGGGCTGCTTTGAAACTGTGCCCCCCACATTGGATGGCAGGCAGGGAGTCTGTTATGTACTGCAGCTCTCCAGATGTGGCCAGGCAGCATGGCCAGTGGGTCAGGGATGATGGGCCTTGGAAGTTGTTGTAAACAAAAAATTGCCCTTTTCCCTTATGGGGTATCCAAGAGCCCATATAGAGTCCTTACATAGGTTCCCTATTGGTAGGAGAAAATAACAGAGGCCAACCAGAGAATATTGAGAAGCAAAGCAGCTAGTAAGCTTGATCTTTATTGATCTGTTGCAACAGGGTGCTCCCCTCACACGCAGGAAAGGAAGAGGAACCCAGAACAATGGCGCGCAAGGCCTTATAAAGACTTTTGAAATTGACACCCTGTAGATCAAGACCACCCCCAGAAACATCATACCTACATCACAGAAAAGGCAGTCTAAAACAGAAATTTGAGTGTTGTTTTTCACCTGTCGTCATCTCCTGTCTGGCAGATTACTTGATTGGATTGCCTGGGGAGCCTGGCCAGTCTTTTGTAATGATAAATACTTAGTTCCTGGGCCAGGTCACAGGCTCACACCCTATTCATATCTTAAACGTGCCCTTAAGACAGGATTTGTGAGGAAAGAGACAATGGGGAGGTTTCCCACTTTGACCTTGCAGAGAAAACATTTGCTCAGTTTAGGAATCAAAATGGTTCCAGGTCGGTCTTCCTGGGCTGATCTATGTATGTGCTTGGTTGGTACACTTATGAACATTTAACATATATCGAAGACCTCAAAATTCCTATCACAAAGTCCAGCAACATCTGGAAGAGATGAGAGGCGGTGCGGTACAGTGGTTAGAGTGCTGGACTAGGGATCTTGGAAAACAGGGTTCAAACCTCTTGCACTCAGCCTCGAAGCTTTGGGCGCTTCACCAAACCTACCTCACAGGGTTGTTGTGAGGATAAAATGGGGAGGAATGGAACAAAGTATGCCACTTTGTGCATCCTGGAGGAAAGGTGAGATATAAATGCAAGCAATAGATAAATAACATGGGAGGGCCACAGGTTCCCCCCATCCCTGGATTCCTCCATCAGTTCCCCCTTTACAAATATCTCATCATCAAATGTGGGTAGGGGTCCACACACATTTCCGGTGGCGAGGCTTACTTTCCTCAAAGGACCCTATTTAGAACTGCCCTGCTGGGCTCCGTCGGGCTTGTTCTCCAGCAAGCAGAACTACTTAGAAAGCAAAGTCTACTTGTTGCAATGGCTGTGGGTTAATCTGCCAGATCCAGAGGTATTGTGCGTCTTCAGTTGCAGTGGGAGAGGGTCTCTCACTGCCCTGACATCCTGCTTGCAGACTTCCCAGGGGCATCTGCTTGGCTACTGTAGGAAGATGGCTGCTGGACTAGAGAGGGCTCTGGTCTGAACTGCAGGACTTTTCTTAGGTTTTTGTTCCCAGTTGGACTGAGGCCAGCCTGGGTGGTAGGGAGCTGGCTGGCCACAGCTCAATGGCAGAGCATCTTCTCCACATGCAGAAGGTCTCAGGTTCAGTCCCCCATGGCATCTGCAGGTAGGGTTGGGAAAGACCCCCGTCTGAAACCCTGGAGAGCCACAGCGTCTTAGATAATAGTAAGCAAGATGGACCAAGATGGACTCAGAGGAAGGCAGCTTCCAAAAATAGCTTCCCCCCAGTGGAACAGATTGCCTCAAAAGGTGGTGGGCTCTCCTACATTGGAGGTTTTTCAGCAGAGGTTGGGCGTCCATCTGCCCGGACTCCTTCCGCTGTGTTCCCTGCATTGCAGGGGGTTGGACTAGATGACCACTGGTGACCTATCCAACTCTATGATTCTGTGATGGAAAGGTTCCGCTGCCTCACCTCTCCCTCTGATGAAACTGGGCTTCATGACTGCTGTGAGGGACAGTTCTGGTGTGGAAACTTTCCGCTCAACGCCTTACACTTTTATTACAACCTTGCATATAGTTGGATTCCTTTTATTATCTTGCCTTGCCATTGAATCATCACTTTTAATTGGAATTATCCCTCTGACCTCGCAGTCAGTGGCCTGTCTCCTATGAACCAAGTGTCCTTATCTCTAGATTATCCCCCAGAACCAGAGCTGAAATTAAGCTTTCAAGGGTAATTCAAATATCTGCTCCAAGGGGGCACCTTTCCCAAGAGCAGATCTCACAGTAGGTTCTCACTTCTCATTGGAAGTGACCAATGATATAACATGGCAATTCTTCATGGCTGCATCATAGGATGTTGGCGTTTGGTAAATATATTGCAGTTGAGTACGGAAAGAAAAGAGTCTGGTAGGAAGAAAAGCTTCAGATTTACGTATTAGTCGTGGCAAGCAAAGCCATTCTGCATACAGACTGTTTTTGTTTTCTTGTCTATATCCAAATGGAAGATTCAGCAACCATCTCCCTGCTTAGGTCATATCCTCCCATTGTCAGCAAAGTCAACTTTGTTCTCAAGCCTCGCAGATAAGCCTCCTGTTACTCCTGCGCCGCCCCCCACAGGTTGCTTTCAAACTCCTGGAGTCAATTTTGGCTCCATCTCTGAACTGTCTCGCCTGCACGGATTATTACAAATGATCTCACCTTCCGTTTCAATATTCAATCAGGGGCCTAATTAAAGTGCTCCTACTTTAAAAAAAAAATGTACTGAAGGCTGACCTGATTACATCCTTTCAACTGAAGTGCTTAAAAAGAGAATGGAGGGATTTTATTTTATTTTTTTAATTTCGCACTCACAGACCTCCCTACAAGCAGCAGCCTGAGTCTGAAAAGAACATAAGAAGAGCCTGCTGGATCAGGTGAGTGGTCCAACATCCTGTTCTGAACAACTGCCTGTGGGAAACTAGCAAGTAGGATTGGTAGTTTGTGGTTTCCAGCAACTGGTATTCAGAAGCATCGCTGGCGCTGACTGGGAAGAAAATTTCACAATCGAGGAGCCACCACCGAGAAGACTCCATCCTGGTCATCTTCACCAATGGTGGGCCAAAGATTAGGAACTCTGAGGCAGATCTTAACACTCAGGGAGATGCACATGGGTTCTGCTATTCATTCAGAGAATCTGGTCCTACCCAGTTTAACGCAGAGGCGGGGAACTTCTGGACCTCTAGATGTTGCTGGACTCCAACTCCCACCAGCCCCAGCCAGCATGGCCTATGGTCAAGGATGATGGGAGTTGTAGTTCAGCAACCAGCCCTGCCTTATGGCTTTAAAGATCAGCACTCCTTCTGCTTCGGAAGATGTTGGGAACAGATGCTGCCCAGCACAACGACCCCATGTTGCCTTATTAGCAAAAACTTGATTCGCTGTCAGATGTTGGCTCTCAAACAAGTCGCGCCTGAGCTACTTACACACGACACCCTTTGGAAACACCCCTAGCTTCTCTGTTCCAACTCCACCTTTGCAGTCTTGACTCTGAAATGCAAACAATTGTGGCCATAGCTGTTTCCTGTCTGCATCATACCAAGGGCTCCTCCTTGAACTTTGGCTGCCATGATCACAAAGGGAGCCATTCTGAGTTTTAAGTAACCAGCACCATCAGTTAGTTATTGATTAACTCGGCAAAGATCATCTTGAAAACTGCATCTGGAGAAAAATCCATGGATAATTATATTACAAGTTGCTTGGGAAAGCCAAAATGCCTTCCTCACTTTGGATCAATGTTCTTAAGCAACAGCTTCATTTTTCCTTTACTTTCATAATGGGCCCTGGTCTTCTGTGAATTCCAAACAGCGTTTTTACACTACAGCTCTATAGTACTATATAGCATGTTTGCTCACAAATAAGTTCCACTTGGTTCAAGGGTGTTTACCCCAATTGTGTGCAGGACTGCAATCTTAAGCACTTGACACTATCATGCCCTCCCAACATTTCTCCAGCAGAAATAGGGACATCGTATCCATACTCTCCAACTTTTTTTTCTGATGAAAATAGGGATGTCCTAAGAAAAACGCAGGTGGCGCTGCCAATCAGAAGGTCGGCGGTTCGAATCCCCGCGACGGAGTGAGCTCCCATTGCTCAGTCCCTGCTCCTGCCAACCTAGCAGTTTGAAAGCATGTCAAAGTGCAAGTAGATAAATAGGTACTGCTCTGGCGGGAAGGTAAATGGCATTTCCGTGCGCTGCTCTGGTTCGCCAGAAGCGGCTTAGTCATGCTGGCCACATGACCCGGAAGCTGTACACCGGTTCCCTCGGCCAATAAAACGAGATGAGCGCCGCAACCCCAGAGTCGGTCACGACTGGACCTAATGGTCAGGGGTCCCTTTACCTTTACCTTTACCTTTAAGAAAAAGCGGGACATTCCTGGATCAAATCAGAAACCAGGCTGGCTTCTGTAAATCTGGGACTCTCCCTGGAAAATAGGGACATTGGAGAGTCTGCACTTTATATATAATTTCTTTATACAGTGGTACCTTGGTTGTCTAACTTAATCCATTCTGGGAGTCCGTTCGACTCCCAAAATGGTTTGAAAACCAAGGCATGGCTTCCAATTGACTGCAGGAGCTTCCTGCACTCAACCGGAAGCTGCAGAAGCCGCGTCGGACGTTCGGTTTCCGAAAAACGGTCGCAAACCGGAACACTCACTTCCAGGTTTGTGGCATTTGGGAGCAAAAAGATCCGAGTACCAAGGCGTTCGACAGCCAAGGTATGACTGTACAATCTCCTTCACAGGACCGCATGAACCCTTATCCTATGCATGCTTACTTAAAAATAAGTTCCACTTAAGATCATAGGCTCTTACCCCCAAGTAAAGGTGCCCAGGACTGCGGCCTTAGCAATGTGACTTTTTCACCTGCAAACTTCCTGCATTACATCTCACAACAACCACAAATTGGGTATGCAGCCAGTGTGGATAATAACTGCAGGCCTACCTCAAACCACAAATGCTGTGATGATTACTGGCATAATGAGTCTCAAATGCTTTTAAATTTCAAATGTGCTATATATAAAGCATGTAAATACTATTAAGCACCAGCTTATCATACCTGCTGTAAAATTCTAGATACGCCTTAATGGGTTTACAGCTAAAAGCGACATCCCTCCAGAAGCATAAGGCTGTTGCAACAAGTGACGGACTGAGGCGGAAAGAGGGTGGCCAACTTTTTAGCAAACCTTGCTCCTGTGCTTTTCATAACAGCTGAATCTGCAGGCATTGCCTAGTCATTGCAGGAAGGCAAGTGTTTTTGCTTGCTAATGTTTGCAAATCAAGTTGCTGTTACAGGTGCATTTGCAGGCCAGTGCAGTGGCGTAGCGTGGGTTGTCAGCACCCGGGGCAAGGCAAGTAATTTGCGCCCCCTAACCCGTGGATTTGCGCCCCCTAACCCGTGGATTTGCGCCCCCTAACCCGTGGATTTGCCCTAACCCCAGATGTTGCGCCCGGTGCGGCCGGCCCCCCCTGCACCCCCCACGCTACGCCACTGGGCCAGTGTGCTGCTCAGATGCAAACCTGCACCTTTCAAACCTTGTTTCTTAGGACTAACATCACCAAGAAATTAATGTCTAGTTTTGGGTGTACCAAGGGCTGTGCCAGGGCAGTGTTGCAAAGCATGACGAGAGCCTGGCATTTGAGCGACATTCTAGTGGTGCTGCAGGCTCGCACGCTGGCATAAACGCTGAGGATTAGGGTGCCAGTGGCTCGTATAATAGAGCTGCAGAGCTGGAAGAGACACAATGGTCCATTTACTCCCAACTGCTGGTTGTAGCAAAATAGTTTGTTCCGAAAGCAGGTGCCCTGGAAAACTCCAATGAAAAAGATCCTCTGGCCTCCTTTGACAGCTTTTTTATTATTACCAAACCGCTTTTACAGTTAGAAAGCGTGTCCTAGACCACACACAATTCCTCTAGCCTAGAAGGACGATAGCAATGGGGAAGAAGCATAGCGGAGTGGTAGAGCATCTCCTTTCCATGCAGAAGGTCCCTAGTGCTGGGACAGCTCTGTTGCTAGAACATGAAACTCTTTATCTCGGGTTCATGGAATTGGGGCCCACATTGGGCAAAATATTCCTGTAGCCCCTTCCAAGTCTACAATTGTATGATTCTATCTCTTGCAGCATCTCTGGGGTGGGGGGCGGGGAAAAACCCCTATCTGAGGACTTGAAGAGCTGCTGCCAGCCAGTGTGGAACAATACTGAGCTCAGATAAACCAATAAGCTGACACTATACAGTGGTACCTCGGGTTACATACGCTTCAGGTTACATACGCTTCAGGTTACAGACTCCACTAACCCAGAAATAGTACCTCGGTTTAAGACCTTTGCTTCAGGATGAGAACAGAAATTGTGCTCCGGTGGCGCAGCGGCAGCGGGAGGCCCCATTAGCTAAAGTGGTACCTCAGGTTAAGAACAGTTTCAGGTTAAGAACGGACCTCCAGAACGAATTAAGTTCTTAACCCGAGGTACCACTGTATAAGGCAGCTTCTTCTGTTCCATTGTCTGGATTAGAAAGGTGATTCTTTAGTGGTCCCATTGCCCTTTTTTGTTCAGGAGTGCCACTGTTTCCAGTGAGGTCTGCTCCCCTAGTAAGCGTGTTTAGTGTCACGCAGCAGCCCTAAGGCGGGGTCTCCATTCATCCTCAGATCAGGAATCACGCAGCTGTGTTGCTGCCCTTTAATGGGGTAGGCGGCCTGGCCAGGGCTAATGGCAGTTGCAACCCCAAAGAGCTGCAGGTCTTAGCTAAGCCATCCTCCTGAGAACCCTATGAGCTAGGTTGTCACAAGAACATAACATAAAAAGCACCTGCTGGATCAGGTCAGCGGCCCACCTAGTCCAGGATTGTGCTCTTAACAGTGGCTGAACAATACCTCTGGAGCCTGCAAGCAGGACCAGAGCACAAGAGATCGCTCTTAATATGTGGTTTGCAGAAACTGGTACAGTGGTACCTCGGGTTACAGACGCTTCAGGTTACAGACTCCGCTAACCCAGAAATAGTACCTTGGGTTAAGAAGTTTGCTTCAGGATGAGAACAGAAATCACGCGGTGGCAGCGGCAGGCCCCATTAGCTAAAGTGGTACCTCAGGTTAAGAACAGTTTCAGGTTAAGAACGGAGCTCCAGAACGATTTAAGTTCTTAACCAGAGGTACCACTGTATTCAGAAAGATTGCTGCCTCCACCTGTGGAGACAGAGCTAGTAGCCATGAATAGCCTTCTCCTTCATTAATTTATCTATTCCTTTTTCAAAGTTGGTGGCCATCACTGCCTCCTGTGGGAGGGAGTTCCATAGTTTAACGATGAGCTGCGTGAAGGACTTTCACGTATCTCGTCTTGAATCTCCCAACATTCAGCTTCATTGGATGCCCATGAGTTCTAGCGTGTTAATTGCCATTTTGTTTCTATTTCGAATGGAGATTTCAATTGAGACAGTATGAAAAGCAGCATTTGCCGTGCTCCGGCGCTTAGACCCATAGACCCATAGACCCACCCGCCCTGACTGAATTTATGCCTCTCATTTTTTCTCAACGCAAAGACACCCTCCAGGTGCAGTTGGAACTACAACTCCCATCAGCCTTCGAGAGTGGCCCAACGCCACTTAGGCATCTGGGAGTCGTAGTCTAACGAGCCTCCCGGGAGGGCGGCGCCAGGTTGCGCAAGCCCCGCCTCCTCCGAACACCGCATTGTGCTGGCTCTTGCCTTCGATTGGCCGACACTGGCGGGGCGGAACTGGAGCGGAGGAAAATGAAAAAAGCAAACAAAAACGCGAGCGCCTCTATCCCTCTTATTGGCTAAGAGAGCAGTCTATTCAAAGCGGGGCGGGGGGAGGGGGAATTGCTTGGCAAGTTACGCCAGAGCTGGGCGGAGCTTGGAGAAGTTCTTTCCCTTCTCCAAGCCCCGCCCACGCAGGGGGCTGTTGCTCCTCCCACGCGGGTGACGAAGGCGGCGCTGTGGCTGCCGCGGCGGCAGTTGCTTCCAAGCGGCGGCAGAGAAGGGTCGCCTCAGAAGTAGAGGATGGCGACGGTGACGGCGGGAGGCAGGACGGGCACCGCGACGGGCACCACCGAGCGGCTGGGATGGTCCCTGCTGCTGCTCTTGGGGCTCACCGGCCCCGCGGCGACGCTGGCCGGCTACATCGAGGTAAGGAAGAGGAGGAGGAGGAGGAGAGCACCCGCTGAGGGAGCCGAGAGCGCTTCCATGGCTCCCCTCACCACGCGCCTCCTCCGCACCGACCACGCTCGCCTCAGCTGGGGGACCAGGGAGGGTCCTTCGCCGGCCAGCCTCGTCCTCCCCTCAGATCTCTTTTATTTTTAGCCTTAATTCCCCCACCTTCCAGAAATCCTCCTTATTATCTATTGATTCATTGTGTAATCCTAGGGTGAGTGCTTAAACTAGGTTTATTGGCGTTTATTTTATTTATTGCACCTTTTTCTTGTTGCTCCCATGGCCGCAACAACAACCCTGCGAGGTAGGTCAGGCTGAGAGGGGCAGTGACTGGCTCCCCTCCTCCACACACACATCGCCACCACCAGCAAAGGTCGCATCCAGTGAGCTTCATGCTTGCTGAGATGGGTACGGGGATTTGGACTCCCAGGTTTATTCCGAGTCTAAGCCACTGACCACTGCCCGTAGTATCGTAGCATAATTGCTGTTTTATCATCATCAGTGATGTTCCTCACAGTAGTCATGAGAGCGAGTGATTATCACTATCATTGTCGTTGTAATTATTATTTATCTGCCCTTCACTATAAAGTCCCAGGGTTGCAACATTGAAACAGGTATTAGTAATGGTTTAAAACGACCTACAGCCCCCAACAGTTAGGTGAGTCCGAAAGATATACACCTCCAGTGTTAGAAGCCAGGGTAAATAGGGGATCGGTGCTACAACATAGTATTCAGTGTATATGGAGTGCTTCTGTGTGTCGCCAGAGCTCTCCAGGACTCGCCTTACAACACCCTTGCAAAGTAGGGCTCTGCTCCACTTTGATCCAACAGGGCTTGTCTTTAATACGGGATTTCACCTTGTATAATATGTTGACGGGTAAAAACAAGGCAGCGGTGCCTGTTGGTACTGCTGTGTACAGGTTCATCACGGTTTCATTAGGACAGTTCCTCCAGTGTAGCATTCATGCCCTTTAAATCTGAAGACTTCAAAGGACTGGGTTGTTTCCAATTAGGATGCTTGAACTAAACATTTCAGTAATAATAATATCCCGTTGCTTCCCTCCTCCCTTGCAGGGAGTTGGACTTGATGACCCTCAGGGTCCCTCCCAACTCTACAATTCTGTGACTCTGCTTCTTCCTCCTTCAGATTCTGTAACTTACCTTGTCCTCCAGTGTCTATGGCTTTCTCTCTCCCCCCCCCCCCCCAGTCTTCCAGGAATTTCTCTTGCCCGCCCTGCTTTCCTACTTCCACCTCTGTGTCCTCCATTTGCTTACAGCCATTTCCTTTCTCTCTTCCCCCACCCCGCCACTTCAGCACTCCCACACTGAGCAATCCTGTCTCTTTCTGTACAATCTGCCTTAAGCAACACCCCCTTCAATCAGAGATTTTAGTGTTCTGGAGGTTTTTTTCTCTCTTCCCCACCCCTCCCAAAGGAAGAGAAAAGAGCTGCAGGGGGAGAAGATTGTGCCTCATTTTCCCCTGTCCTTAATCTATCCCTTCTCCTGGCATACCTGGCTCTCATGATGAGATAAGGAGGGAAAGGCCCAGAAAGAACCCTTGCTGAGATTTCTGCAGTGTGGTGTCAAAATGTCTCACTTAACCATTTCCAGCATTGGTTTCGGATTTGCATTGTATATTTTGTGTGTGGAAAGTACCTTGCTTCTGCAGTATTTGTGGTGTTCTCAGTTCTTTCTCAACCTGGGGGGAAACACTGCTGTGCTAGAGGGTGTGTCATACTCAGCCCCTTCCTGAGCCTCCTTGGATACTGTAGTTTTCCACTTTCCTTGAAGCCTAGTGATCTCCAGTCTGTTCTGCAAGCTGAGGTGTTCCTTACCTGCTTGCTTTGACAGTCTTGCTGTGTTGGATATGAAGCTGATCAGTGTGTCCAGTTTTCTCCAGCATTTTAAGTATTCTTATCCAAAGATAACGACTTGGTAGAAAACAGTGCTGCAAAAGTAATTTATGATGTTGCCCGTATTTTATATTCTAAATCTAGCAAGCTCTTTCTTCTTCTGGTGCCATTTCATAACAGGATTTTGCCTGTGTTTGTGAAAGCATTTCAGGGCTCTTGATATGTAAGGCTTCTTTCTACTTATCTGGTAAAGGGTTGGCATTGGGGGCTTAAATGAATATGGGTTTTTGCCAAACCTTTCTGGGATAAAAACAAATGGTTTTCTGTAGGAGTTCAAGAAGGGATGCTGCAGTGGTATGCTAAGAATTTGGATTGCTATCTTAAGATTGAGTCTGAAACCTATCTTCTGAGTCTTTGTTTTACCCTGGATGTGTGCTTGCAAATGCATGAGAACTGACCTCTGCATTCTTGGCACAGTAACAAGAAATGTGAGTGTCAGATTGGTCTAGAAGCTTAGAGGACAACTTTGTAGGGGGAAAAATCATTTGTTTTGTGTTATCCGCTCAATAGATCCTTGCTAAATCTTCTGGTTTCAACTGCCTATTTCATTGTCTTTCAGATTAAAGCTTTATCAGAGCATAATGGGTATTTATGAAACATTTAAATACTTGTTCTTCTTAGATGACATGGAAGACCTGCCTTCCCATCAACATTACTTTAATTCTCAAGGTCCACATTAAAACATAATACAGAAATTTCCACACTGTAGGATGTTTTTTGGCAGAAGTTAGCTAGAGAAGCAGGATATAGCACATAGGTAGTTCAATAGAACTAAGTCTACCTTACACAAATAGAGATGTATATACCCATCAATAACATAGTTATTCAAAAGTGTTCAAAAACATATTTCGGACATTAACTCAGCCTTCAAAGCAGCCCTGCAGGGATAATTTTTCATATAATACATGGATTATTTTTATAAGATCATACTGTTTGCATGGGAATTGCCTTGTTCACATTGCTAAATTCTACAGAATATGATCTTGAGCAAAAAAGGTTGACTTGTATCTCATATATTTTGCCCTTCAGAATTCACTATGAGGCTACCCAAATTTATCGTCTTCTCAAGTTTTGCTTATATGAGAATTCTTCAGATTCCTCAACAATTGTTTGCAATGTAATGGCAGTTCAGTGACAATAACTGATCTTGAAAAACCTGCCTGAAGTTTTTCTGCCAGGTTGATAACAAGACTCAATGAGGCCGGGGTGTGGGATTCCGACTAAAGCCCCTCTCGGATTACTTGGCGTGGAGGGGGGCTTCCTGATTATGGAATTAATCCCCTACACCTGTTAAAATCTCTTCCAACTGTGTGGCACTTCCTCTCTCATATCCGAGACAACTTCAGCTGCTTGTTTGTATCCTGTCTGGAAGCTGTATCATGTGCAGGAATTAGTGGCAAAGGCCTGCCCTATTTCCTTCCAGTATAGAGCTATATATGCAAAGCAAAATCCCAACTATGTATTGATTACGTAGCAGCCATTGAAGTGGAGGCTGTAGCTAGACAGAAGGCTGCCATCTAAGCTTACAGCTTTGTGTGATAGGTTAGCAACGGACTATGCTGTCTAAGTTCTGGACTTGCGTATTGCTATTTTAATCATGAGAATAAAGAGAGAAATTGGGGTACTTTGGGTCTGAAAACGTATTGACCAGAAAGATGGTTTATGGCCATTTGACTTCCATAAGAGGTTAAAGGTGGCCTTAATAGTGCTTAATTAAGTTTAGTTCTATCACAGAAAAAACAACGCAACAGTAGATTTGGCATCTGTCAGGTGGATTTTCTTTCACTCAATTATCTCAGATAACCAGTCCCTGTCCCCAGGACACCCATTAATCTGTTTAACATCTACGACATGTCTGTTTTCAGTTTGTGCCTCATGTTTGGAAGTGCATGTATGTGAAGCTCAGTGTTGAGTAAGGCATTCTTCATAGGTCGTTAAATGGAATGGCAAAAGAAAATTAACCACTACTTCTTAATTGCCTCTTCCCAGACAGGGCTGATTTGCTGAGTTCTACTTACTAAGACACTTCTGCCCTACATTTTGGCCACAAAGGTTCCTAAGGTAGTTTACAATGAATAAAAAAAGCCATTATCAGAGATCCAATCTATAAAAAATATCTATAGCAAGGAGGAAATTTTTCTAAGGGCTTGGTGGAATAAACTTCTTGACAATTTATCTAAGGGTCAAAAGAGAGAAAACTAGGCATGCTTCCTGAGGTAGACAGTTGGACTGTCTTGGTGCCACTATGATGAAGGCCCTGGCCATGTCCCAGTTAGCTCTGCCTCTGAAGGCAAACAGGTGTGGCGCAAGGTCTCTGAACAGAGTGGGTGGGCAGGTGCTTAAGGGAGAAAATGGTTCTTCAAATCACCTGGCCTCAAGGTCAGGAACCATCAACTTTCATATGGCAAGAGACAATTTGTTTTCCTCTTTTAAATGATCTTATTAGCACAAAATGGTATTTTTGCACACTGGCATGCAGGAAGAGATGAAATGAACTCAAACTGGATGTTTACCTGCTGGACTACTAATATATTTAGAGCTGTCCTGAAATGGAAACTGGCTGCACTGAAACAAATCACTCTATTAGTGTGCCTTTGAAGGGGTCAAATTAAGATTGTTGACTATGAACTTCAGCTCTGTCTGAATGCATTCTGTATACATGCTTTTTGAAGCTATCTGTTTCATTTAATTTAGCACATGGTTTCTGATCTGTAAGTTCACCTACACATTAAAGAACAAAATTATGTCAGGTTCCAAATTGGATATAGCAGCTCATGAATCAAATATATATATATATACATATATATAGAGAGAGAGAACATAGAAGCTATGCTTCATATAGCTTACCTTGACATTCTTTGCTGCGGCAGGCACATAACTTTAAAAAATTGGTTTTTAAAACAAGTCATAACAATAAACTTTAAACAAAATTAAAGATTATAATACAACTTTGTCCATTGCTTGACTTCACTGCAGATCAAGTTACATGAAAGAAATGAACTTGTTGCACTCAATTCTGAGTAGTAGTTGGAGTAATTTGAATTAATATTCTGACCCTGTTGGTGTTTCATTTTGGAATTGCTTTTGCACATTTACATTTCTAGTTGTTACTCATTCCAATAAAATTCTTACAGTTGGAATTTTTGTTGTTATGGGTGAGTTGCCTTCTGAAAGGTACTGTACATATAAGGACAGAAGATGGATGTCACACAAAAATCTAGTTTTGAGGAACTCTGGTATCCTCTGGAAATGGCAACTTCCAGCTTTAATAGTGTCTTCTAAATCAGAACTTGCAATTTGTTTATAGCCTTCAGCTATACACTCTATGCATTCAACCTTTTTATAGTATACAGCTCATTGTGCTCAACTGCTCAATATGTTTTGAGCTAGTAACTTTACCCTTGAAGTCTTATAAGCAGCATATATAGCTTCTATGTACTGCTTCATTAGTTCCATTTTCAAATGTGCATTAACTTTAGCCCCTGTTCTTAAAATATTCCCTTTCACATCTTTTGTTCCCTGCACAGCTTTCTCAGGTCATGAAACAGAAGAGGTCTTGAACAGGCGATCTGCCCTAAATGTTTTTGCTTGCTTACCTTTTCTCATATACTTCATTCTGCTTTGGTGCAGCATTATGGCAAAACTCTTATTACTAGTACTGCAGGTCTGCAAAAGCTAGAGTCCTTATTACACCTTTCTGTAACTGTTTAAATCTTAGCAGATACAAGAATGCTCATTGATGAGGTTGAAATTATGTCTTGATATGTTTTTCTCTGTAGGAATTAGAAGGCAAAATTAACAGATCTCTAATTGCTTAAATGCACAGTTGAAGACTATGGGCACAGTCTAGCCCATGTTTGTTGTATGACTGAGTTGTTTTCTAGCATGTATAGTCATTGCTAACTTTGGCTGGTTGGCTCGATTAAAGTCATCTGTTTAAAACTGTGTATGTGGCTGTGAAATGGATTGTGCACAGAATAGCAAGCAGATCTAGTAGCTAGCAATGACTCTTATTGTAGCAGAGCTTACTGACACGCTGCTTTAGAACATTTTTTAGGTGCTGCCCACAACCCTTCACTGAATTGCAGGTTTTTTTGGAGAACCACTGTACTTGCTGACCAGAGTTGCAAGCTAAAAGCTGAAGTCAGACTTGACATATGGTGATGGGTTATCAGTAGTAGGTCCACCACATTTTCCTCCATGATTGCAGTAGTGCAAATTGTAGGCCAGCATGTAATGCTTGCTAACAGCTGTGGTTTTGGCACGGGTGATGACAGCTTAAGATACTGTCTGTGGAGGTCAAGTGGTGAAAGAATAACCCTGCTATCTTCTAAAATGTGGCCTGTAGAGGGGAAATGGGAAGAGTTGAGATCTATGTTTGGTAGACTGGTAAAGCTCTGATTTTTTTTTTTAAAAAGCCAAAAGCCACATACCTACCTCTAGTGGAGACAGAACTGTAGCCTCCAGGCTGGGTGCTTGCTTCTGTAACCCTGGTATGGATGATTTATGCTGTTTTATCCTGTTCAGGTGGTATATTTTCTGGACGATGATTTTGTTTTTGGTCTGTTGGCATTTTTTCACTGATGTATTACATTTTATGCTGCTTGCTGTTATCTTTAGTCTACAGCAAAGTACACCTTGTCTATTCTTATATTGATACAGCATAGCTTGCGAACAGCAAAACACAATAAAAATGAGTGTAAAATCTATTTAGACAAAATCATCTGTTTTTTTCCAGACTGTTATGTAAAATGCTATAGGATGTTTTTTCTATGTGGGAATGGAAGTGTGTTAATTTTTCTTAACCCTGCTTCAAGATATAGTCCCAGGGTATTGCAAATCACTGTATGGTTTATATAACACAAACCCCTAAATGCCTGGCAGACAAAAAGGTACTAGAAATTGCAGCTGGAGACCTGGTTCCCAATTAAGTTCAATCACAGACAGAATGCACTGAACATCAATTTTAGATGTGCTTCAAAAGACTATCAGTTTACAGGTAATACTTAGCTACCAAATATTTTATGTTTCTCCTTTGAAAAGGTACGGATTTAATCCAGTATTGTCCATGTTCCTGTTCTTGGTATTTACACATTTGATTTATTTTGATCAATTATGGTATTATTGGAGACAGTATGTTGGATTTGATAGCAGAAGTTGACACATGGCCACCAGGATCTATATTTAGCAATTTTACTTTTCATTTGCAAAGCTCCCACCCCACCCCCATGTCTTAGTTTTGTTATCCAAAACTATAATCCGTTAGCATTTAGTATCTTCAGTTGTCAACAAGGCTATGGTCTGTTAAATTTGTGGACACTGGGAATGCAGTGGCAATATGTGCAGTCTTTTGGGCAACTGTAATCAAGCTTTATGTATTTTTGTGTTGAAATTAATTTGCTATGTTTGATAACTGGCAAGTGTAACTATTGGGCATAATTCATGTCTAATTCATTGGAGACAGTTTATTTTTGTGGTTGGCATGTATACATTTGAGTTCCTCAGTGGTCCATGTCTAAACTAATCAAATCTGACATGAATATCCCCCATCCCTGATCTTAAACTGGAAAACAGTCCAGTTTAGTACAGTGTCTTCATGCTTTTGCTCATGGGGGAAATCTTTAAAATTATTCATCATTTTCCTAGCCATGGGCTACAAGGCCTCAAGATCATCAGTGCTATAATCAATTTGCCCTTCAGACCAGCTCATCATTGATGGGATAAAAATGCATGGTGACAGCACACTGGCTGATGTCTGAGTCTCTTTCATAGTGGAAGGAAGCTAAGACTGGTGGTATGCTTTCTCATTCTTTTAAAAATTGGTTTACAATTAATTCTGTTGCTTGCATTTTGCGGAAAGTGTATTTTTGGCAAGATGTCCAAGAACGTCTGCTTGTAAGCTTGTAGCAGTTTTTGTTTTCTAATTGCTAATTTAGAAATACCTGACTATTAAGAGGGTGAGGGCAGGATGCACAGTATTCTTTCTTACCATGGCATCACTGCCTGCATGTTCAGCTGGAAATAAGTTCATGTCCACATGTAGGCACAGCAGTGGCTAGTTGGATGGGTGGGATGATCTTGGAAAGCCATTGTCCTGCTTTTGCCTCTTTCTGGTGAACTTGAGCCCTAGTCTGACTTCTGCCATGTAAATAACCAGTCTCTTAATTTAGTGACTTACATCTAACAATTTGTAAGGGAGCTAACAGCTTCTGTGGTTGACCATACAGACTGCAGTAGGCCTACTGCAGTCAGGATAGAACAATCCAGAGGTAAAATTCTCCAAAGAAAATGTCATGTTTTTCCACTTGAACCAGGAAGCAGTAGGGCAGAGTGTACAGCATTCTTGAACTCTTCTTGTAGAATGTAAACCTCACATTTTAGAGTTTCTTTAACAACAAACCATAATCTGCCATGGTGGAAAGAATTAAGAGACATCAAAGAAGGCATGCACATCTAGAGTTTAAAAGTTCAACAAATTTGCTCACAGCACATGCACTTGGCAGTTTCTTGTAATGATTACAAGAGTGCCTGTTGAAGATGTATAGGCTATTTTTCAGGATCAAACGAAGCCAGTTAAACTGGCAAATTCTCTTTGCCAAGCACTGTAATTTACTTCTTAATTTTATATTGCCGTTAAGCTTTTTTCTAAACATAGATTTGTGTTGCCCTTAGCTGAACCATCCTTTAAGTTTTGTTACATTGTTGCCCTAGTACGCACTTCTCATAACTAAGTATGGATACCAATACGTGATTCAGAAACTTGTTAAAGGATTGGCTTGCTTAGTGATGATGTTAATACCATCAAGCTGTTGAGACTTCTCTTTCCCTCAGCTACTTCCCCTCAACATCAACAGAAGTGGGTCTGGGGGAAGAAACAAATCCTCTTCACTTTTTACTTTGGTCATACAGGTGTAAATGAGAGGTTAATTCTTGTTATCAGCAGATTTATTAGTGGTGGAAGGAGATGCAGAGGTTATAGGAGTCTGCATTTCAATAGATATTAAGGTCGTATCTTGACCTTGGAGCCTATAAAACCACCAATTGAAGGCTCTCTTGACTGCAGTCTTCCTGTTTAGGTGGCAATGCAATTTTTAAGCCAAGCTATTCAA
Organism: Podarcis filfolensis; assembly: GCF_964270895.1. Classification (NCBI taxonomy): domain Eukaryota; kingdom Metazoa; phylum Chordata; class Lepidosauria; order Squamata; family Lacertidae; genus Podarcis; species Podarcis filfolensis. The sequence goes on along the minus strand of NC_139618.1, from coordinate 17,408,383 downwards.
ATAACTGCAAATCTGATATATTTTAATAAAGTTGCTGTTCTTTCCGAGATGTTTCATTTTGCGGAAGTAAACCTGTCACTGTCTTCCTTTTCTCCTCTACATACTTGCATTATTTCTTTAAATACAAAGTTGCAATCCGGGCTGTATTTGTTCCTCTTGTCTTTGTGGTTGTTAGCATGATATTTAAAGTTTCATCCATAACTTTAATATAATCTGTGTTAAATTTAAATATATATTTTTTTATCTAGAAGCCCTTTATAATTGCAGAGAGAAATTTCATAGTGAGGGTTGTGGGAAAGAACCAGAAAGTGGTTCCCCAGGAATTGGGAAGTACTGTAGTGAATCACTGCTCTTTAGAGCTTCCCCTTTTCACAACTTCTTCCTCTGACATTGTGGGCAAGATTTCAAAATGGTGTTTCCCAAACTTGGGTTTCCAGCTGTTTTTGGACTACAACTCCCATCATCCCTAACTTTCAGGACCAGTGGTCAGGGATGATGGGAACTGCAATTCAAAAAACAGCTGAAGACCCACGTTTGGGAAGCCCTGTTTTTAAAAAATGAAACATATTCCTCAGGAGAACAAAGCAGATACTCCCAGTGTAACACATGCACAAGGGTTTTCCAGATTTTGTATGTGTGAAAGCACACTGATTTGCCCCTGTAGATATATTCTGAAAACTCTGGCACCTGGAGAGTCTACACTAAAATCAGCTGTATGGGCTGCTTCATACTTTATAAATGTTGTCCATGGAGTTTGCAGTAAAGGAAATAATAAGTTCCTTTTCATTTGTGAAATGTGTTGCCTTCATTTTGCCAGGAATGCATGGGTCAGCAAGCAGCTGTTGATTCATGACCCCTGCGCTCAAGGCAAAATGAGCATAACACACTTTATAAGGTGTTTCTGCCCTCCCTCCCTCAGTTTAAGTATAAATGAGTGGCATTTTCACTGAACGTAGGGACAGTGCTTTGTGCTAGCAAGTAAATACTGAGTCACAGGCTCATCATTCTGTTAATCCATTCAAAGCAAGAGTTACACCTTATATGATACCAAGGTAACTTGTTCCTGTGTGATGCCAGCAAACATATGAATATATTGACTCGTAAGTCTCATTTTGTAACAAAAGACATTTCAATTGAAGTTGCCAAGCTTTCAAAAGCATTATCAAAGTGAAATGAACAAAGATTCACCTTGTTGATGCAATGGCAAGTATGCCATTCAGTCTAGGGTTTATCAATCCATGCTATAAAGTCCTAAACAATATCTGCTCCATGACTTTGAGTTACTGTTTCTAGTACTTTTTCATGTAGTAAAAAAGAGACATCCATAGTCTGGAGCAGTGGTTGGCAAACACACCTTTGGCTAGGAAAAAAAAAGGTCATGGTTCTCTAGGTCATGGTTTTAATGTGTTATCTCTGAAATGCAAACAATGCTTACCATAATAAAAGAGAATCCCTTGCTATGGTATACTGGGTGATGACTTTCTATAGGCCTGTGCCAGTTACACTTATCTTTGAAAGACTGAAATGCGAATTCAGCACCATTTTGCAGATCAGATATCTCATTTTGTGTTTCCACATTAACTGCCTCGTGTACCTGGACATAGTTTCAAAGAGGATATGACCTCTAATCAGTAACTAAACATGTAAATATTCAGAGATGTTAATTCCAGCACTGAATATGTATAATTGTTGAATAGAGTTGGCCACCCGTAGTTTTTCATTGGTTTTGAGTGGGGTGTGTGTGTGTGTGTGTGTGTGTGTGTGTGTGTTTATGGCTATATTAAGTGCTGGATAGCTTTTTTACTCTTCCATCATAGCTTGATCTCACGACTTTGTGTCCACTGAATTTGTTAGTTTGGAGGTGATGTGGCTGCACAGTTATAGTGTTTGCCTTTAGGTTCCTGTTAAGGCTAAGAGTTTGCTGAAATCCTGGGGTGGTGGGCGTTTTAATTAAAAAAGGTTGTCTTTTATTTATTCTCCCACCTTTAGAAGTGAACTGGGGGGACGTGAGACAGGTTCTTTTCAGTTGTAGCATTGTGTTTTTGGAATTGCTTCCTGAGGGAGCCTGCCTTGTCCTGCCTGCTTTTCCCTAGCCTTTAAAGCAAGCTTCTAAAACCTGGGGGGGGGGGAGCAAACATTTTCAGCAGGGGGCCAGTCCGCTGTCACTCATACCTTGTGCAGGGCTGGACTATATTTTTTTGGTGGGGAAATGAACAGATTCCTATGCCCCACAAATAACCCAGAGATGCATTTTACATAAAAGGACACATTCTACTCATGTAAAAACACGCTGATTCCCGGACCATCTGCGGGCTTGATTTAGAAGGCGATTGGGCCGGATCCGGTCCCCAGGCCTTAGTTTGCCTACCCATGTCTGACATTCTATTGTTTCTATGATGGTGCAGCATTATGTGTATTTTTCTGCTGCCTTTATATTTCATTGCACTATTCCTCCAAATTTCTGAAGTTCAGAGTTAAGTGCGGACGGGGAACCCTAAAGTATTCAAGAGTAGAGTTTTCCTTTTAAAAGTTGGGTTGAATTGAGGGGGCATAGTCCCTGGTAGGATGACAGGTGTGTGAGAATGAGAGAACCAATGGATGAACAAATATTTCTGAGTACTTGGTGAGGGCAAAGATGTTGAAAACCATGGTTTGGCCCTGGCTGTTGGGAGAAAGATAATCCCAAGATCTTTCCCAATTGATGAATGTTTGTGTGCATAATGTGATGGTAGTAGCAATAGTAATAAAAACAATAACAATAATTGTTGTTGTTGCGTAATGTGATGGTAGTAGTGGTACATACAGTGGTACCTTGGGTTACAGACGCTTCAGGTTACAGACTCCGCTAACCCAGAAATAGTACCTCAGGTCATGAACTTTGCTTCAGGATGAGAACAGAAATTGCGCTCCGGCGGCACGGCGGCAGCAGGAGGCCCCATTAGCTAAAGTGGTGCTTCAGATTAAGAACAGTTTCAGGTTAAGAACAGACCTCCAGAACGAATTAAGTTCTTAACCCGAGGTACCACTGTAGTAATAGTAACAATAACAATAATGGTTGTTGTTGTTGTTGTTGTTGTTGTTATTATTATTATTATTATTATTATTATTATTAATTTGTATGGTTATATTTGCAGTGCCTGCTGTGTCAACAACAGACAGACTCATATTATCCACATAGATCAAGCAGAACTGCAGCATATCTTAGTCACGTTCTTTTAACAGTTCTCATTGCAAAAGAGAAGTCCTACTTTTGAAGCAGGATGCCCACAGTTGAAATAATCTAGGTCAGAAGCAAGGAATACCCAGGAGTCTAAAGACTGTTCCTGGTACTCACCTTTTTAAAGGAAGTTATGAACTCCTTGTAAAAAAATGTTTCTGGGGATGCTGAACGATTGCTAAATGTTTTATTACATTGCAGGGGGGAGCAGGGAGCTGACTCCTTCCAAAAAGTGCATAACTCTAAAACAAAGGCAACTTCTTTAGCTTTCTTTGTGGATTAAACTTTCATAATTCCTGTGGGAAAGCGGTAATTTATCATCCTATAAGACTAATTACAGAGGTTAGTGGGAGGAGGAGGGATAGGTACTAATCCAGTCAGAGTAATTACCATGACCTTGAATGAGTCCTTTGGCTTTGCACTAAATTCTACTAGTAAAACTGATCTGTTTATCTAATGCACATATGTATCAAGATTTGACATTGCTTCAGTCAAACAGGAATCATCTAAATGCATGCAAAAAGAAAATAAACTCCAGTAGCAACATGCACATTTAAAGGAGTATCACCAACTTTGATACTACATAAAAAATACCATGGCTTGACAGTTAATTTGTTTGATTATTTGTGTTGGGACAAATCTTGTATCTGATGTCCTGGTACTGTCATATTCCTTGGATAGCCAAGAAGATTGAGGAATTCAAAGAAAAATATCTTTTTGCTTACATTTAAGTAAGTAATATACCAGACTGTTTTTGAATACCTACAAATTACTGGTTTATGGTGGCATAAGTTGTTGTGAACAAGAGCCCACCTCATCAGATGTTTTGGTACACACAATTTACACTCATTCACACAGGCAAGAGAAACAAAATATAAACATGTCAATGATATACATGATTACATTGTCATTTTATGGGTCAAACTTAATTTTTGCAAATTTATTCAGTAACAGGTCTTCAAAATATGTTTTTGGATGTGAGGAATTCAAAACTGCTATTACTTTTGTGGTTGGACAACATTTAGCTTGGTAAATCTATGTTTGATTAAAAAGCGCATAAACTGCTATAGAAAAACCAAAGAATTTTTACTTTACCTTCTAAAAATGTCAGGTAATGTTCTTTAAAAAATAGTTTCTCTGCATAAAACATGTCCTGATAAGCATACAACATTACCTTGTAATCATAAAACAACATTAGGAAGTAATTACATCAGTTAATAAGAAAAATAAACAAGTTTCATCCGTTTTTTTTAGTCAAGTTTAAGTCAAATCAAGTTTAAAATTATTGGAAATGTCACAAAAACATCAAAAGTAAATAGTTATTTACCAAGCAAAACTAAACTAAATTAATTTAAACACAATATCTTTTGAATTCCCAAGTCATGTTGCAACTTTTTAGCACCCCTCATTTTGGGAATTTGAAAAATTCAATGTGCCCTAATTATGTACGGTGTCCATGCTGAGGAAGCAAAACTTATTTTAGCAGTGCAGTATATATCCACAGCAACTTTATTATAACAATTATAATGAGAAGTACTAATAGATTTCCATGTTGAAAGAAAAATGCAGCCATGAGGTTCCCAACATCCACTTCTGAAATGTAAAAATCCAAAAGGCTAATGCATTCTTCCAAGGTATTTTTCTGTCTAAGACTACAAAATAAAATGGAGTACAGCTGAGTTGCTTACACATGACTGTGCTGCCTCCTAAAAGGCATTAAGATTGGGTGATGGTAGCATATTCCCTTGAACCTTGATGTTGGCCATAGAGTGGATCTGTGCACTAGGGCTTCCTATAGAAATCGGGTGAAACAAATTCCAGAAAGAAAAAAAAATTTCTTCCAGTAGCACCTTAAAGACCAACTAAGTTAGTTCTTGGTATGAGCTTTCGTGTGCATGCACATGAAAGCTCATACCAAGAACTAACTTAGTTGGTCTTTAAGGTGCTACTGGAAGAAAAACATTTTTTTGTTTTGACTATGGCAGACCAACACGGCTACCTATCTGTAACTGAAATTCCAGAAAACCAGAGAAGTACGTTGTTATGCACTATTTAAATTCAAAGTCAGACAGTGGCTGGTATTATCTAGGTGCACCAGATCTGACTACAAACAATAATTATTCCCCTCTTGCCTGAGTGTGTTGTTGCATATACTAGCTTTTTAAAAAAATAAAAAATACTAAAGCTTAAAAGAGTTGCTCATCTTTAGATCTATGGCTTGCTATGTTAGGCATTAATTAGTCTTCCTGAGCTCAAGCCATCTAGCCGCTGAATAAAGGCAGGAAGAGCAACTAGGAAAAAACAGTTTGAAGCACAATGCAAAATTCTTTCCATGCCAACAATAATTTCAGAAGACTGATGGATTAAAAACCTTCTACATCTACCTCCTTAGTCTCATCCTAAAAGGCATGCACATCGCAGGTGAACCATATATGAACCTGAAGCATAATGTGAACTTGATCTACTGTATTTGTGTAAATAATAATAATAATAATAATAATAATAATAATAATAATAATAATAATAAATCAATATCCAGTGAATGTATGACTGTGACCTCAGAGATTAAAGTCTACAGCCAGGAAAGGTTTGTAGTCTTGTGTGTTCTTTCTGCCTCCCAGTGTTTTTTCAAGTGCTGGGGAGTTGGTGCGGAAGGGAATACTTGAGGCTAGCTCCTGAACACATACAATCTCTGAGGATCAATTTCCTAGGAACAAATTCTTTGTCCTTGCTGAAGAGAGTGAATTTCATCAGTGCTCCAAAGAAACTGCTGGAATTTCCAGTACATTGAAGTAAAGTGAGAGCTAATGCATTACTGAAAGGTTATTCAACCTCTGAATGGTTCTAGAACAGACATTCCCATGGGTTGAGTACTCTGAAATTTATGGCTAATTCTGCATAAGATCTAAAGAAAAATGTCAGCGTACTTTATACTACAGATTGGCTCAAACTACACTTGGCTGGTTTATTTGCAGCATTGCTTCATGTAACTAAACTTTTCATGGCTAAATCAAAAGTAATGGTAGTGATTAATTCTTGTTACATCTAGCTTAAATGAAGATGGATCATAAAAGCTGATTGGTCAAAGCTCTTGATGTAATGAAGTGGTTGTGACTTTAAAACAGGGCAGAGAACCTGTGACTCTTCAGTTGTTGCTGGGCTTAAACTCAGAACATCCCTGACCATTGGCCATGCTGGTTGAATTTGGAGTCCATCAAAGTTCTTCACATGTAGGAGTTTGCTTCTATGTCGATTCTCAGTCTAATTAAGGCGGAAGTCATTGTTGTTCAATTTGTTTCATTTCGCTCATTTGTTTTTGTTTCGTTTAGTATTAAAAAATCTAAGTGGTTACACAAATTACAATTGAAACCACAAGTAGTGAATCGATACATAACAGCAAAATACACTAAATATCCTGGAAAAAATTAGGCACAACGTTAAAAGAAGAAGTGCTGAAATTATGCCTGTAGGCTGTTACAACGCTTTGAAGAAAAGGCATAGTGACCCACAACCCTAGAGAGTCACTAACAGTGAAGGCAATGCTGGACTGGATGGACAAATATGGCAGCCTCATGTAGTCCTTTCATGACATCATTGGAGGAAATTGATAGGATACCTACAAACTCAGTGAATGATTTCCCCCCACTTCCTTTAAGGACTAAATTCTTCCCATGAAATAGTTCAATTCTTAAGTCCCAGCACCTAATAATAATAATAATAATAATAATAATAATAATAATAATATCTTTATTGTCATTGCCCCCTCTCAGGGACAACGAAATTACTTGACTGCTCCATAAAAACACTAATTAAAACAATACAGTATAGTACAGCAAGGAAGATTAGATGACTTTCAAAGTCCAGGCTTCCCATTCAGGGCCGAGATCGCTCTGGAGAAGAAGCTGTTCTTAAGACGGCTCGTTCTTGTCTTCATCGTCCTGTATCTCCGTCCCGATGGCAGGAGCTCGAAGAGACAGTGACCAGGATGCGATGGATCTTTTACTATGTCCAGTGCCTTCCTATGTGCCTAACCTAGTGTTATTTTAGGAGATAACTATTGCAGCTAACCAGTGGTCACTCTCTCCTTTGCAACCAGCACATTGACATGCTCATTTGACATCTTACTGGCCAGCCTCTCTCACTCTGACAGCTCATACTTGACTGAGAACCGCAGGACAGGAGCCCTTTTGTTTGCGTTCTTGCCAGACATGAGGTTTAAATACAATTCAATACAAGGGGCCACAGCTGAATTATTAGTAGTAGTTAGGACAACTCCTGTGTCCACATTGAGCCTTTCTGGTTTGTCTAAATGCAAACAAACTAGAAGTTTACATTCAGTGACATCGTGCTTTGTGGAACACGTCTTATTTTATTTACACATATCTACTGTCTCCCCAGCCTGGTGAAATCAGTTTCCGGCTTAGGTTATTATCTCTAGCAAAGATTAGATGGCTGGCTGGCTGGGTCTGGGAAGTGATCCCAGCTTCATTATAGAAAATTGATACAGCTGCTGGAAAAGCTTACCTTGAACTAGCAATAGAAGAGGAATTTGTTTGGTCCACATTTTACAAAGGAGTAATCTGATAACCAGAAATTGCTTATGGATCAGAGTGAAACTCCAAGTCACATTACACATTTCATGAAATTTGTGCTGTAGCATTTGGTGAACAAGAAGTATGTACACATGTATTATTTAATATGTATTGTATGGATGAGTACACTGAAAAGCGTTAATTTTACACACGTATGTGCACAATGTGTACAGTTTAAATGTGAACTTGTATTTCCACAAAATGGGACAGAATGGGACCTATGATTGAATTTCATAAGGCTGAAATGGGAACAGGATTAGGCTGTTCAGATTGTCACTCCGTGAAACCCAGAAGATCTGAGCAGCAACAGGGTGCTGGGTAACATCCCTTCCTTGGGCAAAGTGCTGGAGTGGGTGGCTGCTAGCCAAATCTAAGCACTCTTGGATGAAGTAGATCCTTTTAAATTGAGGTTTAGTTCTGCTTTTAATAATGAAATTGCCTTGATCGCTCTGTTGGATAGCCTTTGTGGGAGAGGTGGGGGAGGTGGGAGTGTGACCTTGTTGATTATTCTTCGCTCTCCAGTTTTTAGATCTGCTTTAAATCTTTTTAGAAGTCTGTGGCTTTATTATGCGAGCCATCCAGATAATTTCTTGTTTTAGGGTAGCCTATAAATAATGTAAATATGTTGGTAGAATTGCAAGTAAACAAATCTCCCCCTGCCTCCAAGATTGCAGTTGTTTGTACCAAAGTCTTTCTGTTCTGAATAGCCTTATATAAATTGTCCCAGTTTTAGTGGCTTGGGTTAATCTATTTCAGTTGATTCCAACCCAAGTGAATGTGCACAAGTCTGTGGTGCTGCTGTGTGCCTTCTTAAATATTAGAACCAATAGTCTCACTCTTCCAGTTAGTTCATGCTGCAACTACAAGATGTGACACCAAGTGTTTGCTTTGACAAATCCTCTTTGGTGTCTCATGGGTGAACTTGAATCTAAGTTTTGTTAGAAGTACTCTGCAGAGTGACAATGCATACTAATCTCAGGAGTTTATTGCTATTGTCTAACATAAAAACTTGTTCACACAGCATCCTGCATTCAGAGGTCTTCCATTAGTCTCTCAACTTAGTTTTTGTTGTAGTGGAGTCTGGGGCCTGCTGACTAATAAAGTCAAATGCAGATGGGAATCAGGATGATTGTTGGGGAGAATTCAAACTGCTGTTCTCTTGTTCCTTCATTAAGCCCCCTTCCAAAAACTTAGCTTCTAACTCTAGGGTTACCATATTTCAAAAGTTGTTGAGCTTTTGGGGGGGGGGGTGGCGGTGACAGAGTTGAGCCAAAATCTACACTACCGGCATTGGTTGCCATGCACAGTATGTAAATTATGCAATTTTTTTCTGTTTGGTTTACAGTACAGTCATACCTCGGGTTAAAATATGCCTCAGGTTGAGCGTTTTCAGGTTATGCTCCGTGGCAACCTGAAAGTAATGGAACGCGTTACTTCTGGGTTTCGCCGCTCACGCATGCGCAGACGCTCAAAATGATGTCACGCGCATGCGCAGATGTGGCAAATCGTGACCTGCGCATGCGCAGACGCGGGTTGCGTTCGCTTCAGGATGCGAACGCGGCTCCGGAACGGATCCTGTTCGCATCCAGAGGTACCACTGTACTAAATAAGTCAAGCAAATGTACTAAATAGGATCCACTCAGGGCACCAGAACCTTTTCCAATTAAAAAAATTTGAGATTTCACATCACTTGCCTTATATGAACCACCACGCAGGGGTGGGGCTGGTTAAAAGCTATCATTGCTGATGTAAAAACTCTTGTCTCCGTATTGGTTGATTTTGAGGCTAAGTGATAAGGACTAATGTGCTTTTAAGTAAACATTATTTCCATATGTACTTAGATTGCACCACTAATCACCATAAATACTTAAGCAAGCACTCACGACAAATTTTGCATCCTGCATAAAGTAAAACAAAGAGCAGTTAGGCCACCACCCAGGACAACGAAAATTTCAGAGACCTGCCTCAGCTGTGCAAATGCCATTGTAGAACCTGCTGCTGTTTTGAAGGAAACACATAGTTTAGCAGCCTGTTGGCTGGATTGCAATTCTCTCCATTCCAGGCAACATGATTAAAAGTCTTTTCATCTCCACTGGCTGCTGGTGGCATAGAAACAGTTGTAAAGCGGAGCAATTAAAGAAGCTAGACATTAAAAATGAAAAATAAATCAATATTGTGGTTGGATATGAAGACATTGAAAAAACAACAACAACCCCCATCCTGGAATTTTCCTCCTATCTGTGCCCCCTTCCAGCCTTCAGATTAATGTTGATTCTTGATCATTTATTTTGCAGCTCAGTGGAAATTTTTGAAATTGACTTTGTTCAGGGGAAAAAAAGCAAGCTTCACCAGGTTTGCCCTGGATTGGGAAAATGAACAAACTGTCCATTTCAGTGAAGTTACTACAGAGCAGAATATGTCTTTGTGGAAAGCAAATTTACAGCAGAATTTGGCAGAAAATGTCCAGAGCATCTAAAGAAAAGCCTTGAAGGCTTTTTGCAGTGGTGGTGGGAGAGCACATACTAGTGGGATGTCACAGATGAGCCTACTAGGAGGTTTTTCAGCACATATGAGAGTGAAACTTGCTATTGGGTTAAGAAAGGACTTTTTTGTGGCAGAAAGGAAGGAAGTTCAGTCTCTACTCACTCCCACAATCCTGGGATTGCCACTTCTTGTTTTGTGTAATGTATGTGATCTTTAAATCCTTGTTGTAACTTCTATTTAATTAGAAGGTCTAACATGTCTCACATTCAGTTGGAACATGTGTGTGTCTGGGTTTATGAACAACTGTAATTTTGTTTCATACAACTGATGTGTGTGATGTGGGTTGGTCTTGACTTGAACACTTAGGCTAGGCTTATGAAAGGATGTACAACCCTTAGCTGATGTTGGTGACTTATTTATTTATATAGTTTTTTTATTTAGGACATTTGTGTGCTGCCCCATGCATAATGTCCATATGCTTGGATGATTAGCATAAGACAATTGAATGCTTTAAGCAGCCTGATTGGACTCTGATGTTCAAAATGTTGTGTACATGATATTGGCTAAGCACTGACCTGTACTGCTGGACATGAAATGTTCTTTTCTGTGGTTCATATATCTACCTGAACTTGCTTTAGGTAACAGGAACATCTTGAGGGTGAGTGACTCATTTAGCTTATTCACTTGCGAATAAGTATTTTAAATGTCTCTATGGCAACCTGTCTCCAGTGATATGCAAACTATTTGAACAATCCAAGGAGGAGCGATACCTTTCCCTTAGTAATGGGATAAGCTTCCCTTAGTAATGTGGCGATAAGCTGAAAAGATGGCTAAAATAAACACTTCAGCATTAATGTTTAAACACAGCATCCTCTTGACTTAAAGATCTCTGTTTGAACAAGGTTCATGCTGGTTCAGAACAAATTTTGGATGAATTTCTAATAGGCATAGCTGACCTTGCAGCTTCTTGCACTTGGTTTTGCTGTATACATTTGTTAGTACCATTCTAAGAAAGAAAATTACAGTGGCTCACAGTAGGATAGACCTTATAAATCCTTTGCATGTTATAAGTCAAAGTCCAGGACTATTTTTGCACAATGCAGCATGTGAACACCCAAGGTTAACATTCCAGACACGCCCTGTCTCCTGTTTCTCCTGGCACTGAACACTGTTCCACCCTCTCTTTCTGAAACGTTTCATTTGCTTGCTAATATGGTCTTCAAACGACAGGCATTTGCATTTGTCCTCCCCTGATATTTGGGTAATTCCAGGTTGTTCAAGACCTGTATGTGAATACCATAGTGTGTGGTAGAAAGGCTCATTTTAATCAGCCTACAGACTAGAAATCAGTGTGCCCTGCATGCAACTTTTGTCAGTTGTAAACAGATTTTGCTTAATGGAGAAGCTACATGAAGGTAAAGAAGGGAATACGGCCTTTATTTTATATTCATTTCAGACTCCCTTTACTTTTCTGTAGTAAATGGATTCTGTAGTCTAGGAAGGCAATTAAGACTGAACATTCCAGGTCTGTAGCAGGTACTTTGAAAGTGGGATACCATAGCTCAAGGGTAGAAAAATATTTGCCTTCCCAATACAGTAGATGGAAGACTGCCTTTGAGCCCAAAGTGATAAGGAGGAGAAAGGTGGAAGGGTCTCCAGAGGAAATGGGCATAGGCAGTTGGTGCTTGGCGTTGTTTGTTAGTACGAATGAGAAGCTACACAGGTGTGGAGAACAAGAGGTTTATGGTATGGATTCTCTGACTTGCCTGCAAGAATTCAATTCAAGGGATCAGGCTCCCTTGACTTGATTCTACAGTGACTTAACAATGTGTTCAGAGGACAGAGCACACTCATAACAGGCTGGTTATTGAGGCTAAAGCCAACCATTTATCAGTTAATGTGCAAGATTGTTTAAGACAGAAGTCATTCCTCTCAATAAATTTGTCAAGCTGCCCCTGAAAGAAGTCTCTTATCTCAAATATTGAGCCTTTATAAACGAATCTCTCTATGCCATTGTGTTTTCTTCTTTCCTTCCTGTGCTAATGCTGTCCCTCCCTTCCCAAAGAGGATGTGAGGCTGTGTTCTAGAAGTGTTAAGAATATTCCTGGTGTTGGGGCCAAACAACTTTCTTCCTAATTTAGGCAAAGTATTGGAAGGAATCCTCCTCTGAGAGAACAAAGTAGTAAATCACAAATTCTCCATTTGGGTCACTGGTCCAGTTGGTATATTGATGCCTGGTTTAGGCTGAGTTTCCAAACTTTTGTACCTGTAGTGTGCCGTATATGCCCAAACTTTTGGCTTTCCTTGCATCAGGTTTAGGCCCTAGGCAGAGAATTTGTTGGTCTTACTAAATATTTGTCATCTTTATAATGTGTTACGGATAACAATGAAACCATCCTGGGATACATTATTAAATGATTAGTCAGCAAGTATACTAGGTTTATTGGTATGGGTACTAGTGTTGGTGTGTATGTATATGTATATGTATATGTATATGTATATGTATATGTATATACACAGACACACACACACAAAATATTGAAGTCAAATTAATAGGCATATTTCCTATTCGCAAATTGTGAACCATCGCTATGCTTGATCTTGGAGATGAACTAGTCTCTCCTGATAAAACCCTGCTTATTTTCTTTCTGCCGCCTCATATTAGATTCTCAGAGGGAACAGAAAATTGTAATGAAGGTTGAAAATAGCAAACAGTAATGATCAAGATTCTGTTTCACCGTCTAAAATTGTACCCCTCAAATTGATCCTATTTGGGGAACAGCAGCAGAGCAAAGCTGCTATAGTGAAGCTATTCAGCTCTGCTAATTCATAACTTCTGGCATTGACAGTGAATGCTGTTGCATCATTACTGATAGATTCCTCTTTCTCCAGGGGCAGCTTAGTTTATTTTTTTTTATTTTTTTTTTTTTTAAATAATATTTATTAAAATTTTTCAAAAATACAAAAAATATCACTTTACGGGACTCCCCCCTTCCCCCACCCCTACCATATTCCCCTTTCATATTGTTGGCCAAACAAGTTCCCCATTCAAATTGAAACTTAATTTGTTTTACAGTAAAAAAAAAAGAAAAAAAAAAAAAAAAAAAACCCAGTGTTCTTTCCCCAAGACCCACCCCATGTCATTCCACAATTTCCATTTTTTAATAAAAGAAGCACCCCAGATAATAGAAACAGAAAAGGTAGAGAATAAAAAAAATATAATGAATAATAGACCAATTCAGCAAAAAAATAACCAAGTTGGCAAGCCTTTGGAGTTTTAGTTCTCCCCCCCCTGTCCCCGGTTTAATTTCCCCCTGACCATCAACCCCTGGTGTCTGCCTGGAATTCTTAAGACCATAAATCACAACTTTTCCCCAACTCCTTGCTGGCTTTTTCTTTTTTAAAATTAAAAATAAATTTTTTTGAAAATCAAAATTATTATTATTATCATTATTTTTCAAAACTTTAACTTCAGTCTTTAATAAAACTGTAATAGAACTCCCTCCATTGTTCTTTCCAGGTTGTAGTCTGATTTCCCTTTGTTCCGCTGCTAAAACGTTGTAGTTCGAAAGTTTGGTAAGTCTGCAGGGATGGTTGTTATTCAGGGGCAAAACCTTACGTTCAGTCCCTTCCTTTCTTCAATAGAAAAATCTATTGTCTCCTTTAAAAAAACAAAAAAGAAAACACCCTGAAGACAAGATGTTATTTCCGTTTTGCAGCTTTCCCAGAAGATAACCAGTCCTGTAAAGTTCCATTGGTGTTTTTCCACTTTCCCAATCCTTGTAATGTCCCGAAACTCCTCAAGGGGGATTGTTGTATCTTTGTTTCCTCTAATCCAAAAGTCAATTTGTTATCCATATTCGCCATTTTGTATCCAAATTTTAACAAGTTGTAGCAAATTGTATCAAATTTAACCAGCCAAGTTCTCATAATAAAATCCACTCCGCTTTTCGACTTTGACAGCTATTTTGACAGCTGTCAAGATCTCCGACTCCTTTCACCAGGCTCTCTCTTCAGTCACCCCGGTTCCCAGGGGGGGGGGTTGCGTTTCCCTTCTCCAGTTCCTCCTCCAGCACAGTTCTTGTAGTTCCCCATCGTGAAATTTTGGATTTTTATCAGCAATGCAAGCCTTTTTGGGTCTTGGTTTCCCCGTCCTTGTTTTGGAAAGTTTACAATAGGGAGGGGACTGACTTCCTTTTTGGATCCCCCCCGCTCGTATCCAATTCGAAAAAAAAAAATTTTTTTTTTTTCCTCCTTTTGAACCCGATTTCCAAATTTACTCACGGGTTGTTGTTGAAAAGTCCGAATTTTCAATGGAAGAAGTCAGCGCTCTCCGCCGAATGGCATGCGGCTTCGCTCAGCAGGGGAAGCAGAGAACTCAAGGCACCACGCTTCTCCCCGGCACCCGATCCGTAGCCTTTAAAAAGGCTCCTTCACGAGTCGGGAGGGCGCTAACGGTGCAAGCCGAGTCTCCATGTCCACGGCCTCCGTGGCCGTGGTTTCTAAGGGTCCCCGCATCGCCGGTGCGGTAGAACCCAGCCCCTGCCGAGCAGACTCCCTCCGGAGCTCGGAGGGAGTCCGCCATTCGGCGATGGCGCCAACCCGGAAGTCCCAGGGGCAGCTTAGTTTAGCCTGAAATTATCTTGTCTTTTTGAACTGGTTCAGGCAATCATGTCTTGCCTTGTTAAGCTGAGATATGCAGCAAGTCTTGCTTGTGCATGGAGCCCCTTGGTTCCTTGCTTTTTTGTCAGCTGCAGTTAAACCAGGGAGCCTTTTAACTGTAGCTTCACATTTCATCCAAAGTGGGAAAACAAGGCTGCTAGCTTCAGTACAAGCCAAGATGTTAAACCAGATTCAAACCACAGTTTAGTATATTCACTTGTTCTGAAGCTATAACCTTCTTTTTCAGAAATACCGTATTTTTCACTCCATAGGGCGCACCGGACCATAGGGCGCACCTAGTTTTTAGGGGGGGAAATAAAGAAAAAAAGAATTATCCCCCCCAGCCCCAAAGAGCTTTAGCCACGCACAACCTCTCCAGCCGGGAGAAGCTGCCGCGGCTTTGTTTTTAGCCGCGGGGCTGGGACGGAGGAAGCCCGCGGGGCTGGGACCTGAGAACAGGCAGCTATCCGCAAGCCTTCGGAGCCCGGCGGGAACTCCCACCGGGCTCAGAAGGCTTGTGGATAGCTGCCTGAAGCCCGGGGAGCGCAGCGGCAGTTGGCACTGCGCTCCCCGGGCTTCATGCTGCAGGCTGCTATCCGCAAGCCTTTGGAGCGCTCTGAAGGCTTGCAGATAGCTGCCTGAAGCCTGGAGAGCGAGAGGCGTCGGTGCGCACCAACCCCTCTCGCTCTCCAGGCTTCAGCGAAAGCCTGCATTCGCTCCATAGAACGCACACACATTTCCCCTTCATTTTTGGAGGAGAAAAAGTGCGTCCTATAGAGCGAAAAATACGGTAGTTAAATAGTTATAGTTAAATAGGTTTAATGGCAACTATCAGCTGAAGGGAGGGGCAAAGGAGATCTATGCATGAACAAAGACTTGCACATATGTTAGTTTAATAATCTGAGATAAAAAGGTAAAGGACCCCTGACAGTTAAGTCCAGTCGCAGATGACTCTGGGGTTGCAGTGCTCATCTCACTTTACAGGCCGAGGGAGGTGGCATTTATCTGCAGTTTTTCTGGGTCATGTGGCCAGCATGACTAAGCCGCTTCTGATGAAACCAGAGCAGAGCACGGAAACGCTGTTCACCTTCCCGCCGGAGCGGTACCTATTTATCTACTTGCACTTTGACGTGCTTTCGAACTGCTAGGTTGGCAGGAGCAGGGACTGAGCAACGGGAGCTCACCCCATTGCGGGGATTCGAACCGCTGACCTTCCGATCGGCAAGCCAAGAGGCTCAGTGGTTTAGACCACAGTGCCACCAATCTGAGATATGATGGTCCAAATGTGGCTGTTATATACACATACTTGGATGTATTCACACACCACCTTCCTAATTAAGGAAATGTGTTTGAATTCCTTTGTCTGTTTTGAAATGCTGTAGAAGGGTCACTTTTATCAGTAAAGAAAGACATGCATGACACACACACCAATGGAAGGAATTAATAAGTGGCTTTAAGGACCAATTTGCCCTGTATTCTCCTTCCAGTGGGCAGAAGGAGCAACAGCCCCCTGGAAGTGTGGTCATGCAGCTTAGTTTATCAGGACCAGTAGTAGGTTTGCATTAGTCTGTCATGCTGCATTGCAGTGAGAGGAAGTTTTCAAGTTCTGAAGGCTCACCATATTCATGGTGCAAGAGAGGGTTTTTTTATGAAGTACAAAGTTCTTTCCTCAGTTCTTTTCTTTCCAAAGTTCTTTTCCTCAACTCATGGTGAAAGTGTGGTGGGCTTTTAACTGCTGCTGTTTTTAGTTTTGTAATTGGATTGTTTTATATGTATTTTAACACATGTTTTATACTTCTATTATGTTTATAACCTCCCTTGGGAGATCTTTGCCCTGAAAGGTGGGATATAAATTTCTTAAATAAAAATATGAAAAAGCTACTTGTGTGTAACATTAACTTCTTTTTCTCCATAGGCACTTGCTGCCAATGCCGGCACAGGATTTGCTGTGGCTGAGCCTCAGATTGCCATGTTCTGTGGAAAGCTTAATATGCATGTCAATATCCAGACTGGAAAATGGGAACCTGATACTTTTGGGACAAATAGCTGTTTTGAAAGGAAAGAAGAGATTCTGCAGTACTGCCAGGAGGTAAGCAATCATTCTTTGTAGCTGGTGCAACCTTTGTTTAGATCCTGATGACTCATAACTTCAGCTAAATTTCGCAACTGCAGTGCAGTCCCTTCCGCAAAGCACTTTGCCACAACATAGAGATCATGAGGAAGTCCCACGTGTGACGTAGTTCCCCTGTGCATGAAAACTCATATGCACTGGATTTGTGTTACCCTTGTCTGTTCAGCATTTTGCAAAGGCTTCCATTGTAAAAGGTTTGGGGATTGCATTCCTTTCTCTGTCTAGCTATTCTGAAGTATTTGCAATGACATACATTCTCTTTCTGTGTGTGTGCACGCGTACGTACGTACGTACACACACACACACACACACACACTGCATATCACTAGTTGCCTTATTACCTGAGGTAAGTAGTGATAGTTCAACCATGATTTAGATCCTGATGACTGTTGACTTCAGTGATACTGCATCAATGAGCAGAAGTGACAAAGAATGACTGTAAGCTGCAGGTTCTGGCCTTAAGGTTGCAGGTACACCTGATACAATCGCATTTCCTGTGTTTGACCTGGCCATGTCAACCAGGATACTAACCCCAAAGCCACCACCATGGCTGTGCTTAGGTGATTGGTGTTACAACAGCAGCGTGTTTCGGCTTCTTTAAGGTGCTGCGTTGGTAGCAACAATCTGATAGTGCCCACCCAAGCAAATAGAGGAGGAACCTTTCAGCATATGTGTAAGTCATGCATATGTTCTTCTGCTTAGGAAGCAAAGAACCAGCACCATTGTGTTGGCAGTTGTAAATTTTGAGAGATTTTTTTTCTTGAAAGGTCCGTTTTACCCTTGATAAAATTTGATTTTTCTGCAACTTCCAAGGCTGGAGTATTTTCAAGCCCAGAATAACTACCTTCAGGAATTTCCTTATCTGTATAGGAGATGGTCAGGTCTCAGTGGTGTTCAATTTAAATATCTATGTGTTTAATATAACACCACAAGGCACAACCAGAATTCACTCATGCAAATTATAGTTTGCTTATTCAAGTGTAGAAGTAAGTTATGGTTTCTGTTAAATAAACAATTACTTAGGAAAGCAGAATATGTGAAGTGAAGGGGGAAGGAGGAGGCAAAAGGGAATGTGCGAGAAAAAGGGTCATTCATGTAATGCCAAATGGGGATTTGGCATTACATGTGAACTGGCCTGTTGTTGACCTAGTTTCTTATTTCGATAAACATAACAGCCTTTTTGCACATTTTGTGTCCCTTAAGGAGTTATCTTTCCTTCTTAAAATGTTGTTTTTTTCCTGTCTCCTGCCAAGAGTCTATCAATTCTCCATGTGTATAGTATTTCTTTTCACTTTTAAAATAGATTTATCCAGAGCTTCAGATTACAAATGTGGTGGAAGCCAATGAGCCAGTCAGCATTGAAAACTGGTGTAAAACAGGCAAGAAGCAGTGCAAAGGCCACACCCACATTGTTGTTCCCTTCAAGTGTCTTGGTAAGTACTTCCATTGACATGCCTGACTTTTGTTAGTCTCTATTTCCTTTAGATATCACCACCCCACCCTTTATTTGCATGTAGAAACTTCATATCAACATTGACTGTGCATATTGATCATGCCAATGGCGTTTCTTTCAGTAGCAAATGTTAAAAATATTTATGCAGAGAGTGCATAGAACAGCTTTTCTATTTTTTTATTCCGGCTGGTTTTAATTAATGGAATTAATATGGTAAGGCTCATATCTGTCGTTGATTTAACTATGATTTGTTTAGTTGATTGTTACTTGCATGGAGTCTTTGGGCATAAAATGAAACTTGAAATTTTAAGAAAACGCAGTGGATCTTTCATAAACTCAAGAGCTACCCAAGAAAGGAGTTTTGGTTGTTCTCATTTGTCAGGGTGGGCATATTTCAAGCTTAGGAATTCTCCTTCACTTTTTCCTTGAACTCTGAGGTCCACTAGTTTGGAGCCAAGTACAGAATAGTGGCTTAAAGAGAGATGGTGGGATGGGCATATTGTTAGAATTAAGGAATAGTGTACCAGCTTGCTATGAACCCTAGCCTGAAATCCCAGAGAGCCACTTCCAGTCAGTATATAATGCTGAAGCGCCCACCAGTCTGAGTTACTATAAGGCCACTTCCTATGTTTCTTAAGCTGGGTGGCTCAAGTCTTGCCAGTAGAATGTCCTTTGCCTTATAAGCATGAAAAGTCCTGTCTTAGTTGTTCTGGAGCAGGGGGTCAGCAGCCTTTTTCAGCCGCGGGCGGGTCCACCGTCCCACAGACCATGTGGTAGGCCGGACTATATTTTGAAGAAAAAAATAATGAACGAATTCCTATGCCCCACAAATAACCCAGAGATGCATTTTAAATAAAAGCACACATTCTACTCATGTAAAAACGCGCTGATTCCCGGACCGTCCTCAGGCCGGATTGAAAAGGCGATTGGGCCACATCCAGCCCACGGGCCTTAGGTTGCCTACCCCTGCTCTGGAGTCTCATGAGAAGTACCTCTCACAATTGCCAGCTGAAGCTGCCTCTGTGACACCTCCAAGCTGGTGAATGGCTGTGTTAAGACTGCTCCTTTTAGTGCGGCATTTGTTTTGCTGATCTTTTATGTCTCATACCTGATCATAGTTTATTCAGATCGATGCCCTAGGTTGTGAAATGTGGTTTAAAGGTGAAAATGAACAAAATGGGGCAGCACATTGTATCAACTCCTAGCTTGAGCTTTCCCCTGTGCCAGTGCAGGCAGGTAGTAGCCATCATTTCTATGGCGTCCGAGGGGGGAAGAGTTTTTCTGCAGTTAAGTGCAAGGCTGGCAGAGTGGGGACTCTTTACTTGGTGACCCCTGACAAGCAACACAATGGTTTGCCACTGGAGCATGTCATGCAAACAGAGTCTGTCTCCGCATGGCCATATTGTGAGAGGCTTTCTCTAGTTTCCTAAGTCAGTCACGTGTACCAATATCCTTCTTTTAAAAAAAATTTAAAGTGAGCTCAGATTGTGGGAGATTTCTGAAATTCTCTGCAGAGTCAGTAAGCATAAGATGTGCTTCTAGAGTGCTAAACAGATGAACTTGGCCTGTGAAAGGTTTAGTTTTCAATGAAAATAGGCCACTACTGTGATTGTGCTCCTTCTCTATTTTCTGTTCAGCCTCAGTTTTGTTTTGTTTTTTTACAGAATTTCAGCTGCAGGTGGAAACTTAACCTCATACTCCTTGTAGATAATTTGCTTTGCTTTTCCTCTGGTTTCCCTTTTCCTATGGCAGTGGAGAATGAGGCGCAGTTGGCACTCTTGTTGAACTGTAAATATGTGAGACAATAGGTTGATGGGAGTGGGAGCAGAGCTAGGCTTGGTGAAGAAGAAAAAGCAGACTATACGTAGACTGTTTGGTTAAGCTGCTGTGTGGACTAGAAATGCCTCATATGTCTGGCTTAAATTGTGAAGTGTTAGCTCTATTAGCAGTGTTCTTGAAGGATAGACATGCATACCGCAGCTTGGGTTACTTCCTTTAAAACTACTGATCCTTCAATATAGGAGATAATTTTAACAGGAATGAGAAACCTCTTTAGTTGCACAGCTGAGTTGGAATTCACGTGTGCCCTTTCTAAAATTAACTTCATTCCCATTGTATTCTGGCTTCCATAAGATGATATACTGGAGACATATTTCTTTCCAGGTTCATTGTCCTCACTGAGGAGATGTGCAAGCCCTTGTTCTTGGCTCTGATACCAAGTCAAAGTCAAAGCAGACTTTGGAACAGTTTAGAGTTGGCAGCAAGTTAAATGAAACTGTAGTGGCAAATATTGTTGGGCTTTTTGGCATGGATGCCTTTACTGTACATTGAAGCAGGTGAGAAATGCTAGTGCAGTGTTTCTCAAGCTTGGATCCCCAGCTCTTGTACTACAACTCCCATGATCCTTACCTAGCAGGACCAGTTGTCAGGGATGATGGAAGTTGTAATCCAACAACAGCTGGAGATCCAAGCTTGAGAAACACTGCACTGGAATCTACAAGTTTCTTTTTATTGCATTTATATCCCACCTTTCCTTTAAAAAGGACTCCTCCTTGCAGGTTTTTTCTTCTTCAGAAGAACATTATAAATAAGAAATCAGTGTTGCATGTTGCACTGTGAACATCTGTGTCATGATTCAAGACCAGGAGGCTGAGAGCCACAAGCAGCTGCTACAGAGCCAGTGTGATGTCGTGGTTAGTCTGCTGGGCTAGAGAGAGAGACCAGGGTTTGAATCCCCACTTGACCATGAAGCTTGGTGACCTTGGACCAGTCACTGCTTCTCAGCCTAGCCTACTTCACAGGGTTGTTGTGGTGATTAAATGCCATGTACCCTACCTTGAGCTCCTTAGGAAAAAAAGTTGGGCTATAAATGCAATAATAAATAAATATTTCCTAGGCTGTGCTTGCCTTTTGGCTACTTGGTGGTGACGTGCTTCCTTCTCTGCGCTCTGTTGTTGCACTTCTCCATTTCGAGGAAGCCAAGGGTGAATTCCCTTCTATCACCACACTAGCTCATCCAAGCAGGCTGCGCCATTCTGGTGCTGTGGAATAATATAGGAACACTTGCCTAATACTGTTGGTTTCAGAATTGCTTCTGCTTATGGCAGGAAATACCCATTGATCCCCACACCCTTGCTCCTTAGTCCCACCCCTCACTGCTGTGCTTTCTGCCACACGTCTACATGTGGCATAGCTTCTCTGGCCCTTTTCATGCCACTTCTGATACAGGGTGGTGATGGAGATAGTATTTGTTATCAGGGGACTCCTGATTCCACTTCCCTTGTCCCACCTGAAGTGAAGTGCTGTGAGATGAAACTGCACAGAAACTTTAACTTTTTCAGCAGCTACAGAAGCTTGTGGGGGATTCACAGGGGGCTCATTTCTTCAACCTCGGGTTTGTTGTGCTACCTTGAGCACTGTATGCTTTAATGAGAACAGAACTAGCAATGAGGGCATCACCCCAGGCAGAGGCCTTTCCCATCTTGCCTCTCACAGAGCTTTGCTGCCTAGAGATGGGCATGGGAGGGAGGAGAGGTTGTAGTGAGGACACCGTTTCTTGGCTGGCGATCACAGTGAGAGGAGGATCTCATTCTGTCACTGGAGGGTAGCATGTAGAGGTGTACCTAGGCTGCTTTGCACCCTTGGCAAGGAGCTGTATTGGTGCCCCCCATGCTCTTGGCAAGGAGCTCCACCAAGGCTCCTAGAAGAGCCAGGGTGGAGAGGTGCAATTTTTGTGCTCCCCTGAGCCTGGGCTCTTGGTGAGGGCCAACCTTGCCATCCTTTAGGTAGCATGCCTAAAGAGCCTTGTGGTTCACCTTGCTGTTTGGGGGTATAGCTGGAATCCCAGTGTGGGTGGGAGTCTTACCTCAAACGAAAGCAGGACTTTTAATTATTTTACTTTATATTTCTTTAGAACATTTTTATATCCTACTCTTCAGCCAAAAAGTCTCTAACAACATCTTACATACCATCAAAACAAGACAATACCTACTCATAGGCTTACACTTAAAAAAACAAACCAAAACAAAAACCCACAACGCACAAGGGAAAACAAAAACCCAGGCACCAGTTTCTAACCATTTGTTCCTATATGGACCAGTTGGCAAAGTTCAGGGGCAGGAGGCACCTGGTGGAGCTTGGCCTCCAGAAAAGCTGATGAACTGAGCCTTCTGCTTCCTGTCTCTCCCACTGAGGCAGTCTGATGGAATGGCTGCCCCCAGGTGACAGTTTGAGGGAGAGGAGTGAGCTCTGCTTCCCAGTTCTCCCGCTGCTGGAATAGCTGCCACCACATCGCTGTTTATGTATAGCAGGTGTGGCTCACCTGGTGACCCTCCAGATATTGCTGGACTCAGCCAGCATGTCCCCTGGCCAGGGATGATGGGAGCTGTAGCCCAGCAAACACCTGTACTTCAACAACTGGCTTCCTATTAGCTACTGAGCCAAATTCAATGTTTTCCTTAAAGCAAATTGGGACCAGGATACCTAAGCAGGATTGCCTCTCCTGGACCAAGCTGGTTTTTCATTTTGCTTTTGTTTTGTACCCTGCTCAGTTTTATTTGTGATACACAGTTGTATTTTGCATCTATCTAATTTATCTAGCTTTTATTACACTTTATTGAAACCTGTATTTTTTATTTGAACTGCTTAGATTTTTATTAAGTGGTATAAAAACTTTATAAATAAATAATGCTTCAGCTGCCTTGGTTGGAGACTGCTGTATCTTTTCATCTTGTTACTTGATTTGAGCTGTTAAATGAACTCCTGAACAGATTGCTTGATATGGTTATAATGCTGTTGATATTATTAGTATTAGATGATCTTAATTGACATATTAGTATGCTTTATGCTTATTTGAACTTTTTATATGATTTGAATAAACTGTTAATTCATTTGTCAATGCTAAATTACAACCTATTATGCTTTTTATTAAGGTGTTTATGCTACTGTGTTTTAATTGTCTGTTTTCTGTGACCCACAGAAAACATTGAGATGTGTCCAATGTTAGACCTACTCAGAGTAGGCCCGCTGAAATCAATAAATTTGACTAGCTTAGACCTTTTAGTTTTAATTGGCCTGCTCTAAATAGAACTTTGTTGGATGCAACCCAGTGAATTTGTGAAAAATGTCATATATAAATAAACTGACTGCTATATTTGCTTTTTATTCAAACATTTATTCAACTGCTTATTGCCTCATCTGTTCTGCAGCTTTATTTAGTCTCAGCTTCTCCTAACTTTTGTCACTCTTCCCTTTCCCTTCCCCTTGATTCATCTAAAACCCAGCTTAGAAGATTAGTGGGACACATATGATATAGGCCCCATGCAACATTGGGACTCCCAAATGCATGAGGTTGAGTAGTACACTTGAATGGGCCTCAACTCAGAATCTCCCTGCATGTACAAAGTTGGTGTAATACTATTTGCGTAGACTTTTAGTGTCCAGAGGACATAATGTTCCGCATAGGACTTGGCATGCTGTTAGCACTAAACAAGTGTTAAAAAATAGCATTAGTAATAATAATATCCATGTCCATCTTGGATACTGGACAGTGAAGTGGTTCACATGTCAGGCTAAGTCATAATGGCTCCAACAAGACTTTTTCAAGCCTAATTATTGGGGGTGGTACAAGCTTGCTGGAGTGTGCAAGCTGGCAAAGGAAAGTTAACTCTTTCCTCCCCAGCTGCACACTCCAGGAAGGTCCCCCCGCCAAACTAGGCTTGGGAATAAAAGCAAAAATATAATTTTCAAATTAATGACATGAGTCTGAGTGGGGAGGGGGGAAGAGTCATTGTGTATGTATGTAGTGTGTGTGTGGTTCTGGCAACAGTTTCTCCAGTTTGTACATATACCTGCATGCCCCAAAAAGTTACTGACCCCTGGCTTAAATGTGAATGTTGCACAATCAAGAACAAACTGTGGTTTATTTCTGACTTTAAACAATGTGTGTTTGTACAACATGATGGGCCATAATATGGCTTGGTTGTACTGCCCATGCAGCACTTGCGAGATGGCGATGGGAGCAGAAGAAGGTTCATTGTTTAAGATGGACTGTGGCTTAGTGTGGCATGTGAACATGGCCAATGGCTGTAGCCTTTATTGGAGAACAGAGTACTGGTTGTTCCTTTCTGGTTAACTTTCTTATAGTATTGGGTGTTCAAAGAAAAAGTTGAAATAGCTTATGGTGCAGACCTATTCATACTGGGCTTACTCACAGGTAAGTCCTATTTGTGTGACTTACTTCTGAGGAGACATATTGGATTTTGATGTCAATCTCAAGTTTCCAATTATCTCCAAATGCATGTTTTAAAAGCCTTTGTCATGTTTTCTCCCTGTTTGAATTAATTTAATATCCTGAGCTCCTAGATAAAAATGAAAATTCTTGCAGTTGAGAGGCCTTCTAAATATAGAGATATTTTATCATTCCTATGGATCCAGTTGCATCTTTTTCTGAGACATGAAACTTTAGTAGCATCAACAAGGCATCCCGTGGTACCTTATAAGCTAACAAATTTAATGTAGCATAAGTTTTTAAGGTTGATGGTCTACTTCATCAGATGCAAGTAAATGTCTCTAACTAGAAAGTAAAGCTTGGGACTTGTGTGTGAGATATGATTTTGCAGTTGACTTGTGCTCTTTCCTTCTTCACAGTGGGGGAGTTTGTCAGTGATGTCCTCTTGGTTCCAGAAAAGTGCCGGTTCTTCCACAGGGAGCGGATGGATGTGTGTAAAAGCCACCAGTACTGGCACACTATATCAAAAGAGGTAACTTGGCTGCAAGAGAAGGAATGCCCTGGCCTTCTCCCATAAGATGCCATAAAGTGGTATTTGAGAGAAAGCTTGAAACACAGAATTAGAAATGCCTTTTTTCTTTCAAGGAGTAATAGAGGCAAGGTCAGCTTGCAACGAATTTGAAGAATATCTTCAAGTTACAAAGTTTTTGACTAATACTGAGCCACCAAAATGAAGCAATTGAGATCCTGGGTGTAAATCATTGTTCAGCCTGATTTACTAAGCAAAACAACAACCTGTTTTCCACAGAGTCATGATTTCACTAAGTTAACAGTTTGAGAACTCCAGTTTGTGCCAGTTCCATGCAGTCTTTGTTTGTTATAACTGTGGAGTTCTGTTGACATTTGACTCCCTTGCTACTAGGACATAGTAGCCTAATTGGGGCTTCAGGGTTCTTATTTTGGAACACTGGAGATTTTGGTCCAAGTTTTTGGAAGGCAGATCTATTTTCAGATTTTTATTTGAGCATCATCTTAACATGCTTCTAAAATGTGATTCCTAGAATGATAAGGAATATTCACCCTTTCACTTCCTTGGTTTAAAGTGCAGAAGTAGTATGTGCTCTTCATAAAATTACTTTGAATTGCACAACTTTGGTTTCAAGCTAAATTGTGCATTGCATTGATATGTAACTTTGCACCAAGGCTGTTGAAGTTATAAAGCCCCAACCCCTGCTGGAAGGTCTGAGTCAGCAACAAGTTGGTATCTTACTTCTTAGATGTTATGTGCAGTTTCAGCTTCCAGGCATGGACCTTCGTCGTCTGTTGACATTCACTGCCCTATCCTGAGTACCACTTCTAAACAATCAGCAATTGTATGGCAGATGATTCTAGTGACCCTTTGCAACCTAGGCTAAGATGCAATGCTATACAAAATCTGTATGTTATCCTTTAATTGTGTGTGTGTGGGGGGGATGATGTAAGACGTTCACACATTAAAACAGTCAAGAGATTCATTGCTTTTAATACTTACTCCAGGCCTGTTTGACTGAGGGAATGATCCTGCACAGCTATGGCATGCTGCTTCCTTGCGGAGTAGACCAGTTCCATGGCACAGAGTATGTGTGCTGCCCTCAGGCCAAAATTGTTGATGAAGCTCTTTCCAAGGAAGAGGAAGAAGAGGAGGAGGAGGAAGAGGAGGAGGAGGAGGACGAAGACTATGACAGTTACAAAAGGTAATTGTTACAAGCTCTTTTCTTCGCATTTTATTGCAATGTTTTCTTCCCATTGGTTGGGCAGAGAAAAGCTTTGTGAGGATCATTGGGAGGCGTTAGGGCCACCTTAAGAGCATAAACATGGGCTGGGATCATGCTAGCTTCTTGTGATCCATAGATCATTAGCATTGCTGCATGGGGTGTCTTGCCTGGTTCAAGAAATGGGTTTTATTTTTGTTGAGCTCAATGTTTTGAAATTCTGTGCTCCTCTCTCTTTGCTTCTCCCCCTGCCTCCTCCTGGGTCTCGTAAGTGTGGGTGGGCTGGTTGAAGGTCATGGACTACTGAGGTGCTGTGAGTCTTTGGAAATAGATCCATATAATAAAACTTAAGAGCCCATCTTGGAGCCACTTCTACAATAGCTTGTGTAGATGCAATAGGGTAGTTTCGAGAATTGAAGTTGGTTGTGCATCCATTCTTTTCTTCCAATTCTTTTAAAGTTGAGGTGAGGAGACACAAAGCCAAATCGCTCTGCACATTCATGCCTGCAAACAGCAGTTGGTTTGCATTCTAATTGTATGTATCTTTTTTAGTGAGTTCCCCACCGAGGCAAATACAGAAGAGTTCACAGCGGCAATAGCAACAATGGATGACGAAGAGGAGGAACAGGAAGAAGATGAGGAAGAAGTGGTGGTAGATCGGGATTACTATTATGATGGCTATAAAGATTACAATGAAGAGCCTCCGACAGAACCAAGCAATGAGAAATCGCTTGCTGAGAAGGAAATAATGAGTGATGTGAAAGGTAAACAGCCACATTACAGCTTCACTCAGCTCTTCTTTATTCCAGTAGCTGTCAAATTGATCTTGCCAATCCATATGTTGAATGTTCCACTTCTAGTCTAGTAGCCTTTTTTCCTATTTGGATGTTTTAATTGCCAAATAGGTCAGTGGAGAAGAGCTTGTATGCCATTCATTAGAGACTAGTCTCTTCCTTCCCCCAAATTGTGGGACATACAGTGCCTACTTGCCAAGTGTATCACTGGCAACTCTTACCTCTGGCACTCTCCCTTGGGACTACTTTGAAATAGCTTTCTGCTATCTAATTTTGGAAAACATTGCAAATCAAAACATAGTTGTTTTTAAAATATGGGTTACTTGGGTGAAAAGTTATTCAGATTTTCTCCTTCATAGAAAAACTAGGAAGAATACTATCAAAAATGATCAAATGGTTTGTCATTTATACATTGCTATGTATGCTACAGTTTATCCATCAGTCAGCCCATCTATCCCAAAGTGGGGCAAGCTTAGTATAAGCAGTTCTGCTTTTGGCTACATGCTCCTATAGTGACATTTACAGCAGGCCAGTTAACGGTATCGGCATAAAATGTAGATAAATTCAGATTGTCAAACAGATGCCAGCAACTCCTGTAACCTTGCAGGTACAAACTCTTTGGTAAGCTTCCAGAATACTGTGATTTCACTTGCTGGAAGTAAAGCTTAGTACGTGTGGAAGGGCCACCTGGGATCTGCATGCTTTCCTAGCTGGTTACGCTTTCCCCCTTCAGTATGATACCTTCAAGATTTCAAATTGCACCAAGTAAGCACTCTTCCTCAAAGAACAACGACCTGAAAACTACAATTGAGTAGTCAGACTTTTTTTGGTGGTTGGGGGGGGGGGCAGGGTTTTGGGAAAACAAACACACACACACACACGTAATTTTTCTGACTCAAACAGCTGTTAGTTAGTCAGTGTCTCCTAAAGCCTCTCTAATGTGAAACAAATGGGATTAAGGTGCACCAGTTTTTGTGACTGATGTATGTCAGCTCCAAATTTTGGACTTCTCAACATGGTGCAAATATATAGCCAAGAGGAAGCCATGCAGTAGGAAGTGCTCTTGAGGAATGATGAAATGCTTTAGCCTCCTTGCTTCTGCCTTCGGTAATTGTTCCTCAGATGACAAAATACACTTTATGACAAATACACTTTTGCTATGTAGAAGAGCAAATTTTCAATCTTAAATTTATAACATTATCAGCAAGTAGGCTTTAAATCCAAAAGTAACTTTCTTCCACGTGTGTAGCATTAATAGTCAAGTTGTTTCTAAGCTTCCATTCAAGTATGTTGGAGTACAGAATGCCATCCATACTTTGTGGATGTATTTCAATGCTTGAAAGAAATGGTCTCAAATTCACACTCCCCTCCTAAATTTACTGTGTGCGTCCCAAGTTTATCACCATAAGTGAGAACTAGGGCAGAGCCTCAGCTTTTAGGAACTTCTAACCCAATAAGACATGAATGATTCCACTCTTCTGAGGTCCCTTGATCCCCTGGTGGTGGGAGTGGTTGAAGCTACCAAATCTGCTACCATATTGAAGGTCTTTTTCTTACAATGTTCTAGGCTTTTAACCAGTGTGGTCTGGCCATTTAGGACACACACACACACACACACACACACCACACACACCCCTGAATGAGGTTATGGGCTTACTTTCCACAGTAGATGACCATTTCATATGCTCAAATTAGTATTTGTGGATTCTTCAGACAGTCAGTTTTCCAAGTTGCACAATTTACCTAGTTTCCAAAGAAAGGTGCTGAAAGGTGGCAGACACAAAGCATTAGCTATGGTTGAGAAACGGAAAGGCTAAGCTGAAGGAACTGAGGCAGCAAAGGAAATTCCTCGTCCACCAATATTATCCTTTCTGGGAAGCAGGAAGAATAAAATCTTTCGCCACATAACCTGCCTAACCTGGTTGCTAACCACAGAACGTCTTTTGCATGAACTGAATGGAAGCTTTGGGACAGTTGTTTGCATGGTGCAATGTGGCCTAGATGTTTCTATGCTGCAAAATATTTTTTTCTTCCTACTTCCCCTTTGTGGAAGTGGCACAGATGAAGTTGAGCGGGATAGCGTTATCATCATTGGGCCTACTTTTGGCCCTGGTAAACAGATTTTTCTTTTCAGTGATGGGAAAACTGGAAGCTTGTGGATAATGGATCTGTAGCACCCCAGGCAAATGTCAGTTCTTCAGCTAAGACTAACCTAGAGCCATCGCTGCTGTTGTAATAGCTTAGCTAAGCTGTGCTTGTCACCAGCTGATGCTTTAACCATCTCCCACACAGCTGTCTGCTCCCAGGAGGCGATGACAGGTCCCTGCCGGTCTGTGATGCCTCGTTGGTACTTCGACATGTACAAGAAAAAGTGCATTCGCTTTATATATGGAGGCTGCGGAGGAAACAGGAACAATTTTGAGTCAGAGGACTATTGTATGGCTGTGTGTAAAAAGATGAGTAAGTCCTGCCTCCCACCTGCCCTCTTGCAGCAAGCTGTTGTCCTGTCTGTCTTCTCATCCTTGACCAGGTCAAGGAAAGAGCTGTGTGTAGCCTTGTTCTATGAATCCTGGTGTCTGCTGAAACGCTGTCTGTCCTGCAGTAGTCTTTATTGTCTGTGCTCCTTTAGGTTTTAGGTCCAGCTTATGTTTCTGCAGCTTGGGAAGACTGGCTTCCCCTTCACGCACTGGTCTGCTTTTCTAAACGCATCTCACCTTTGCAAGGTCAATGAAGGCTCAATTGATCCCTTTCTACTTTTTGCAGTTGGAATTGAGCATTTTTGTTTCTTAAAACTGCTGCCCTTGTTCACCTCAGCTGACCTCCTTTCTTACTCCCTTCCCATGGAATCCTGCATCCTTTCAAACACTTCCTCCATATGTAGCTACTGGTATGAGATACACACTGGTACTCTCCCTCTCCCCCCACCCTTTTTTTGAATGGAAGATAACTGCTTCATTTTCTGCACCATTAGAAATATGAGCTACAGCTTGATGACTCTATTTGATAGCTTGAGGCTTTTGCCTGCTCTCACAATAAAATATCCCCCCCCAAAATTAAGTTATTGTTAAATTCCAGCACTTTCCTTTTGGGCTGTTGCAGAGGCCTTTTGAAAGGCTTTTTTGTGCTTTCTAGGGCTTGGCAGTCTGTCTATACAGCAGTAATCCTGTTTACAAAATGGGTTCCATGCAAATGCTTTTGATTAGGTTGATCTGATTGAAGTGGTGGAATAAAAGATGCGGATGTCAGGAGCTTTTTGGACAAAAGTTCATCCCATCCGAGAAGGATTTGGGGGTGGAAATTGGAGCCTCCATATCAAAGCCTGATTCAGAAACACTAAACAGTATGCGACACATCCAGTCTTGGCTTCCATCTGCAGAGAGAGAGAATGCCTTTTTACATGTGCAATGTGTGCTGTCTTGCCACTGTTTCACTTAATGCTTACCATGTTGAACTAAAAATGTTGTGGGTTCAAGTGCTGTGTTGCGACTCCCGCTCAGGGCTTTATACAAGGTATTGGATGAAATGTGCAGTTCTGTGAACAAAATCTTTCTGCCTGAAAGCAGTTCAATTTGATATGAGATTTATTGACTTCAAAATGGATTGATCCAGGTGATCAGGATTTGTGATGAACTCATTCTTGCATAGATATTGAGTGATGGCTCTCATTTACTTAAAGTATATTTTTATTTCCTTAAAACATTAGTACCCCATCTTTTTACCAAATGTATGCAAGGAACTAACCAAATAATTGAACAAGAACAATATTTTTAGAATAGCTTAAAATGCTTCTGGAGGAAGAAGATAGAAGCCCAAGTAGATATAATTCTATTCGTCATCTGGGGGGGGGGGATATCGGAATTCAAACTCTGGAATACAAGCATTGGTTGCAACAACAGGAAAAAGTCCTGTCCCTGGTCACAGTATTGGTTCAGATAGCATGGGTACCAGGAGCAAGACCATAGATCTCTGCACAGAAGCAGGTTTATATGAGAGACAGCAGTCCTTCAGATATCCTGGTCCTAGATGGTTTGATGATTCCTAACACTAATTCCTCTTTGCTTCAGAATGGGTCAGGATGCAGACCATGCCCCAGCGATAAGCTGGAAAAGGCATAAACAACAACCTGTCATTTAAAGATAATACTGTAGCATGAACAACTGTTAGGAAAGTCCTGATGGCACAAATATGGTCCAGTCTCATCCTTTCCACTTTGGAAAGCTGTCCAATTTGCTGCACAAGTCAATGTTTTTACTGTGCCTCTTTGTGCTGCATAGCTCTCTCTCTCTCTCTCTCTCTCTCTCTCTCTGTGTGTGTGTGTGTGTGTGTGTGAGAGAGAGAGAGAGAGAGAGAGAGAGAGAGATGCCCTATCACCTGATAAAGCTATTGGGGGTAAATGAAGTTTGAAGTGTGTAAATCTCTCTTTGGGGACTGAATATCTGAAAAATCTGGACATTTCTGCACTAACGATCTGTGGGTAGTTTCACTGAGCAACAAATGTATGCAGCCTTGCATAAACCTCTTGCGAGCATTCTAAGCAACGGTTTGGTTACTGATCCTGCATAATACTTGCCCACTGTTGGAGAATGGGGTGGTTTTAGAGATATCCCGGTATGTTACTTGTCTTCCCGTAATACTGTGTGAGGTGCTGTAGAAAACTGGCAATTGATAGAAGCGAGAAAGGAGTTCTGGAAGGGATTGTTAAAGCCTGTTTCTGAGAGGGGAACCACTGGCAGCATGTCCCCCTGCCCTGGCACCCTTAGGTACAGCAGCAGCTGACTGATCCAGGGCCATTGACACAACGGGTCCTTTCTTCTGTCATCTCCCCAGTTCCTCCTACTCCTGTGCCTACTGATGATGTGGATGTCTACTTTGAAACACCAGCCGACGACAATGAGCATGCCCGTTTCCAGAAAGCAAAAGAACAGTTAGAGGTTCGACATCACAACCGCATGGATCGGGTGAGCCTCCTCTTAAACTGTAGCATGGCTGCCCTTATTCTGCAAATTCAACTCTGCAACCTCGTTGTGGCTAGCCAGCTGTCTCCAAGCCATCGACTTCAGGCTTTTGCTTTTTAGTTGGGCCAAGTATTTTTTTTTTAAGTTA
This sequence comes from Podarcis filfolensis, assembly GCF_964270895.1. NCBI lineage: Eukaryota > Metazoa > Chordata > Lepidosauria > Squamata > Lacertidae > Podarcis > Podarcis filfolensis. The sequence goes on along the minus strand of NC_139618.1, from coordinate 17,375,967 downwards.
TCTTTTTGGATAGTAAAAGCAATAAACCCTCCAAGCCAAATTGCTCCCTTGAGAGCCTAAATTAGAATTGTCTTTCCACAACAGGAATTTTTCTCTGCAGCTTTCTGTTAAACCTTTAACAAATAGTTTTTGGTATTTTTGTTTTTGTTTTGTTTTTTAAAAAATATGTTTATATTGGAAGCAGCTGTGGAAATTGTATTGAGTGGTGTATTAAATAACCTAAATGAACTTAGTGTGTTACATGTGGATCAGTCACGCTTGTCCTCACGGACCAGATTTGTGTCTCTTTCTGACCTGTTTAGGTGAAGAAGGAATGGGAAGAAGCAGAGCGCCAGGCTAAGAATCTCCCGAAGGCCGAGAGGCAAACTCTCATGCAGGTAAACTATCAGAGTGAAGTGGGTTGTTCTCTCCCAGAGCATGAATGGATGGATGGCTTTTACAGTTTCTCAACAGTCAGAATAAGACCACTAACTTAACTGTTTTTGCCATCTAGCTGTTGACCTAGGGATGTCTTGTTTCTCATTCATGGGGTTATTTTTCCATTCTTGGATTCAGTGCTCCTTAGTACCCACTGCTCTTCTGGCTGGTAGGAGAAGATGAAATCAAACACCAAGCATGTTGGTGGCTTGTGAAAATAGAACTGTAGAAAACCAGCCATGTTTGCTTCAGCTGAGAGTGCTCAGATGTGGTCCATTTGAAGAACCCACAGATCTTATTTGTTCAAAACTGGTGAAAACCCATGAGGATGAGGAAACCACCTTCCTGGTAAAATAGTTTTGAGAATAAAATCTGCTGTGGCTTTTCGTTAGTTGTGTCCTAGAAGTTGGTTCATACCAGCCGAGAAACATGTAGAAAACAGAATGGTTTGCAAATGAACAATTCCAAATTGATTTTCTTCTATTATCTTTTTAAAATTGTGTTTGCCTTTATTGCCTTTAAATTGGTTTGCAGTGGCATAAGCAAATTTGTTTTCTCTTCATGGCAGAAAATCACAAAATGCCATTTTTTCTAATTTAGCCTTATAAAAATGCAAAGTTTCATACAAGCTACTAGCAAAAAACCACCAGCCTCCTATTCTTCTAAAATTAAACTGCTCAATCACTTCAGCCTGGAGGATTGTAAGGTTGAGGTTTGGAACCTTAGGAAGTAGTTAAGGTGCTGGACCCTCAGTTCAGACATTATGTATTTACAGCATTTATGGCCCACTCTTCATTGAATGTTTTCAATCCCAGAGCAGAGAACACATTAATAAAAATAAACAGAGAGGAAGAATATACAAAAATTACAAAATCATATAAACAGGACAAATAAGCAACTAAACAATTCAGTTATAAGGCAAACAAACAAACTTACAGCAACATAAATTAATATTTCCAATTTAACAAAATATGGACCTCAAGGTTAGCAGGGCTGCTAGGTAGTGATATTCGGATGAATTTTCTGGCCTACCCCATCTTCTCCTTACCAGCTGGTAGGGACAGGGTCTTGAAAACAGCGCCTTAGCAGAAATGCATGGGTTCCTGGAGAGGAGAAAGTGGCTGTTCTGCTTCTCCAATGTTGTGACCACCACCTCCTCTCTGAGAGGCTGTACATTCACACTAAGCCATGGTTTGGCTTTGGACTACATTTGAATTGACCCATTGGCAGGCTTTTGGCAAGCCCTCAACCTGTTTGCTGTCACTAACTAGGCAAATGGTCACCAGTACTAAAATAGTTATTCAACTCTATATCCTGAGAGTGACTGCAGGGTTAGATTATCCACTGACTGCAAGGTTTTTTTGCATTTTCTGCTCCAAACCAGTTTTGGACTAAGTTGCAAAGACTGCTACTCCACCTGCAGAATACACCTACCATGATATAGATGCCAAATCTGTCTCCCAGGCGTCTTTCAGGTGCTGTCTGACTAAATGCATCTGAAAGTAGCTAATCAGAATAGAAGTAAATAATCTCTTTGCCACCTGTTAACTGCACCATTTTCCTTCTGCAGCGATTCCAGGCAATGGCTAAATCTCTAGAGAAGGAAGCAGCCAGTGAGAAGCAGCAGCTGGTGGAGACTCATCTCGCTCGTGTGGAAGCCATGCTGGATGACCGCCGTCGCATTGCCCTGGAAAATTACCTAGTTGCTCTGCAGACCGATTCTCCGCGGGTACGTTCCCCTTGGGATGTTTCAAGTACATGCATTAAAGGGAAGGCCAGGAGTGTCTGGAAGAAGTGCAAACATTGACAGCTAGTGGAAGAAAAGGGTGGGTGGGTGGGTGGGAAGAGAGGCAATAATTGATTGAGCAGCTGTAAGGTAGGCATTCTGGGTGTATAGCATTAGTATAATGGCTGCTGAATTTTCCTATAAATCTGAATCCTGTCCAGTTATGTCTTGCCTGGCCTAGCTCCAGCTTCTTGCCTGTGGTGCAGCAGCAGCTCATGTGTCTTGTCCTCGCTATATCACAATATTTTAAGTGTGCTTTGGCTTGCTTTTCATATAAAGCAGATGGACCTTAAGGGGCACAGTTGAAATCACTGGACTATCTTCCATTCTCTATTGGCTCATCAGTTTGGTTTAACTTCTACAGCCTCACCGTATCCTGCAAGCCCTGAAGCGTTATGTCCGGGCAGAGAACAAAGACCGCCTGCACACGATCCGCCATTACCAGCACGTTTTGGCTGTTGATCCAGAAAAGGCAGCGCAGATGAAATCGCAGGTACAGAGTAATCCCTGGGAAACATTTTGTCCCATGTTTTAAGACCCACTCCTAGCTGGGTGTTGCAGTTTATCTCTTCTGCCTCAATGTGCAGACTTTGAGCTGGTTTGGACATCACAATGAACCATAGTCCTTCTGTGCATTTTTGGTATTAACCTGGGATGTGACTGTTAAACAAAAATAGTTCCTATTTACATTAACCAGAGTTACACAGCTGGGGTGGGTTACTTTTGGGTGCCAGCTGGAGCATAGATGAAACATGGCCACTTCTTGAACTGACAGCACCCATCCCTGATGCATCATTTATTTTGTTGTGCCCATACTGACTCTGCGCTTGTCCTGCTGGCTTGTTGACTGTAATCACTTTCTTGGATTTCTCATGCATCTTTTGCTTTTACTACTTGCCAAAACCTTCTCCCCTTCTTAGCAGAAGTATAGCTTGAGTCTTGAGGCAAAGCATAGAAGCATTTGATCACTTACCCAAGGCTTCGTTTTTGAGGAGCAAATTTTCCTAATTCTTTTCAATATGGGGAAAGGAAATTGTAACAACTCTCTCATGCATTTTCCACCAAGCTACCTCTCTGAGCAATTTTGCGTTCCTGTTTTAAATTTTGTTTCATAGCCAGGATTGTCGTCTTTGTGACTGAGAGGGTAAGAAGAAAAAAAGGGAAGGCATTAGAAGGCCTTGCCAAGGTCAAACAAGGTCACTAGCAGAGCTGGAAGCCAGTTTTCTGTAAGATGGGTGCCTTCCTGCTAGACAGCGCTGCTTCTGAGCTCTGCCAAGTGATGTTCTTTCAAAGAAAAGAACTGCCAAAGGTGATAAGTGGTTATTTTGGGTTGAATTCAGTAACTTACATTGTCTGCTTGAGAAGCAGGACTGGAGCATGAACCCAATTTCACCCAGCAGCAGTGGAAAATGCTTTCCCATTTGCTTAGATTGCTTAGTTTGGTAATGCTGAAATCCATGCTGCAGATCTAAGTGTATTCACATTTGTACTCTCCAGTGCTGGGGAGTTTTCTGAATGTTTTCCCTTTAGTCATTTGACTGACAAATGTTTCCCTATTCTTTAGTTTTGGCCCATCCTACTCGTATCCAAGTAGTGTGTCATGCAAACTTGTCTTCCCAGGGGATGGAGTCCTGTCTTCACACAGTCAGCTCACTTGATTGAGCAGTGTCCCTGCTTGTGAACTGGAGGCTTAGGCCACGATGGGCAGGCTGTGTCGTTGACCAATTGACATGCAAGGGACATGGGTGATCCCTTTCGATTCCTTACATTTTGGATTCACATCAAGCTCCTCGATCGATCCAGGAGATTGACAGACTGCCACGTGGAAAATTAAATTGCTTTCCTTCTTCTCTTTAAAAGTCAGATACACTTCAGACCATAAGAAGCAGTTCATTAGTGTTCCAGCTTGGTTATCCATATTAATGCATTCCATATCAGCTCCGTAGAATCCATTAATGTGCAGCACCCTCTGCAGGTCAAATACACGGTAGCCATAAATTCAAGAAGCCAGTGGGAAAGGTTGTGCCTGTGTACAGAAACAGGAACCTGGGTTGTAGATATGAAACCACACCCGGCCATTTTGTCCAGGCAAGCCTCCCTGAACAAAGGCCAGCATTGTAAGAGAATGTTACTGCCTCTGCTTTGAACAAAGTGCTGTTAAGCTACATAACCTCTCCTGAGAAAGCTGTTGCTTAGGGTAATGTACTATGGGGGAGTATTATTTTATGCTAGTTGTACTGGAAGCATAAGCATGACCCTTCAGATCTATATAGAGCTATACATAGATTCGTGCAGATTTTTCTTCTGCTACATAATAGAAATTATTGCTGGGTCTGGAAGGAGTCTTCCTTTGCCAGGCACCCAACTGGACAAACTTCTGAGGTTCTCAGGGTTATGGCTTAAATTACAGGGAAACTGGGTCTTTTCTCACTGTGGAGAACCTGCTATTGTTCCCCTTTTCCTTTTCCTCACTATTGCTTTAGCAGCAACAACAAAAGTTTTCTTACATCCTATATTAGGGTGAAACCCAATGCCTGGGTTGCCCAGTTAAGGTGACCTACAGGTGATAGCATTGCTTCGCAGTCACAGTATGTGGTGATGAACACTAGCTTAGATTGTATCTTTCTATGTAAAGATTAAGAACAGCCCTCCTGGATCAGGACAAAGGCCTACCTGGTCCAGCAGAATACAGTAAACTAAAACATCTACCAAGCAGAATGCAGTAAACCAGATACTTCTGGAGAGCCCAAATGCAGGATTTGAGTGCAAGAGCACTCTCCCGCTTGTGAATCCCAGAAGCTGCCTCTGACAGTGGAGGTGGAATATAGCCATCATGGCTAGTAGCCAGTGGCAGCAAATGTGAGGGTTCTAAAACTCTTTATCTCTAGAGCAGACTTACTTGTTTAAGTAAAAATAGAATTGATACTCTTTGTGAACTCTGCCCTCTCTCTTGGTAGGTGATGACACATCTCCATGTGATTGAAGAGAGAATGAATCAAAGTCTGTCCCTGCTCTACAAGGTACCTTATGTGGCAGAAGAAATCCAAAGTGAGATTGGTTAGTACCTTTGACCTCTTTTTACGATCCCTAAGCTAGTTCGCCAAAAGCACCAAAGCATTTTGGCACCTGAGATCAACAACAACAACAAAATAGCAGTACAAACCAAGTATATACTTGTGAAAAGTTCCACCCCGAGTATCTAGCAAATTATTTCCTCCATAGACGAATAAAAATAATCCTGACTCGAATCCAAGAGGTTGTGTTGAGTTTCTTGGAAACATCTTCATAGGACAACACTTTCTAACTAACTGAGCACTACTGCTTACAGACGAGCTCCTTCAAGAGCAGCGGGCTGACATGGACCAGTTTACATCTTCCATCTCCGAATCTCCAGTGGACGTCCATGTGAGCTCCGAAGAGAGTGAAGAATCTCCCCTTTTTGATGGCAAGCCCTTCCGTCCATTCCAGGTGAAAACTTTCCCAGCCTCACTGGAAAATGAAGGTATGTAGAATTGTGAAAGTGCTGCTGTATCTGCCCTGAGCTGACGCCATAGGTCAGCTACCCAGGTTAACATACTTGTCCTCACTTTTATTCTGGATATTGTTCTTGCCAGAGCTGCTTTAAAAGTAGCTCCTGACAAAAGAACAAGTAAGCAACTGGTTTCTAATTGTGTCAGACGTTGTCATGTTGAGGCACCTCCAATTCTATATTCCTTTTTAAGTTTAGTATTCCGATTTTAATTTGAGCACATGACAATGCAATAATGATCTAGCTTTGCTTTCTTCCCCGGATGCTTATTTTATTTTGAAGCTTGGCTGTGAATTAATTCCCATTTTCTTTCATAGGGCCCTTAGCCCAAGCTCAGTTTCATTGCACCTGTTGCTTGCTTTCTGCTGTTCAAAAGTTGGAATAAAACAAAAGAAGCTAGAACTTGCTATTAATCGCTAATCTAAATGTTGCCCAGGATCTGAGTTAGAAATCGTACACAAGCCTTTTTCTTTTCTCTCCTCTTAATCTCCTTTCTCTGCTATTTTTTTTTTTGTTCTTGTGTTTTCCCGCCTGCTATAGATTCTCAGCCGGATTTGTACCATCCAGTGAAAAAAGGTTGGTTCTAAGCTGATCCCTCAAAACGCCTTCTGTCATGCCCCCTGCCTTTCCAGTGTGTTCTGATAGCTTTTGCTTTTAGTTTCATAACATCAACTTCCACCTCCCTCCCTTCTGCTGATATAAAGCTTCAGAGATTAAAGTAGCCACCCCCTGTGCAGAACAAGTCAGTTTGGCTGCCTCTGATTAGTTGACTAATGTTCCAATCATGGTAAATGGTATACATACAGTGTTGCTAACATTGTAATACTGGCTTTAGATATGAGAGTTTGGTGTTCTCTAGCATTGGTAGTAGCATAGTGCTGTGAATGCTAATCAGTTTGTTTTTAGAGCTACTTGGGTGAAATATCAGTTTTATTTTAATTGCCCTTTCCCATCTGTTCTGCATCATAAACATTATATGGAATGACAAAGCTTGAGTTGGGCAGATCTTTTGGAATTCTACAGGTTAAAATATGTCCTACTCTGTACAGAAAGACAGAACACTGCTATTCCGTATGAAATACCTTGCAAGGCGTGTTGACCCACAGGTTTCCAATGGACAAGGCATATTTGCCAAAATGCACACAGCTGCAAATTCCATAAGCCTTCTTTCATTGGGGTTGGAGACCCATGTGCAGGATCCTTTCCTCAGTTTCTCTTCTGGTGTGTTTATTTTTACTGACTTATGTTCCAAGTCCTGCTTTGTAGCAAAAGCTTCTTTTTGAACAAAGGGTGCAACAACTGCTTAGAAGCTGTCCTCTTCTCAATGTGGGCTGTTTTGCATTTCAGCACCTCATAGTGGTATTAAGGACTGACACTCTTTACTCTTTTCCACAGTGTATCAGGCTTTGTTTTATAATTACTGACTCTGAAGCTACTAGGAAAATCTTAGCAAGTCTCATGCTTCTTGAATCAAGTTTCAACATGAATAAGCAACCGGTGTAGCTGCTTCAGGAAAAGGGTTATGCTAATCCTGAGAGCTGCCTTAGCTAGCACCAATGTTCTGCTGCAGACCAACTTCAAGGGCAGTCCCACATAAAATGCATTGTAATAGTCTAATCTGGAGGTCACCAGAGCATGGAATCCAGTGGCCAAGTCATTCCTGTGCAGAAAGAGCTGGAGCTGGTGCATCAGCTGGAGCTAGAAATAGACTCTCCTGTCCAACAAGGCCACCCAAGCCTCCAGCAACAAATGATGGATTGAGGAGTTCTTGCAGGCTATGCACCTGCTCCTCCTTGTGGGCAGCAACCATGTACGGAGCAAGCCATTTCCTTGCAAACATAACACCTCTGTCTTACCTGAATCCAGCCTCAATTTATTGGCCCACATCCAGCCCATCGCCACCTCCAAACCCAGAATACAATTGAAGCTCTTGTCCATTGAAACTGATTTGTTCTGTCTTCATAACTGCCCTGGAGTGAGCTTCACCTCACTAGGTAAACACGGCTGACCCAAACCAAGAGGAAACAGAACATTTTGCAGTCCATTCTCAGCTGAGTTGAGGCAGCTGTGAACTGTCGTGCATTTGTTTCTGCCTTCCTTTCCTGTTTTGATGGCTTTTTTTTTAGCACAGTGCCTGCCAGCTAGCGCTGCTTTTTACCCAGAGATGTATGTGAGATATAAAGAGCTTTTCCTCCAACAACTATTCCACTTAAGGCTGTTAAATGGTGCAGAACTATCTAATGGCACCTGTCTTAGCTGCCGAATTCCCTGCCCGAAGCCTTTGCTGTGCTGGCTCCTGAGAACTGGAAGTGCCAGAGAAAGGCCTATAAAGGCCTGAGGTTGACTAACCTGGAATGGTTAGGCTGAAAGTCTTTAGAAAATATCAATGATTGACTTTCACACCAAAAAAGCTACCAGGCTTAGTAAGCAAGGTGGACTTCCTGGAGCGTGATTGGAATCTGAAATAGCATTTCCTGAGAAACTTAGGCAGAGGCAGTAAAATCAGACACTTTGTCATGGATTGCTTTTAGTGGAACAGGTGAGCTGGATTCTTTGACCAAATCAAGCACGCTGGTTTAAATGCAACCAATTTTCTGCAACCAATTCAGTGCTTATGCAAAAGAAAAAGAAAAAGAAAAAAATAAAAAATAAATATCCCCTCACATGTACTCCAGCTTTAAATAAATGGGTTTTAATATTTGCACTGTTTCCTTAAAAACTAATATACTCAGTTTCAAGAAAATGTTCCTAAAGGTGTTGGTGAGGTCCCAGTAGAAATAGATGGTAAATGTAAATAATAAAATGGATGCATATAGACAATAGAGACAGAACAAGGCACATGCATGCCCACAGTGTAATTTGAAATCCTTTAGCATCTCTTTAAATAAATGTACATAAGTGGTTCACTTGAAAAGGTCACACAGTGTAAATCCTTACTCAGCCATAAATGGGGAGGAGAATTATGCATGCCACTTTGAGTTCCTTGGAGGAAAGGGGGGATAGAAATGTCAACAACGATACTGTTTTTGGAAAATAATTTTATATTAATCAATGGTGTGACATTAAAGCTAACCATTCATAACCAGCCAGATAAACCTGCAAACTTCTTGATCACGTCTGCAAATTGACAATGTATTGTGTGACACGAATATAGCTGTGTACTATATTTATATATCGGTTTGGAAGCTAACATGGCTTACATTCACTTTGTGAAGTACGTCACAACAGTTGGCCCAGATGGATTTTTCTAAAACAGTTTCCTTCACAGTGGCAAAGAGCTGCGGTCAATTAAGGCTACCTTTGTAGCACCTGCATAGGTCTCTGCGTCCCCTCTTACAGATAGCCTTTCCCAAGCTTGGCCAGGAATGATCTGGTTGCCCACACCTCAGTCATAGGGATATGTTTCAGGCAAGATGTATTGACGCCGAGTGCCACATCTGTGCTGGCTTTCGTGACTATGACCTTTTGCCAGCTGCCATGTTCTGCATCTTGACGTGTATTGGCTTCCTTGTTTGAGCATACCTCAGTGTGCCTATTGTCCTACGCCTGCCTGGTGAGCAGAATACAGTGAGCCTGCAACTTACACACACTTAACTTGTACACATTCAGCTTTATGTGCATAGCTAAAAATAACAAAAACTGGAAAGGGGGGAAAACAACTTTTGCAATCCCACCCACTATTGAATCCAATGTGTTTTCACTATACAGTACGTGACTTTGGCTTTAGGTGCTCTTCCCAGAATGTAACCACCATGTAAGTTTGCAGGCTTACTGTACTTGAACCACGAAGGTGTTTGCCTTTTAAAATGAGCTAACGTGTCATCAGCAGATGGAATAGATCAGCTTTCATTTCATAGGCACAAAGGGAGCTGGGTCAGTTTACTTGGCACCCTTGATGCAGGATCAGTCCCCCACCACAATGCTTCATCTCTTTCTGCTTGCTGTTTTTAGACTTCCTTTGGTGTCAGCATCCTATACGATGTCTAACCTGCCCACATGCTCTAGGCAAAATGTGACTACACCACTATTTGGCATTTTCAGGCAGTGAAAACAAAAGAAAGTCACTGTGACAGATGCCCCAAAACACAATTAATCATTCACGTGCCCTCAAAGAACCTTGCTAACAGAATACATGAACTCATCCCTGAGCACAACAAATGGTAGGGCAAGACGTGCAATCAGTTATGAAGTGTTTAACTGGTGTATATTGTATTTCCTTTGCACCATATGAAGCAAAATTTGGATATGTGGAGCATCTCAGGAATCCAGTGGCTACCTTGGATCCTTCTGCAAATCCATAATGCCTGCCGACATTTTGCAATATTCAGATATCAGATACTCTTTGTGACTTGAGTGGTTTGACTGTTGCATCAGTCTCTTCTGCTATTCCCCCCGATCAATGTATGAAAGCTCAGGTCTTAATGGAAATGCAGAGCGGGCTTGTTGATATCCTCCTCCATTATCACATGCAGTGTTTCATTGGGAACAGGCTGACTGATATTTGGAACTTCATTTGCTCCTCCCTTGAAATTGATTCTGGACTTGAGCCAGACACAGGACAGGAACTCATTAAGTTTACTCAGTGGGTGAGCTGTTTGGAATGACTTTGAGGCTCGTTCTCTAGTTGCTGATGTGCAGGCTTTCCAAAGGGACAATGCTGACTTTGCTGTGGCAGGAATATCTCTTGCATGCTGGCTCACATCCTGGTTTCATGGGGCATTTATAGCAGCCTCTAGGGACATCTCCCTTGGACCCCCATTGCTTTGTGCCATATCATACTAGCTGACTGTAGAATGGGTGTGTGCTTGAACCTTCTGGAAAAACTTCCATCATGTTTCCCCCATTTGCCAGCCCCCTTCTCATTGTTTGTCTTGCTAGCATAACACTTTGGTGTCCTAACAAGTGCATAATAAGGAAATCTAATAATGTGTATATATACGAGAAGCTAGGAATCGTAGTGTGCCATACAGACTGGGTGCCATACAGACAGGACAAAATGGCCTTTTCCATTATCTGATCTCCTCCTTTGTTTCTTCTGCACAGGATCTGGCATGGCTGACCTGGATGGACTGATTGGGGCAGAAGAGAAAGTAATCAACAGCAAGAACAAGCTGGACGAGAATGTGGTACGTACTTTTGCATTTTTATTTTTATTTTTTGCAGAAAACACAGAGCCTGAGATGTGGCTTGCTTTCATGTCGCCCGCTGCTTGCTTGATAGTCACTAGACTCATTCCATATGGTGCAGGGGAGGCGCAGATTACTGACTTGCAGCTCCCGCAGGCTTCCCGCATGTGTCAGAGACGGAAGGGTAGGAGTGTGAGGGAAGCAGAGCTAGCATCCTCGACCTGGACAGCTTTATGGATGTGGGAGGCGGAACAGAACCCTTTGGTGCTCTGGCACAGGCTCCACCGACAGATTTGTCAGCTATTTTGAGTGGCAGCATCTTCTGTCAAGTGTAGCAGGCTGTAGTGTTTAGAGATGATGCTGAGATGTACTCTGTGTTTGCACCTCCTGTCTACATCCTTGCTGAAAACTGTAAATAGGAGCTTGTTCGGAGGCAAATTACTTTATCTGGTTGATGGAATGCAAACCAGGCTTATTCTATTAAAATGTAGCCAGCTGACATCTGTGTCGCATCACAAGCATTCACCACCACCAGGGAAAGCTTTAAATATAACCTAACAAGATAGAGATAGATAGATAGACAAGATAGAGAGAGAGAGAGAGATAGAGAGAGAGAGAGAGAGAGAGAGATAGATATAGTCACTTGAACCTTCCTACATCTTGCTGGCTGCTGTTCCAGCATCTTGCTGGGCGTCCCTGGCAGCCATTCATATTTAGTCAGAAGGAGCCCTGCATGCACATAAATGCACACACGTTGGGACTTCCATTTGGGAACAGGAGGCCTGATTAGCCAGGATTCCTGCTTGAGTGGAGGAGTCCCTGTGTATTGTATCTACGTGCACCTCCTTTACACTGAATATGTGGTGCATAGTCACCATAGTTAGTGCACCAGATTCCTTTCTCTTGCGTTTGTGTGTTTGATGCCTTCTTTTACTGGTTTTGCAAAAGCCCTACCTTTTTAGCCCTGGAAGCTATTGGGGTTTTGCTCAGCACATGAAACCTGAGCCAGAGAGATGGGTGTAATGACTTAGCAGAGTTTTGCTATTTGTTTAGTTTAGAAGCTGCTCCTTTTTTGCAAACCCAAGGTGATTTTTCTATGCACACCCCTGCCCAGTATTCCTCCTTTCTGTCATTAGCTCCTTGTGTAAAATTCCTTCATGACTGTTTTCAGGTAATTGATGAAACCCTTGATGTGAAGGAAATGATTTTCAATCCTGAGCGAGTCGGTGGACTGGTGGATGAGCCGGTATGTATATAGCCACCACCCCAGGCTTGCTGTTAGGAGACTTCATTCCCTGACCTGGGTGTTAAGTAGCACTGTGTATACCTCTTCTAGTTCTGAATATGCCATGAGCGTTGCAAAGAGCAGTAGGCCCAGAGTTTCCTGGAAGAAACGTTTTGTTATTGGCCACGTAGGAGACACGTAAGCAGAAGAGGTCCCATGTGTGTGTCACGTATCTGAGAAGGTGTTTTGCAAGGTGCCCCCCGCCAGCCAGATCACAGTGAGAGGGATCAGGGCGAGACCATGACCAGGCACATCTCATGCTTGCTGTGGCAGTTGGTCAAAGGAAGGTGCCTCCCAAGCTAGTTTAGTCATGTTCATTCCCAGCTCTCAGCCCCTCCACATCACTTTCTTCCTGTCCAGGAAAACGACAACGCGCTCCGTGACGACTTCAGCTTCAGCAGCAGCGCTCTCATTGGTCTCCTGGTGATTGCTGTTGCCATAGCCACAGTCATCGTCATCAGCTTGGTGATGCTGAGGAAGAGGCAGTATGGAACCATCAGCCATGGGATCGTAGAGGTGAGAGGGGCCTCGAGATTCATCGCCTCTGAGAGAGGGGGGATTGGATCAGCCTGCTGGGTGGGGGAATGGGGTTGCAGCAGTTGCTCTCTGCTGATTTGAGCGTTTGGCAGTCAGTGGCCTTATGTGGTTCAAAGCTGAAGGTATAGCTTTAAAAAGAGAGAGAGAACTTCTATTATCCTCTCAGTTCACACATGCACAGAACATACAAATCATCAGGTTCAGAGCAGTGACTGCAAATCACTGTCATTTTAGCTATTGGCTTGATCATGTGCAATAAGGCATGTGGGAAAGAGCATTCAGATGGGAGTTGAGGCTGCTTTTCTTAGGGAGATGATGGAAGTTGAATCTCTTGCAACGAAGACCTCAGCTTTAAGAGATTAATACCCTTAAATTCTATCCAGGGAGCAGGCCCCACAAATGCGTTTAGCCCAAGATGCTTGCATACCTCCTCTTCACTCGCTAACTGTTGGTTCTCTTCTTTGAAGGTTGACCCGATGCTCACGCCAGAGGAGCGGCATCTGAATAAGATGCAAAACCATGGATACGAGAATCCAACTTACAAATACTTGGAGCAGATGCAGATTTAAAAGTTGTTGAAACCACCGCAGCCCTGACCAGCAAAGGATCAGGGTAGGAAGGGCCAAAAATGGTCCAGTATTTTGGATCAGCTGTTGACCAACTTTTGCTTGAAGAGGACTTCATATTACATTCAGAACTCCTGGATCATTTAAGACTTAATTACTACTGTAGAGTTGCAAATTCCATTCTTTTAAATGGGTGAGGAAATGATAATATAACAATATATGATATATAAACCTTAAATGGGAAAATGGATCTATTGCAGATATTTGAGATGTAGTTTTTTTTTTCTTTTTTTAAGAAACTTAATCTAATGAGAGAAAATCCCAGTGCTGTCGTATTGTCTGATAACAAACTCTCTGTATAAATGAGATATGTTGTTTTATTTCTGATACACCACTTGTATATTCAAGGTCATGTACCAACCACATTGTATAAACAAGACATTTGTGGCTCTTTGGTCATTCTGGCTTTTATATATACATATATATATAAAAGCAGTATTCCTTTTTTAAAATAAAGTTTTCACCAAAGTCACCAAAAAATTGAAATATTGGGGTTTAGGGTCTTTGGGAGACAAATAAATAACCAGGGAAGCAAATTCACAATAATGGAAACCTTATATAAATTCTCAGATTCCAGTGACCTGTGCACATCTTCTTCTGCTGCTATGTGGCTTGGTTTTCAAAAATCCTAGATCCTATAGAGGTAAGGAGAGGAAATGCTTCTGCCTTAGTGAAATATTGGGACCTGGTTTGTGCAGATTGGGATTGCACACTTTGTCCACTTTTCTGAACCTGGTCATTATAGAATTGGAAGCCTGCAACGTTCAACTTCAAATCCTTTCCCTGCAGCCTAAGCCAGCCTCCCTTAGCAGCCACTATTCTAAGAGACCCCTTCTTTGTTAATGTACCCAGGCCCACTCCTTTCATGGTTAATCATGACCGTTACAGATTAGGGAGGCTGTTGTGTCTTCCCAAGGAAGCTGGAGTCAACACTGGGGTGTCTTCATAACGGGAGACACCTGATACAGTTGCAAATAGCCCAGGCATTTGGGGGAGCCCATGATTTATTGCCACTTTGCTCTCCATTATGGGTGGGGTTAGGGAGGGTAGAGGGGATAATGTCCGAGCGATGGAGAAGGGAAGGGAATTTGTGAAGCGTCACGGACACCGATCCGTTCACCACCATGTCTTTGTAATGCTTGTATAGTTGGTGTTAATGCTCACAGCTTTTTTAAAAATTCTGGAGGTTCTGGTAACCTGTGGTGTATTATTTTATTTTCTATTTTCTGTGACCTTTCTTTCCCCCTCCATCCCTTACCATGTCTCTTCCCACTATGCACAGATTTACTTAACCTGCAAACTCCTTAGTGTGGTCTGTGGGGAATGTAAAAAGTTGGAATCACATCAATAAACACTTTAACTTCCAGATCGGTTCCTGTGTCTATCCATAAAGGCGCCTGGTGGTCTCCCATATTTTCTAGCCAGAGCTCTGGGAAGTTGTAAATGTAACCCATAGCTTTAAATTGGGTTTGCCATAAACCTCAAGGACTCTTAAGGGTCTCTTGCTACTGAGTGAGGAGGCTCTTTGCCTTGGCCTCCCCTAGCTTTTCATTAACATTACCTTACAGAGCAATGGCAGTGCCGAAGTAGTTGGGTTTATTGTAATGGCTGTGTTGCCAAGTTGCAGCTGCTCTGTTGTGAATTGATTTGCTCCCAGAAGGCACTGTACTTTGCTAGACCGATCAGAAATACAAAATTTAATGCTTGGTAAGGGATAAAAAAGAGACAAGAGGCCATCAAGACCCATTGGGTCATCCTGGCATTTTTGATCTCAGGTTATTCTTTCCCATGAGCGGTGGAATGACACAGAGCAGTTGGAAACACCCAAGATTAAGCATCTTTAACTGCAATTCTGGGGGAGTTTGATTAATGCTGTAGATGCCCAAGAGGCAAATTTGAACTGAATGCCAAAGCTGCATGTGCGACTAAACTGTATTATTATCCAGGGGATTAGGATAGATTAAACATACCTGAAAACACTGTGTTCAAATGTGGACCCAAAGAATGTAACCACAAGCTTACCCGAAACTATAACAAGACTAAAATGTCCCCAAATAAACGTCTCAGTTATCCAAAGAGAAGGATGTTGTACCTCTGGAAGTCCTGTGAAATTAATAGTGGAGCTATTTGTCTGTGGATTTCTATGTGGTTCTGCCAAAGTTGTTATGGAGATTCTATGCTTGCACTTACACACAGAGGCCTGGTTTGCAAGCTGAACTGCGGCTAGGTGTGGCCAAGCAAGTGTGCAAGTGCTTGGAGCAAACATTGTGGACCATATGTCACTTCTCCCTCTGCTACTTCACCATCAGGAGTGAAGCCATACTTGGACTAACCATTGTGCTTGAACCTGTGCTTGTGGTTTCTCTCATTCCAGCCCACATTTTCACTTGGGGTGGCAGCAGGACCTGGGAAGGAGTGATGCAGCTCCCGTTTTTGCTCCTTGCCCTTGCTTGCTTGTTCAGCGTGCTGAGAAGTGTTGGGAGACCTCCCTATCCTCCCCACCCGAGCTACAGTTCCTAGAATTCCCTAGGGAAAGGGCTTGATTTTTAAACTGTTAACGGAGAAATCTGAAGGCTCCCTTGGACAAAAAACAAGGACACCAGCCAGGAATACCAGAGCAAAACAGCAGCCAGTAGGGTTCGTCTTTATTGAAGACTGTTGCGACAGGACTCCCACCTGCCACAAGGTGAAACAAGATGGACGCCCCGTACAAAAGAGAACCCAAACTTTTATTAGCTGCTAATCCCCATGTTACAACCCCCTAAACTACATCACTAATACATCATCATTACATCATGAGAGGGGAGGTCTGGTGGCAGTAATCTGAGCATCCTGGACCCTGCCCCAATGCCCCCCTTGCCCTCCACCAAACATCTATCAAGTGAAACAAAAGAGACATTTACATTTCCATATTTCCCAGCCAAGTTAATCACACCCTTTTGTCTTTATCTGGGTTTGTTATTTCTGGAATGGCTACCTTGTCTGGCACTCAGGTATCAGGATGCCAGGGATTATCACTCAGGCAGAGGGGCTGCTGAGTGGCTGAGCTCACATGTCTATATGAATTTCTGAAGTTTTCCCAGGGAGCCAGTACATAGATAAATTTATCAGTGAATTGTTACATTTGGTATTGTGCAGCAGAGGCCCTTTGTATAGATAGGAAGAAACTGTGATGAAGTGTTTTGTGGGGGCAAATCACAAAAGTGATTGTGCTGATTTTAGTAGTGGGCTGCATGTGCATGATATCTACAGGAGGGGCAACCACCCCCCAACCTATATATAAATTCCTGCAACAAAACCACTCTGAAAATTATAGCTCTGCACCCTTAAACTTCCAGTATCCTTTGGGGGAAGCCACAACAGTTTAAAATATCATGATACTGCTTTAAATGGATAGTGCCGATGCGGCCTAGAAGATACTTGGTTATGTTGATGTTCCAGGGAGCTGTATATATCACACTGTTGTTATGTTTCCAATACATGTGTGGAAGGTGAATGAGGTAGTGTATCAATGTTCAATAGACATCATATAGATTACTCCCTTGAAAAGTCTCTGCAGAAAACCACCCTTTATCGGCAATACACATGTACACATATGCATATAGATGAATTAAACTGCATGCAGAAATTTCAATAGAATATCAAATGTACCAGTCAGAACCACGATCTGGCCAACTCGCATTACAGATGTGGCTGTAGCTCTAATGGACTCCAGAGTGGTTTTTATAATGATCATGCCTAAAGGGTTTTGCCACTCATTTAACTGGGCAGCTTGACATCCAACCCATTGCTTACAACTAAATCTAATTACAAATTGCATGTCCCATGCAGTGTAAACACAAAGTCCTCAAAAGGTCATCAGATTTGATGTATTTTTTTTTTTTAAAGCCACAAAGTTCATTAGCAGGACATTTTCCAGTGCACACTTTGGCCCTCGGATATAATTTTTTGGGAATTTGCTGAGGTGAGTGTGCTTGCAGCTGAAGGCTTTGAACACTTGTATAAGAGGGTACAGCTCCCCTTTTGCTGTTGACTATGTTTTTTTTTAATATAAAGAGCAACCTTTATGTCAGATGGGAACTAGAAATAGTTTTTTAAAAAATCTTGAAGAATAGTGGAAAATGAGGCTCTTCATTTTTCATCTGAGATGTTCTCTGGTAGGAGGACAGGGTCCGGGGTTCGGTTTTTCCTCCATAGACAACATGCCAAGTCCAGCTCCACATCCAGTTCCACTTCGACGTTTCCATAGTTTACTCCACGTCCGTTACTGCAGCTGCAGAAATGCAAACCCCCAAATATATTGATATACGCAACGGGGAGAAACAAAACCCAGTTCAGCAATTGCTAAGGAATTGACAGCAGCATAATTGTTGACCTCACGCCCTGTTCCCATGGAGGTTGCAAAGCAATGGTCAAGCCACACAGGCTGGCACACTGTGCAATCATGACGCCAGCTGTTGAGCATTGCTTGACGTCTGGCTGCTGTTACTCCACGGGGTTCCTTTGTCTGCATTTCTCTGCCTACCACCTGATCCATTTTTTTATTTGTTCTTGGCAGTTATTCCGTTAAGTTTTTACAACAGCTTTTTTAAAAATATTGAACTGTTTTATATTGACGTGAGCTTCTCAAAGAGTGTGAAGAAGGGTGGATAAGAAGGAAGGATTTTAAAAATACAGTTTTGGCAGGCGGGGAGCGTATTTTTGAGCCACACACTGTGTAAAAGAATGGGTGTTACTCCTTTTCAAACTGCTACAGGAACAATGTGCCACATACGTTGTCAGTGTGGAGCAATGCACTGGCTTGATGTGCATGACGCATCAGTATTGGTATGAGATCAGTTACGTGGGTGATGCTGTGGTCTAAACCACTCAGCCTCTTGGGCTTGGCGATCAGAAGGTCGGCAACTTGAATCCCCGCGACAGGGTGAGCTCCCATTGCTCTGTCCCAGCTTCTGCCAACCTAGCAGCTCGAAAGCACGCCAGTGCAAGTAGATAAATAGTACCACTGCGGCGGGAAGGTAAATGATGTTTCCATGAGCTCTGGTTTCCGTCATAGTGTCCCATTGCACCAGAAGCAATTTAGTCATGCTGGCCATATGAACCGGGAAGCTGTCTGTGGACAAACTCCTGCTCCTTCGGCCTGAAAGCGAGGTGAGTGCCACAACCCCATAGTCACCTTTGACTGGACTTAACCGTCCAGGGGTCCTTTACCTTTTTTACCTTACTATTGGCTATCACAGGCCTGAAGCGGGGAGGGAGTATATTTCAGGAGTGACAAAAGGAGAGAAGTTACTTGCTTCTCTCCTCTTCCCACAACTTTTTACACTGCTATTTGAGGCTAGAGGATATGTGCCCTCTAAATGTTGTTGGGGACTCCCAACTCCTGCCAGCCCCGGCCACCGTGACTAATGGTCAGGGATGATGGGCCACTAATATATTCCAGCAACACCTGGAAGGCCCACAGATTGCTCATCCCTGCCCTAAGTAGAAAAGAATGAACATGGCCAAGACATAAGCAATGTCCATCCTTGGACTACCACTAGCCAACCATGGCTACCTGTTCCCACATGAAGCATTCCACTGGATCATTTTGGGTTCACCCACTGCCTAATGACCAACACTCACCGCTGACTGATGAAACCATTGGCTGCCATCACAAGAAGGCCAACAGCATAGTGCCAAAAGAAGCACATGGTCAGGAAGCTCTTGTTTCCATGCTCCTCTTGTTTCCAGCCTGGACCTCCCCATGGTGGATACAGAACAAAGCCAATCTGAGGGTTGCAAAGAGAGATGTTGCATCATTCAGAGCTACAGGAGTATAATATAGGAGTTGCCAGGATAGCACCCACTGGCGTACAGGTGCCCAACAGAGGCCTTCCCTGGTACACTCAGAATCCCCTCTTCTTCCCCATCTCTGCTGAAATTCAGATGAAGCGTTTTGTTGCAGCCAGTTAAATTGGGTGTGTGTGTGTGTGTGGTGCCCAAGAATGTTTCTCCAGTTTGCAATTGAACCCTTAAACTCAGAAAGGTACTTTGGTTCACAGAAGTGGTGCTGTTAGCTAATCTTAGGTTGTGTTCACACCAAACCTCTAAAGCTCTGTGATGATGCTACATTAAACAGTCAAGACTTCCCCTCCATTTTTTTTTTAAAGATGTATTTTAAGAGTGTTGGGAGTTGTTATAAGTCCTTTATTCCTTTCTCAGAGCCACATTTCCCAGAGTGGTTTAACAGTCAATCCCTCTCCACAGCAAACTCTGGGAAATGTAGGATTGGGACAGAAATAGGAGACAACTCCCAGCATTCTTAACACAGCTTCCAGAATGCTTTGGGGAAGAATCCACGACTCTTAATTTAAAGTTCTCCCATAGGGCTTTAAAAGGATGGGGTAAATGGTCTCCTCCCTGCTCTTTTTAGATGGCAATGTATACCACTTCACTGACTTCAAAATGTGATAAGCCTGCCTTGCCGCAACTGAGGCACCTCCTGGTCATTTTGCTGAGTGGGTCCCTGGACTTCTGCCCTAAGGTCCTACCCCGATGGTGCCACTGGCTCACAGCCACCTTTTATTATTCCAGTGCATTGCTCAGAGCAACACTTTTCTCTTGGCACACACTTGCACTCCAGCACATGTTGGGGGGGTATTGATTTAAACATTTCACAGACCTGGACATTAAATCTGAAGCACAGGCATCTCCTGCCACTCCCCCCGCTACTAACCTGCCAGAACCAGGATCCTTGGAGGATGAAGAGGCTGGCCCTGAAGAGCTCCAGGAGGGTGTGATCTCGTTGGAAGACCTCCAGCGAGGCACAGAGGGCAGCTCCAAACACAGCGATGCTCATGAGATGATAGAGATGTTCCGTCAACGCGGCGTCCTTGTAGTCATGGAAATGGAACAGGAAGCCTGCCAGAATCCAAACCACAGGGGACGATTACTCAAGAGCATTAGCAAAATTGGACCTTCAAGGATTCTTAAATCAATACGTGTTGGGAAGCCTGCCTGCATGTTAAGTAGGTGTTTCCCTCTGCTTTCTATGTGTGGGCAGCCAGAGGCCATTTCAAGCTTTGGCCCATTTTGTCCCTGGCTGGCAGTGGAATATATTTTGATCATGCCTCCCAAGCTCCTCATTCTATATATTCTGAGGTTGCTGCACTCTAAACGGATGTGGCGTTTTTACTCAATGAGCATTGCTCATTGCACTGCAGCTCTTTGGGCTTTGATATGATCTTGGCTGCAGAATGTGGGCATTTGTGAATCACGGTGTCTCTAGCACCAAACAGCTGTAGTAGGGCAGTCACTTTACTTGTTGATGTGTGCTTTGGATAATTCTCAAAGCGATTCGGGGCTTATTAGTTTAGAGAAAAGGCAAGGAAGAGGCAACATGATGGAAAATTTGTAAAATTATTCATGGCATGGAGAAAGGTGGACAGAGAAACCTTTTTCTCCCTCCTAACAGTACGACTAAGAGGGACGCGGGTGGCGCTGTGGGTTAAACCACAGACCCTAGGACTTGCTGATCAGAAGGTCGGCTGTTCAAATCCCCACGACGGGATGAGCTCCCGTTGCTCAGTCCCTGCTCCTGCCAACCTCGAAAGCACGTCAAAGTGCAAGTAGATGAACAGGTACCACTCCAGCGGGAAGGTAAACAGCAGCTTAGTCATGCTGGCCACATGACTCAGAAGCTGTACACCGGCTCCCTCGGCCAATAAAGCTAGATGAGTGCTGCAACCCCAGAGTCAGCCACAACTGGACCTAATGGTGAGGGGTCCCTTTACCTTTAACAGTACGACTAGCAAAGCTGAATGCTGTAAGATTCGGGGCAGATAAAAGAAAGCAATCTCTTCGCACAGAGCATAGTTAAAGCATGCAACTCATTTCCTTGGTAGGCAGTGATGTCCACCAACTTGGCTTTCAATTAGGATTGCACAAGTTAATGGAGGCGAGGACTATCAGTGGCTATTCTTCATGGCGGCTGTGCTTGGTCTACACGGTCAGAAGCAGTCGCTGGAAATCACAATAAGGGAGAGGGTTCTGGTGCTTCAGAGAAGTGTGAAAGACGAATAATAGCTGTGTTGTGGTTCACGTACGGATTCAGGAAGTACGAAAGAGGTAGGTTCACATCACATTGCGAGCTGAACAGATTCCGCCCCTTAAAAGCAGGATTGTTTCTTGCCCCCCTGCTAACATTTTCATTCGATAGCAGCTGATTAAGGTGGACTTCATCTGCAACACAGGAGGCTTTTTGTTTCGACAGCCTTTGGAAAAAAGCAGTCACTGAAGGTGGGACCCTATGCAGTGGGGGATCACCAGCTTTGCACGCAGAAGAGACCTTATCTGGTTCTTGGACCCTTAAATTATAAAAGGATGTAGAGCAGCTGGGCTGATTGCGGGGAGAAGTGGGGAGAAATACCCCCTGAAAAGTGTTGGAAAGGTGCTGCTAAGAGCAGACAGTACTGATCTAGATAAACACAACAGTGTGACTCACTATAAGGCAGCTTTGTGTGTCTGGTTATTGCTAAATTAATACATCAGGGTACATTCAAAATATTTTTTTAAAAGCTGGGGTAGGAAACTATAATGGAAAATAAACTAGCCTCTTCCATAAACCGTAATTGCCGCCTAGTGGCCATTTTATGTAAATAAACTACTCGCCAATTCTCCAGTTGCCTATTTGCTGCGATTAGGTGATCTGCATGTATATTCAAGATCACATAATACAGTCTTGCTAAGCCTCAAGTACTTAGCGCCCCATGATTCTGTGCTTATAATGGCTAGTGAACATTAGAATTACCGCTCCAGCGCATGCTAAAAAGACGGAGGAATAAAGCCTTTCCCCCCCATGTCCCTAATTATGTGTACAAAAGACAGTTACTCGTCAATAAATCACAATGGTCATAGCCCACAGGCTTTTGTGCTCTGGTGCTCAGGGTGGGAGTGCCATTTCTTGCGTAGTCCAAATGGCATCAACCTCCTGCAGGAGAAGAGGTATCAGCAGGAGTTGAGGAAACTGTGGTTTGCAGAAGCACAGCTCATAGCAACCATGAACCGTGCCTTCAGTTTCGTGGGCCCAACTCCATGGAACTCCCTGCCACAAGAAGTTAGGCAGACACTTTACTGAGTTTCAGATGCCTAGTCAGAACTTTTTATTTCAGAAGAACACTCTGGCTTCCCAAAACTGGCATTTTAAAGCATTATTGCCTTTGACCACCGAGGCAGAGCACAGCCATCCTGGCTAATAGCCATTCCTAGCCTTCCCCTCCCTGAATTTTAAATCCATCTAGGTTGTTGGCCATCACTGCCTCCTAGCTAGCAGAATGTCTTGTGTTCACCCTGCCCCAAGGCTCCAGGGCTTGAAGAACAATCCCTGAACAGGGTCTTTAGTTGGGGGCAGCTGCCATTTCCCATCACGACCCTTTTGACTTGTCCATCTTAATGCTTCGGACCGTTAGCCTCTGTTCATTGCTCACCTTCTGCAAACAAAGCCAGAGCCAGCAGGAGGCGATCCAGCCCCACTGGCAACTTGAGCGACGTATGGACGAGGACATCCGCCACTCCAGAAAAGCCATAGAAGAGGTACATGGTCATGTGCTGCCAGCTCATCAGCTGGACCCAGTCTTGGGTCTCGCTGTCGTAGAGAGAAAGGTGAGGTCCACCCGGGACCAGCTGCTCAGCCAGTATTCCTGTAAGGCAGGACACAAGTCATTTTGCTTCCTTAGTAGAGTGAAGGACTGGGCAAAATTTGAAGGCAGGTGTACATGATAGGGTGGAAAGGAAGAACACACAGCAGAAAGAGCTCAGTAAGTGCAAGTATTAAGCAAGCCTCCTGACCTTAAACTCTTACTGGCTTAGCAAGTAATAATGTGTCTCATTGGGGTTCTTTACAAGTTATGACAGACACCCCCAAACTCGGCCCTCCAGATGTTTTGGGACTACAACTCCCATCACCCCTAGCTAACAGGACCAGTGGTCAGGGATGATGGGTAGTCCCAAAACATCTGGAGGGCCGAATTTGGGGATGCCTGAGTTACGCACAGGCTAAGGATGAGCCATATGTTTGCTGATTTTCACACTAAAACTTGCTATTTCAATAGCATGACTTATTTTTTTTACATACACACAAACTCAGCAATTCTGTTTTTCCAACTGTTTGATATGAGGCAGTTATTCAACTGAGCGGACTTTCTAAGACCTAGAAGACTAGCCACAATGTCTATGCTCTGTCTCCGCCATGGGAGGCAATCTGTCTCTGAATATCCACTGCTGAGAATTGCAGGTGGGGAGGGTGCTGTTGTGCTCATGTCTTGCTTTCAGGATTTCTACAGGCATCTGGTTGGCCGCTGTGACAACAGGATGCTGGACTAGATGGGCCTTTGGCAACTCCAGCTCAGGCTGATTTGAGATTTGTGGCCCTGCCTAGAGAAAGCCGACCAAATGACACATGCTTCTGTTAAATCCAGACTACCGTATGAGGCTGCCCTTAGAGATGGTTTGGAAACGGCAGCTGGTACAGAATGCGCCCAGCAGGACACTTGTGGCTAGTCTGCAAAAATGGGCAGAAGATCCCACTACACTCACTCTGGTGCCAGTTATATTGGCTGCCATTTCAGTTCTGGGCTCCATTAAAAGTGCTGGTTTTTCCCCCTGGTGCCCTAAACGGTGTGGGACCAGGTTGTCTGAAAAGTCGCCAGCATTAAGATCAGCCTCTGAGGCTCTGCTCTCTGGCTTGCAGTCAGAAAGCTGGCGCAGAAGGTAGCGGCCAGGTTGCTTTGGAAGCAAATTGCCACCCGCGTATAGCACCGTGCTTGCAGTATTTGCACTGCCTGCCATTCTGCCACGGGCCCAAACCCAAGGTTTTGGTGTCAGCATATAAGGCCCTGTGCAGCTCAGGACCAGCTTCCTTGAGAGACCTTATATACCCATTAGGTTGCTGCATTCTACAGGAGAGTTTCTCCTTCACTGGAGGCTTTGTTTAGAGGTTGGGTGGCCATCTGTCAGAGACTCTTTAGCTGCACTGCAGGGGGTCAGACTAGATGACCCTTGGGTCCCTTCCAAATCTACAAAGTCCCTAAAGTATCAGAAGCTTTGCTACCCAGTAACTCAGAGCAGGGCTTTCAGTGTATGTGCACTCTGAAAACAACTGAAGTCATTTTTTGTTGCAACTAGCCTTTCCAGGAAGATGAAAATGTCTCTGCCCTTAAGGGTTCATTTTGTACTGTTTTCAAACTTATTTCCAGTCGTTTCTATGGTAGGACTGTAAATTTCCCTGAGACACAGTGGCGGAGTGGCGAACAGGCGGGGGCATGTCTGGTGCGTGTCTCTCCCCCCTGCCCCCCCCGTTCGTCTGCCAGTGCCGAGACATAGATGTAAAAAAGAGGCTTCATAATGGTACATCATCTCTCCTGCAGAAGGAAGATTACGTTGGAGTAAAGTACCTCCTAGAGCAAAGAAAGCTTTCACTGTTCCTTCAATAATATCCATAGATTGGATCCAGTGGCTGTGCGGGTTGCCTGAATCCAGCTTTAGAAGAATGTACTTTATGGGGTATTTGATGGACCACCACAGGCCGAGCATCAGGAAGAAGTTCCCGCGAAGAGCACTGCCAATAAAGCTTGACATCGTTGCTTGACCCTTCAAAACAAGAAGAGGAAACCCACAGAGAATGTCAGTGACTGCATGTGCTATGTGGTTGTGAAACCATTCTTCTGCCCAATGAAACAGCACAGTCAGTTGAGCATGAGATTCTTAATCTCAGGGCTGTGGGTTCAAGTCCCACGTTGGGCAAAAGATTCCTGCATTGCAGGGGGTTGGACTAGATAACCCTTCCAACTCTACAGTTCTATGGTTCTATGTCCTTATTTCTGGACAACAGTGAATGCAGAGACCCGGGGGGGGGGGGGGACGAACTACGTCAAGAGTGCTGTGGCTGGCTCACATCTGACTTAGTGACACATTGAGGTCGCAATGCTGACCTCGGCTGCATTCATACGACCGTTTATTCCATTTCCCTAACTGTCAATTCCCATATTATGTTTGAGCTTCCACACACTGCAAAAGCCACTTCTGTAAATATACAGTGGTACCACGGGTTACATACGCTTCAGGTTACATACGCTTCAGGTTACAGACTCCGCTAACTGAGAAATAGTGCTTCACGTTAAGAACTTTGCTTCAGGATGAGAACAGAAATTGTGCTGCGGCGGCACGGCAGCAGCAGGAGGCCCCATTAGCTAAAGTGGTGCTTCAGGTTAAGAACAGTTTCAGGTTAAGTATGGACCTCCGGAACGAATCAAGTACTTAACCCGAGGTACCACTGTAGTGGAATATAGCTTGACTTGAGTGCCTTTACCAAAGGTGTCATGGGCTTTGAAGACACTTGAACTCAGGATGCAAGGGAGAAACGTGCTAAGAGGAAGGCACGCTTAGCAAACTCTCACCATGATCAACTCCTGCCCAGAAACCAATGTCCCCACTGTGGAAGGATGTGTGGATCCAGAATCGGCCTCCACAGTCACTTACAGACTCATTGTTAAAACCGTGTTTATGGAAGACAATCTTACTCAGCTACGAGTGATCGCCAAAGAAGAAGATTTGTTTCCAGGGGAAAAAGTCTGTCTGCAAACAACACAGAAACAGGCGCTTTATTTGTGCTATATTCTACTATATTTATGGAAGTGGCTCTTATGTCATGTGACGGTTCAAATATTATGCAGAAATTAACAGGGAAATGTCGGGAGAACGGAAGCTGTTGGTTACCAAAACCAGCGCCTGAAATTTGGAACTCTGAAGAATGTTACATACTAGATATCATCCCTTTGGATTTTCAGGCACTTTGGGGAAACTTTTAAAAATGCCGATAGGCCTATGCTGCTCTTTAAAAGCATCTTGATTAGCCAGGCATTCTAATGATTATTTTGTCCCATTTTTAATGGTTTTTCACTTTTCATTGTTTACATGCTGTTGTACACCCCTCTTATGTATAATGAGATGCTAGAAAAGAAATACGTTCCTGGTTTTCTTTTTGCATTGTCCTTATAATAAACACACACTCTTATTTGCACAACACCCCAATCTCTGAGTGGTACAAGTCTCCAGGAGCTCCAGGTGCTTCCCCAATGCTCATGTTTTATTTTGGGAATGAGGCACAGGGGAGACTGTAGTGTCTTTAGCATATATGGTTTATTTACACATATGTACAAGCCAAGCTTACAGTGGAGGGATTTGCAGTATCAACACCCCAAAAGGGTCTCGTTTCTCCCATAGCCACAGCTTTGGATTCAAGCAGAGATCCACCATTTCTCTACCTCTCTGGCTTTTCCGCTTGCTACCTTGCTTCTCAGCCACATAACTCCTAACTCTCAACACTGCCTTCATTCATTCTCACTGTCTGCGAGCTGAGAGATTTGCGTCTCCCACAAAGCCCCTTCCTTTGGTCTCCTTTCGCCTCACCTAGAAGCTAGCCTAGCTTGATTAGCTTTTAAAACCTGTTGAATCCAAGTCTGGCACCCATCTTAAATTCCCACATTTACTGGATCCAGGGATTAGAGAGGTCTTGCACCCACAAACTCAAAACAATATAGATGCAGAGGCAAACATAAGGCACATTGGTGTTTTTCCAGAGACCATTTGTCTCTGGAAAGCTGCAATTTCGTACCCTGAATTTTATGCTTTGAGCTTTTATTTCATTTTTGTTTGAACTGCAGTTATTATAAGCATAATTGCAACACCATCTTTCACTCTGCTTCTCTCTGCAATTTAAGCCTAACTGTATATATCTGCCTGCCTGCCAGGTGGATAAGTACTTCCACAGCAAGGTCTGCATGTTTTCCATCTGCTCAGCCCCACTCAAGGGAGTGGGGAGGCTTTAACCCTTTCTGAAAGAACCTTGTTCCTTCCCTGCATAAATTTGCTTGCCTGCCCTGAAATGTCACCTCCTCTGCTTTCATGCACCCAAAACGCTAAGCCAATTTATACACATGAAAGCTCTCTAACACATAGCATCAACAAAATTTGGCAAAGTATGAAGGCAGTGCTGAAGGAAAATTGCCATGGTTTTGAAGTGCATAGGGAGTCTACAACACATTTCCCAACAGGAAGAAAATAACCCTGTTGTGCAAGGAGGACAGCAAACTTCCTTTCCAACATGGCAATTAATTTGGCAGACCTGTACCAGAGCCAGGCTGCATGTAGCTTTGCCAGAGCTTTGAAAAACCCATTTAACGTCTTCAGTCTTTATCACCAGTGAGCTGTAGAGTCAAAAGCCCAGCCAATCATGGCCCTAATCAGAGTAGACCTATTCAAGTTGATGAGCATGAATAATTGCAGCTCGTTTGTGGAATGCTCTCCCCAGGGAGGCTTGCCCAAGCACCTTCACTGCATATCTTTTGGCGCCAGGAATACATTCCTTTTTAACTAGGCGTTTGGTTGTTAATCTATGACATTTTAAAGTGGGTGGGTGTAACAACAACCACAACAACAACCACAACAAACAGTGTTATGAGAGAGGGAGAAAAACTTTTCTAGCCACCTTCTCCAAATCACACATAATTTTATAAACTTCTATCATTCCATGCTGCAACGTTCTATTGCAGGTCCCACTAGTTTCCTCCAGGGAGCTCAAGGTGGCATGCAAGGGTCTCCCTCCTAGAGAAGAAGAGGGAGATAGGTTGGTCTAGTGGGCTTCACGGCTGAGTAGTGTTTCAACAGGGCTGGATTAAGACACCCTGAGGTCCCAAGCTATGCCAAGCTAAAGATCCCCTATAGCAGCACCAAAAAACATTTATTCTAAAGGAATGGACAATGAAAATAGAAATAATAAAGTAACTATTTCTTCCACATCAGAATAATAATGTCTGATTTAGCCTCTGTAACATTATGGACTACTGCAGGACGCTCTGCTTGGGGCAACCCTTGACGGTTGTTTTCTGTTTCCTTTACCGAGTTATGCAAAACTTTAAATTTAGTCATTCATTTTGTATTTAGAGGCTCCAAGCTGAAGCTTCCTGAGCTTGTGCATAAAACTGCTGGTGGTTTTGAACCTGGGTCTCCCACAGAAACCCCTTTTTTCAGCTGGAACTTGCCGGAGCCCAGTTCTGGCACTTCTCAGGTGGGTGCCATTGCCATTAAAGTGGTATCTCCAGTTACAGATGCTTCAGGTTACAGACTCTGCTAACCCAGAAATAGTACCTCGGGTTAAGAACTTTGCTTCAGGATGAGAACAGAAATCGCACAGCGGCGGTGCGGTGGCAGAAGGCCCCATTAGCTAAAGTGGTACCTCAGGTTAAGAACAGTTTCAGGTTAAGAACGGACCTCTGGAACGAATTAAATTCTTAACCCAAGGTACCACTGTATAAGAGAACACAGGAGGTGTTCATGGTGAGTTCCAGCACTTCTTTTTCCAGGAAAAACCCCCCCATCACCTCAGTCCTCCCTACGCATTCCCCTACTTTTCTCTACCGGATTCTGTTTCAGAAATACTTGCTCCGTAAGGATGTATGTACATAATCAAAAGCGTCCCTTTCAGGAGGGCACAGTGTGGTACTTACTGGTGCGGTGGATGCTTCTTTTGCTTAGGCCCCGGCAGATCCTGCCAAATTCAGGCTCTCAAGTGTGAACTGTGGCAAGCAGGTCTGTGTAGGAGTAAATCACAGCAGGCAAGGGGAGGAGCAGGGCAGGGAGGAGGCTGCCCTGCTGAGCTCTCCACCCTATACATCATTTAAACCAGTCGGCACACATTTGTAATTGGATATGCCTTCTGGAAGCCAAGTGGTCAACTTCCCAGGAGACTACAGGCACATTCCAGGCACACAGTCCCCACAGCATTTTTGTTGTTTAGATGACTTCCTCTAACATTTTACACATTATGCAACATGTCATAGCAGCACCCAAGTCCTGGAAAACAGGCATGGCCCCAATAAGGTTCTCACCTGCCCTTCCTCCTGCAATTTCCACCCCTCTCTGAGCTGCATCAAGCTGCTGTTTTCCTTCTCCCAGATGGGAATGTGTCCTGTGTGTGTTTTTGAGTGATTTTTCAGAATAGTGGAATAACAGGAAGAGCAGCAACAGCAGCAGCAGCAGCAATAATCATCACGCTGTATTCACCATCCTCTCCTGGTAGTTACCAGTAAGAACAGGGATTCCCTCCCTAGCCACCCCACAGTGGTGGTTGTGATGGAGTCCCTCAGTCCCAATTAGCAACCCTTGTTGCTGGAAGTTCCTGCTCCCACTTGGCAAATGGCTGCCTGCATTCACTTCAGTGCCATCAGATGATGCAGATAATAAACCCAGGAGCCCAATTAATTGCTCTGATTCAAACGACTGCCTGGTATCCCAACCACGGGGAAATCTCTGCTTCCGGTTGTAACATTCTTCTGCTTTTTTTGGCAGCGATCCTGCATTGCTAATGGCATTTTCCTCCTGCAGAGAAGGATGCGGTAGAGGTAGTTGTGTGAGCACATGCATTTAATTAAAGTTTCGTCA
This sequence comes from Podarcis filfolensis, assembly GCF_964270895.1. NCBI lineage: Eukaryota > Metazoa > Chordata > Lepidosauria > Squamata > Lacertidae > Podarcis > Podarcis filfolensis. The sequence goes on along the minus strand of NC_139618.1, from coordinate 17,346,185 downwards.
AGCAGCAGATTTAGGGGTTCTGTTGTTTGTTGGCAATGGCCATTATTAATCTGCACGATAATCTAGAGGGAGGCAGGGGACCTGTGCGTGGGCAGGGCTGGTTCTGAATCATATTATCCCGTCTTGCAAAACATCTTGCTTTGAAGTGGAGGAACCAGTAGGAAGGTAAGAGTTCGGTAGGAAGGTTAGGTGGAGGAGGAAAAACCTGCTAAGTGTCAGGAGTCAGAGTTAACTCTTTATTCAAAGAAACCCAAACAGCTCATGCCTAGTGATCACAGCAACTCTTCCCAGTAGGTCTTGTCCCAATGAGGCAGTTGTGAGAATTGAAGGTCTTCACCATCCCATCAGGACGCGGGTGGCGCTGTGGGTTAAACCACAGAGCCTAGGATCAGAAGGTCGGCTGTTCGAATCCCCGCCACGGGGTGAGCTCCAGGGGTGAGCTCCTCTTGCTCGGTCCCTGCTCCTGCCAACCTAGCAGTTTGAAAGCACATCAAAGTGCAAGTAGATAAATAGGTACCGCTCCAGCGGGAAGGTAAACGGCATTTCCGTGTGCTGCTCTGGTTTGCCAGAAGCGGCTTAGTCATGCTGGCCACATGACCTGGAAGCTATACGCCGGCTCCCTCGGCCAATAAAGCAAAATGAGGGCAGCAACCCCAGAGTCGGCCACGACTGGACCTAATGGTCAGGGGTCCCTTTACCTTTACCTTCCCACCCCTTTCTAAGGTTCCTCCCCTGGTTCCTTCCCTAGCAGCCTAAGGCTGTGTCACCTTGCCTTCCTTTGCTCTGCCCTCTTCATACCTCTCTTGTTCCTGGGAGACTGGGGGGAGGGAAGCTGGTCACTGCAAGAGGGGGAGACCCCTTGGCTTCTTCAGCAGCCTGACTCATCTCTGCCTCTTGCCCCCCCTTTTCTCCAGCTCCTGCTTCTGCCTCCAATTCTGAACTGCTCTCTTCCACAGCCTCTTCCTGCTCACTAAACCCTGTTGCTTCTTCAGCTTCTGACACAGTGGGGTGTGTGTGTGTAAGTCAGCACCCCTGTCCTGACTGTTAGGATATAGTTCCATTCCACCTTTAGAACAGGTATGTGGAGTTGTTGTATGTCACATGTCTGTTTACTTCCAGCACAGTCTGCTGGAAACTTCCGTTGTATATAGCTTTTGCCTATGCTGCTGTTTTACTTGGATATGAAAGGAAGCAGACATGTTTTTCTTTTGTCCTGATGCTGAATAAACGCTTGTAAATATGCTTACATATGCCTCTGTCTGCTACTTCCGTTGCAAAGAGGTCTTATCTCTGCTGGCTTGTGCTCAGTCTCTAAAGGTCTCTGAGGCTTGAGTCGCAGTTTTTGATGCTGTTCCGAGAACCAGAGTTCGCCCGGCTGCCAGCCGGTGGGCTGGAGCCAGCTGGGGGCCTGCCAAATACCCCTGTCGGATGCATCCCAACACTGACACCTCTTTCTCCTCCCACTCTGCTCCTTCTTCTCCCTCTGAACACTCATAGTCGTCCCACCACCAATTCCTTGGCTCTGAGCCTTCTTCTACTTGGGGCGTTTCTCCACCTGATGCCTCCCACCCCTCCTCTTCATCCAAGCCAGTATAGGACACTGAGCTTGAATACTGCTAAGATGGAGGCGCTGTGGATCTGTAGCTCCCACGTCCAAGAAATGGGTCAGTTGCCTACCCTGGATGGGGTTTCACGCCCCCTGAAGAAGCAGGTTCGCAGTTTGTGGGGGCTTCTTGGTACATCTCTGTGGCTGGAGTCTCAGTTGCTAGAAGTGCCTTTTATCAACTGCAGCTGATTCTACAGCTGCAGCCATTCCTGGACCACGAAAACCTTGCCGCAGTAGTTCATACGTTGGTTACCTCAAGACTGGATTGCTGCAGTGTGCTCTGTGGGGGGCTTCCCTCGCACTTGAGCTGCAGTTGGTGCAGAATGCTGCAGTGCAATTGCTGACACTAGAGCTCAGTGGTCTGCGCTGTTTGTGCCAATTTGCTACCGGGCCAAGATCAAGGTTATTACTGTTAATATAAAAAGCCTTTAGCAACTTGGGAACTAGTTTAACCTATGAGATCTCCTCATCCCACCTGTGCCCACTCGACCACTTGGATCCGTGGAATGGCCACAGCTGCAGGTGCCACATAATCCTCTTTCCACATTTGTAAGAACTTGGTCATTCAGTGTGTCAAACCTACGCTTTGGAACTCCCTGCCTCTTGATATATGGCAGCTGCCTTCATGGTACTCTCTTTGGCACTAGCTAAAAGCGTTCTTGTTTAGACAAGCCTACCCAGATGCTTTGGGTAGGCAGCCCTGTTTAGGGAAGTTTTTAATGTTTGATGTTTTATCGGGTTTTTAATATTCTGTTGGGAGCCGCCCGGTGTGGCTGGGAAGACCCGGTCAGATGGGCGGGTTATAAGTAATAATAATAATAATAATAATAATAATAATAATAATAATAATACTATTTGAAAGCTGAGGTAATTTTAATCCATTTTTGAATTTTAACTTCTGCATGTTTTAAAGTCTGACTGTAATTTGTTTCTTTGTAATTTTATCCTTTTGTGAAACACTTTGAGAGTTCTCTTTTAAAAAAAATGAACAATCAAACTGTGTCTAAATGTTATGAAGTAAGTAAATAAATAAACCCCCATCATCACTCACCATTGGACCTGCTGGCTGGGACTAATAGAAGTCCAACAGCACCTGAGGAGGACACAGGTTCTCTGTCCCTGACCTATTTTGCATCCTGGTGGCTGCTTCTGGTGAGCTCAGAAGCAGGGTGCGAACAATGGTGATGCAGCCATTTATTCCCGCACACTCCCTTATTAATTGGAATCATAGAGAGTATCTGGGCTTATGATCATGAAAGAATCAGATTCTGTTTCCCTTTTAAGAAAAATTGCAGATTGTATTAACCAGGAAAATGGATGCAGAGACTCAAAACTGCAAGTTGTTTAAATAAAACAAGGCCCCCATCTGCAAGGTATATTTAAAACAGTCTCTTTTTACCACTTTACACAGTCATGACTTCCCCCAAAGAATCTACACTGGGAGGTGTAGTTCAGAGTTGTTAGGATATCCCTGTTCCCCCGCATAGAGCTACAATTTACAGAGTACCAGTTACAGATAGGTAGCCGTGTTGGTCTGCCATAGTCAAAACAAAAAATATTTTTTTCCTTCCAGTAGCACCTTAAAGACCAACTAAGTTAGTTCTTGGTATGAGCTTTCGTGTGCATGCACACTTCTTTCGTGTGCAATAGGTCTTACAGGAAAAAGCAAGGGGCAATTGCAGTCGTTAAGAGTCGTCAACAGGCTCATCACAGCTATCTGCCAATCACCCATTCCCACCACCCTTCTGAGTAATACCCCTCCCCACCTTCTCACTATATAGAAGGATCTGGCAACTTCTGTTTCAGTGTATCTGAAGAAGTGTGCATGCACACGAAAGCTCATACCAAGAACTAACTTAGTTGGTCTTTAAGGTGCTACTGGAAGGAAAATTTTTTTTTTGAATTTACAGAGTAGTTTATCAACCCCTCTTTCCAGGGAACACTGAGAACTGTATCTCTGAGAGGGAAGGAGGGGCTTCCCATCACCCATAACAAACTACAGTTCCCAGGATTCTTTGGTGGAAGCCATGGCTGTTTAAAGCGGCATGGGTTATTATGGGTTGGAACTAAAACCCCACACTTTGGTTTTGAGGTTCCTTCCATTTCCCTGTGTAGTTGTGTGTTAGCCTGTATCTCAATAAACAGCCACTTGTTCTGGGCTTATAAAATGAGCAACCCTGCCTTATATTCAGTGGGGCTGGCCTGAAACATAAAAGCCCAGACAGACAGGACTTTTTCTTTCTTTCTTTCTTGGTTGGGAACCCTTCTCTGATGAGGCCCCTCCAACGGTAGATTGTGTTGGAGAAAACCACTGCAGTCTTTTTCAGGAGAAAGATTAATGGTGTGGAAGGAGGAGGAACAGACCAGGAGGAAGACACACACAGAGAGATGGACTGGTGTGTTCAGCTAAGATGAAGACCAAGACTGAAGAAGTATCTTGTATTGCGCCACATTCTCTACAGCTGCACTCAACCCATACATTCAAAGCCCATGACTTTCCCCAAAGAATCCCAGGAACAGGTCATTTCTTGATGGTGCTGGGAATTGTAGCTCTGTGAAAGGGGAAACTAGAGTTCCGAGGACTGCACGGAGGAGATGTCATGCTCTTTCAATGTACTGCGTGGTACAGCAACCTATGTCTTTACTGAGGCTCTGCTGCCCTCTTTTGGTCCTGTATTTATTTATTGTTTGCACTCAGAGAACCTTTTGAGTCGTGTTCATCACATTAAAATAGCAATGCTTTTCAAAAGCAGAAACTGGAGGATGGGAGAGGCAGAAGGTCGATGTGACAGATCTCTGGGTTTTATGATAATAACAACAAAATTGCACACACATACCAAATTAGTACTAGTAACAAGAAAGAAGCTGGTGCAGGTGAATGGCTTACGTGTCGCCAGGAGCGGATTTTGTGTGTGGAAGGACTATGATGAGCTCAGTTCAGCTCTGGTACACCAACCAAATTTCCCTGGCTCAGAATTTTTCAACCCTTAAGGGTACATCTTTCACACCAGGCTCTGAATCGTGGATCTCAGGGTTCTAGTGAAAAACAAAGTAGATCATGTGAGCCTGATTTTTTTTAAAAAAAAAATTCCCAGAGGGTGACTTCAATATCTGCACAGAGCCTGCTCTTGGGCCACCTCGAGACTTCATGGCCTCCATAGGTCTCTCTTAGGCGATCATCAGGCCAACGCACCAGGCAGGGCACTCTCTTGATTTGATCTTTGCTCCACTGTAACTAAGTCAAGTTTTACAGCCTGTGCTTTCTGACTGATGTATGGAGAGGCACATGAACCTGACCTTTGAAGAGCTTGTAAGTAAACCAGATTTTAGGAACGGGAAATCCACACAGGATTATTATTTTGCTTATCAGCTTAAGGAGACTAACAGAAGAGATCGTAAAGGAAAAATAGAAATTATATGAACAAGATATGATGTGGAAACACCAAGATAAGACTGAATAGAATTATGAATTTTGTTTGGACTGATTGGGACTGATTTGGACATTAACGCAGTAATAAGAAGATGATCTGAATCCCCCTTTGGATCTTGAAGTATGGGTTCCCCCAACAAAATCTAAAAATTTGGCTTTGTAATTTGGAATCTATGTGATGTGATTTAATTTGATGTGACTGGTCAGTTAATAAAAATTATTAAAAAAAAAAGTAAACCAGATTTTAACTTACCAAACATGTGGCCTTTTAGGGAAAGAGGGGAACTTTGGAAGGAACTTGATAGAGCAATTTTAAAGGTCTAACAGTCTGTATTTCCATGCTTTACTTTGCTGCATGTTTTGTGATTTTAAATGTCTCCCGGGGTTCTCTCACCAAAGAATACTTGCCACAAACCTAGATCTTAGCATCCAGGAATTCTCATTTTATACTTTTTCCTTGCTGCCAACACCTTATGCTATATTATTCTGCTTAAAGATTGTTTCACTGCTTTTTAGTCTGTATTCAAGCCTGATAACAGCACTGAAATTCTTTCCACTAGTGTTGCTGTTGCTACCGACTCCAGAAGAGCTCTTGCGTTTGGCAAAACATTTATGTATTTATCGTAAGCCACAGCGATTAATTAGCAGGTGCTAGAATTGCAATGAGTTACAAACTGAAATTCAAATCCATGAAATGGATGATGAGAATCTGGGATCTGCTGCTTGTGTGGAAACTTTGCAAATACTATTGCAATCGCTGAAGTTAGATTGGGAAACAAAAGCTGTGTTGAGTAATGGACCATTTCTGTTATGCTTTAGAGCAGTACAGTGTTGGGTGAGGTACTGTCTTGTGATTTACTGGGAACACTGTGAAACAGAACACATGAAACAGGGTTGTGATGAGATAGAGAGGGCAGGATATGAACCTAGAAAGTTATTGCGACACATTTGAAAGGGCAGAAAACAATGATATAGTATTTATTTATTTATGTACGAAACCTTCACCATAAGAGCAACATCATAACCATACAGATACCAAAAACATAAAACGATTCTTTTGATGCCACTCACAATATAAGCAACAGCACCAAACATTCATGCTCATTTTCCCTAAGAAATTTGTGAATATGCAATTGCTGGTATTGAGATTAACACTAGAGGGGGCTTTGAATTCACAAATGCCTTCAGAAACCCCCAGAGGAGCTGAAAGGAGCTACTCCAGTCCATTTTTGAATGTGGCAAGGGAAGAGATCAAGGACTTTCTTCTGGAAAGCAACCTGGCGGGGATGGACGACAAAGTTACCTAATTAGCACTCTTCGAAGCAATAGATGAAGCGAAATCTTCCAAAATTTGCAGTTGCCTTTGAATGTTATGATGCAGTTCTCCAACTAATCAGTGTGCACAGAAATGCACATATTGCTGTTGGAGTGTATCGGTCCTCTACCCATGCTCAGCCTGTATATTTGTATATAAAATGCAACAGTCTCCCGTGGCTTCTTTCCACAGAAAATGAAACCTGGTCAAATGCTGTGGCTTGGGAAAGTCTCAGCAGTAGGGAAAGAGGGAAGACTGCAACTCCTGTCTGTTGAACTGGGATAGCTCACTTGACAGAGCATGAGACTCTTAATCTCAGGTTTCTTGGTCCGAGCCCCACATTGGGCAAAAGATTCCCAATGGCCCCTGTGGTCCCCTCCAACTTTACAATTCTAAGGTTTGGATTGCCCTTGGTTGTTGTGCTCAATTCTTGATTTCAGGTTTCCTATATAGGTTATCGTAGTGATGTATGGAAGTGAGAGCTGGACCATAAAGAAGGCTGATCGCCGAAGAATTGATGCTTTTGAATTATGGTGCTGGAGGAGACTCTTGAGAGTCCCATGGACTGCAAGAAGATCAAACCTATCCATTCTTAAGGAAATCAGCCCTGAGTGTTCACTGGAAGGACGGATCCTGAAGCTGAGGCTCCAATACTTTGGCCACCTCATGAGAAGAGAAGATTCCCTGGAAAAGACCCTGATGCTGGGAAAGATGGAGGGCACAAGGAGAAGGGGATGACAGAGGATGAGATGATTGGACAGTGTTCTCAAAGCTACCAGCATGAGTTTGACCAAACTGCAGGAGGCAGTGGAAGACAGGAGTGCCTGGCGTGCTCTGGTCCATGGGGTCATGAAGAGTCGGACACGACTAAATGACTAAACAACAACAACAACATATAGGTTATCTATCTATCATCTATCTATCATCTATCTATCATCTATCTATCTATCTATCTATCTATCTATCTATCATCTATCTATCTATCTATATCTATCTAACTATCTATCTATCATCTATCTATCTATCATCTATCTATTTTTCTATCAATCTAATCCATGGGGAAACTGTGCTTGACAGCTGCTTGTCTACAACTCCCATCATCCCTGACTATCTATCTATCTAATCCATGGGGGAGGGGGTGGCGCTTTGGGACTGCAGCTGTGAGGTTTGGGCAATGCACTGGCAGATTCAATCTAGTGCTCCCTCTGCCCCATCGCTGCCCATTCTCTTCCCTGGTACTTGGTGGCAATGCTGCTGAGCCAAAGGGGCAGCTCCTTCCCTGCTGTCTGCCCTTGGATGGGAGCTGGATCCAGCAACGAGGGCCACAGATCCCCCCAATTCCTGATCTGGGTTGGCATGAACCAACCAAAGATAAACACAGGAGAGGTTTAGGCAGCATCAGGTCTGCCGATCAGTGTGGTCCAGTGGGCTTGAATAGGGTAAATCAATCTCAGGTAAATTTTGGAATGAAAACTTTGGCAGCAATTGAGCCAAGAGTTTGAGTGCTGTGTCCACAAGTGGGAGCATTTTTGTTTTTAGATTTTTAAATTGTGTCTAAAGGCAGTTAACCTGAAAAAGCAGAAGAGGCACCCATCAGGAAGAGATGGCCTTTGCAGTAGCTAGCCCCTGATTACCGAGCCAGGTTCAAGGTCCTTGTATTAATATTAAAAGCCCTGGACAACTGAGGTCAGGGACTGCCCGAACCCTTCTATTCCAGCTTGATCACTGATATCATTTGCTAGGACACTGCCAGTCATTCCCCAAGTTGGCGAGGCTCATTTGACAAACAAAAAACAAAAAAACACCAAGCCTTTATGGTCATCAGCCCAGTCCTGTGGAACTCTCTGCCACTTGAGATTCAGCAGGTGCCTTCTAGGTGAACTTTTAAATGCCTGCCGAAAAACTTCGATTCCACCAGGCCTATGCAGGCAATTAAGAATACACCCTTCCACCATGGTTAACTGATGTCTGGTTTTTTTATATATATACTTTGCATGCCTTTTTATTGTATGGTTCTCATGGCTGTAAATCGCTGTAAATTGTGAGACACAGCAGTATACAGATACTTAAAAAATAATAATAAATAAAACAATGAATACATAGTTTCTGCTTGATTCAAGTAGGTCTGCCGTAGTCAAAATAAATTAAAACGATTTTTTTAAAAAGATAGTTAAAAAGACTCTTCTTAAAAACATAAGAACTCCCTTAAAAAAATCAAGTCTTAAAAAAAGTTATATAATCTAAGAAAGTCTTTAAAAGAATCCTCCCAGAAGAACTGAAAAATTAAAAAGTAGCCCCTTAGAGACCAACTGAGTAGTTTTAGGTATAAGCTTTCGTGTGCGTGCACACTTCTTCAGCTAGTTCTTCAGATAGTTTCTGCTTGCCAGCCGTGTCAACGCTCCACTGCATTTGCTTGCACCAGATGGAAGTTCAACTTCCCAAGCAAGTCGGTAAACAAGTGTTGGAAATAATTGCGCAGTTGTCACCCCCATCATTGAGCAGAGCTCTATTTTAAAACGCCAGTTTAGCCCCAAGGTTCGGGAGGGAGGGCAGGGCAGTTTCTGGCAAGGCCCAGCTGTCTGAGTGCAGCACAAACTGGGCTCTTCAAAGCACCAGGCCGGGTGTCTCAGCGCCAGACTGTCCTGGCTGGGAGAGCAGGGAGGCTGAGAAGAGCAGGCAGGCCTTGCTAATGGTGTTTTGACGTATCACTTCAAGCACAATCCGCGCCGCTCAGAAACAGCTGCTCAGAACCCGATGCTGGATGATGGAAGAGAGGAGGGTGAGACGGAGGTTGGAGGTGGAAATTAATGGGAGGTCTAACCTTTTTCGTGTGTGTGTGTGTGTGTGTGATACAAAATAATGCAAAATACAGCATTACAGACCCTTCAAGTACTCTTGTTTTCCAGGGAGACCGTCCTGGATTTGCAGAAGCCATCCCAGTTTCTGATTTGATCCTGGGATGGTCGTCATTCCTTAGGACGTCTCTATTTTCGCTAGAGGGTACGGAATGAAAAGGTAAAGGTAAAGGGACCCCTGACCATTAGGTCCAGTCGTGGATAACTCTGGAGTTGCGGCGCTCATCTTGCTTTATTGGCCGAGGGAGCTGGTGTACAGCTTCTGGGTCATGTGGCCAGCATGACAAAGCCGCTTCTGGCAAACCAGTGCACGGAAATGCAGTTTACTTTGCTGCCGGAGTGGTACCTATTTATCTACTTGCACTTTGATGTGCCTTCGAACTGCTAGATTGGCAGGAGCAGGGACCGAGCAACAGAAGCTCAACCTGTCGCAGGGATTCGAACTGCCGACCTTCTGATCGGCAAACCCTAGGCTCTGTGGTTTAGAAATGTGGGAGGCAGGGCCGTGGTTAGCAGATGCGGCACCGGGATGCAAATAAGCAGCCTCGGCAGGTGAGAAAACGAGCACAGAAGCAGCACTGAGGATGGGGACGCGCCAAGATTTCCCTTCTTGGCATTTTCCCAGTCAGCATTGCCCCTCAGCAACCCCCCTGCCATGTTTTCACCCACAAGGAACAATGTTTACTGTTCAAAGCAATGGGTCGGTTGTGATTGGGTGGAGCAGGCTAAACTAATGAGAGATAAGAGATGGCAGGTCATTCTTTGAGTCGTTGGATGTATGGTGAGTCGTTGGATGTATGGTACAGATGGGGCACACATAGTCACCTTAAACTTACAAGTAAGGCTCTTTTACTCCACACTACTACTGCAAAAGTGGGGGGGGCACAGTGTTAAAAGAGGTACTCATATCAGGACCAGCACCCCCCGTAAGTCCTCCTAGGCTGCAGTCCTAAGCTACATTCACATCATACCTTTAAAGCACTATGACACATACCTCTCAACTGTCCTGTTTTAAGTGAGACATCCTGGAATTACAGAAGCCATCCTGAATCCCAGGATGTCCTGTGTTGGTTCCTGGCCCCAAAAGACATGTGTCTCAATTTTCCTGTGCAGCATGTTTGAGAGTATTATGATACCACTTTAAACAGTCATGGTTCCCCCCCAAAGCATCCTGGGAAATGTAGTTTGTGCAGAGACCCCTATTCTCCTCATGGAGCTACAATTCTCAGAGTGGTTTAACCATCCATCCCTCTTCCTAGGGAATTCTAAGCATTGTAGCTTGGGGGGGGGGAGGAATGGGGTCTCATAATATTGCATAGCACCCTGAACGAACTGCATTTCCTAGGATGCTGTGGGGAATACCATGTCTGTTGAAGCAGTATAAGACTGCTTTAAACATCGGTATGGTGAGGCAAAACCTACTCCAGGAAAAAAGCGAGGCATTAACTTTCCTGCTCATTTCTCCCCCTCACATAATCCATCTTTAATTCCATTTTCTGAGCCAAATCATTCCTCCACAGCCCAGCTTGAAATTCACAGGCTCCCTGAATGTGCAGTACAGGAAGATGTCAGTTTTTAAAGCTGTGGGTGAACGGTTTATATATCCTCAGGCAGTACGTGATGAGATGCTGTTGAGAGGAAGAGAGGCAAATCATGCCAAGTGGCTGATTTCAAAGAGGCTTCCAGAAAGTCCTTAATGCCAGAAATGCACTCCTCAAACTTTGCCACCACAAAGATGGGCTTTTCTGTTACTGCACTCCTCTTTCTCAGGAAACTGTTTAATGTTGGAATATGGTGTGGCTTCCAGTTGAATTGAGCACTCATCCTGATTAAGAGCATAAGAAGCAGCCTTCTGGATCAGGTCAGTGGCCCACTCAGTCCAGCATCCTGTTCTCACAGTGGGCACTCAGATCCCTCAAAAGCAGGACCCCCGAGCACAAGCGTCCTCCTCACACTACTGACTTCACTTACAGGTATTCAGAAGTATTAGTACAGTGGTACCTCTTGTGACGTCAGTCTCTGGTTGCGTTTTTTCAGGATACGAACGTGGCAAACCTGGAAGTGTATACCTCTAGTGCACCGTGCATGTGCGCAGAAGCGGCACTCTAGTTGTGGACTTTTTGGGGTGCGAACGGCACCCTGGAATGGATCGAGTCCGTAACTAGAGGTACCACTGCACCTCCAACTGCGGAGGCAGAACATAGCCATCCATAATCTTATCCTCCATGAATTTGCCTTACCTTCTTTAAAAGCCATTCCAGTCGATGGCCATCACTGCCTCTTGTGAAAGTGAGTTCCTTTCTTGTTTTTGTCTGCCCTGCATCTTCCAACGTTCGGCTTCATTGGATGCCCATGACTTGTAGAGAGGGAGAAAATCTTTCTTAAATCTATCCCTCTTCTCCATGACATGCGCCCCTACCAAGTTTGTTTTGCACTGGGGCAACCGATCTCAGTGATCACGGGTAGGAGGAGGAGTTACGCTAAGACTAGACCATGTCATTACAGAGGGGGCAGGTTTAGTCGTTGTCTGAGGACTATTCCTGCCTCCGGGTCTGGTCTTGACCGGATGGATACTAGAATCAGCAAGGGATACCCACATGACCTGAAGGTGCTGCTGTGCAATGCCAGGTCAATGATTCATAAGACCACTGCCATCCATGACTTGATCATGGATGGAGGACTTGACCTGGCATGTGTAACAGAGACTTGGTTGGATGAAGCAGATGGGCCTGTCCTTGCCGCTGCTTGTCCACCAGGTTTCTCTTACGCACAGCAACCCAGGTCATGTGGGCGGGGAGGGGGGGTTGCAGTGATTTTTAGGAAGTCATTAGTTTGCACCGGGCGTCCTATTGGGAAGACCCAGTTTTCTGAGTGCATGTTCTGGAAGTTGGGCAATAGGGGCAGTACAGGATTCCTTTTGGTGTACCGACCTCCCCGCTGCACCAAGGATTCCCTGCCTGAGCTGCTTCAGGTCGTGGCGGATGTTCTCCTGGAGACACCTAGCTTGGTCGTCCTAGGGGATTTTAACATCCATGCCGACACGACCTTACAAGGGGCCGCTCGGGACTTCGTGGAAAGCATGGCCTCCATGGGGCTGTCCCTGAATAAGTCTGGCCCAACCCATAGCCGCGGACATGCCTTGGACCTGGTGTTTACCTCTATGGATGTTGGTGATCTGACACTAAGTAAAAGCGAAACGAAAGAAGTGCCATGGTCAGATCACTTCCTGGTGCAACTGGACTTCTCTGCGACCCATCCCCTCTGCAGGGAGGTGGGACCAATTCGGATGGTCCGCCCCCGCCACTTAATGGATCCAAATGGTTTCCAGAGAGTGGTAGGGGATGCTTTATCCCATGTTGATGGCCTTTCAGCTGATTCCCTGGTGGCCCGCTGGAATGTGGAGCTAACCAGGGCTATTGACTGTTTGGCTCCGAAGCGCCCTCTCCGATTGCATGGAGCCCGGACAGCCCCGTGGTTTTCCACGGATCTGAGGGCAATGAAACAATCGTTGAGACGGCTAGAGCGCCGGTGGCGGATAACTCATTCCGAATCTGACCGGACACAGGTTAGAGCTCAACGTCGAGCCTACCAAGTGGCGATAGCGACGGCGAAGAAGAATTTCTTCGCCGCCTCTATTGCATCTGCAGAAAACAGCAGCAGGAGACTTTTTCAGGTGGTTCACAATTTAGCGGAACCACCTGCAACATCGGGGCCCAGTACGGGCCACATGTTCTCCTGCAATGATTTTGCAAAGTTTTTTGCAGATAAAATCGCTCAGATTCGGGAAGAAGTAGACTCCACCGTGGGAGCAGGGCCGGGGCGGGAGAGTGCTAGAGTTCTGTCTAGTCAAGTTGAGTGGGATCAATTCCAATCTGTTACCTCCGAGGATGTGGACAGGCTGCTTGGACGAGTGAAACCAACCACCTGTCTCTTGGATCCTTGCCCATCCTGGCTTATAAAAGCTAGCCGGGAAGGACTGGGCGATGGGCTTCGTGGGGTGGTGAATGCTTCCCTCCGTGAGGGAGCCTTCCCAGACCCGCTGAAAGAGGCGGTTATTAAACCGCTTCTTAAAAAACCATCTTTAGATGCGGCCACAATGGCCAACTATCGCCCAGTCTCAAATCTTCCATTCTTGGGCAAGGTGATTGAGCGAGCGGTTGCCGAACAACTCCAGGCACGCCTGGAAGAAGCGGACCATTTGGATCCCTTCCAGTCGGGATTCAGGCCTCATCATGGGACTGAAACTGCCTTGGTCGCACTGGTTGATGATCTCCGGCGGGCTAGGGACAAAGGTGAGAGCTGTTTCCTAGTTCTGCTGGATCTCTCAGCGGCGTTTGATACCATCGACCATAACATCCTTCTGGACCGTCTTCAGGGGCTGGGAGCTGGAGGCACTGTCATACAGTGGTTCCGCTCCTTCCTCCTGGGCCGTGTTCAGAAAGTGGTGGTGGGGGATGAGTGTTCAGACCCCTGGGCTCTCACTTGTGGGGTGCCTCAGGGTTCTGTCCTCTCCCCCATGCTTTTCAACATTTACATGCAGCCGCTGGGAGAGATCATCAGGAGGTTTGGGCTGGGTGTTCATCAGTATGCGGATGATACCCAGCTCTACCTCTCTTTTAAATCAGAACCAGTGAGGGCAGTGAAGGTCCTGTGTGAGTGTCTGGAAGCGGTTGGAGGATGGATGGCGGCTAACAGATTGAGGTTGAATCCTGACAAGACAGAAGTACTGTTTTTGGGGGACAGGAGGCGGGCAGGTGTGGAGGATTCCCTGGTCCTGAATGGGGTAACTGTGCCCCTGAAGGACCAGGTGCGCAGCCTGGGAGTCATTTTGGACTCACAGCTGTCCATGGAGGCACAGGTCAAATCTGTGTCCAGGGCAGCTGTTTACCAGCTCCATCTGGTACGTAGGCTGAGACCCTATCTGCCTGCGGACTGTCTCGCCAGAGTGGTGCATGCTCTGGTTATCTCCCGCTTGGACTACTGCAATGCACTCTACGTGGGGCTACCTTTGAAGGTGACTCGGAAACTACAACTAATCCAGAATGCGGCAGCTAGACTGGTGACTGGGGGCGGCCGCCGAGACCATATAACACCGGTCTTGAAAGACCTACATTGGCTCCCAGTACGTTTCCGAGCACAATTCAAAGTGTTGGTGCTGACCTTTAAAGCCCTAAACGGCCTCGGTCCAGTATACCTGAAGGAGCGTCTCCACCCCCATCATTCTGCCCGGACGCTGAGGTCCAGCGCCGAGGGCCTTCTGGCGGTTCCCTCATTGCGAGAAGCAAAGCTACAGGGAACCAGGCAGAGGGCCTTTTCGGTAGTGGCGCCCGCCCTGTGGAACGCCCTTCCAGCAGATGTCAAAGCGATAAACAACTACGTGACATTCAGAAGACATCTTAAGGCAGCCCTGTTCAGGGAAGTTTTTAACGTGTGATATTTTATTGTATTTTTGGTTTTTATGGAAGCCGCCCAGAGTGGCTGGGGAGGCCCAGCCAGATGGGCGGGGTATAAATAATAAATTATTATTATTATTATTATTATTATTATTATTATTATTATTATTGTTTTGCAGGCATAGCCAGACCTGTGGGGTTTGTCCATCAACTGTAGAGAGAGCTCCCATCTCAGCTTTTGACTCCCATGAGCCGTTTTGTGCGTTTGGGGTCCACGCATGCGGAGAATGTGATGCTGAACTATGCAGACTTCTTGCCCCGATGCCAAGAAAGCGGCCAGATTTCAGGCAACCAACTGCACGCTGTAAAAATGCAGAGGCCGGCGATGACATGACGAGGAAGAGTTCCAGCTTGGTTGGGTCAGGACCCCGTTTGTGCAGGTGGCACAGAGAGAAAGGAAGTTTTGTTCCAGCCAGAGCTCAGAGCAGAGGCAGCATGGGAAGGGCTCTTGGTGATGGATTGCCCTGTGAAAAGAAATGGCAGGAGGGCTTTCTGTACAATTCTCTTTTCTAAAGGTCCCCACCCCCACCCTGTGCCATCATCCATAAGGTTAATCTTATCATCAAGAAAACTGATTGGAATGGCGTTGGTGGCTGCATCCTTGGAACCATCTATCTTTGAAGACAAGGAAGAGGGACATTATTTGAGTCTCCTTCAGTCTGCAATATGTGTTTGTCAGGGACGTTGGAGAATGCTGACAAAATTGGAAAGGGGAGTGGTAATTGGGTGGTGTTGGAAATCAATCCGGGGAATGCAATCCGCATTCGCTACTGTTGCTGCTTTCAGCCTGCAAGCCATACACCCACCCCTCATCAGCACTGCATTTCCTTTGCACAGACATGAACAGGGTGCAACAATGCAGCAACAAAGTGATTTATGTCACTTACGTAAGTTACATAATTTTGCCCCGGCAAAAATTTCATTTTTGGTGGAAGTTGGCCTGCAGTGGAATGCAAACAGTGCTGCATGCAAAGAGTACTAGCTGGAGTGGGGAAAGGTGCCTTCTTACATCCCTAGTAGTTACATTTGGCAGCTGTGGACATCTGGCAGCCACACTGTTTTAATGCCTTTGCTCACAGTCCAGCCACCAATATCTGATCACCCCATCTGTGCATATGTAGAAGCGAAAGAGCTAAGATAAAAATATGAGCAAAGGTTGTTTCAGCCTTCATCAACCTAGTGCCCTCCAGAAGTTATGGACTACAATTTCCATCAGTCCCAGCCAGCTTGGTAGAGGTTGGTGTACACATTTGTGTTGCTTTTGTGTTTTTTTGGTTTGCCTGGGCCATGTGCAAAATCAGGGTTGAAATTGCCGTGTGCCTTTGTTCTAAGCTCACAGTCCCCAAATTGCGGGTTGCTCTTTTGATTTTAATAGGAGCTGAATTTTACCTCTTCCGAAGCGGAGGAAAGAGTTTCTATTTATCTGCTATAATGTTCTTGCTCAAGACCAGTTGAAAGGAGGAAAACCTTTTAGAACATTAAGGGGAAGATCTGGACTATTAATTTTAATGGGAGCTGGGTCTGTATATCCCTTAGGCAGCTTGGGCATGGGAGGGGTGGAGCCCTCCACTTAATGCCATCTCTGCTTTTCAAAAGCCTCTAGAAAGCATCTATATTCCTCCCCCCCCCCGGTGGTTCTGCATGTAGTTCTGGCGAGGAAAGCGGCAATTTATACAGGCCTGCGACAAATGAAGGAATATCACTCCCCACTTTGCATTACAACAAGGGAGAAAGGGGGGTGGCTTTGGATCTGCTTGTGCTCCCAGGAGGTCATTGAGAGTTGAAGTCCCGTTCAGCCACTCGCCTCGCCAGGTGGAACAATCTGCAATGTGCAGCCCCTTGGCGTCAATGCACAACATCCCGATCTCAGCCTGTTTTCCCCATCGGCAAATGCCACAAGCTTGGCTGGGCGGCTGTTGATGTTACAAACACACAGAGAGATGCAGAACCTGTTGGAAAAAAGGAGCCTCTGAATCAAGAGTGTCCCCCCCCTCCCCACAAGAAATGGGCCGTTTGAGCACGGAGCTCAGCAAGAGGAGAAGGAAACCAGATCGCTGGCTTTGCTCCTGCTGGGTCTTCCTCAGACAAGCATGGAATGTGTTAACATCCATACGTCTTCTGAGTTGATGAATGGAGGAAGGGTTCAAGGTCATAAAGTCATGGAGAAGAGTTGCCTCGAAATCCACGTTAAGTATGTAAGGAGGACCCTGAGCTGCATCAGAAGGACTCTAATGAAGCATCTGGCCCAGCATCCTGTACTCACAGTGGCCAATCAGATGCCTGCATAGAAAGCTGGGAAGCAAGACTTGAGCACAACAACCAAGGGCAATCAAAATCATACTACTGAAGAGTTTGAAGGCACCTTGAGGGCCATCTAGTTCAACCCTCTGCAATGCAGGAATCTTTTGCCCAACGTGGGGCTCTCTCGAACCCACAACAGTGAGATTAAGAGTCTCAGACTCTGCTGACTGAGCTATCCCAGTCAAGAGGACAGAGCAATTCCTCTATGAAGGAGGATTGCAGCATCTGGGACCTCTTCGTTTAGGGAAAAGGTGAGCGACAGGAGACATGGTAGACGTTTATGAAATTATGCGTGGCATGGAGATACGTTTTTCTCCCTTTCTCGGCGTTTCCGTGTGCTGCTCTGGTTCGCCAGAAGCGGCTTAGTCATGCTGGCCACGTGAGCCGGAAGCTGTGCGCCGGCTCCCTCGGCCAATAAAGCGAGATGAGCACCGCAACCCCAGAGTCGGCCACGACTGGACCTAATGGTCAGGGGTCCCTTTATCTTTAAGGAAAACATTCCAGGATCCAGTCAGAAACCAGGATGGCTTCTGTAAATCTTGGACTGTCCCTGGAAAATAGGGGCACTTGGAAGGTCTGCTACAGCCTTACAAGCGCTTGGCCCCTTCTGCAGCCTCTCTCCCTCAACTGCCTTCCCCTCAGGCATGAACCAGGTCAACAGATCAGTTTTTGACATGCTTCTAAATGAGTGACCTTATCCAGGGTACCAGGTGCAATGCAAACAGCCCAGGTGAAATATGGCTCACAGAAAGCAGGTGAGCTATTAGCGAAGCTGTGGCCGGAGTTTGGTTGCCCTGTTGCTAAGCCCGGCGGCTGTGCTGTCTGGACTTTGGGCTGTGGTGTGCCTGCCTGGAATCTGGGCCATTTGTGGATTTCTGTGCCATGTTGAAATGCTGGTCTCCGTCTAGGAAAAAGTTCAGGCAGGACCCCTTGGAAGATCAATGGAGGGTGTCGGCAAGGGGTGGGGGGTGGGAAGCAGGTGACCACCGGAGTCTCAGCCAGACAGGGCTCGTCTTTCAGCAGCTGTAAGCCATTTATTAGTTGGGTTTTAATGTTTCCGAAAAAGCCCCGTTGGGTGGGCAGAGGCTGGAGAGAGACAAGTGTGGGGAAGGGGGAAAAATGTGTTAATTACCAGTCCATTTGTGTGACGCAGGTCTGGCCCAGTCTGTCATCTCTTCTCCCCCCCACCCCCCGACTAGCCTTCCATTTTCATGTGGGGATCCCGGCGGGGCCTTTGTTGCCTGGGGTCACCATGGAGACGGCAGCTGCAGCTGACTCTCCCTGTTAGAACAAACCGCCAGCGCCTCAGAAACCATTTTGGAAGCATTTGTCCCAACAGCCTCTGCTAATCTCTCTTTCATTTGTAATTATCTTATCACACAAGCATTCTCACGGTGCTATCACGGCATTTCCTTTCTTCCTCTCCCACCCACCCCCCTCCCGCCATTGCTGCCCACCCCACACGACCACAAATGCCCCTCGGGGCATTTGGGTGTGTTAGCAAAGGTAAAGGGCAGCGGCAGAGTGCCCAGCCCGAGATGGACAGAGCAGGCTTCAAACAGGCCTGAGTCCCAACAGGCCGCCTTGTCATGGGTCTGGGCGATTGAAGTTGGCCGAGTTCTGGGGCTTGGAGCCCTTTGAGGCTGGCCGTGATATCTCTGCCAAGAATAATTGAACAAATAGTTTTATCAGGGAGAATCGACAGCTGTAGAGAGAGAGAGAGCAGGCGATTTCTAGAGGATTAGGGAAGAGCTGTGAAAGGGGACTCTCACGGGAAGTGGATTCGGTCAGCCAAGAACAAATGTTGAAGGCTTTGGGTTTTTTTCTCTTATTTTGGGGTTTGTTTTCTTCGTTTATTTTTTCATTTGTGAAAAAAACTATAAGTTGCTGAATAATAATAATAATAATAAATAATCTCTGAAAGTGCAGACAGAAAACAAAACAAAACATCCTCTTCTACTATATTGTCGCATGCTACCCCAATCTCTGAGCGCTACCAATCTCTGGTTTCCTCAGAATGAGGGACAGAAGAAACTGTGGTGTCTTCAGGATACAGAGTTTATTTACACATACATACAACCTGAGCCCACGATGGAGGTGGGGGAACTAATTTAGCTAAAAGTTCGTCCATTAAAAAAAATCATTTTACATTGAAATCTAGCCCTCTCACTGAAATCTTCATTTTATTGATCTGAGCAGATACCAGGGTGGAAAGCAACACAAAGACACACCCACAAATTCACATAATATGCAACAACAAGACCACTAGAATTCCTTCCAATCAACTGCAGCACCTAAAAATAGGATTATCCCAACGCCAATAGACTAAACAACTGAAACCCCCCGGCCTTTGACAGACGTTGAATTTGCGAATTTTAAAAAAATCTTCATTCATCAGCATTTTAGTGCACATTTCTTCTAACAGGCACATTTTTGTCCAATATACACATTTTTTTGAAAAGCTATTTCTCCTAATGTAATGCATTTATGTACGGTATGCTACATCCCTCAGTGGGTGCAAACTTTGCCCTAGTGCACACAGTTTTGTAGGTATCACTTGGCTGGAGGCTTGCATGGCAAAATTCAGGGAAGTGCAAATTTCAAAGTGGGTTTGCCTTTAAATGTGAACTGAATCAAATCGCCCCACCAATCCCCACCTCCACGTCCTACACCCATTGAAATAATGGCATTGTAAAAACGACATTTTTAAGAGGGTCACAGTGTCCTTTCTCTTGGCAGATCAAGATGAACAGGTGACAGCAGAAGCTGCAAGGTTTTTAACCGGGGCATTTAGAATAAGATCCATTATTTGACTATTGATCCAAACCCCCAAAATGTATTTTATATAATTAACTTTTTACCTTTATCCCACGTATACTGCATTTTGTTTTATTGCTATGGCTGGTGGCTGATGCAAATAAAGATTCACTCACTCACTCATTCATTCATACATTTTTAAGAATGTAGGCCTATGGGTAATCAAATGAAGGAAATACTTAGCAGAGACCAGAGGAGGAAAGGAAGAGGCTAGGAACAGGATGTCGGGCCAGGAAGGAGGAGAATCAGGAGCAACTGGCTTTCGTTCATGGGAGAGGATGAAGCCAGACTTGATCAAGGCCTGGGGCTCGGCAGCCTGGGATATGAGATGTGCACTTTTTTAAGCAAACAACTTCCCCAGAAAGAAGGATACTCATAAATAATAATGTTCTGGCATGTATGAATTCATGAAGCGCCCATGACCGGAGGGATGAGAAAGAGAGAGAGAGAGGGGAAATGCTATTTATTCTGGAGACTTTAATTTAATTTGACAAATAGACATCATGGCAACTGACACCGTGTTATCTCCATTTCAAGAGGCAGAGATTTACAGTGCAATCCAACCACAGATCTGCAAAGATGGGGAAGGTTTGGATAGAGCTCACCTTGGCCCTTTCTCTAGAAACCATTGAGACTGATGGAACTTTTGAGGCTGATGAGGCTGTAGCAAAAAAGACATACAACGGGGTCCAAAGGGACCTTATTCTGAAAACAAATATTTGATTGTTTGCTTGACTCCTGACCCCTCAGCTCTCATCCCCAACTTAAACCAAGCTGAAGTTTGCTCACATCTGTCCCTTGAAAGGGCTGAGTGGGATAACACCTGTTTTGCCTACAGAAGGTCCCAGTCTCAATCTCTGCCAGCATCTCTAGTGCACAGCTAGATCGCCCAATGGCTCTGACTTTGTATAAAGCCACTTCCCAGGTTCCTGGCTAGCTATCTCTCCCTTTGCTCTCTCCCCACTGTCAAAACTGAGCTCTTCTGACCTATCCTCTCCCCGCTTCTCTCTTTTGCTTGTGATACTTCATATACACCAGACCCTCCAAGTGTCCCTGTTTTCCAGGAACAGTCCTGGATTTACAGAAGCTGTCCCGGTTTCTGAGTTGATCCCAGAAGGTCCCGCTTTTCCTTAGGATGTTCCTATTTGCATAAGAGAAATGTTGGAGGGTATGGAGATATGTGACCCCCCCCCAACGCCAAGGAGATAAGTCACCATGCAACCTTTCGAAGACATCTGAAGGCAGCCCTGTATAGGGAAGTTTTTAAATGTTTAATGTTTCATCATGTTTTTATAAATGTTGGAAGTCACCCACAGTGGCTGGGGAAAGCCAATCAGATGGGCAGGGTATTAGTATTATTGTTATTATTGAATTATGGTGCTGGAGGAGACGCTTAAGAGTCCCATGGACTGCAAGAAGATCAAACCTATCCATTCTGAAGGAAATCAGCCCTGAGTGCTCACTGGAAGGACAGATCCTGATGGTGGGAAAGATTGAGGGAACAAGGAGAAGGGGACGACAGAGGACGAGATGGTTGGACAGTGTTCTTGAAGCAACCAACATGAGTTTGACCAAACTGCGGGAGGCAGTGGAAGACAGCAGTGCCTGGTCCACGGGGTCATGAAGAGTCGGACACGACTAAACGACTAAACAACAACAACATTTATTATTATTGGAAAGGATGTCCCTATTTTCACTGGAGAAATGTTGGAGGACAATACAGTGATGGTGCTATGTCATTATTTTGGCTATTTGGGTCCAAACATGATACCTGCCCATTGGCTGAATGAAGAAGAGAAGAATCCTGTGAGGGATGGAGAAGCCTCGCTTTCACATTAAGAGCGTTGATTGCTTGTTTTCCCAACACAGTTCAGTCGCTCTGCTTATCAAAGAGCCCTTCAATCAAATCTCATTACATTAGTTAGTACTGAATTGATGTCACTGCCAAAGAATTTCCTCTTGGCTTTGCCTGTCTGCTGCAACACGCTGATGGCAAGTTGGAGACATCTACATATTTGCAAAGTTGAAACTCCTTGGATACATCCTGTGTTTGTTTGTTTCGCTTTAAATGGAAATGAATTAGGTTTTTTTTGGGGGGGGGACATATTGAAATGTTTGGAAGAGTCTCCTGGCAGTGGTGCACATGGGTGCGGTCACCTTGGAACATGGATGCACACATCCCAGTATAAACGGCAGAGTGGGCAAGTTGGTAGGATTTAGGGGCAACTACATCTGTCAGATGTAGTTCTGATCCTGAAGGAAAGAACTGCCCAGGGCTGGAGCCACCATGATGCTCAGGAACGTACAGAGCAAGGCTCTCCAACTCAGGTGGTTTCCCATGCTGCAATGTACACCTGCCATGCTTCTTGTAGAAGCACGCTAAACATTTCCTGCAGCTCTGAACGTAGCAGCTTCTGCCGTCCTCTTTGGAGAGGAAACAAGAGCTTGTGTTCTGTTTCTAGTATATTTGCCTGCTTTGAATTCATTTTATTGTCTTTCTAAATTTTGTGAGCTGCCCTGGGAATTGTATTGAAGGGCGTGGTACTATTCCCTCAACTAAATAATCAATCCCAGCTGTAGTAGAATCCAGGACACTGATAGGACAAGACAGGTGGCAGTTGCATGAGAGTGGTGGCAAGGTGTTATAAGAGAGCCTTCCCATGGCCCCCTAAGCTAGCCTGCTGCTCTCAGGATGATGCTGTCGCAGTGTCAAAATAAAATTCAGCTGCCGATCCAATCAGCTTCTGTATCTGAAATGGGGGTGCTATCTTGTCCTTCACCTCAGGCTGCAGAATGCCTTAAGCCAGCCTTAGGAGCCAAGTCCTAGGGGCTGAGGTTCCTTCGGACTCCCAATAAAATATTTGAGAGGGGCCAGCCCCCTCAAAGTTGATGGGCATTGCCTGGCTCACCCCAGTATTTTATCCAACTAGGCTGGATGGGAATCTGGGGTGCTCTCCCCATGGGTAATTACATTTGGGCATGTCTTGTGATTATTTCTGACCAATGGAACTGTAGAGGCCTAGCCTGTAGTTTAGCATTGGAATTTTATGATTTTTTGACTAGTTCTGCTGGTGAGAGCTCCAAACCAAATGAGTGGAATGTCTGAGCATAGACCTCTGCACATTTGTTGTTGTTGTTTAGTCATTTAGTCATGCCCGACTCTTCGTGACCCCATGGACCAGAGCACGCCAGGCACTCCTGTCTTCCACTGCCTCCCGCAGTTTGGTCAGACTCATGTTTGTAGCTTCGAGAACACTGTCCAACCATCTCGTCCTCTGTCGTCCCCTTCTCCTTGTGCCCTCCATCTTATGTACTCAAATCCAAATTGAGATATGGAAGATCCTTGCAGATTTGGGAATAAATGTTGTTTCCAAGCAAATAAATAAATCCACCTTCCTTGCAACCAGGATCTGTTCAGGAACTTCCTGTGCTTTCTGGGGGCTTTAGACCAGGAGTAGCCAATGCCTAGCTGTTGTTGGGCTCCAAGCACCATCAGGCTTAACCAGCTCAGCCAACAGTCTTGGATGACGAGAGTTGGAGTCCCACAACATCTTGAAGGCACCATGTTGGCTTTGGAGATGATGTGCCATAAGGACGAGGTATTTTATCTGCAGTACATCATTCAGCCACCAGATGTACCTGTACACTCACAGAATACACTTTTAGGGCACAGCGACTGGGGAAAGAAGAGGACATGGATTCAATTTTCCTGCTCAAGTGAGAATCTCTGTGTAGGGGAAAAACAACAACCATTCACAGTTCTTGAGAAGAAGTGTGCAGAAAGTGGTGAGGCAACTACA
Source organism: Podarcis filfolensis (assembly GCF_964270895.1). Lineage (NCBI taxonomy): Eukaryota > Metazoa > Chordata > Lepidosauria > Squamata > Lacertidae > Podarcis > Podarcis filfolensis. The sequence continues at coordinate 17,322,608 of NC_139618.1, read as the reverse complement.
GAGGTCATAAAGCCAGTCACTGCATCAACCGTATGTTTGAGGCAGGATAAATACTGATGCTATTTTTCTGAAGTTACGATGTGCAAGATGAAAACATCTCTGTGTTGAACAACTTTATGTGTGAGATGGGACTGCTGTCCAATGTGGCAATGCACCTCGAAGTGGCCATGGGGAGACTTCTTCCATGGAGGATTTTTGTCTGGACCTAAAGCAGGAGCAGGCAGATTTTAGGCTTGTTGGATCTCTTTTGTATTCCACTAGAACCCCAGGATCTACCAACCAGAGCCATGTACAAAGTACATATAAGTAGAATTAAAGAATAGGGGGCCTCTCAGAACATTCTGAGCCTAGGACTTTGTTTTCACCAGCAGTGCTGGTGGGTTATTATTTACCGTATTTTTCGCCCCATAGGGTGCACCGGCCCATAAGGCACACCTAGTTTTTTGGGGGGGAAATAAAGAAAAAAAAAAATATTTCCCCCCCAAGGCACGAGGCTGGGGCGGGGGAAGCCCGAGCTTCCCCCGACCCCAGCCCCCAGAACAGGCTGCTCTCCGCAAGCCGTGGGAGCCCTCCCACGGCTTGCGCAGAGCTACCCGAAGCCCCGGTGTGACTGCTGAGCCCGCCGGGGCTTCGGGATAAGAGGCAGCGCTGCGCAAGTCGGGGGAGCCTGGGGGGAACTCCCGCGGGCTCCCACGGCTTGCGGATAGCTTCCTGAAGCCTGGAGAGGGAGAGGGGTCGGTGCACACCGACCCCTCTCGCTCTCCAGGCTTAAGCGAAAGCCTGCATTCGCCCCATAGGACGCACACACATTTCCCCTTCATTTTTGGAGGGGAAAAAGTGCGTCCTATAGGGCGAAAAATACGGTATTTTTTTTCAACAGCTGAATTTAAGTGGGAAATCAGTGTCTGAATGGAATATCTCCTGAGAACCACTTATAGATGTCACCTTGGGCTCCATGATGGAAGAAAGGTGGAACATTCGTGTAAGATGTATTTCTTATTCACTGTATGTATAGTGACTGGTCTTAGGAATTCTTTGACATCTTACTGACACAAGACTAGGGCTTTTTTTCAGCCAGAACTTATTGGAACTCCATTGTAGCACCTCTCAGGTGGGCACCATTGCCATTATAAGAGAACAAGGGAGGTGTTCATGGTGAGTTCCAGCACATTATTATTTTTTTATAGAAAAATAGCACTGCATAAGAAACATATTGGATCCTTGGAAAGATGGGTTGAGCCAGGAGGTTGTAGGTTACCTCAGAGTTGTGCCTATGAATTGGCTATCAATAAAATCCTAGCTGTTTCCTCTGTCTTTCAATTGTATGGTTTCTATTACATAAAGGATATGTTTCCAGCTCCTCTGAATTCCAGGAGGCACACATTGGCTTGACTCATCATGCATGTTCTTTGTAACCATAGCAAGGTTAACACCTCTAGGAGCCTCCTTTTTCAGAGTCATGGTGAACACATGTCTCCAAAAAGGTATATATCTTAATTAGGCAACAGATACATACATACATACATACATACATATGTATGTATATATATTGCCTAATTAAAAAAATGCATTTAACTTAATTAGGCAGTAGATAGTTAGACATGGGTTAACTTGGCTGATGGAAATATTTATATCCAGACCCAAGGCAGCTTAACAACCAACCTAAGAAACAGTGAACAACACACACTAATCAAACCAGCAGCTGAAATAACTATGGACAGGGGAGAAATTTAGCTAAGTTTGCATTTAAATACTTCCCTCCCCCATTCACACTTCCTGAAACAATACCTGAAATGCACTTCCTTCAGAGCTGCACCTCTGACTTTTGCAATGCATTTCTCCAATTAAATGACATGTACAAAAAAGGTTATATTAGGGGAAAGAATGTACCGTATATCAATGCATGTAGTAAAAACAACGCACCAAAAATGCATCTTATTTACGGAAATACGTCAATGTGTATGTTACCCTCTGGCTTCTTATTCTTCATTCTTGTTGGAGTACTTAAATACTTTCTGATATTCAGGATTGTAATTTGGTGTGCTGGTTTGCTCTTGTTATTTCATTCTGCAACTCCGTATTGCCTTTCCTATTTCTTTGTCACTTCCTTATTTTCCCCCGTCTGTATGTTTTTGTATGTAATGAAAATTCAATAAAAAGCTTTTTCTAAAACAAACAAACAGACAAACAAACAATATGTATATTAAGAGAAAATGCCTATCTGAGGAAATCTGCACAAAAAATTGAAAGAATTTTCAAGAGCACATTAAAAAAAACCAAATACCGTATTTTTCGCTCTATAAGACGCACCAGACCACAAGATGCACCTAGTTTTTGGAGGAGGAAAGAAAGAAAAAAAAATATTCTGAATCTCAGAAGCCAGAACAGCAAAAGGGATCGCTGCGCAGTGAAAGCAGCAATCCCTCTTGCTGTTCTGGCTTCTGTGATAGCTGCACAGCCTGCATTCGCTCCATAAGACACACACACATTTCCCCTTACTTTTTAGGAGGGAAAAAGTGAGTTTTATAGAGCACAAAATATGGTAAATTCCAAACTAACGCCCATAATGTGGTGAACTCTAAAGCTGGAAAAATGAGATACGCAGAAACCAAAATGGACAGATTTGTCTACCTCTTGTAAAAGCAGACATAAGTGATATTCAATTATCCAAGAACACGCTTACTGAAAGGTATATCTGAAGAGAGTTGTTGTTGGTTTTAGTTGATGCCTAAATTAACAAAGAGAAGGAGCCATCTGGATCTCCTGTAACATGCCCAGCCTGGGTGTCACCAACAAGGCTGGGTGTCACCGATCAAGCTGGGTGCCACTAACCAGGAAGACATGGGAGAAAATGCTGGGGTGCCCTTGGGGGTGGCCCTGGGAAGATCAGCTCTTTTCTGCTCCATCCCAGTGGTTCCCAAACCTTTTCCGGCCACCGCCCCTTAGTTCCACAAACTCATCCCCAGTGCCCCTACCCTATACAAAGCATTATTCATTATTTGGTTTGCACGACCCACTAAAGAAGATAACACAGCAAAATTCAAAACAGTAACAGTTAATTGCACATTTATTCCATATCCAATTTAAACTGTTTAGATTAATTAATTCAGCAAAATGGATGGATTTGATCCAGTGATACCAGCTTTTCAAAGTCTGATAGTCAGCGTCCCCCTTGCTTCTTAGCAGTGGCATAGCGTGGGTTGCCGGTGCCCAGGGCTGCTCAGAATGGTGGGGGGGAGGGAGGGAAATGGACAGACTACTCAACTGCCTAAAGGCATCTGTGTCACCCAGGAGATCTCAGCTGCAGAGTTAAGAAAAGAAGAGTCATTCTGTTGTCCGGAGAGGTCGCTTCCTGGTTTGCGTGGAGAAGCTGTTTTCTTTTCTTTTCTTTTTTTCCAATTTTTAAATTAAATTTTCCAAATTTATAACAAACATAAACAAAAAACATCAAAAAACAAACAAACAAACAAACATATACCCTAACTGTAAAAATTCCACTTTTGTTATCATTGTTGGGTGACTTCCTCGAGTCCCCCTGGCTGAGTTTCCATATAAATCATTGTAGCAGTTTTCCAAAACTAATTTCACATAAAATTTACTTGATCCATTAACCTCTTATCATTTTAACTTTTATCCATAGTATTCTACAACATCACATATTTAAATCCTAGGCCAATCTGATACTCGCAAGTAATTCTATTTAATTTATCTTAACATATTTAACTAAATAATCTTTGAATTTCTTCCATTCTTCTTGATACTTCTCCTCCTTCTGGTCGCGGACTCTTCCGGTCAGGTCGGCTAGCCCTGAAAAATCCATCATCTTCATCTGTCATTCCTCCACTGTTGGTACTTCTTGTGATTTCCAATTTTTGGCCAGCAAAATTCTAGCAGCAGTTGTGGCATACAAAAACAATCTGACATCTTTTTTGGGCAATTCCAAACCTATTATTCCAAGTAGAAAGGCTTCTGGTTGCTTAATAAATGTATATTTCAACATTTGGAGAAGCTGTTTTCAGTGGAGCCCAGCAATGGAAGCGTACAGCTGTTTTGAGGCAGCACCAGGTGTTGAATTTTTTCACCCCTAACAATTTTCCACCTGGGGCAATTGCCCCTGTGCCCCCAAGCTACATCACTGCCTCTTAGCACCTTCCCAGGTGCTGCCCACTCTGAGAACCACACGGCTCTGTCCTGAGTTCTGCTTCCAGGTCATGCTCTCCTGTGATGGGATGCTGGTGAGTGAAGGGAACACATGCAAAAGTACAGGCTTGTAACATGATAACGCAACTGAGTAAGAAAGTATGATGGGGATTGCTATTATTTTCACTTACGAATCACTTCCACCGAAGTACCTCAAATATACGTAAGGCAAACAAGGCTGTGCTTTTCCCCACAACACCATCTTTATGAGCAGTAAACAAATGAGTAGATTCGGAAGGGGCGTGTTGTCTGGATAATGAGCCCGACTTTGTAGCCCAGGAGATGAGACACACAAGCGATCCCTTGTGTGCTCCTCTCCCGACTGGAGGTCTTTTGTCTTTATCTCGGAACAGAACAGCTGGGTTACTTGAGCCAAAGCAATGCCTCTTTTAAACCCAAGAGCCAGGCCGGCTTTGAAATATTTCCCTGGTAATGGGGGCTGCCAGGCCGTGAGCTGCCTCTTGGGCAATTTGCTCGTACAGAGTTTCATCTGTTGCTTAATGAGCCCTGGAAGGGTCAAAGCACTTGAGTTCTGCGGTCGGAAAAAAAAGGCCCCCAAGAACTGATGATAGCTGAGTATCTTAAAATGGAAAGTCAGGAGGAAGGGATGGGGGGGCACACGCAGAATGAGCAGTAAATCATGGTGGGCTGTTGACACATTGCAAAAAAAAAAGAGAGGAAAATGTTGCAGGAGGAATGGAGGAAGACTGGCCTGGTATGATGTGCCTGTGACAGTTAAAGAGATTTGACAAACTGAGAACCACGCAGGTTGTAGTGGTTAGAGCGTCAGGCTGTTAAGACCTGGGAGAGATCAAGGTTCAAATCCCTACTCGGCTATGAAGCTCAATAGGCCCAGTCACTGCCTCTTTCAGACTAACGTACCTTAGAGGGTTGTGGGGATTAAATAAGGACTAGGATCTGGGAGAAACCAGGGGTTCAAATCCCCATTTGGCCATGGGGCTCACTGAGTGACCTTGGGTCAGTTGCTGCCTACCTCACAGGGTGGTTGTGGACATTAGATGAGGAGGGAGAGAACCACATATGCCACGTTGAGCTCCTTGGAGGAAATGGTGGTATATAAATATAATAAATACAATTTGTGGGGAGGAGGAAGGAGAATTTTAAGGTTTAAAACAGGCACCTCCAACCTGCGGCCCTCCAGATGTTTTGGCCTACAACTCCCATGATCGCTAGCTAACAGGACCAGTGGTCAGGGATGATGGGAATTGTAGTCCAAAACATCTGGAGGGCCGAAGGTTGGGGATGCCTGGTTTAAAACGTTTCCTCAAACCTCTTCATTGTTCCTCCCAACCCCAGCATTACACTCACTTATTCTTTCCCCTCTCCACTGCTGCTTTGACAGTGATGCTCCCTGGTTGTCCTCCGTCCTTGATTGATCCCAGCCCAATCAGAGATCCAGTGATAAGAAGGATGCCAGAGTGCCGCCTTGCCAATTAGACTTGCGACAGCGATTCGGCGTGAGGACAAAAAGTGCTGAGTCGCAAATTACATCCATGTCCCACCCTTCCTCCATAGTGTATGAGGCTCCTCACAGCAACCCTGTGAAGTAGGGCTATACTGAGCATAGCTGTCAACTTACAGATTTGAAAATAAGGGACCCGCAGCCTCGAAAATAAGGGATCAGCAGCCAAAATAAGGGATTTTAGTCAACCAGCAGCCAAACGAAGCCTCAAGTGGTGGTTCCCATAGCGCAGCAACCCGGCAAAGGAAAACCACCGTCACCTCTCCTGTGGGAAGCGCTGAGCAAAGGCGAGTCCTCAGGCAACGCGGCCAATTTGATTGGCACAAGGCATGCAAGCTCCACCCCCCAGTCGTTCTTAGACTCCTTATTGGGTGAGCAATGCAGCCAAGCAACACAGTTGGAGCCTCCCTCCTCCCTGGCCGGCAGGGAGGGAGGGAGAGGAGTTGCTTCCTTTGAAACCCAGGAAATTTAAGGGACATCATCAATAAGGGACAGCAGCGGGACATGGAGCTGGGATAAGGGACTGTCCCGCCAAATAAGGGACACTTGACAGCTATGATACTGAGGGTGTTGAAATTTTGTGCCCATAGCAATTTTGCGCCCAGGGCAACTCCCCCGGTGCCCCCACCACCACGCTACACAACCGCTGAGAGAATAGGGTGCTGACCTAGATGGTAGAGGCAGATTTAGGAGAGCGCAACCAATTTGGTCACACTGAGTGCAGAGCCTTGGGAGCACTGCAGGAGACGCCACAACTACGATTTAGAATGGAGCACAAATTTTGGCATTGCACAGGGCACCATTGGCATTTGAGACCCCAAGGTCCACCCCTGTAGATGGGTCATTGGACTGATCCAGCAGACTCTTCTAATGTTCTGACATTCCATGGAAAGAATCTGACCAGCTGTGTCATTAAATCTTCCTTCAGTACCAGTGGTAAGGTATTTCCCCTCACTATACCTGAAAGCAGCAGGCAAAGCTTAGGAGGGATGGTGGGGAAACTTCTGCCAATCCACGTAGGTGTCGCCTGAAGCAGCTGCCTCAGCCTACCTAATGGTTGGAGCGTTGGACAGGGAGAGAAGGTGTGCTCTCACTCCCTTCTGCGTAGAGGTATGTTTGCTGCTTGAGAAGTGCAAATTATTAAATGCAAAGAAAATTGAATTGTTCTCCCCTCCCCCGAGTTTCCCCCTCCCTTACAGGGCTCTTGACAGTTCCATGAAGCCTCCCCTCCCCGCCATCGTCTTCACCCCGCCTTGACGCACGTACAAAACTTCTTTCCCTTCCGCCCAGATGCACACCTGCAGGAAAACTTCCTGGCTTGCTCTCCTTCGGAGCTGTCATGGAGTCAAATAGTTTATGAGTCACTCGATGACAGATGAATTAACTGTGGAGAATGCGAATGACTTAATATATTCTGTGCTTTAAAATTACTTTTATACATGAGGTGTCACCATTTAATTTATAACTCAATCTGCTCGGTTTATGTTAGGAGCTGCAAGCTTCATTAGGTTCCTGCTATCTTAGGTGGAACCCAACTCGTTTTTCCTTAAAAGACAGACAGACAGACAGAGAAAGAGAGAGAGAGAGAGAGAACATTGTTAAACTGTAAAAAAACAATAACAAAAACCATTTTGCTTTTAACAGCTCTGCAGATCTAGGCAGAGAAAAACTATGAAGTCTAGTTGGAATCAAACAACAATGCTCTTGTTAAAAGATGGGATAACAGGCAAATTAAAAGATTGGATAATGGGTCTGTTTCCCCCCTGCAGGGTAAACAACAGCTACAGAAGGCTGATCCAGATTGGGAAAATTGAGAGAGAGAGTTAAAATCCTCTCCTGCAAGCCATGTCTCCAATCTGAATCAGCCTGCCATCAAAAGCTGCTACACAGGGATCTATCCTGTCAACGGATCTCCTGCTTCACATCTGATTTCATCCTGAGTTTGTTCACCAACCTGGGACTGATTTTTGCAGAAATGCATGTATGTTTTCTTATTTTCTATCCAAGCCTCTACATGTCTACTGAAAAGGGAGCCTCTCTAAGTTCAGCGGGGCTCACTCCCATTTACGTGGGTGTAGAATTGCAGACTAAATGGGGATTTCACACCCTGGGTATAATACAGCAGAGGAGAGAGAGAGAGAGAGAGAGAGAGAGAGAGAGAGAGAGAGAGAGAGAGAGAGAGAGAGAGTCGCTACCTTAGTAATCTTTACAACAAACTTGTAAGGTGGATCAGTATTGCAGATGGGGGCTGAGGTTGAGAAATGATTCCCATGTTAAAAGAAGCATCTGCTTGCTAAAGCCTCTTTCCCAGCCAGGGCACCTGCCCCTCCATCATGCCTTTCCAGTGACATAGGTTGTTACCAAAATGTGCATCCCCTAGCTTGTAAATACAAATATCAGTATTTGCAATGCCTGCCTCAAATGTAAAGCTAGGTGGTACCAAACACATGGGGTGGCATTCAATGCTAGTTTTATTCAGAGTAGACCCACCGAAGTTAATGGGCACGAGCAGCTTTGGTTCATTCGCTCATATGCCTTATTTGTGGTCAAGGACAGTCATTAACTCTTTCATTTGTATAGGCGTAAATTCTTAGAATGTATTTTGTAAAGCCAACCACTTAGTTGTATCTGACTATACTTTATTGTATTTGATTCATTTGCTGTGGTTTGTGGCTGACACAAATAAATATTTTATTAAAGTCTAATTTTAATGGGTCTACTTCAAGTAGGAGTAGCATTGAACGCAACCCGTCTGATTAAAGGCGCATTTTCTTGGGCTGTAGGAGCTCCCAACACAAGCTCTATTGGCATGAACGAAAACATTCTTCACCACTGGAATTCTTTAACAGTAAGGATTGGCACTGCAAACTGCCATTTGCTGATGGATCTAAGAAAAGCAGCTTTCAGAATCTTTTCCAAATATACAGTTTCATTAATAGCTGCCACAAAGCTTCCTGTTTTTCTGGTTTTTTAATTTCGCTCCGAAGGGAGGACTGATGACAATAGGAAACCAGTGAGCCTCGGCTATGGGAAGCTTAAAACACCTGCAAGTGTCTCCTTGAACAGGAGGTGATACAAGAAAATAAACCAGCAAATCCTCAGGAAATCAAGTATCTGACAGCGAATTAGCCGGCTGAGACCCTGCTTTGGTTCAGGGGGAGTTCAGGCATTCTTTGCTCATCAAAGTGTAGGAACTGGCTCTCTTTTTGAACATTCCAGTTGGTTGCAGATGGAAAGGCAATTTAAAGCACAGACTAAAATCTCGGTTACACCTTCGTTTTTCTTTGTCAGTATCTAGCTTTGTACACCTGACATAAACAGAGTCCTATTCTAGTAAACAGCTCCATGAAATTTGTACATAAAAATCCTTCGGTTGGCGTTTCGTTTGAATCCCCTTTAATGCCTGACCCAACAACAAAGTTGGGTCAAAGTTGTTACTGTTTTTAAACTCAATTTTATTAAATGTTTTCAACATATAATACAATAAAAGCCAAACAAAGCTAATATCTAAAGAGAACAGAATAATAAGAAAAGGAGAGAGAGAGAAAAGGAAGAAAAAAGAAACACATCCATACAAAGTTGATGATAACAACAACAACAACAATTTATTTTTTATACTCCACCCATCTGGCTGAGTTTCCCCAGCCACTCTGGATTAAAGCTTTGATCCAACAATTTTTTTGATATTGCGAGAAAAAAATCTATATTATTTCCCCCCATGATCTGTGGCATTCTGCCCTGTTATGGCACTTCACTTTCGTATCTTGTTTCTGTTTGAAATATACACGTTTGTAAAGCATTCATACTTCCAAGATTTAATGTTTTACTAATAGCCGGACTTCAGGAAAATCACATTTCCACCCCATGTAAGGTGGGAGTCCCTGAAACCCAGACATGTGAACTTTTATACTGTAATTTTTACTTTGACTTGAGTTGTCATGTACCGTAATTTACCCTCTTCTGACTAGTTTGCCACGGCATCCAGAAGATTTGTAATGCCCTATTTATTAGGCAGAGTCCCATAAATCACCGAACAGGTGGGCAACTTTTTCCTAAGTGTCGTTTGCGTAAGAGTTCAATTGATTGGTTGCAATACTTACCGTACATTGGAGAAATGGTACCGTGTCTGTATCATTGTTTGTGCTCTGGGTTTTAACCTGAACTTGGATTTATGATCATAAGAATAAACCAGAGATTACAACAATCATGAGTGAGAGTCAGAGAACTTTCCACATCGGGTCAAATGTTAAAGTTTCGCAAATGGATGAAATGTGTTCCAAGCAATTTGAACACCTCTGGCTGCCTCTGTGCTAGTCTGAATGGGAACCACTGACTCTAAATGATTCTACTGAGTGCTTATGCAGCACCATGTGCATTCTGGCCAGACCAAATTAATTTAACTGCTTTGGCTGATTCTGCATTCCAAAGCTTAAAAGCAATCAGTTTAAGAGAGGAGTCAGGCTGCTTCAAAATCCACTTATGTATCAGAAAGCACAGCAATTGCAAGTTAAGGCACTAGGGCTTAACTTCTGTGCTATGTAATAAATCAGGCATAGGCAAACTCGGCCCTCCAGAAGTTTTGGGACTACAACTCCCATCATCCCTGGCCACTGGTCCTGTTAGCTAGGGATGATGGGAGTTGTAGTCCCAAAACATCTGGAGGGCCGAGTTTGCCTATGCCTGTAGTAACTAAACACTTTCTACAGTATCATTGTTTACGCTCCCCTGCAGCAGCAGGGATGCGGAAACTTGGGCCCTCCAGAAGTTCCAGGACTCCTGCCCCCATCAGTCCCAGCCAGTGATCAAGGATAGCTCAGTTGGTAGAGCATGAGACTCCTAATCTCAGGGTCATGGGTTCAAGTCTCACATTGGGCAAAAAGATTCCTGCATTGCAGGGGGTTGGAATAGACGACCCTCATGGTCCCTTCCAACTCTACAATTCTGTGAGTTGTAGTTGAACAGCCTCTGGAGGGCCAGAGATATCCCCCACCCTAGCAGGAGCTGCTTCAGGCATTAGGTCTTGAGAGGGAAGCCCCAGCGCCCTGAACCGGGCTTGAAAGCAAATGGGTAGCTCTTTCAGAATTGGTTTCTGTGATCCCATCTGGCTACACCATAATGGATTATGCTCTGCCTCCACTGTCAGAGGCATTACACCTCTGAATTCCTGTTGCTCAGAATCGCAGGTGGGGAAGATGCTCTTGTGGTCAGGTTCCACTCACTGACTTCCCCCAGGCATCTGGTTGGCCACTGTGAGAGCAGAACACTGGACTAGGTGGGTCTTTCACCTGATCCAGCTGAAGGCTCTTCTTATACTCTTGTGAACTAGTGACTATTCTGACAGCGACATTGTGTGCCAATCAAAGCCTCCAAGTCATCTTGAAGGGCAATGGCACGCCATGCGTTACATTCTTGAAGTAACCAGAGCACAGGAGACCGGCTTACATTAAGAACAGCAGCAAAGGGTGTTGGCTGAGTCCGATCTTTGTGAATTCTGAGATGAACGGACTTGGTCTTCACCTCCTGGACTAATATCAGAACTCAGGGGTTGTAGCCAACTAACTTTGACTTTGAGTCAACCCATGCAAATTAATGGACGTAAGTTTGCCATGTCTATTCATAGCAATGTGTCTGCTCTGGGTAGTACTGGCAATTGAGACAATCCCTAGGCTGCAAACCTAACCTCGCTTACCTGGGAGTAAGCCCCGTTGAATTCAGTAGGACTTATTCCTGAGCAGTGGAGGTTGGTCCATTAGGGCTAAGGGGCACTGCCCCACCAATCCCAGCCTGCCCTCACCCAGTCCCTCCTCCTCCTCCTCCTTAGTCTTGTGGTTGCCCTTGTAGAACCCAGCAGGGAGGATCACGGGGCAAAACTAGAATTTGTTGGCTCTGTCTGGTCATTGGCTCTGGTGCCCCCTACTGTGGGTCTCCCTTCCTCCCATCCTACCCGTCCCCAATGGGCACCAGTCACCACTGGTGTAGCTGTGCCTTGTGAAGCTACCAGCTGCTTGCAGCCAAGAGATATTCTTGCACTTAGCTTGCAATCTGCACATCCTCCACTGGAGGCTAAGTGTCACGCTACAGTGAACTTTCTCTTGCTTTGCCTGCATGGATCCATGTTGCTCTTCTCCTCTGCAGAAACTCTTGAGAGCCTTGGCTGAGGCCCTTAATCCACTCCCTCCCCGTGTGCTTCCAGTTTCGTGAGATTCTCTTTGCACTTACGACAGCGGCTGTCACCCTGCTGGCTTGCGGCTCCCCATCAATTTATGCACAAATAGGACTAAGAAGAAGGAAAGCCTTTGTCTGGCAGATGCTCCTTTGTAAATCCGACCACAAATGATTATTTCTCTACACCTATCGATGACTAACTCTTTTGTAACCAGGATGGGAAAGTGTCTTACCTAACTGACGTTTAATGGGCTAAGTATTTCTGCGGTATTAAATCACCGGGGAATAATTGCTTTATTTACATTTAAATGAAGGACACTTTGTGGGCTGAGGAGATCTTTGAGAAGGTGTATTCATTTCCTTGGGTTCCCATGAGTAATGCACATTAATCAATGACTAATCGGTTTGTGCATGTGTGTACTGAGACATGTACAAGGATGAGCAGAAAACCAAGTCCATTTCTATGACTCTCTATTTTCCCTTGAGCACCTGGGAAAGTTCTAATCATGTCTTTTTCACAGACCACTCCATTTTTCTAAAGGGAAATGCAGATTTCCGAAGGACAGCTGTGCTTCAGCTTGTGTGTTTGCATTGAGAAGGTGAAGCTAGGTAGGTTCACATTAAGATACAAACCGGATGAACTTTTCTCCTATCCCTAATGTGGGGCCCGTCTGCTGCAGCTGCTCCTTGGGTTACCTGAAAACCAGCCAGCTGTGAGTCCTGCAAGATGTGGTCCTTGACCTCTGTCTGGATCATTTCCATCAGGCTTAGGATGGGGGAGCCCTGCCTGACTCCAGCTACAGATGCTGCTCACTGTACCTAGAAACCATCAAACTGGAATCTTAAGAACCTCCTCATTTCCAGTTTCTGACGCTGAATTGGCCATTGAAAAGATCCCTGCTAGATTTCTTTTTTAAAATAGGGCTTTCTATTCCATGGTGGTCTTTGCCTGAAAACAATATACCCATTTTTGGTCAGTCTGTGAGCGCTTGGAGAGTGGCAGTTTGTTCCTTTTCAACTTGTGAATTCCAGAAAAGAGAGCACGGTTTTTATATTTTTCTGTCGAGGTATTTTTCCATAGAGAATGATAGGTGTGTGCAAGAAGTCTGTGTGATCGTTAAAATACCACCTTGAACCATCATCATGCTGTTGTCATATTTTGTGTCTCCTAAATCCACAGTAATCTAGCTGACTTGTTTGTGTAAAATGTTATTTTGACCAGAGCAACAGTAATTAAAAACATTTTTTTAAAAAATTAAAAAACAAAAAGTGAAGAAGAAGACAACAAAGAGTGCTAGATCAGCCCATCTAGTCCACTTACAGTGGATGGACGCGGGTGGCGCTGTGGTCTAAACCACTGAGCCTCTTGGGCTTGCCAATCAGAAGGTCGGCAGTTCAAATCCCCACAACGGGGTGAGCTCCTGTTGCTCGGTCCCTGCTCCTGCCAACCTAGCAATTCAAAAGCACACCAGTGCAAGTAGATAAATAGGTACCACTGCAGCAAGAAGGTAAACAGCGTTTCCATGTGCTCTGGTTTCTGTCACGGTGTTCTGTTGCACCAGAAGCGGTTTAGTCATGCTGGCCACATGACCTGGAAAGCTGTCTGTGGACAAATGCTGGCTTCCTTGGCCTGAAAGCGAGATGAGTGCCGCAACCCCATAGTTGCCTTTGACTGGATTTAACCATCCAGGGATCCTTTATCTTTATCTGCCTGAGTGCAATAGTGCTTTACCCATTTGTGATTCCCATCAACTGCCGTACTGCCTCAGAAAGTGGAGGTAGAGCACAGCCAGCGTGGTTTGTGGCCATTGGTTGCCTTCTTCTCCATGACTTTGCCTAATCCTCTTTTTAAGCCTTCTTGCTTCAGGACAGCATTTAATCTGAGAGAGGATGCATTTGCACAACTTCCTTGTATTTCTATTGTAAGCCCTTAGTATGAATTAGCCATAGATTGCCAAACCTTTGTGCAACATATATGAGGTGTTTTGATTAGTTTATTAATATTTGTATTATTATTTGCATTCATCTGTCCCCTTGCACAGACGAAAGGTCTCAAAGTGACTTACAACATAATGAAACACAAAAACAGCTAAAATCAGTTTTTAAAAATAACAATAGCAGCAATAACAAATTTGACAAAACTTCCGAAAGTGCTCATCCAGTAATACTATGAAAAAGACAAATCCTAGCACACACCCTATTTAAAGATGACCAGCACCTAAGAGGCCAGAATCATACTAAGGTGTGGTCCAAAATTAGCAACCAAAAAGTCTGGGATAACATGGAGGTCTTCTCCTGATGCCTAGAAGCTTATAATGATGGCGCCAGATTTGCTACACATTCCACAAATGAAGTACCACCACTAAAGAGGCTCAACCTCACATTGCCACCCTCTGGTAGACATTTTTAATGTATCCTGTAGCTGCTACTATTTTAGTTGTTTCTCTATTTCACTCATTCCCCATGTGGATGGTACAGCCCCCTGTGAGGTGGTGGAATTACTTGTTTAGTCATTTAGTTGTGTCCGACTCTTTGTGACCCCTGGACCAGAGCACGCTAGGCACTTCTGTCTTCCACTGCCTCCCACAGTTTGGTCAAACTCATGTTCGTAGCTTCGAGAACACTGTCATCATCTCGTCCTCTGTTGTCCCCTTCTCCTTGTGCCCTCCATCTTTCCCAACATCAGGGTCTTTTCCAGGGAGTCTTCTCTTCTCATGAGGTGGCCAAAGTATTGGCACCTCAGCTTCAGGATCTGTCCTTCCAGTCAGCACTCAGGGCTGATTTCCTTAAGAATGGATAGGTTTGATCTTCTTGCAGTCCATGGGAGTCTCAAGAGTTTCCTCCAGCACCATAATTCAAAAGCATCAATTCTTCGGCGATCAGCCTTCTTTATGGTCCAGCTCTCACTTCCATACATCACTACTCGGAAAACCATGGCTTTAACTATACAGACCTTTGTCGGCAAGGTGATGTCTCTGTTTTTTAAGATGCTGTTTAGGTTTGTCATTGCTTTTCTCCCAAGAAGCAGGTGTTTTTTTAATTTTGTGACTGCTGTCATCATCTGCAGTGATCATGGAGCCCAACAAAGTAAAATCTCTCACTGCCTCCATTTCTTCCCCTTCTATTTGCCAGGAGGTGATGGGACCAGTGGCCATGATCTTCGTTTTTTTGATGTTGAGCTTCAGACCATATTTTGCGCTCTCCTCTTTTACCCTCATTAAAAGGTTCTTTAATTCCTCCTCACTTTCTTCCATCAACGTTGTGTCATCTGAATATCTGAGGTTGTTGATATTTCTTCCGGCAATCTTAATTCCGGCTTGGGATTCATCCAGCCGAGCCTTTCGCATGATGAATTCTGCATATAGGTTAAATAAGCAGGGAGACAATATACAGCCTTTTCATACTCCTTTCCCAATTTTGAACCAATCAGTTGTTCCATATCTAGTTCTAACTGTAGCTTCTTGTCCCACATAGAGATTTCTCAGGAGACAGATGAGGTTATCAGGCACTCCCATTTCTTTAAGAACTTGCCATAGTTTGCTGTGGTCGACACAGTCAAAGGCTTTTGCATAATCAATGAAGCAGAAGTAGATGTCTTTCTGGAACTCTCTAGCTTTCTCCATAATCCAGCGCAAGTTTGCAATTTGGTCATATCCACTTCTAACTGTAGCTTCTTGTCCCACATAGAGATTTCTGGGGCTTGAATAACTCAGAAAAGCTATGAGCTATGCTGTGCAGGGCCACCCAAGACGGACAGGTCATAGTGGAGAGTTTTGACTAAACATAATCCACCTGGAGCAGGAACCAGCAAGCCACTCCAGTATCCCTGCCAAGAAAACTCCATGGACAAAACAACAGGGATTACTTAGAGGGGCAGATAGAGGCAAAGGCATGCCAGTGTATGTGTGCGGGAAGTGTAAATGACTATCAGACTTTAAAAAGCTGATATCCCTGGAACAAGTTCATCTTTTCCTTTTTGAATTAATTAAACTAAATACTTCTAATTGGATGTTGAATAAATGTGCAATTAATTGCTGCTGTTTGGAATTCTGTTGCATTATTTTCTTCCTTAGTGGGTCATGCAAACAACTATTCCAAATAATGCTTTTTACAGGGCAGGGGGCACTAGGGATGAGTTTATGGAACCAAGGGGACAATGACCTGAAAAACTTTGGGAACCACTGTTCTATTTTATTATGTCAACTTTTCTGATGTTGTGGATCTCTTTGAGTATTGGTTACCATGAGAAAGTGAGAAATACTCATTATTTCATACTCATACATGAGAAATGCTCTTTGAGTATTGGTTACCATGAGAAAGTAACATTACAGATCAACTGGTGATGATAAATTTACCTTGGGAACAGGCCAGAAAACAGGAAAAATGGACAATTGGAGCACATATATTAGCACTCACTTAATCGCCCTGTATTGTAATCCCTTCGCATGTAAAAATAGATTTGTTATTTTCTCCCATCAGCTGAAAGGGGTGTCTGAGCAGTGCTCCCCTCAGGTCTTGGCAGATCAGCTCCTTGTATGCAAAGTGCCCGACAATTTATTAACAGTTTCCATCATGATTCCCCCCCCTTGCTGCCGTGACTGCTCACGAAGCAACTGATTTCCAGCCAGGGTAATTAATTTAAGTAGCAGAAGTGGATCCAGCCTGACTTCTCCTCCGTTTACATGATGTCAGCAGAAACTAAGCCAAGCCAGACATAACAACGACTTGATAGCCAAATCCAATACAAATCAGATCTACCTAGGGCCATGTTCTCCTCCCATCCACACTGGGCCTGCCCTGGAATAACCTCACCAGCTCTGCCAAAGAAGCTGCTGGTTGTTCTGATGAGACTGAGAGGAGAAGAGGTGCTTGGCAGGTTTTTCCTTCACATGACATTTGCGGGAAGATGCTGATGGACTGCGATTTCAACTAGAACACGAATGCATTGATAACATGTTGAGAAGGAAACTGTGCATCTTTTGTGTGTGTGTAAGAGCACAGTTGGGACACGGGTGGCGCTGTGGGTTAAACCACAGAGCCTAGGACTTGCTGATCAGAAGGTCGGCGGTTTGAATCCCCACGACGGGGTGAGCTCCCGTTGCTCGGTCCCAGCTCCTGCCAACCTAGCAGTTTGAAAGCACGTCAAAGTGCAAGTAGATAAATAGGTACCGCTCCGGCGGGAAGGTAAAGGGTGTTTCCGTGCGCTGCTCTGGTTTGCCAGAAGCGGCTTAGTCATGCTGGCCACATGACCGGCTGTACGCTGGCTCCCTCGGCCAATAAAGTGAGATGAGCGCCACAACCCCAGAGTCGGCCACAACTGGACCTAATGGTCAGGGGTCCCTTTACCTTTACCTTAAGAGCACAGTTAGAGGAGGAGTAGGAGATACTTGAGGGTCGTAGGGTTGTGTCCAAAGCAGCGCCATGGAACTCGTTCTGCAGGCAAGGATTTCTGCTTGTGCAATGCAACTTCTCCCTCTCCTCCCACCCTGCTAAATCTGTTCTAGGGGATCCTCCAATCCTCCGGAGCAGATTGGGGGAGGCTGTAGGGCATCACTGTGTGAGAAGATCCATTGCACAAGCGGAAATCCTTGTGCGGGCAGGATGCGTTAGTTGGATCCTGCCCTTTGGGTTGCATCCAATGCTTATCCTACTCTGAGTATGGAAGTGAGTGGACATGGGTTTACTTTGAGGAGATCTTAGGTGGGTACAACCTATTGAATAATGGAATTAGACTTCATCTAGTCCAGCACTGGAATGTTGGCTGTCCAATCTCTGCAGGAAGACCACCAGTGAAGAACAGTCTACCCAATCCTCTTGGTCATTGGTTCCATTCCCAAACTGCTCTTAATATCAATCTAGCACAGACCCACAACATTCATTTAAGGTGCATCCAATGCACATCTCAAGCACATGGCTTCCCTCAAAGAATCCCAGGAACTGTAATTTGACCAGGGTGCTGGGAATTGTAGATCTGGGAGGGAGAAACTTCGGTTCCCAGGACCCTTTGGGCAAGTCACATCCTTTAAATGTGTGCTTGATATGCTTTAAGTCTGTGTGGTTATTATTATTGTTGTTATTATTCTTTGTTATTAAATTTATTTATATCCTGCCTTCTTCCCAGACCAGGATTCAAGGCAGCTTACACAAATAAAAACAACACTGATAAAACACAGGAGGCTATATATATATATATATATATATATATATATATATATATATGAATTAAAACAATATATAAACAGATCTGTAAAAATACAGATAGTAGGAATAGCACAGCACCTTTTAAAAACCCTTTCCTTTAAATAAAAGTAAGTTCCCAAAGGCCTGTTGGAATAAAACAGCCTTTGCCTGATGGCAGAAGGACAAGGAGGGAGCCAATCTAGTTTCTCTAGGGAGAGCTAAAGTCTGGGAGCAGCCACCAAGAAGGCCCTGGTGTGTTGTGTGCTTTTAGGAACATAGAAAGCTCCTTTTTACAGAGTCAGACCCTCAGTCCGTCTAGCTCACTACTGTCTACCCTGACTGGCAGAATCTCTCCACAGTTTGGGACTTAAGCCCAGGACCTTCTGAATGCAAAGCAGATGCTCCATTGTCGAGCTGCATGCCTGGGCTACAGTTTTTAAGCACAAGGCACATGCTTAATTGTTGAGCAAGTGCGGAGAGTTAAAATCAAGATGTAGAAATATGGAAATATCGACGAGAGGCAGGACTGAGATTTGGCCGAAATATTGGGAAATTTTGGAACAAGAAGGAGATAAACTGAAATTGCAGAGTTTTGAGAAATTAAAAGATAAAGTGCGAGACTGGCTACATTATTATCAAATAAGAGAGGCCTATAATTTGGACAAAAAAATTGGCTTCCAGGTGGAAAAATCAAAATTGGAAACAGAATTGTTAGATCCCAAAACTAAGATACTTTCAAGAATGTATAACTTGCTGTTGAAATGGAATACGCAGGATGAAACGGTTAAATCTGCTATGATTAAATGGGCACAAGATATTGGTCATAACATTATGTTTGTGGACTGGGAACAGTTGTGGACCACCGGTATGAAATTTACGGCATATAATGCCGTAAGAGAGAATATTATGAAAATCATATATAGGTGGTACATGACACCAGTCAAGCTTGCAAAAATATATCATTTGCCTGATAACAAATGTTGGAAATGTAAAGAAAATGAAGGTACATTTTTTCACCTTTGGTGGACGTGCCCAAAGATTAAGGCTTTCTGGAAGATGATCTATAATGAAATGAAAAAGGTATTTAAATATACCTTCCTGAAGAAACCAGAGGCCTTTCTCCTGGGCATAGTCGGCCAATTGGTGCCGAAGAAGGACAGAACTTTCTTTATGTACGCAACAACAGCAGCAAGAATACTGATTGCAAAGTATTGGAAGACACAAGATTTACCCACCCTGGAAGAGTGGCAGATGAAGGTGATGGACTATATGAAATTAGCGGAAATGACTGGCAGAATCCGAGACCTGGGAGAAGAGTTGGTGGAAGAAGACTGGAAGAAATTTAAAGACTATCTTCAGAAACACTGTAAAATTAATGAATGTTAAAAATGATGTTGGATTGAAAATAAGTGGCATTAGCAACAAAGTTATGATAATATGCAAAAATGAATTGATAAAGGATGAAAATATAGAGGTACAATATGTTAAGATATAGAGTTAAGATAAATGAAAGAGGGTAAGGATTTGCTGACTTGATTACTTAAATGGGAATACAAAAAGGGGAGGTGTGAGGAGGTCAAGGAAACAAGCTAACGAATTTAAAGTTATAAAAAATGGATTTGTTTTTAATTCTTTTTTATCTATCTTTTTTTTTGTATCTTGTATTTTTATTTTTTTATTTTTTATGAATTTTTGTACGTTTTTGTTTTTTTATCTTTTTCTTTTACTATGTTTCTCTTTGTATTTTCTAAACCTATGTTTTTGTAAAATCTCAATAAATATTTTATTAAAAAAAACAAAAAAAAGGACTGAGATTTGGACATGCTTCAAGGTTCAGACTATGGGAAGCCGTAAAATTAATAATTACAATTCGGAAGATAATTAGACCTCTTTTTATTTTAGTTTTTATTTTTATTGGATTATGATTTGATATGTTAATTGGATGTCTTTTATTAGAAAATTAATAAAATTGATTTTTATTAATTTTATTATATAAAATAATAAATTATTAATAATAAAATTAATAATAAAATTAATAAATTATTACAAAATTAATAAAAACGATCTAATAAAAATAATAATTGCTGAGCAAGTGCAAACCTTTGTTAGAAGCAGTGGCATGCAGTCAGTGGACTAGGGGTACTAGGCTAGTCCTCTAAATGTTCCCAGTAAATTAGAGTATTAAAGTATTAAAGTATTTAAGCCTGCCATCTCCTTCCCAAAGCCTGGGAAGCCTCTGCTCAGCTTAGGGAGGGAGGCATGATGCTCACATGCACAACGTCACACATACACTGTTACACCCCCCCCCAATTGCCCTTGCAAGCTGGTGCCTCTGGCCTTAGCCGTTCTCCTACAAAACATTTCACCACACGCCACTGGTTAGAAGCTGATATTTTCCTTGGAGGCGCAAGCTTTTGCTTATGGCTTTAGCATTTCCCTTCCTTCCTTAACAGAGAGTGAATGCCACAAAGCTAAGCAACAGCTCTTCTCTCTACAAAAGGTAGGAGCCAACTGCCACTGTTTGCCTGCCCTACAAAATTCTTCCCCTCTCCCCATCAATGCCTTTTCTTTTAATTGCTGGAGAAATGCCACAGCACACTTTGAGAAACACTTGGAAATCTTTAAAACATGACATAGCGTTTTTGGAATGCAACCATTGAGCTGGGTGCCCTCTGGGCCCTTCAGATGTTTTCTCTTCTCAATCCTTTGGTGTAAAAATAAAAGGCACAGAAAATAAAGAACAAACTTATTTGTTTCTGCTCTCCTTTCACTGTCCTATGTGGCTCTCCTTGAGATGCCTCTGTCTGTAGTCACATGAACAAGTGATGTCTGTCGAAACAGGTTCATCGTCTTGGAGAAATGGAAGAAGAGGACAAAAGTGTGATGGAGTGATAAAAGCAGAATAATCCACAAGAACCCCAAACAGTGATGGCGACCATCTCCACCTTTAGGAACATAGGAAGCTGCCAGTCAGGCCTTTGGTTTAACTAGCTCAGTATTGTTTACACTGACCAGCAGCTGCTTTCCAGGGTTTCGGGCAAGTGATCTCTCCCAGCCCTGGGAATTCATTCTGCAACCTTCTGCAGGCAAAGCGGATGCTCTCCCACTGAGCCATGACTATTCCCTTTTAATCATGCCTATCGTTACCTTTGCCAACAAAGGTCCGTATAGTTAAAGCTATGGTTTTCCCAGTAGTGATGTATGGAAGTGAGAGCTGGACCATAAAGAAGGCTGATCGCCGAAGAATTGATGCTTTTGAATTATGGTGATGGAGGAGACTCTTGAGAGTCCCATGGACTGCAAGAAGATCAAACCTATCCATTCTTAAGAAAATCAGCCTTGAGTGCTGACTGGAAGGACAGATCCTGAAGCTGAGGCTCCAATACTTTGGCCACCTCATGAGAAGAGAAGACTCCCTGGGAAAGACCCTGATGTTGGGAAAGATGGAGGGCACAAGGAGAAGGGGACGACAGAGGATGAGATGGCTGGATAGTGTTCTCGAAGCTACAAACATGAGTCTGACCAAACTGCGGGAGGCAGTGGAAGACAGAAGTGCCTGGCGTGCTCTGGTCCATGGGGTCACGAAGAGTCAGACACGACTAAACGACTAAACAACAACAATCGTTATCTAGTGGAGTGATAAGAAACACTGAGGGTCGATTCACATGACCCAGGATTCATGCTCTAAAGGTGGCTCAATGAATTGTGCCTGTGTGTTTTAAGAAGAGTGCATTCATGATGCTTTGAACATTGAAATAATCACGTATTTCCCCCCTGGAAAGCCATGCTTCCATCTTGCCCCTTTCTCTGTTGTCTCCTCAAGCCAATTATAGTTTGAAGCCGTCGGACCTGTTCTTTGCAGACTGTCAAGCTAAACAAACAAATACGGTAAATAGGGCTGTGTGACTTTCCTGTTTCACTCTGATCCTGCAATAAAAATGCCTCCATAAGCTGAGGGTGAATGAATGAGCAGGTGATGCATTCTAGGCAGAGGAACAGGGATCTGGGGCCGCTGATAGTGCCTCTTAAAACCAGCTGCTGCTACAGGCAGCTAGAGGCTTCTGGTTAAAAAAAAAAAGAGGAGGTGCTGTTTAGGATTCCTGTGCAAACTAGGTACTACAGGTAATAAGTTAAAACAACAAAAATGCAGTAAGAAAAGGAAAAGTAAAGGCATTCCTATGAGCCATGCTAAAATACTTGTTCCGCATTTGCAATAACTCTTATCTTAAAGTGAAGTGGCACCCACACTTTGGAAGTCCCTGCCTATTAACATCAGGCAGATGCCTTCAGTGCCCTCTTTTTAATGCCTGCTAAAATCATTCTTGTTTAGACAAGCCTACCCAGATGTTTAGAAAGTTGATGTCAGTTTTAATCTGCTCTTAGTCTATTGTTATTTTAACTTCTTGGATGTTTAAAATTATTGTCGTTGATTTTTCTTATTGATAATTTTATTTTTCTTATTGATAATTTTATTTTTCTTATTGATAATTTTATTTTTCTTATTGATAATTTTATTTTTCTTATTGATAATTTTATTTTCTAAACTGCTTTGAGGTTTCTGGGTTTGTTTGTTTTGTTTTTTAAAATAAAGCAGCGTATAAAATTTATGAAATAAATAGATTTTTAAAATGCACATTTATGTTTTGCACATGCTTTTCTAGTCTTGTGAACACGGGCAAACATTCAGGAGAGTAATCAGATGCACATGCCCTGGATACTATGTATTTTTTAACATCAATGCCAGGAGCAAATTTAATAAACCACTTGAAGACTTGGGAAGCAGTTTTACAGGCATGCACTAAATGGCCCTGCTCTGTGATGCGCAACATGGACTCCTGATCGCATAGGAGGCACCGAAAGAACATGGTGTGTAAAAAAATAGCCATGTTCCTTTTAAAGTATGCATCCATTCGTTTAATTGCAAATAAATAAATTAATTAAAATCCTCTTTTCTTTCATCATTCCCCCCAAAATATTTGCCACCCTGACATTTTCAGGGACAAGAAAAATTCAAAACAAACAAAAAAAAAATTTCTTTCCAGTAGCACCTAAAAGACCAACTAAGTTAGTTCTTGGTATGAGCTTTCGTGTGCATGCACACGAAAGCTCATACCAAGAACTAACTTAGTTGGTCTTTAAGGTGCTACTGGAAAGAAATTTTTTTTTTTTTTGTTTTGACTATGGCAGACCAACACGGCTACCTATCTGTAACAAGAAAAATTCAGTAGGAGCAAAACAGGCATGAATGTTAAAAAGGAAGTAAATTAAGAAGCAAAAGGGGGTGGAATTAAGATAAAATCAGTTCAGTGACAGAAAAGAAGGCTCAGGAGAGTTTCAAGGACAGAAGAGACTGGGATGGGTTATGGGGCTATTAGATCATCCTGCCTAGAGGCAATGGGTTGAACTAGAAGGCCCATTAGCTTCCTTCCAATGTTATGTTCTGGTTCACACAAGAGCCCACAAACAAGGCTCCATGTAGCAAGGAGCCTCCGGGTGACTGTAGTAGCTGCTGATTGCATCAGCTGATACAGTTTAGGCTCTTTTCCAGTTTCTCTTGTTGCTCCCCATCCATTCAGTCACTCTGCTTGCTCATCCTCCTCCACCAGTGCCTGGTTTCTTCTTTGCAGCTAGAATCTAGTCACCACACATATGTACACTGTACAACCTACAAACAGAAGACCTTTGCTTTGGTGGGCAGAGGGTGCCTCATATTGCATCTGCACCAATGACAGTAAGCTGAGCGGGTGACAATCTATATTACAATTTCCAAGCACCCAATCATTTGATATTTATGTTTGCATGCTGAAAACAATGCAGAATGTGATTATATACACACGCGAGGGCTCACCTGAAGCTCTCAAGAAGTTCAGGCGCTGCCATGCTGAGCAAACCATCATCTCCCCATTTGACTGTGTAGGTATTGAGGCTGTTCTGTGCAAAGGGGGGGGGGGAGAAGTGTGGGAGGTGCCTGTTAGGGATGGTAGCAGATTAGGAATCACAGGGGACAAATTTGCTCAGGAGACGCCCTGCGCAGAGATAGCTCATACCAAAGCTATCCTCAGAGATTGCTTCAACAAAGCTAGGGTTTGCATTTGGGGAAATGCTGGCTCCACATGGCAGATAAGACTTCAGACACGCCACCCGTTGACTCTTTCCAAGCACAGTGTTGTCAGCTACTTAGATAAATTAATTAACTAATGAATTAACCTCAGTTCAGTGCCAGCAGTTGCTGGTAGCGCACTTCTAAACCCAGGCGCATGTTGAAGTTGTAGCTCACAGTAGCGGTAGGAGATGCTTTCAGATGGACACCTCTTAGTGCTCGCCTCTCATGTCATTTCTGTGGTGTTGTTTTTGACGGCAAAACCGGAGCAACACTGAGGAAGGCCTTGGCTCCTTTTAAAATTTGGAAATATGGCACAGTAGTCAAATGCAGCTCCCACAAACCCCAGCCAGCATAGCCAGTGATCAGGGATGGTGGGACTTAAGAACATAAGTTGAGCCACATTAGATCAGGCCACTGGCCAGTCTAGTCCAGCATCCTGCTCTCATAGTGGCCAACCGGGTGCCTGTGGGAAAGCTGCAAACAGGATTCGAAAACAAGAACACTCTCCCCTCCTGCAGGTTCTGTAATGGCCTAATCACACTGTTTTGATTCCCATTCTGCAATCAATAGGATTAGTATCTGATTACAGCCTTTTGCACAACACCATTTTGCAGCACCCATGATGTAAGAAATGGTGTCTCAATAAATAATTATTGTACTCCTTGTACACTTCAATAAAAATGTTCTAACTTTCTTCTGTCCTCCCCTCCATTGCAGCACGTATCTGTTTCCAAAACAATTTTATAAGGTTGTCAGCACACCAACTTAATAATAATAATAATAATAATAATAATAATAATAATAATAATTTATTTCTACCCCGCCCATCTGGCTGGGTTTCCCCAGCCACTCTGGGTGGCTTCCAACAAAAGATTAAAAATACATTAAAACATCAATCATTAAAAACTTCCCTAAACAAGGTGCCTTCAGATGTCTTCTAAATGTCATATAGTTGTTTATTTCTTGGACATCTGATGGGAGGGCATTCCACAGGGCGGGGCACCACTACCGTGACGGCCCTCTCCCTAGTTCCCTGTAACTTCGCTTCTTGCAGTGAGGGAACTGCCAGAAGCCTCTTGGCGGTGGACCTCAGTGTCCTGGTTGAATGATGGGGGTCGAGACGCTGCTTCAGGTACACTGAGCCGAGGCCCCAACACTTTGAGTTGTGCTCAGAAACATACTGGGAGCCAATGTAGGTCTTTCAAGACCGGGGTTATGTGGTCTCGGCAGCCGCTCCCAGTCACCAGTCTAGCTGCTGCATTCTGGATTATTTGTAGTTCCTGGGTCACATTCAAAGGTAGCCCCACATAGAGCACGTTGCAGTAGTCCAAGCTGGAGATAACTAGAGCATGCACCACTCTGGCGAGACAGTCCATGGGCAGGTAGGGTCTCAGCCTGCATACCAGATGGAGCTGGTAGACAGCTGCCCTGGACACAGATTTGACCTGTGCCTCCATGGACAGCTGAGTCCAAAATGACTCCCAGGCTGTGCACCTGATCCATCAGAGGCACAGTTATCCCATGTAGGACCAGGGAGTCCCGCACACCCTCCTGCCCCCTATCTCTCCCAAACAGTACTTCTGTCTTGTCAGGATTCAGCCTCAATCCATTAGCCGCCATCCAGCTTCCAACCGCCTCCAGACACTCACACAGGACCTTCACTGCCTTCACTGGTTCTGATTTGAAAGAGAGGTAGAGCTGGGTATCATCCGCATACTGATGAACACCCAGCCCATACCCCCTGATGATCTCTCCCAGCGGCTTCATGTAGATGTTAAAAAGCATGGGGGAGAGGATGGAACAATGAGGCACCCCACAAGTGAGAGCCCAGGGGTCTGAACACTCTTCCCCCAACACCACTTTCTGGACATGGCCCTGGAGGAAGGAGCGGAACCACTGTACAGTATAACAGTTTTCCCAGATCCCAGCTCCCCTAGACATTCCAGTAGAACATTAAGGCCACTGAGAGATCCAGCAGAACTAGGAAACAGCTTTTACCATTGTCCCTAGCCTGCTGGAGATCATTGACCAGCGCGACCAAGGCAGTTTCAGTCCCATGATGAGGTCTGAATCCCGATCGGAAGGGATCCAAATGGTCCACATCCTCCAGGCATGCTTGGAGTTTTTCAGCAACCACCCACTCAATCACCTTGCCCCAGGAATGGATGATTTGAGACTGGGCCACATTGGCTGGGTCTAAAGATATTTTTTAAAGAAGCGATTTAATGACCGCCTCTTTCAATGTGTCTGGGAAGGCTCCCTCACAGAGGGAAGCATTCACCACCCTGCAGAGCTCATCGCCCAGCCCTTCCCAGCTTGCTTTTATTAGCCAGGATGGGCAAGGATCAAGGAGACAAAATGTAGTTTCCCCTGAATCCAGAATAATTCACGATCATCTTCAACATGTTGCTTCCAATCTAGATTGGTTCTAGATCTTGCCACCCGCAGAAGTGGGTGGGGTTACCTGATATACACATTTGAAAACCCTCCCCTTTGTTAGGTTACCCACACCTTTTCCTCCCTACACATACATGATGAATTATTATTTTTTAATTCCTGTTTCCCAACCGTATTTGCAAACATCAGACCTCATGGTTTCTCCTAAATCTCAGCCCCAACTCATGTTGTATGTCTTCACCTATTCATCGTCGTAGTAAAAGCAAAGCAACATATTATATGTTTTTATGCAATTTTGATCAAATTTGTTTTCTATCACTGGATAAATATTTCTCTTCAAAGGCTGAGGATTCTCTTAACGAATATCCTGGCTTCTACTTTTCTTCTGATACTTTTGTAACTTACTATTTCATAAAACTTGTACACCACTTGAGTGTATGCCTCCCCCTCAATGCGGCAGCTGTAGGTATTCAAACCAATGGCAAAAAGCAACATTTAATATATCCATTTCATCTCTGAGTAAATTGGACATCTTTCAAGAAATCTATACACGCTATTGTGCGATTTAAATGTTGAGGAACTGGTTATTATTTAAATTCAAGGCAAAACTGGAACTTGCCCTGTCCTGGCTCAACCAAGTTCCATAAATTCCCTAAGGCTTTTAAGAACTGCTCCAAATCTGTTTATCTACAAGGAAGGAAGAGATATGCAATTGACTTGTTTCCCACTAGGACACATATGCAGAACTGAGGGCTTCATCAATGGAGGTTCAGAGTAGACCCACTGAAATTATGAAATGTCCATTCAATTCCATTTGACCTGCTCAGAGTGAGACTAGCATTCAACATAACCCAAGGGGCAGCCTACAACTAACACATCCCATCAGTGCAAGGATTTATCCTGCCCTGTGGTTTCCAGCAACTGGTATTCAGAAGCATTACTGCCTTTGACCGTGGAGGCTGAGCTTAGCCATGGTGGCTAGTTGTCGTTGATAGCCTTAACCTCCATGATTTGCCCAATCCTCTTTTAAAGTCGGTGGCCATCACTGCCACCTGTGGAAGCCAGTTCCATAGTTTGGATTTGATATCCCTCTTTATCACTACCCTAAGGAGTCTCAAAGTGGCTAACAATCTCCTTTCCCTTCCTCCCCCACAACAAACACTCTGTGAGGTGAATGAGGCTGAGAGACTTCAGAGAAGTGTGACTAGCCCAAGGTCACCCAGCAGCTGCATGTGGAGGAGCGGGGAAGCAAACCCAGTTCACCAGATTACGAGTCCACTGCTCTTAACCACTACACCACACTGGGTCTCCATGGTTCAACTATGCGCTGCGTGAAGAAAAACTTTCTTTTATCTTTCCTGAATCTTTCAACATTCAGCGCCATTGCATATCCATGAATTCCAGTGTCATGGGAGAGGAAATAAAACTCTTCTTTATCCACCTTCTCCATAATTTTATAAACTTCTATTATGTTGCCTCTTACTCGTCTCCCCCCACCCCAAGCTCAAAAGTCCTAAATGCTGCGACTATTCCTCATATGGCAGTTGCCAAACCCACTTGATTATTTTGGTTGCCCTTTTCCAAATCTGCAATAGAACATACAGTGCCATTTTTCTAAAAAAAAAAAAGGGTGCTGGAACTCACTACGAATGTCTCCCTAGTTCCCTTATAAAGACAATGGTGCTGGAACTGCATATATATCTAATACATACATTACCCAACCTCAGTTTGGACCGACGACTTAAAATAAGCAACCTTCCATTGGAAGCTGCAAGGCTATGCGTCCCAGACTTACTGGAGGTTGTGAGGCCTCATCATTTCAATCTAGGTTGGTGCTTCTATCTGATATGGGGAAAATTGCCGTTACTAAACCTTCCTTGAGGTGACGGCAGTGTATAACATTAGCTCACTCATACTCCAAGCTTTGTACCAGGGGCAAGGGGATGATTAGAAGGGTAATAATATTGGGTTGCAGTAAAATCGATGATTGAAGACCAATTATTTTTCTTTTTCTTTTTCTTTTTTTACAAGAGGGAAAATAGCCAAAGGATTAAACCACATTAATTATTTATTGAATTGCTGCCTCCGCAAAAAAAAAAAAAAAAAAAAAAAAGATGAAGAAGAGCAGGGATTAAAAATATATCACTCAGTATGTGGCAAGATAATCACTTGAGTAATCTGAGCTCCTGCTTTGATAACATTCTTGGCTCCAAGGTCAATTTAAATTATAATAAGGAAAAGTGTTTAAAATACTTCGGCAGGGCGATGGAAAACATCAGTCTTCACAACATTTCAGCTTTGATTTATTGTTTTTTTTATACACAGGGACAATTTCTGAACTGGTTTTCGTTGCCGTTAGGAAAACATCCATTCGTACAGCTGGAATATGCAGCTTTTGGGGCTAGGGGATTCACTCTATACATTCAATGCCTAGACAATGTCCCATTGCAGTGAGGGCTGCACAGCCCATGATTTGGTGCAACTGAAAGCTTGTTTATACAGACCTTGCATCAAAGAAAATTAGAGAAATAGTGAGCAGAACAATATCCAAAATGTGCCCAAGAAAACCTATTAGAAGATACAAATCAGAAGATACAAATTACTGCAGTGGGCTGTTCTGTTCAAGATTTCAGACACTCCATTGCATTCCTCTCCCTCTGGTTCCTCATTCCACCCACCCTCAGATTTACAGAATTGTAGAGTTGGAAGGGACCCCAAGGGTCATCTAGTCCAACCCCTCTGCAATGCAGGAATCTCAACTAAAGCATCCATGACAGATGGCCATCCCAACCTCTGCTTAAAAACCTCCAAGGAAGGAGAGTCCATCACCTCCCAAGGGAGTGCAGCTCTTACCGTCAGAATGTTCTCCAGATGTGGTCTGGAGCAGTATTATGTCCCTTGATCTGGACACTATACTTCTGTTGACACAGCCTAGAATAGCATTAGCTTTTCCCCACTGCTGTAATCACACTGTTGACTCAAGTTCAGCTTGTGGTCTACTAAGACCCCTAGACCCTTTTCACATGTAATATTTGGCAAGCCAGGTGCCCCCTTCTTATATTGGTGCATCTGGTTCTTCCTGCGTAAGTGCAGAACCTGACATTTGTCCCTATTGAAATTCATTTTGTACACTGTGAGAGGGCACTCTGGGCTTTCCCCCTCAAACTCCTCTGCTAAATGCCCTCACAGCGCCCCTGGTCACATGAGCTTCACCTAATGGATTTCTTTTTGTAGTGGTTGTATTAAAAGTGCAGCACCTTTGTCCTCCTGTAGTTGGTGTTGTCTCAGTAGCTCCTATGGTCCGTATTCAAAACAGCTGCTGCACTAAGATGGCGGTGCCCATGAGGAGCAGGGCTTGAAGAGAGAGAAGTCAAGAGTCCACAGAAACTGGGGCTGGCAGTGCAGGAGTTTGCAGAGGCTGCACTGGCGAACAGGCAGCATGCTTGGTCCTCATCGGTTATTGGGTAGGGCAGCCTTTCTCAACCTGTGGGTCCCCAGATGTTGTAGTTCAACTCCCATCACCCCTAGCTAGCAAGGCCAGAGCTCAGGGATGATGGGAATTGTAGTCCAACAACATCTGGGGACCCACAGGTTGAGAACCGCTGGGGTAGGGGATGATTTTCCAACAGGGCTGATATTCAATATTAGCCATACACAGAGCAGTCCCATCAAAATCAATGGGCCTGCCTGCTGGCTTTTAACCAGCCCAGGGGGCAGCATGGCCTGTGAGCTTCTTCCTCCTCGGTCTCAGTGATGCTCTTCTAGAGTTTAGCAGGGAAGAGGAGGAGAATGAGTTGGCTCTGCCTGTTATTGGCTCCGGCACCATCTACTGTTGGGCTCCCTGCCTTCCACCCTACCCATTCCAATGTGCACCAGTCATCACTCTAAGGAATGGCATTCAGAGAATGAGATTGGACTAGATGACCCTTGGGATCCCTTCCAACACTACAATTCTATGATTCTATGAAGAGACTCCAGGGGTTGTCACATGGAGCAAGCTTGTTTTCTCCTTCTCCTGAACCAATGGATTCAAGTTACAAGGAAGGAGATTCTGACTGAACGTCAGAAAACTTGCTCTGCCTTCTGTGTGACAGCCCTTCAAATACTGTGGAACCTTGGTCCCCAAACAGCTTAGTTGCCGAACAAATCAGCTCCTGAACACCACAAACCCAGCAGTAAGTGTTCCGGTTTGCGAACTTTTTTCAGAAGCCGAATGTCTGAGGCGGATTCCGCTTGAGTGCCGGAAGCTCCAATCAGAAGCTGCACCTTGCTTTTTGAACGATTTCGGGAGTCGAACAGACTCCTGGAATGGATTAAGTATGAGAACCAAAGTACCACTGTATTTGAAGATGGCTCTCAGTCTCCTGTTTCCCCGGTGAAACATACCCAACTCCCTCAACCGTTTCACACAAGGCTTGGTTTCCAGACCCTTGATCATCTTAGCCACTCTCCTCTTGGTCAACATCCTTCCTAAACTGTCGGGCCCAGTATACATAGATGGTATGCATACTGTATTGTATATTTCATCTTCAGTCAGAATGCTTGTTTTAAACTGGCTTGCTTCTTGCAAAAGCAAGATTCTTGGTTGCTCCCAGTTCCCTTATCTTTCTGCCGCCTGGTGGCTGCCATGTTATCTTTGATAAGGTGCCCCTTTGCCCAGATAGGGTTGGCACACCGCATACCCTCCTGTCTGCACATTTCCACATCATTCCACAATGGCTTGATGCAAGCAGACTCAACATTCAATCCCAGTCAACACCTTCGAAATGGGAGCAATAATAATTTTCATGTCTCCTTCCCAGAGGGGTCAGGAGGAGGATGTTGACATTGTCTGCGAGGCTTTATGAACCGGCAATGCGATAAATACCTCAGTGGAGATATTATTTTTGGCTGGTGGCAACAGCACCGCCTTCCCCCTAAAGTTACAGACGGCACTAAATAATCTCCTCATTAATTGGAACAATTAAGGGAGCTTCTGCTCTGATGACTTTCGCTATTTCAACATTTCGGAGCTCGGAGTCTTGTTTCTCTGCATGACCCTCAGCAAGAGCAGGCCAGCCGTGATCAGCTGTGTTGAAACAGCAGTGCGTTCTCTGGCTGCTTCTTGCTGGCAAGGTGAAGGAGAAGGACATGGGTGAACCATTCTGCTTTATTCCTTGTTCTGCAGAAGCATCACTGCTCCCTGGAGGGGCACTCCAAACCTATATAGCATGACAACATTAGTAGTATAAAAAGTAACAGTGTTTCAGCTGGAAGCTTGGGCCATGCCCTAAATTTGTATGTCTGAAACATTCCCAGCTGCAAATGGTACTGAAAGCAAGACCACATGTAATGATCCTGATCTCATCATGAGGACACATCTTCATGAATGCACAATAAAAAGGGCATCTGGAGGGGCCCTCTGTGTCTCACCTGAGGCAATAAGAGATAGGGCCTTTTTGGTGGCTGCACCCATATTGTGGAATAACTTCCCCTGTGAAGTGCAGGTGGCCTTCTTTCTGGTTGGCCTAGGAATATTTCCTAGAATCGTGGAATGGCAGAGTTGAAAGGGGCCGCAAGAATCATCTGGACCAGCCCCTTGCAATGCAGAAAGCAAAACTAGATCGTACATGACAGATGGCCATCCAACCTCTGCTTAAAACCTCTGGTTAAGGAGAGCCCACAACCCTCTAGTCGGTTCCACTGTCAAACAGCTCTTACTATCAGAAAGTTATTCCTAATATTTAGTTGGAATCTCTTGCTATTTGAATCTGTTGGTTTGGCTCCTGCCCTCTGGAGCAGCTTGCTCTGTCTTCCATTATTCTGCCTGCTAAGTGTTACCCGTGATGGTTATTTTTAGCTGTGATCTTTGCCATTGTTGCTTTTTAATGTTGTGCATGTTTTGTTTTTGTTTCTTTACAGGGGAGAGGGGTTGTATATATTTTAATACATTGGCTTTGCGTTGTGGTTTTAATAGCTGCAAGCTGCCCTCGTGATGAACGGGCACTGGGAGCATTTGAGAGACAATTCAAAATATTGGTTGGCATTGGTCTGTCTCAGGGGACAATGGAGCATTGGGCCTTTGGGGGTCTGCCACTGGGCCTGGTGCCTGAAGCCAGCTCCTCACAGAGCACATCCTTGGGAATCCTGCCACCGTCTGTTCTGTGGACATGACCAAGACAGTGTAGACATCACTGAGACAGAAGTGTGAACATGCTGAGAATGTGGGATTGGGAGAGCACATCTTTGTTTGAAACTCTATCCTGCCATGTGATACCCAAAATCTTCCTGATGCAGGACATGTAGAAGGGGTTAAGGCGTTGCTTCTGGTGGTTGTAAGTTGCCCATGACTCACTTCCATAAAGCAATACACTCAACACACAAGCCTGGTAGATCTTCATCTTGGTATTGGATGTTAGCATCACATTTCCCCATACCCTTTCGGAGAGGTGAGCCATTGCCATAGCTGCCTTGCCAATACGCTTGTCCAGCTCACCATCGATGGAGAGGTTGCTGGTTATGGTGGAAACCAGCTAGACAAAATGGTCTACCACCTCAAGCCTGTGACCACCAATGTCCTGACCCAGGATGTTGGTCTCCTTGAAGGATCAAGATAATGAATGGGTGCCATGAGTGCACTTCTCACCCTCTGAAGTCCCCGCCCCCCAGAGAGAAGAGGGGTTCCTCAGAAGAGAGGAGGATATCAGACAGTTCCCTGGGGATAAAAAGTTTGAAAGTTGCAGCTCTGAACAATTAAACTCTTATGGTTTCCAGGGTCTGTCTTGCGATGTTCTGATATCAGCAAAATGGAGGCGGCTGAATCTTGAGACAAACAACTGTCTGGAAGATGTGGCTGGCACACAGACATTTGACTCAGGGAAGCACAACAGGCCCAGTCAAGTCTCCAAGAGACTTGACTGAGCAGGTCTCACTGAAAATGGGGAACCCATCTTGAGACAGAAGGGCAGAACACTTGGCTTCCCATGGAGCCAGGCTGCGCTCTGCCAAACAGATGATTTTTGGGTAGGAAACTGGTATCAGAGAGAAAGATTTCCAGCTAGATATCAGGTTGGCACAACCCCAGCCCAAAAGAGAAAGACAATTTATCTCTCATCTTAGTTATACTACAGGTGGTTGTCTTGGCTATTGTCCTAAACAAGGCTGCAAACTTTAATGAGTTTAAATCAATGAGAACTTTAGTTGATTAATCAGTTGGCTTTACCAGTCTTAGGTGAAACTGGTTTTTAAGAGCGGTTTTTTAGTTGAGGACCCTGGTAAGTGTTTTGTCTCAAGCATATCCTCACTGACTCTGATGAAGGGCTGGGGAACTGGATCCAGCTGGCTAGATCCATATCTCCCCCATGGGCCAAGTTAGGTAGGTGGCTGGGATTGCACACCTGTCAATCACCTGACCCCACAATGCTGCCAGGGGCCTGTTTCTGCCTAGTGCTGTGCATGGAAGCCCTGACAATCTGCTCACTGTTGGGGCTTGCAATGGACCTTGCACCCCACAGTCAGTGGCCATCAGGGCTTCCATTTCACCTGAAAGTGTTCCCTAACCATCAGCCGATTATTGCGGCTTGCAAAGCACCATGCTGCACACTTTGCACGCTCTGACACAAGAACACCAGAAGAGCCTTCTGGATCAGACCAATGGCCCATCATAGTCTAGCATCCTGTTTTCAAAATGGCCAAGCAGATGTCTGTGGGAAGCCTGCAAGCAGGTCCTGAGCACAAGAGTCCTCTCACTTCCTCTGGCTTCCAGCAACTGGTATTCAGAAGCATTGCTGCCTTTGGCCGTGAAGGCAGAGCATAGCCATGGTGGCTAGTGGCTATCAATAGCCCTCTCCTCCATGAATTTGTCCAATCATCTTTTAAAGGCATCCAGGTTGGTGGCCCCCTGTGGGAGCAAGTTTAACCATGCACTGTTTGAAGAAGGACTTTTATTGTATCAGACAACCGTCGGCACTTGCAAAAGGGCTCTGCATGGGGAATTGCAGGCACCACAGCAAATCTCTCTCCAGCCCAGCTGCGTCTTTCTCTGCTCTGCCCTTTTACCTGGAGGTCAGGTGGGCAGGACTGAGCCAAAGCAGGCCCAATGGAGAGATGTCATGGGACAAAGGAGAGCCACAGGCCAGAGGTTCCCTACTGCTACTATAGTAGGATGCTTTTATTTACATCCCCTCTTTTGCTGCCATCCCTAACTCTGCCCCACAGTTCCCTAGGGAGGTGAAAAGAGACACCATTTGGAGTATAGGGGGGGAAATGAGAGGTTTTTTTAAAAATAAGAATAATAATTAAAAAATGCCTGGAGGTGATTTCACAACATTAATATGTAATGTTCTCAGTTATGTAGGCTTCTTTTATTTCGGTAAAGTGCAGGTGGTGAGCTACACCTCATCACAGGTGCTTTTCCAATTAGCTCTGTATTTTCTAGGTGAATGCCTGGCTAGGAGCCAGGATTCCCTGCCACTAGCAACAGACTAATCCAAAGTAATCCAGAGGACTCATCTCAAATCTTGTTTAAAGCACCTCGAGTCTCCTTTATTTTATTATGTGTGGAAGGATCTGCTTCTGCCTTGGGAAAAAGAAAAACACCCAAAGAAACCAGGGGCGCATTTCTCATTTGCAAAACATTCATCTCTTTCACACTACATCCCCACCCCCCTGCCAGCTTAATGAGGATCACAGCTCGACTTTCCATTTATCATTTGTCATTATATAATAATAACAGATGCACATCTTGAGTTGGGTGTTTTTTTTTTGGTTTTTGCATCTGCTTAAATGTTTTATTTTAATAATCAACTGGTATCTGTAGGATGGGCAACAGTTGTGCAACAGGGACAGACAACTGGCTTTCTGTGCTTTTAATTGGAGACAACTGATTGTTAAGAGATAGGGTTGCACGCCACCCCAATCTCCCAGCGGTGCGAGATTTCAGGGGTTCCAGGCGTTTACCCAGGGTTTGTGTTTCCTTTTGGAATGAGGCACAGCGGAAACTGTGGCATATTTGTGATATATGGCTTATTTACACATATATATGTGTAAATAATATATATCACCCAAGCCTGTGAGGGAGGGTGTCAGGGACCGTGCTGAGGAGGGCTGCGCTGAAGAGGAAGGGTGGGAGCCTCCCTCTCTCCCTGCTCCTGATCAGAACCCTGACTCTTCCCAGGAGCAAGAGGACAGTATAGATTTGGAACAGTGGTTTGCAGAGGGACATAGTACAGAATACAGAAGTTGGGAAGAACTGGGTGGTGAACAGCTAGAAGAAGAAGAACTGGGAGAGTGAGAGTTAACAGACTCACTTTATCTGGAAAGCGTCCATCCGCTCAGCCCAAGGTCAAGGAGAGCAGATAAGGTGGCAGCACAGAAAGCACAGTGGTTGTGAGATCAGGTTGCAAAATGTGGAAGTGACATGGGTGACTAGGGGGGAAGTGGGTGGAACCCTTAACTGGGAGCACCTTCATTCCTAGGAACGGGCTCTTTGTCCTCTCGCTGTAATCATTAAAACTTCAAACTGGTAAGAGACTCCTCTCACTTTGTTCTGCTTATCTACTGCCAAAGGATGGGAGGAAGCCGAGTCCCTGAAGCCTGACAGAGGGGTTCACAGAATTAACACCCCAAGAGGGTATTGTTTCTCCCCTACTCTTTCGAAGAGGTGAGGCATTGCCATAGCTGCCTTGCCAATACGCTTGTCCAGCTCATCATTGATGGAGAGGTTGCTGGTTATGGTGGAAACCAGCTAGACAAAATGGTCTACCACCTCAAGCTTCAGCCTTGGATTCAAACAGAAATCAAACATTGCGCTCGAACATTGCTCTGACTTTCTCTAGCTTGCTATTTTACTTCTAGGTCACATCACTGCAACTCAACTCTAAACTCTGGGTTTGTCTTTCTATCTGTGAGTTGAAGGAGGCTTCCCACTCATTTGCTGTCTCACACAGAGCCGCTTTTCTTTGTTACCCTTAATGGCCCATTGCCCAGCCTTATCACCTCAATGTAGGAAGAAAGCCTGGCTTGTATTTTAACATTTCCTGGATCCAGGGGCTAGAGAGATCTTGCATATGGCCTACTCCCCTGCCCCCAAAAACCTCATAGCAATATTTATTAACTGTTATTTAAAACAATTATACGATTATATGAAAATGAAGCAAGCCTGGCGCTGATGAAGTATCCAAGGCTGACAAGGCTGGGTACAGCCAGCCATATTGCAGGCAGAAATTATGCAAGTTCTGCTAATAGCTATCAAACTTACGACAGGTTTATGTTTTAGTACCCATTCTTCCTGTTCCTTCTAGGAAGAATGGGATGTGGAAAAGGGCAGGAAGGGTAGGAAGCATAAATTTATAAACTCAAATGACAGTGCTGTAAAATCATCTTTGCTCACTCCAGTCTGGGTCAAGACTAGTTCAGCCCTCTCACTCAGCAGTTTGAGATTCAGTGGGGCAGCTATGGCAGGCAGCCCTCTGTTAGGGATGGATGGCTCTGTCCATTTTCATTCCCCAAGCTTCTTGTCTTTCCAAATTTAAATTCAGTTCTCCACATTTCTTCTTCTTTTTTAATAAAAAGGCCTCATCAATATTTATAAGAAAAATATATTTGCATATTCTGTATCATAAACAAATATATCAAAGTGGTTTACAGTCATTAAAAAAACATGAAACTGTACAACAGAACCATTAAAACCTACATTCTTCCTTTGATTTGATCCAGCAGGGCTCTATTGGTGTTCGTTTTCCTTGCAGTCAAGAATACTTTTGCATGAGTACCAGCTCACCCTTAAAAAAAATGGTAGCGTTGTGTCATCTGATATCAATGGCAGGAGTGGGAACCGATTGTTCCCCAACCTTTCAGGAAGCAAGGTCACACGATCTTCATCCGGGATCAGGTGTTCTTGCCCTGAAACCTCCTCCAGGGAGTGTCTGCCCTTTCCTCTCAGCCCAGATTAAGCCTGCAGATGGCCTGCAGATCATTGTGGCATCTCTGAAGGAGAACATGGAGTGCCCAGGAATCGGGGCTGCCACTGAGTCTCTTGCATTTGCTGTGGAGAGGTCAAGTGGGTTCTTTTTTGTATCTAGCACAACTCTCTCTGCCCTTGGCTGTACTATTCTTCTAACTAAGGCATTAAAATGCGAATCTGTTAGGAAGAACTTCCTGACGGAAAGTGCTGTTTGACAGCGGAATGGGTTCCCTCAGGATGTGGTGGACTCTCCTTCATTGGAGGTTTTCAAACAAGGGTTTGGGTGGCCCATCTGTCAGGGCTTCTTGAACTGTGATTCCTGAATCACAGGGGGTTGGACTAGAGGACCATTGGCATCCATTCCAACTGTACAGTTCTACAATTTTATTATTTGACCGGCTAACTGGAAAAGCACTATCCACAGTTTATTGACAACATCCTCTGAGCGTGACCCCCTTCTGTTGTGATACCTGCATAAACCTCTGAGTGCAATTCCACCGCAGCTGCAGCAAAACATCCCACTTCACACCTGCCAGAGGCACAAAGCTGTTTGTTTCTTTTTCACCTCCAATGCTGTTATTCAGAGCAGCGCAGAGGGCCTAACGAAAAGGTGACTCAGAGGAACCACTGCTGAGAGCCAGCCTCACCTTCGCATTGTTTCACTGACATGCAAAAGGATAAATGCCATCAAGCCCTCGATAATCCAAGGAGTTCCAACTTGCCTGTGGTTTGCAGATGGTGCAAAACGTTTGACACACAGCTTGACATCCTTCCTTGGTTACTGACAGCTCAAGCCAGGGAGTCTATAACGCTGCTGGTAATTGGCAGAGAGCAGCAAGGACCCCCTGAAGGAGGGAGGTAAACAAGGCAAGAACATCACCACATACAACACATTCTGTTTTTAGGGTCCCTCTTATAGCTCCTAAAAGGTAAAGGGACCCCTGACCATTAGGTCCAGTCGTGACCGACTCTGGGGCTGCAGCGCTCATCTCACTTTACTGGCTGAGGGAGCCATTGTACAGCTTCCGGGTCATGTGGCCAGCATGACTAAGCCGCTTCTGTCAAACCAGAGCAGCACATCGAAACACTGTTTACCTTCCCACTGGAGCGATACCTATTTATCTATTTGCACTTTGATGTGCTTTTGAACTGCTAGGTTGGCAGGAGCAGGGACCGAGCAACAGGAGCTCACCTTCTAATCGGCAAGCCCTAGGCTCTGTGGTTTAGACCACAGTGCCACTCGCGTCCCTAAAGCTCCTAAGTCTGCTCAAAACATAGGAAACACTCTCCATTATGTCCATCATTTCCTTGCATAAGTCTAGAATTATTTGTTTTTATTTACTGATTTGTTAAGATTGTATACTGCCCTTCTTCCCAAGATCACAGGGAGGTTCACAACGTAAAAATACAAAAGGAGAACACAAAATACATAGTAATACTAGGGCTTCGTTTCAGCTGCAACCTGCTGGAACTCAGTTCCGGTACCTCTTAGGTGGGCGCCATTGCCATTGTAAGGGAACAAGGGAAGTATTTATGGTGAGTTCCGGCACATCTTTTTCTAGAAAAATAGCGCCGAGTAAAACAAAAACAAGTCAATAACCCCCTCCCCACAAACACATTTAAAAGGCCATAGAATAAGTCTTGCTGTTATCAGACAAAGGATCTGTCCAGGGATCGGGAGCCTGAGCTCTTCCAGATGTTGCCAAAATACAGCTCCCATCATCCTTGGCCATTGGTTATGTCAGCCAGGACTGTTGAGAGCTGGAAGCCCAGAAATATCTGTAGGGCCACACATTCCTCATCACTGGCCTGTCTAATCCAGCATTTTGTTTTCAGAAGAAAGTAAGAAGACAAGGAGAGCCTGCTGGATCAGGCCAATGGCCCATCTTGTCCAGCATCCTGTTCTCACAGTGGCCAACCAGATGCCTGTGGGAAACCCATAAGCAGGGTCCAAGGACAAGAGCAATCTCCCCGCTTGTGCTTCCCAGCACTGGTGTTCAGGAGCATTGCTGCTTCCAGCATGGCTAATAACCATCTACAGTCTTCTACTCCATGAATTTGTGGCCAGCCAGATGCCTTCGGAAGTTCATCAGAAAGGGGTGATGTTCATGTTCTGTTGTTTGCCAGTGAAGAGAAGGGAGAGGTATGCGTTCATTTGAAGAACAAATTATGTTCTCACTATTATGGGAATAGTGATGGTTGACAATAAAAACAAATGAAAATTCATTAATTAGTTTTGCTAGTTCATTTCCATTTGCCCATAAGGCAGAAGAAACCCACTGTCCAATCTGACTGTAAAATGGCAGGTCTGATTTCCTGGGGGTTGATATTAGACCCGTTTGCAGTTGTGATTATCTGGGGGATATCTGCACATTTCATGTCGTCTGGATGGAAAACACAGAAGTTACGGGCAGTGGAAGACTGACTGGCTCTCCCATTGCAATAAGTGGAAAGGGAGATGGACTAATGAATGAATGTCATTTCAATGGCTGGCAAAAGAAATGAATGAAAACAAGTAGGGGGGAATTGAATGTATCATTTCCCAATTAAAAACTCTTATAGGAGGTACACTGCTTTGAATAACAAAGATTCCATTTGCATACTGTACTTACTTACTGAAAAATGTATCATATATGAATTCATTTAATCCTAATTTTTTTTAATCATCTAAGGTAGTGCCAATCACCGTATTTTGGGGGAAATAAATGGCTTTTAATAATAAACTTACAAATGACAGTAAGACAAGGCAGGCAAATAAAAGATAACTGTATTTAAAAACTGAGCTTATTTATATTTTACTGGAATAATAAAGTGCAAGAACAGGTGAATCCATATTTACTATATTGTGAAATTCTGCACTGCTTAACAGCAGATTATATTGTCTATTCTTATTCCAAACAAGCATGAATAGTGTGATTCATAATTTCTATGCTTTTGCATATCTCAACACAGCCATCCTTTAATATATTTATACAGAATTATTACAATTATAAGCTCAATATCCATTCAAATAAGTTATTTGAAACTAGGCACTACCTCATGTACATAGAATTCATGCAATGTTGTTTTATGGAGATGCTCCCTTGTCTTCTCTGGAATATATTTTTGTATGACAAATAAAAAGTAAATAAATTCTCTTAAGAACTGAAGGGTATTTTTCTGTCTGATTTCGGTTCGCGAGTTCATTCTTGCGCAAGGGGGGGGGGGGGACACTGTATGATACATTGGAGAAACTGCACTGTCTCCTGGCAGCTCCATTATAGCAATTAAAAAAGCAATTACATTCTTGCAGAGTGGGGAGATGTTGAGGAATAAATCCCTTGCGCACAGTGTACTGAAAGTTTGGCTTGAGAGGATCCTATATATATGAAAATATACACCATTCTGCGTCAACAGTGTCTCTTTATATAGAGTTCCTAGTCTCCAGCCTGTTTAGCAGACATCAGTTATCAGATCCGGTACTTAAACTGATCAGGAATGCAAGTCTCAATTAAGTATATTAATTTATTCACCTGCTTCAACAGTCCTAGGATATTAGGAGCTAGACTTAATTAGCATTTGCAAAGCGCTGTTAAGAGGCCTGCCTGAGAGACGCTAGTCAAATTGCTATTTGTAAATTATTATCGGTACAGAAAGGAACACGCCAAATCTCTTTGCATCTCATTACTGCCCAGAAATCCTCTTTCCCAAGCATGATCTTGTAATGTTTTTCTTAGGCAAAGTAGGTTGCATGTTAATTATAATACCCAGAATGCTCTTCCTGATCACTGATTGCCTGCCAGTGATGACTGAAGGCTGAGGGTGGTGCCTCAGTTAGCCCTTCACAAATCGACACTTCAGAAAGGAAGCTCTTTCCCGAAATGGAACCAGCAAGAGCAGCAGGAGGTGCAACCAAACTGAAACCTGGAGGAGGAAATAGAGGAGCCATCAAATCAACACCTGAAAAGCACATGCAAGCGGTATATAGGGGAAGGGCCGTAGCTCAGTGGCAAAGCATCTCATTTGCATGCAGAAGGTCCCAAGCTCAATCCTGCAATGGCAGCATCTCCAGCTAGTGCTGGGAATGTCCTCTTGTCTGAAACCCTGAAGATCTGCTGCCAATCAGTGATCTGCTGCTAATCGTCCAGCCTGAACACTGAGGTCCAGCTCCGAGGGCCTTCTGTCAGTTCCCTCACTGTGAGGTTGCAGGGGACCAGGCAGAGGGCCTTCTTGGTAGTGGCCCCCGCCCTGTGGAACGCCCTCCCGTCAGATGTAAAGGAAATAAGCTAAAAGCCAGATCAAAATACACGTCAGCATTCTGCATGTCTGGGTAGGCTTTGTCTAAACAAAAACATTTTTAGCAGGTGCCAAAAAGAGTAGAGTACCTAGACAGCATCTTAAAATGTAATGACATCACCTTGCCAACAAAGTTCCGTATAGTTAAAGCTATGGTTATCCCAGTAGCGATGTATGGAAGTGAGAGCTGGACCATAAAGAAGGCTGATTGCCGAAGAATTGATGCTTTTGAATTGTGGTTCTGGAGGAGACTCTTGAGAGTCCCATGGACTGCAAGAAGATCAAACCTATCCATTCTTAAGGAAATCATCCCTGAGTGTTCACTGGAAGGACAGATCCTGAAGCTGAGGCTCCAATACTTTGGCCACCTCATGAGAAGAGAAGACTCCCTGGGAAAGACCCTGATGTTGGGAAAGATGGAGAGCACAAGGAGAAGGGGACGACAGAGGACAAGAGGGTTGGAGAGTGTTCTCGAAGCTACAAACATGAGTTTGACCAAACTGTGGGAGGCAGTGGAAGACAGAAGTGCCTGGCGTGCTCTGGTCCATTGGGTCACGAAGAGTCAGACACGACTAAACGACTAAACAACAACAACAAAGGTTGTCTCCCCGATGTCAAAATGCAGCAAGTTCCAAAGTGCAAATACTGCCACACTAAAAGATAGATTTATTACAAATGGGAAAAGAACATTATGTGGCCCCTGTAACAGGGCCAGTTCCACAGGGAGTTCCTTCCACACTGAATGATCACTTACGAAGTCTATCACAAAACAAACCCACAGGAATCTAATCCATGCTTCCTGTCAGTGCGCATCACCCAGAAAACCTTTTTTTTTATTATTTCAAAGAAAAGAACTGAGACAAAGGTGGAACAATTTATTTGCTGAGTATCTCAATCAAGTTGTTACACAACAGAGTTTTGTTTTGTGAGGGGGGAGAATTGGGTGCTTAATAAAAGATGTTTTGAAAGAGCTGAAACATGATCGGCTATTTGGTTAATACCTCCTGTTGTTGCAAAAGCCACCGTCTCAATTACATTTGCAAACAACAATTTCCTTGACAAGAAATGCATAAGGCTCCATAATCTCTTGCCAGGCTGTACTGTCGCAAATCATGGTGAATGCAGAGATGCAATCTGAGACTGTACCAATTTAGACAGCAAGCAGTGGGAGAAGCATACTGAATTAGGGTTGCCATATGACCAGAAAAACCCATGCCCATCCAGGAGGATTTTTACATTTTAAAGGAAATGTCTGCGTTTTAGGAGGGCTTGGGGGTGGGGCTTGGGCTTGGGTTTGGGCTGGTCTGTACACCGCAGCTGCTGCCAGCCCGAG
Source organism: Podarcis filfolensis (assembly GCF_964270895.1). Taxonomy (NCBI): domain Eukaryota; kingdom Metazoa; phylum Chordata; class Lepidosauria; order Squamata; family Lacertidae; genus Podarcis; species Podarcis filfolensis. The sequence continues at coordinate 17,279,530 of NC_139618.1, read as the reverse complement.
TTGGGGAAAGAGGTGTGCGGGTGTAGAGGAGGCGGCCCTGCGCGTCCGCGCCTGCACACCTCATTGCCCAGCTCAGGCTGGCAGTGTCTCACGCTGCCTTCTTTTTTGCTTTTCAAGCTATGGCAACTCTGCAGTGAACACTCCATCCCATCCCAGCCAAATCTCAGCATGCAAAAATTGAGCATCTCAGGAAAAGGTTAGAGAAGACTTTCCCATGGCATGTAACTTTCTGAGTGTGGAGAGGTATTTTGCTTCCTGTCATGTGACTCCTCCGCCAGTGATAATGAGCGCCATGAGATAAGCATAGGCTGGGTAGCAGAGTGTGAAGAAAGAGGGAAAGAAGGGTGAATTCCTGCAATGCAGAGGGTTGGGCTAGGCGAGGTTTGCGGTCCCTTGCCAGTCTATTATTCTGAGGGCCACATTCCCTCAGGAGGCAAACTGTTGAGGGTCCTATGCCAGCAGTGGCAGGGACAGATTTAGGTTTGATGAGGCCCTAAGCTACTGAAGGCAATGGGGCCCTTTATATGTCCAGCTGTCCTTTGTCAACAACAAATTGTTGCTGTTTTTTGTGTTGAATATATGCTATATGGTAATTTATGGACCTAATAGGTATCTAAAGGCATTTGCACATAACAAATAGGAGCCTACACAAAACAAAACACTGTTGCTGTATGTAGGTTTTATTTTATTTGTTTTTTATCTTATATTTTGGAAATGTACATCCAGTTTTTTTTGTTCCTTTAAATTTTGGGGGGCCCCCAAGAGAGTGGGGCCCTAAGCTATAGGTTGTTTAGCTCATACTTAAATCCGGCACTGAGCAATGGGTTAAGGTTATTTCTCTCTCTGAAGACACAGGTAGCTCTTGCTAGAAACCTGGACCGATTACTCACACAGGTTTTTTTTTAAACTTAGATTGAGGGTTGAGGGTCGTCCACCGCTGACTGACAGCATCAGAGCCCAGTATTCTGAGCATGGTGTGTATGTGTGTTTGTGTAGCGATGGCGAAAAGAAAAACATGAAGCAGTCTTCATTTCCTCTTCCATGCAAAGCCATTTTACTTATCACAACCCAGTGGAATGCTGCTCACCTTTCCCTCACCCAGAACTTATCATCCGAGAGGCTGACAGGGCAGCCGCTGAGGGAGGGGACGAGGTGGGGCCAAGGTTTCAACGACCGCTGGCGACGAGCCTCTCTCTCGGTATGGGGGGCAGCCTATTAAGAAACCCAACAAAGATGTGAAGAAGTGTGAGGAAAATATTTATTTGCCCCCACCCTCAAAGTTGGTCCCCTTCTTCTTCTTCTTCTTCTTCTTCTTCTTCTTCTTCTTCTTCTTCTTCTTCTTCTTCTTCTTCTCAAAAAGCATTTGTCCCATGGAGGCCTGACAGTCATCTTCAAAAACCGCACAAAGCTTAATTGTTCCTCTCTACCCCTGAGGCAAGAGGGCTGGTGGAGCAGCTCAGCAGAAAGGTGAACGAGAAAGACAGAAAAAGGTAGGCGGAGGTGGGGGGGGAAAGCAAAATATGTTGATGTTATTACACGTCCGTGTCCGATTTGTATGCACTGTCAAAACAAACGCTCCTGTGGTTAGACCGCTGTAGATTGACAGGCAAAACAGCCTTTGCAGGGGGTGGGGGGGAAAGCGATTTCTTCTGTTCTGAAAAGCTTCCTCATGTCATCGAAGGACTCACACATTTCATCGCGGCTTTGTGATTTCCAAAGGTGATCTTTAAGAGCTTGCCATTCCTGGCAATGTCGGAATTTCCCCATGTTCGAGAGGGGGCCAAATGTGGCTCTGAACTTTGTGATGCAGTTCAACTAAAACGCATGCTAAAAACATGTATATATTAGTTAAAATAATGCACAAACTGCATTATATTAAGAGAAGGTTGACTGCAAGAACACTTCTACTAGGCAATGTTGCCCACAGACGCACACACAAAATCTTGGGAGATTTGTTGAGAAAAATGCAGAGTTTGCAAATTGATGGGGAAATTGAAAGGACTGAACAGCAGGTTGGGAAAAAGAAACTGAGAGAACCCAAAATAAACTGATTCCACCAACATGCACTTTAGTGAGTCAACTTTACACTTCTGTTCAGCCAATTCTATCTATTGGAATTTATGGAACTAATGTGATCCTGGGATGTTGGGACTGAATTTAGAGGTCTCCTGGGCAATTCGCTATCCTGTTGCTCCTGCTGACCTCCTGGTACACAGTTTTGTTTGACTGGATTCTTTGATTGGCTTATTTAATTTGTATACCACTTAATAAATTAAAAATATATCTAATTGGTATACAAAAAGCTGAAGCAACAGCTTAAACAAAATATTACAAAATTCACAGTTACATATAAAAATGTTCATAGAATCATAGAACTGAGGAGCTGAAAGGTACCCAACCCCCTGCAAACTTCCCCTGCCCACTTTCTGGTAATGTTATAAATTTCTATCATGTCACCTCTTGCTTGCGTTTCCTCTAAACTATTTTTCCATCTCTGTAGTTTGCCAGTTCCCCATGTGCTCTCTGCCCCATTGTGAGTTGCCATGATCCCATCTCCTTTCCCTTTTGTTCTCTTCTCTGCTGTCACACTCAGGGAGGCCAGGTGACAGAGGGAAGTGGTTCCCTTCAAAACAGGGAGGAGGCCATGCTTCTGCGACAACTTATCCTTCTCCTAGGCTTTGCCTTCCTCCTTCAAGATGCGCTGAGCCTCCCTGTTGGAGTGCTGCACAAGACTTCACTCCCGTCACAAGCCTCATCTGTCGTAATTATACAGCTGTTCTCTTGCAGATGGAAAAGAACAGGAGTGGGAACAAGCTGATTTTTTAGATTGCATTTCTGTTGTACAGGTTGCTCGGTTTCATACCGTGCTCAAAACGTGGACTAATCGCTCCCTCGGAAGACAGCCTGTTCTATACGAAGTTTAATCCTCCTTAAGTTATATGTAATTTGTTTTTAATTAGCAGGTGATATGTGCTTGGTTGCATGATAACTAAATGCCAAATGTCAGCTTGATTGCTTTTGTGTGATGCCTTCTTCCTGCTTCCCTTCCTATAACAGCTTGATCCTAAAGATGGCAGGGATTCTGGCCCCAGCCCAAAGGAACACAGAAGCCTGCAGTTAGGTTGAGCGCCAAATGAGATTTCAAACCAGACTAGGGGTGGCTGCGAAATATCATGTCTGCTGTTCTTGTCTCCCCTCTCCCTGTAAAAAGTGGTTTCACTTTCTTGCACCATAATGTTTTCACATACTGCATTTCTTCACCCTCCACCAGAAGGAGACACTGATATGAAACAAGGGTGTAGAAACATGAGGTGTGATGACAGTCACATTGCGAGAGGAGTGTCATGCAGAAGGGGGCAGAGGCAGGCTCTCTGCCACCCCAGAGGGAGGGCAAGATCGAATGAGACTGAGGGTGCATTTTGCAGGAGAACTAGGAGAAATGTCTTGAGGGTAGAGAGTCTGTGTGGCATAGTGGTTAGAGTGGCAAGCTAGGAGCTGGGGAACCAGGGTTTGAATCCTCACTCAGCCATGAAGCCCACCTTAGAGTGGTCATCATCCAGACCCCCAAGTGTCCTTATTTTCCAGGGACAGTCCCAGATTTACAGAAGCTGTTCCAGTTTGATTTTATCCCGGAATGTCACACTTTTCCTTACGATGTCCTTATTTTCACTGGAGAAATGTTGGAGGCTATGGAATTAAGTGATGCTCAAACCAAGGAGATAAGTAACTATACAACCTTTAGAAGACATCTGAAGGCAGCCCTGTATAGGGAAGTTTTTTTTTAAATGTTAAATATATTTGTGTTATTTATATGGCTTTATATATGTTGTAAGCCACCTAGAGTGGCTGGGGCAACCCAGTCAGAAGGGCAGGGTATAAATAATAATAAATAATAATATTTAAAATAATAATAATATTTAAAAGAGAGGTAGAGCTGGGTATCATCTGCATACTGATGAACACCCAGCCCAAACCCCTGATGATCTCTCCCAGGGGCTTCATATAGATATTAAAAAGCATGGGGGAGAGGATGGAACCCTGAGGCATCTCACAAGTGAGAGCCCAGGGGTCCGAAAGTATTATTATTATTATTATTATTATTATTATTATTATTATGGAATAGGCCACCCCTATTTTCATCAGAGAAATGTTGGAGGGTATGCATCATCTCCCAGCCTCACCCACCTAGGAGGGTTTCTGTGAGGATGGAATGCAGAGGGGAAGGGCCTATATATGTCACCTTGAGCTCCTGGGAAGAAAGGAGATGGGATATAAATGTGATTATAACAATAAAAACTGCCTCAGGTTTGGCAAAAGAAAACAGCATTCATGTGGGCTGTTGCAGAACCTTGGAAATCCAAGAAAAGTGAAACTGAACTCCTTCTTGTCTGTTGTGAGGAAGTAGCAAAAGCAGGAGTTTTATCTCACCCCTTGGTGGTCTCTGCACAACTTACAGAAATGACTCTACTGTTAGGCAAGGTGAAGCAAACACCTTGGGTAGCACATTGTGGGGCAGTGGTGTGTGGAGGACACATCTGTGTATGTTACACGTCATGTCCCCCAACCCCACAAATCAGCCTCCTGCCTCAGGTGAGGTGGAACATACCAGGGTTGAAGCAAGATTCCACTTCAGTCAGCTTCTGTCCATGCAATGGGGAGTGGACGCCATCTTGTCCTCTCCCGCAGGCAGCAAAATATCTTGGACTGGCCTTGTCACCTTGGGAAACCTGTTTTAACTCCCATTTTGATGTACTGGCCCACTGAACCAGGGCAAGGTGAGCTTTGAACAAGCTGCACTATAAACCGAGTCAATCCTTCTCCCATTGTATCAAAACTTTCTTGCCATATTACTGAATCACACTTATATGATACCAAGCTTTTCTAAGTTTTGTGGACATGAAAATAAAAACAAAAACCCAGGAAACCCAGGTTGGCATTATGTCTTAACCACAAAGTACACTAGCTGGTCATGGACAAGTCCCTATTTATGCTTTTAGTAAGTTTTGTATTTTTAAACATTTTTTTTTAAAAAAATCATTTGTCCATGCTAGATCTCTTAATATATTTTGGAAAGTTGTCTGGGTGCCTTTTGGACCCCGCTCAAGATATCACAACCAAATTTTGCACCATGGTTCCTGAGAGGCGGTAGCAGGTTTTCATCTATGCTTAGATACAACTGGAACCATTTTGAATCAAGATGGCAGGCCAAGCCTTGCAAAACAGCACTGATTTTAACCAGTGATCTCAAAACTGCACTGATTATTTAGTTTGTTAGAATTCCTGAGCAATGCTGTGTGGGAGGTGGCTATTACAAAACAGAGAGAGTGCAAAAATACCACAGTAAGAGAGTTACTTTTATTAATTTAATTTAATTTATATCGCACCCTTCCTCCCAAAGGAACTCCAGGTGGTAAACACACCAGTCATACAATGTAATTTTTCTTTTAAAAAATAAACAAAATATTTAAAAAGCAATTAAAAGCTTCTAAAATCATTTTAAAAGAATAAATGCAGTAAAACACGAGAGAGAGAGAGAGAGAGAGAGAGAGAGAGAGAGAGAGAGAGAAATATATCTATCTAGCTATCCATGGTGATGTGTTCAAAATGCTGATTCCTATAAACAGTAAATCACAACCATTTATCTGCGCAGTTCTTTGACTGCTCAGATCCTGCTGTGAATAACATCTGTCAGTTTACCCATTTCCACCAGATCAAGTCATTTTAATAACCATTTCTGTATCATGAACAACTGTCCGGCCCCCTGGGACATACTCAGATATACTTGGCAATACATTAATAAATACAGCACAATAGATTTTGTAATCTTGAGAATGGTATCCTCTACTACATTGGGAAAAATCATTAAAATATTAGCAGCAAGATCATAACCTATATTTTGTAATCTGATTTCTGCAACCTGCCGCCAATAATATAGCATCTGGCGTCTCACCAGATCAGATCTGTGTGGGGAGCAATACACCTCCTGAAACATTGAAACGCACCGTGGAAAGTATCCTGTTAAATCCAGCTGGTTTGAAAATACCATCAACGCAGCAATTTGTATTGTACCTCTCTTGCTGACGAAATTGCACAGCATTGTGTTTACTTAACAAATTTCAGATACTGCTTTCTAACCGATGTTTTCGAGATGGTTTCTAACACAGATCATCTGACATGGTAATGAAATAATCAAACCACAATTTTAGAAAAAGAACCAGCCCAGCAGGAGCACAATACCACCACTCCCTTTGCACTTAAAGAACCGCAGGATTGACACTTCATGCGTCACCTCCCCAAAGAGGAAATGAGTCACTGGAAAAGAGGGCGTGGGTGTGCATAACATCTGCATATGCTAATTTATACACATGGATGCAAAATTGGAAAGAGTTTTTTATAATTTAAATATAAATGCACTGCATCAGAGGTGGTAACCAGGTGGCCCAGGTGCCCGCTGTCCGAGTCCTAAGAAAAAGAAGAAGAAGAGGAGTTTGGATTTGATATCCACCTTATCACTACCCTGGGACGCGGGTGGCACTGTGGGTTAAACCACAGAGCCTAGGACTTGCTGATCAGAAGGTCGGCGGTTCAAATCCCCGTGACGGGGTGAGCTCCCATTGTTCGGTCCCTGCTCCTGCCAACCTAGCAGTTTGAAAGCATGAAGTGCAAGTAGATAAATAGGTACTGCTCCAGCGGGAAGGTAAATGGCGTTTCCATGCGCTGCTCTGGTTCACCAGAAGCAGCTTAGTCATGCTGGCCACATGACCTGGAAGCTGTACGCCGGCTCCCTCAGCCACTAAAGCGAGATGAGCACTGCAACCCCAGAGTTGGTCACGACTGGACCTAATGGTCAGGGGTCCCTTGACCTTGACCGTATCACTACGCGAAGGAGTCTCAAAGCAGCTAACAATCTCCTTTCCCTTCCTCCCCAACAACAAACACTCTGTGAGGTGAGTGAGGCTGAGAGACTTCAGAGAAGTGTGACCTAGCCCAAGGTCACCCAGCAGCTGCGTATGGAGGAGCGGGGAATCGAACCCGGTCCACTAGATTACAAGTCCATCGCTCTTAACCACTACACCACACTGGCTCTCTAAGTGTTGATGGGCAACTTCAAGGCCCCTCCTGGTTTCTCCTCTTGGGGGTCTTTATCCTGGCAACTGGACTTGGGACAGACATCCCTTCAGTTAGAGGACTGTCCTCTGAACTGGACAGCTGGACAGAGGCAGGGCTTTTTTCAGGTGGAACTCGTCGGAACTGAGTTCCGGTACCTCCCAGGTAGGTCCCATTGCCCTTCTAAGAGAACAAAGGAGGTGTTCATGGTGAGTTCCTGCACCTCTTTTTCCAGAAAAATAGCACTGGGCATAGGTCTACCCTGGAGAAAAGGTGTGAGGAACCTTTTTCAACTTGAAGGCCACATTTCCTTCCAGGGGCCACATGTCAGTGGTGGCCGGGGCCAGAGGCAAAAATGGGCAAAGCAAGAAATGTCCATTATCACCTTTGTGCAGCAGGCCAAAGTCTTTCAGGAGTGAAGCAGGTCCAGAGAAGGCCATGGCCTGAGAAGAGAGGGGGCATAGCCTGGGGCAAATTGCAAGGGCCGTATATAGAGGATGGAGGGCCGCATTTGATCCCTGGGCCAAAGTTCCCCCAACCCTGTTACAGAGCAATAAGAAGGTTGCTTTCTTCCTAAAGGAGACAAGTACAGTGGTACCTCTGGTTACGAACACTTCAGGTTACGAGCTCCGCTAACCCAGAAGTAGCTGCTCCTGGTTGTGAACTTTGCCCCAGGATGTGAATGGAAATAGTGTGCCAGAGGCGCACATGCAGCGGGAGGCCCCATTAGCGAAAGCGTGCCTCAGGATAAGAATGGTTTCAGCTTCAGAACGGACCTCCAGAACAAATTAAGTTCGTAACCAGAGGTACCACTGTATTTAGTTTATGCGAGTGGGGGAAGCATTTCATAGCTTCGACTACTGAAAAGAATATGCTCCTGGTGGGCGTTCACCTGGTGTCCACAAAGGATTTAATTCTGTGCTGGTTCTCACCAACAGATCTTATAGCATGTGGCGGATCCGCCCAGATTGCCTCATGGGGTTGTTCAAGGAAGGAAGTCGGAAAGGTCATGCCATGCTCATCAACCCATTGTCCCGGAGATAGGATTGAATTAAGCAACTTTAATTAATTTAATTAGCCGCAAGAGGGAAATACATTTATGCATATGTGAATCCCAGTACAGCCAAACCACAAATACTGATTTAGTACTCGTAGCTTGACAATTCTCTCTGAGGCTCCAGTGCTCTTTCATTGAAAGATCTGCGCAGTTTGCATTCACACACAACCCCAATCCCACTGCAATACAGGGGAGGACTTTGGCCTTTCAGATTTCAGTGGTGCCCTGTGCGAGGACAAAATTCAGCCCACCTCCGACCTCTCGCCTTCTGTTCTGCTCAATTCTCTATGCCATACTTGTGATGCCCTGCGGCGCCCCCTAGGCTTGGCGCCCAGTGCAGTGGAACCAGTCTCACTGCCCTAAATCCGCTTCTGTGCAGTAAACTTTGCCACTGATCTTGCGGAGCCTGGAACAGAACATTTCAGTTGCAATGTCCAATGGTGTTGCATATCCCCGAGTTTATTAGCTGTAATCTGCCACCCAATTTACGTGCTGCAGCTAATCCCCGAATATTAGTTTACGTTAATTAAAAGTCTCGATACTCAATGCTTGGCGCATGTTCTCACTGAGATTTATGAGTTCCACTTAATGGCATGTCAATCCTGATTTATAATTTCATCCTGGTGGGTCCTAGGTGATTCATAACCAGCCAGACGCCCGTGGCCAGAAGCTGGGATGGAGCAGTTCAAATCAACATTCCCCGCTCACCACCTCCCAAAAATCCTTTCCACCTCCATGTCCCTTTGGCTCACAGTCCAATCCCTTCCCAAACTCCTTTGCCATGTCAGCTTGCTTAAAAAAGGAAATTCCTCATGAAGATTCACTAGCATTTCAGTGTGAATTTTTCCCTAATATACACATCTCTGTATGCAATTTGGCTCAATATACAAATTTTTTTAAAAAAAATTTGCATAGCAAATCCCCCTTGATATGTGCATTTCTAAGGACTCTTTACCATGTTATATGCAGTTTTGTACTTATTACTTGGCTGGAGAATTGCTTTGCAAAATTCAGAGAGTTTGGATTTGGTCAGTTTGAGTTTGAATGCAAACTGAATCCAATTTCCTCCCATCCCTGGTCCCATTCCTTACCAGTTTCTCCTCTCTTCCACTCTGAGCCCCCTCTTATGCCTCTGCCCCCTTTTCCTCAAGCCCCTCCATTGCCCTCTCTGCTCCCTGTTCTTTGCTCTCTGTGTCGCAGGCTTCTACAACTTCCCCACCAACTCTGACATTTTATGATCATGCATCTCCACAGTTCATTTTCAGCTTCCTGTCTTTGTCTCCCTTTGGCCTCAAGGGACTTTAGTTTCCCATCCAAACAGACTCTTTCTTTCTCTCAGTGAAGCTATCCTTCTTTACCAGAAAAAAAGTTCAGGAGCAGCTAGAATGTTTGTGAGCATTCCGGGACTTGCCACCAGCTAAGCTTAAAGTAAGCTTGAAACTAGCTATGGAGCCATTTTCTATGGTTCTATGATTCCTCAGAGAAGTTTGCCTGGCCACATCACTCCTTCCAGTGGACAGTGGGAGCCAGATAGAGACACAGAGAGAAATATCCTGGGAGAGATCCCATCTCCATCAGTTCTGTTGAAAGACCAGCAGCTTTGGGCTCCTGCCCCTCTTTCAATTCTAGCTCATTTTTACAAGACTTCTGTAACCAACCCATGATGCCTGAATGTCCTTTCCCCCCTCTTCCCTCCCAATCCCCTTTTCTTTTTGTGTCATGTCTTATTCCACTATGCTGCACTAGCTATTGAATTATCGCCTCTGGTTAAATGCTGTCTCTTTTATACTGCATTAAACTACTGCTGTTTTAACAATTTACTGATTGGCTTTATTTCTTAGGAAAATTAAAAAGAAACACAGTTACAAATTTGCAGCACCTTTGACAGCAAACCTTGGCGTCTTTAACAAACTACAGTTCCCAAGATTCTTTGGAGGAAGCCAAGACTGTTTAAAGTGGGATAACACCGCTTTAAATGTGAAGTGCAGACGGGGCCTTAGTAGTCAAGTGTTCCATGAATCAAACCTGTTTCTCAACCGTTTTTGAAGGGAGGGGTATGTCTATTCATTTACTCTCTTTTCATATGGGAACGTCTGTGGTCCAGGCCCTTTTAGACCAGACTATTAAATATGGTGCAGCTGGTGGTTCCTCGGTTAAGGCGCATTTTCTGTAGCTGACATCGCTGAACAAGCTGCCATAAAATCACCTTTCAGACGGAGATCCTGCGCAAACTAAGCAAAAGCTTTGCAAAAGTTCACCTGGAGACCAAAAAAGTAAAGCAAGCAGCACCAGGTTGTTTGTGATTTCCCATCATGCTTTGCCCAGATAGTGCAATGCACAGATGGTCAGGTGAAATGCGGTTGTGTTTGATTGTTTGGTTAAAGTAATCCCATTACTTTTTACTCTGATGGAGTTTAGGAAGTTGAAAACGTTCACATGCGTACAGACTTTCTGCCTCGCTCGCTGGCAGCTCAGTGTGAATATGGGGCACCAAGCCAAAATCAACCTGATAAAATCTTTCAGGAACTTTACAATGTCACATACTTATGCAAATACCTGGGGTGTTTATAGCAACGGGCTCTACAACAAACCCTCAAGGTTTCAATGAGACAGAGCAAGCCAGGCAGAGTGAGAAAGTAATTGTGTGTGTGTGTGTGTGTGTGTGTGTGTGCAGGTGGGTGTGCTTTCGCTAGAAGAACATCCACACATTATGAAAGCCTAGTAGAATCCACTGCTAATGAAGACGATTGTCCTTTTCAATTACTGACTAGCACAGCAGGCATATTCTAGGGTTATTCTGTTATTCTTTCTCAGGACTGCTGCTTTTAGCAGAAGCGGGAGATGATGATTTATTTAGATGCCGCCCATCTGACTGGGTTGCCTCAGTTCCATAAAAACATACAAACACAGCAAAACCTCAAACAATAAAAACTTTGCTAAACAGGGCTGCCTTCAGATGTCTTCTATAAGTTGTATAGTTGTTTATCTCCTTGACATCTGACAGAAGGGCATTTCACAGGGTGGGCACCACTACCAAGAAGGTCCTCTTCCTGGTTCTCTGTAACGTCACTTCTTGCAGCGAGGGAATCGCCAGAAGGCCCTTGGTGCTGGATCTCAGTGTCCGGGCTGAACGATGGGGGTACATCATCATCTCTGTTATTTCAGTTGCTCCTGTTGTTAAGCTTGCTGTGATGGATGTCTTTTTGATGTAATTGTATACATGTGATATCTGTACCTTTGTGTAGCTTTGTATCCCAACTCATGATGTGTTGAGATGAAGGGGAGTCTGTGAACCATAGAATTGTAGTGTCTAAAGCTGGGATCTCAGCTATAGGGGGCAGAAGGGGCTTCAGTCTACTCAATATTTTGAGGCAGGGGGCTGAGCCCCCCTCCCAATATTGAGGGGGCCGCTATCCCCTGCTGCCCCTGGGGGGAAGGCTTGGAGGGTGATTTTTTCCCTCTGAGCCCCCCGCCACAATTGCCAGAGCATCACAGCAGGTGCCTGAACGTCTCAGCAGGCATGGTCCAATGGGAGGGGGGTCCATGTGTGTGATGTCATGACAGACCCCCCCAATGTTGGACCCAACTCGGCACACCTGGTTGGAAGGGACCCCAAGAGTCATCTCGTTCAACCCCTGCAATATTGATGATCTTTAAAGGGGTGAATGAATTAGTTCTTAACACTTCTGAGCCACTTTACAATCTTGACACAGTCACAATGACCAGGATGATGGGAGTTGTAGTCCACAACATCTGGGTGGTACCTCATTGGCTACCCTGGAGCAAGAGTCTCAGACTCAGGTGGCAGAGAGACTGAGACGCAAAGTGTCCTCCAATCTTGGGCAGCCGAGCGTGCCTCGCAGGGTTGTGGTGAAGACGAAAAGCTACAGCTGTGTGAGCTGCCCTGAGTTTCCGTAGCCCCCATCCTTGAAGAGCTGAAATTCTGGTGATGAAAGAAATAGATGCAAATGCTTCAGCCACCAGTCAGTCCTGCAGCTGTTCCGCACATTAAGCAGCAGCAAAGGAGAGGGTTCCTATTCAAGAGAGAGATACGTACCGAAGAGAGTCCCTACTGTCAGGAGCTCAGCTTACACTCAAGTAGGACCCTGGCAGAGACACATGCCCGACTGGCATGTTCCCTCCCTCCTGGTCGATTGTTCGGGAGCTTCAAAAGCTTTCTTCAGCCCAAACATCACAGTGACCGATGCCAACAGACACTGGCACACTTAGAGATCCACAGAGTCTGTGCAGTTTGCGTGGCAGACCTCAGCAACTCAGCATTTTGGCTAATCTACTTTATTTACATATGAACACACACGGAGCACTGCAACATGGCTCCCTCTCTCCCTAGCGTCAGACAACAAAGAGAAAGAACAAAGGACAATAGTGCCACTTCACAGAACACAGCAACACAAACATCCTGTCTCCGTCACTTCCCACTTTGTGGAGTCAAAACATATACCGTCATGTGAAAGACAACAATCCCATGACTGCAATCACAGAGCAGGAATTCTAATATCTACATGGTCCTATCTAGTCGTTCAGACACACGCTCAACACAAAGGATCATGTAAGAAGGGCAGACTGGGTGAGCCCATTAGGAGTACCAACTGGAATAAAATATCAGGGGGACCCAGGTAAGCCCCACCCCACAAAATCAATCATATGACGCAGTGCATCATATGGCAATGGCAATGCTCATCAACTTGGGGGTGGGGCAGGTTCCTCTGCTTCTGCCTCTAGAGGAGATTCTTGGGACACCTGTGGAGAAGAAGGGGAAACTGGAAATCAGTGGAGGTGCTTAATGAGAAGTTGGGCGGCCATCTGTCAGGGGTTCTTTGGCTGCGATTCCTGCAGTTCAGGGGGCTGGACTAGATGACCCTCCCAACTTTCCAGTTCTAAGTCCCATTGTGCAAACAGAGCTCCATATTCACAGCATCAGATGCACCCCACCTGTTCCTGCCCCGTTCCCACTTCATATTTTTTTAAGTGTGAAAAACATTTTGGGGCAGGCACACCCGAGACGCCTTCTCTGCGAGTAGCCCGGGGGGACAACCCAGGGACAAATCTGTCTCGGGCTGAAGAACGAAGATCCCTCCAGTGCACAGGGCTCAAGAGGTGGGGAACATCATGGCAACGTTCTGTTGCATTAAATCACAAGATTAAAAATAAATAAATGACTGAGGTATGTCCTGCGTGCTTGTCGAAGCAAGGGCCAGCCAGCGCTGCTGAGAGACAATCTCTTTCCCCACCTGGTGGAAACTGCCCCGGGGGAACCTTCCCAGCGCTCAGTTACCTACGTGGAGCACGTTGCTCAAGTTAATGTGTTTCATTTCCAGCCCCATGAGGAGATTCCAGATGAACAATCAAAGGGGTGAAAAGGGAAGCCCCACCCAGGCTGGGTTTTCTGCACTGAGCTCGGATAAAAATTGAGTGACAATGAATTGCGCCCAAGGCATGCGGAGTACCCAGCGATGTTCCTGTGTCTTCACGGTGTTGATTAATTGCTGGGTGTTATGGCAAGGCTACAAGGGGGGTTGGAAAGCAAACTCTGTTTTTTCCCTTTTTGCAACACAAGCTGGAGTTTCACTCAGAAAATGAAAAACCTGGGGGGTGGGGAAGAGAGAGAGAGAGAGAGATTCTCCATGGCCACATCCAGATTGTGGAATACCTTTGTTGTTGTTGTTTAGTCGTTTAGTCGTGTCCGACTCTTCGTGACCCCATGGACCAGAGCATACCAGGCACTCCTGTCTTCCACTGCCTCCCGCAGTTTGGTCAAACTCATGCTGGTAGCTTCGAGAACACTGTCCAACCATCTCGTCCTCTGCCGTCCCCTTCTCCTTGTGCCCTCCATCTTTCCCAACATCAGGGTCTTTTCCAAGGAGTCTTTTCTTCTCATGAGGTGGCCAAAGTATTGGAGCCTCAGCTTCAGGATCTGTTCTTCCAGTGAGCACTCAGGGCTGATTTCCTTAAGAATGGATAGGTTTGATCTTCTTGCAGTCCATGGGACTCTCAAGAGTCTCCTCCAGCACCATAATTCAAAAGCATAAATTCTTTGGCGATCAGCCTTCTTTATGGTCCAAATCATTGAATTGTACAGTTGGAACAGTCCCCAAGGGTCTTCAAGTCCACCCCCTGCAATGCAGGAATCACAGTCCTGACAGATGACCACCCAACCTCTGTTTAAAAATCTCCAACAAAGGAGAGAGTCCATCACTTTCTGAGGGAGTCCGTTCCACTGTCAACAGCTCTGACCATCTGTATGTTTTCCCGCCTAATGTTGAGCTGGAATATCCTTTCTTGTTATTTGAACCCATTGGTTTGGGTCCTACCCTCTGGAGCAGCAAAAAGCAAGCTTGCTGTATCCTCCACATGACAACTCTTCGTGTAATTGAAAACATCTATCACAACACCTCTCAGTCTTCTCTTCTCCAGGTTAAACATACCCAACTCCCTCAACCATTCCTCATCAGGCTTGGTTTCCAGACCTTCCAGAGTTTACCACATGGTAATCAAATTTGGCTTTTTAACCACATTTTTTTTTTACCACAAAATTTACCACAAATTTACCACATGGTAAATCAAATAATCATTTGGTCCCCTCCTCTGATGCTTTACACCAACTGGTTAAACCTTTCTTGTTTATTGATTTTCCTGTTTGGTAGACCAGGTCTCAAGCCTAGGGGCTAAAAGTACCCCCCCCCCCACACACACTTTCTTATCTGGCCCTTGAGACTTTTGCTCAGCATTTTATTGTATTAACTTTCCATGGAAGTTGGTAGGTTCGGCGCTGCTGTTTTCCCCTCCTTCCAGGAATCTTGTAGGTGCTTCAAGCTGATTGGTTTAAATTGTGCTTTTCAATACAGTAGTACCTCGGTTTGCATACGCTTCAGGTCACATCCGCTTCAGGTTACACACTCCGCTAACCCAGAAATAGTGCTTCAGGTTAAGAACTTTGCTTCAGGATAAGAACAGAAATTGGGCTCCAGCGGCGCGGCGGCAGCAGGAGGCCCCATTAGCTAAAGTGGTGCTTCAGGTTAAGAACAGTTTAAGGTTAAGCAGGGACCTCCGGAACGAATTAAGTACTTAACCCAAGGTACCACTGTATTACAAAAAACAAACAACAGTTTCTTAATTTTTATAAGTGACCGGGGAGGGTTTTGTTAAAGGTGGGTTATAAATGTCTGAAGTAAAGGAATAATAAATTACCATAATAAAGACAGCAGAATGTTCCACAAACTCCACTATGGTGGAGCTGGATTGGTGCATCCTGAATTAATTCTATATTTGAATATCTTGTTGAATCAGTGCCTGATTACTAGCGCTTAAAGCATTAATCACTTAACCAGATTTGATTAATGAATCAATTCATTAACTACAACTTGGGAATGTGAACAGCAGCTTTCTCTTGGGTGCTCAGGGTTAATGACGTTGCTGAAACAATCTTAACCACTTCTCTCCCTGTTGGCTGCTCTACTTCTTAACTGTGGTTATTTGGTTTTGCTTTTAACCACACACACACACACACACACACACACACACACACACACACATAATGGCTTTTAATCTGAATTTTTCACTGCCCGAAGAATGCTCGTTTGTCGGTAGAACAGAAATGTTGTTAATAAATCAATGACAATACTTTCCAAACAATTAATTTCTGATCTCCTCATTAGCTATTATCAAATGCCCCTTTCAAACAGTAATGGCATGGCATGGCCTGAAATGACAGGTTGGGGGTGTGGGGTGTGTGTGTGTGTGTGTGTGTGTGTGAGAGAGAGAGAGAGAGAGAGAGAAAGAGAGAGAGAGAGAGCCCACCTTCCCCAAAAAGTTGTCAACAAACATTGGGTGCAAAACTTGCTGAATTTGCAATTATCCATTCAGTAGTCGCTATGGGGAATAATGTAGCTCCTGCAAAGACATTTCTTTTTGAGTCTCTACAAATAAACTTCTGAAAGGGATTGAAATGGACCAAGAGATGTGGTGGCCTCTCTCTCTCTCTCTCTTTCCCCTTCTCTCTATCTCTCTTTCTCTTTGTGCAAGGGTGCTTTCAAGGCAACGGTTTTATGATGACACAGGATACCTTTTAAAATACCACTTTGAAGCCAGCATTTGATGTTTTGCAAGATTTTCCTAAAAGGATTTAAATGCTACTTGCTTAGCATTTGGTTTCACAACCCTTTCTGGAGTCAGCCTGGGTGGTTTAAAGCTGGACAGGTGGCCACCCTGTGGATATCTCTCTCTCTTGAGCTGATGCTGATGCTAATCTATCTCTGTACATGTGGATAAGCACATTGGCCCCAATCCAAGGAGTTCATCCTCATTCCCTAAGGATGGGTGAATCTCTCAATTTTTGTTTCCATTTTTACACTCTTAAGTCCAGCTCTCCACATTTCCACATCAGTTTGTGATGTATTTATTTTCAAAGTTCTCATGAAAAACCACCAGCATTTCCATGCAACCTTCTGCTATCATACTCAATTTTGTATGCAATTTCACCCAGCGTAACACCATTTTCCCTTTTGCATGTTGTTGTTGTTGTTGTTGCTGCTGGTGGTGCTGTTATTTTTATCCTGGCTTTTTTTCAGTTGGAACTCTCTGGAACTCAGTTCTGGCACCTCTCAGGTGGACACCATTGCCATTCTAAGAGAACAAGGGAGGCCTTCACAGTAAGTTCCGGCACCTCTTTTTCTAGAAAAATAGTACTGATTATTATTATTATTTATTAAATTTATATACTGACAGTTTGCAGTATGAAAGCACAGAAATACATGACAAAAACAAACAAACCCACAACCCCCCGCTTTCCACAGACACATTTAAAAGTCCATATATTGTTTAGTCATCCAGATAAATGTTTCCCCTACTGCCTAAAGATATGTAGTGAAGGTAGCAGGCAACAGGGGTGCTGACTTGGGCCCCAGGTTATGGGTGCCCAGCGTGCGCAACATGATGTCACAACGTCACATTGTGATGTGGCATTATGACATCATGCACCCCATGGCCTCAGAACCTGACTTCCACTGGAAATCAGGCTCTGAGGTCTCGCAAGGCCTTGGATAGCATCTCCAAGGTCTCACAAGCCCTTGGACCTGACTTCTGGTGCTTCGTGAGGCACCGGAAGTTGCATCGGGGGCCCTGCGGTGTGGGAGCTGAGCACCCACAACAATTTTTTATGGGTTCTCGGGCCCTCAGTGTCTCCTAGAGATGGCGCCCCTGGCAGGCAAGCCTCCCTAAAGACAGCGTTCCACAAAAAGGAAGCCACTGCAGAAAAGGTCAGTTCTTGTGTTGCTACTCTCTAGACCTCATGTGAAGCAGGCACACCAAGAAGGGCCTCAGATGGTGATCACTGTAAAGGCTGGGGACTAATTCAGATGGTGCTGGATGATACAGCGTCAACTCTTTCACCACATGGCTTTTTCCTGATCCTTGAAAGTAGTATTTGCTCTGCTGGGGTTAAGCACGCAGGGCAAATAGCAGCAATTTACACCAGGTAAATGGTATAGGAGGAAAGAGTTACGGTAAATCCAGCACCCCTGGCCCAGATCGGAATCCACATGAATCCATTTGGTCTGCAGTCCTTTAGACATTGCTAAGGGTGTTGAGAGTTTTCATTCATTCAGCCTTTTATTGGCATAATGGTGCTGAGAGTCGTTAGGAGATTCCCTTTCCCTTACAGAGTTACATTTCTCTGAGTGGCTTAACAACCAGTCCCTCTTCTGAGAGACGTGGCTCTGTGAGGGGAACAAGGCATCTCATACAACTCTTAGCCCCCTTAGCAAACTACAAACCCCAGGATTCTTTGGTGGACGTTAGGACTCCTAAAGCAGCATGATAGTGGCTTAACTCTATAGTGCAGATAGTTCAGCAACATGTGCTTCAGAAGTAGTGTGCTGCTTTTTGTGTGTGGAAATGTGTGCAGATCTAATTGAGAAATTAATAAATGAAGACTGATATGATTAAGGAATTATTCCAATTTTTTGGAATATTTATTTATTAAATTTATTAAAGTATTTATTAAATTTGTATACTGCCTTTCATCCAAAGATCCCAGGGTGGTTTGCAATAGAAAAACACAAATCAAGAATACAATATACATAATAAAACAAAAACAAATCAGTAACACCCCCACTCACAAACGCATTTCAAAAGCCATAAAAAAATGTTAATCAACCCAATGCCTGGTTGAAGAAAAGCAATGGGATCTTAGCTGACTACACATAGCTAAGCTGAAGTCGTCTTCAGAGGTAGAACGAAGGAACGGAGTGGATGAGAATGAATGTTATGTCTCAATTGCAAAATCTGTGCTGTTGCTTTTACAGGATGTGATTGGTTTGTGACTCATAAATGCCTCTGGAGATTTTATTTTAAAAATGCAAATAGGTTCCCTAAAGATTTGTATGTCTCATCTAAAGTTGTGGGGGAGGGGGGTTGTCTTTCGCCCACCCTAATTGTTTTTACATCATCCTGCTTGGCTTGAAGGGGGAATCTAATTATTCTTTTCTTTGTGTATTTCTTTAACGATCTTGAAATGCATGACTGGTTGATCTCTTATTAAGAAAAAAAACAAAACTTATTCCTTCCCCCCATCAAGCATCCAAGACTGGGCAGGATCAGCCCTTCTGCTCAGGGTTTCCATGCCTGAGGGAGAGAAGTCCTGGCTTGTGTCCTACACGAAATTTGATCAGCAAAGATTTGGAAGGCAGAACTCAATACAGGAAAATGCAGACTGGAAGATTCGTAAGTGGTCACAGTACTCACAGAAACAATGGTCAGGGCAGGCAGTGGTGGGAGTTAGCAAGCGTGGCTGAGTGCGAAGCTGAGATTTAGCAGTGGCATGCTAGCATGGATACTGGTTTCATTCTAGTGGACTCCTTTCAGAACCTTGGCTAGACTGTGTGCCCTTCAAACGCAGCTGCCCTTTGAAATCTGCACTTTTCCAAATTTCGCAATGCAGTTATCTACCCAGTGTTTACAAAAACACAAATATTCAGGAAAAGTGTGCATAAAAATTAATATAAATAACATACAAAAATGCATTATGTTAGGTAAAAGTTCAGGCACACAGAGCGCATTGCAGTGACCCAGACTTTCAATCATTCGTATATATGGAATTGTTTTTAATTCATTTTATTGGTGATGTTTTTACTACGAAATCACTTCCGAGTTGCTTTAGGAAAGTAATTTATAAACGGAATCAAATAAATGATCTTGTGTGGTTTTTTAAGTACAATAATCCTGCTCCTCTTTTTTAATGCTTAAGATTGTTTTTCTCTCCCTAGCTTTCACATTACTATCCCAAGTGAATAATTAACAGTGGTCTCTGTCTGCAGAATCCGTTGCAGTGAAATGAATATGGCCAACCACCGATAAACAATTTTCATATTAAGTTCATTAAAATGTTTTCAAGAAGAATTGTGGTTCTCTTGGGATGCCCACTTAGAGGTGCAGTTCTGGTCCCCCATTGCCTGTCTGAGCTCCCTTCTCTTCCTTGCTCCAAGCTCCAGGTGAGTCTGGGAAGCTGTTGCAATTATTACTAATGGGGGTTGCTGCAAACGACTATTAAGTACCCAGCAAATCCTTCCTTTCCTAAGTATTCGCATTGCCCACTCCCATGGAAAGTCTTCCTCCCACTGTTTCTGTTTGCCTAAACCAGAGACAGGGAAACATGGGCCCGAGGGCCAAATACAGCCTTCGTACCTTTCTTTATGGCCCTTGGGACTCTTCCTAGGTAACACACCCAAGTCAACTCCCTTGAACTCTGCATGGATTGATGGAAGACATAAAGGGTGTGTGTTTGTGTGTAGAAACTAGTCTACTGAACAAAAGTGAAATTAACATGTTAGCATCCGACACAGTCCACCACTGACATGTGGCCCTCAGGAGGTGGCCCAGAAGGGAAGGTGGCCCTTGCACCCCTGGCTTAAATCAGCAAATGCTTATTGATCTATAATTAAGGAGGTCAATCTTCTTCTTCTTACCTAGGCTCTGCACAGTGTATCAACTGCATTCTTTAAAAAAACAACAACAACAACAACTAAGACATTTGCCAAGCCATTTGAAAGCTGAACCTATAGCAGATGAGCAAGTTTTTCCATAATAGCAATATGTCCTCTGCTTTCAAAAACCACAGATGTCCAGCTGGTCTTGGAATTTTCCTCTCCAATCTTTTGCTATTCCTGCCTTTGCCGCCATGCTGTGGCTAAGCTGGCGTTCCACAGCTGTCTCCTGCAGCAACTATGCAATCTGTACAGGAGACATGTGACAGAGAGCCATAGACTATCAAGGGTCCCCACTGGGTGCACCCCAAGTGCTTCTAGAGCATCGTAAGAAGACCATCCCAGCAAAACTCATTATCAAAGAGCCCTTCGTTCAGGTTGAAAGCAACCTTTGGGATCTTGCACAATCAGGACTAGCTGTGATAGATCCCCAGCACAATACTCAATAAGGCAACCATACACTTACTGGAGACTCGACCAGATTGAATCCAGTGGGATTCACTTCCAAATAAATGTGCCTGGGATTAAGAATACAGTAGAACCTCTACTTACGACTGCCTCTACTTGGGCCCGATCCAAATTGTGACCGCAGCAAACCCAGAAGTAAATACCGGGTTTGCCGCGATTTGCGCACGCACAGAAGCGGCTGCCGCCATCTGCACATGTGCAGAAGCACGCTGCCGCCGAACGCGCCTGCACACAACGGCGCTTCTACCAGCAACCCAGATCGACTTATGGACGGACCTGCGGAACTGATTATGTCCGTAAGTAGAGGTTCCACTGTAAGTTAGGGCAATTTGGAGAATGCAGTAAAGGACAAAAATAATTGTAAGGAACTGCAGAAAGAGGTGGAAGGGAGTCGAAGTGGAAAATGTTAAAAACTATGGTTAAATAATTGTTGTGATGTATATAAATGAAAACAATATATATATATATATATATATATATATATATATATATATATATATATAAAATGTGCCTGGGATTAGGCTATGCACCTAATTTTGCAGAATTTGCAGACTGATATTCTTTGCAGGTGAATTTTGCAACATGTTACAGAAGTTATAATAGTGCTTCAGACCTGGATTTACACTGGCAGTGGCATAGCGTGGGGGGTGCAGGGGGGGCGGGCCGCACCGGGCGCAACATCTGGGGTTAGGGCAAATCCATGGGTTAGGGGGCGCAAATCCACGGGTTAGGGGGCGCAAATCCACAGGTTAGGGGGCGCAAATTACTTGCCTTGCCCCGGGTGCTGACAACCCACGCTACGCCACTGTACACTGGAGCATCCACATATCATTCTGCCTTATTTGTTGTTCTGTGGATCCTAACTTTTACATATATGATTTATTTCATTTTTCAAAATGTCACATCAAACACTTGTGAAATCCTATGCCGAGACTCACAATAGTATTTTGGTCTTTGTAACGGAGAATCGTAAACTGAGTATTATATGCCACCCTGGGCGACTTCGGGAGGAAGGGGAGGGATATAAGCAATGGTGGCTGGTGCCCACCAAGACTGGTAGGGTGGAAGGCAGGGAGACCAGCAGTAGGGGGCGCCAGAGCTAAACCAACCCATTCTAGTTTTGTCCCCATCCTCCTTGTCCCTGCTGAGTTCTACAAGGCCAACACCGAGACTATGGAGGAGGAGGAGGACGCTGGCAGGAAGAGCCGCCCCCTAGACTGGGTGTAAGTAGGAAAGCAGGCATCTGGGAGAAGACAGACCTGCCTCCACTGTATATATCATTTGAATTAAGAATGATAAGAAATATAATATTTTTTGCCTTTTCAGGTTGGTTTTCAGAGGTGAGGATACAGGGTCACAAAGTTCCACATGCAGTCATCCTTTCACATGCCCTTGCAAGGCACTGCTGATTAATTCTAACCGTGTGCCGTTTGCACCTGGATCTGGTTGGCAAATCTTGGAGTTCTAGGGGAAAGGGAAAGAAGGCAGTTCCAACAAGCCTGAAGTCTACCCACCTCTGATTTACAATGCATCTTATTCTGTGCATAGGAATAATAGAATCATAGAATCGCAGAGTTGGAAGGGACCCTGAGGATCACCTAATTCACCCCCCTTAATGCAGGAATTTGCAGCTGTCCCGTATGAGGATCGAACCTGCAATCTTGGCATCATCAGCACCAAACTCTAACCAACTGAGCTGAGTGCTTCTTTAATTATTAGGGTCAACGCGGTGATAATCTTTGGCTCAGCCAGGAGGCAGATGCATGGGAGAAAACGATGCAGGATTGGCAATGAATTGAAATGCGTCTTTGTCTTCTGTTTGGCTTAAGGTTGTGTTATTTCTTCCACCCTGCTAGATAAACACTGCATACAATGTTAGCAATTGCAGCTGAAATTCCTTTGTTTCCTCTACATACAACTGTTTCCAGTCATATAATAGACTGGTGGATCCTTGCAACCACAGGAATGATGTGAAATACTCAGGAGGAAAAAAAATATGCAGAAGTCTGCAAATGTGCCTGATTTACCTTGTGGTTTCAAGCGATTGTCACAAAGTGGCCATTGATAGGTTTCGTAAAAGCTGGTGGAAGTATCCCAACAGAGTTTCTGAAATTAAAGAAGGTTTCGAGTTTCAGCTTCACTCCATTAATTATCCAGGGAATAACTGATGTCTTTCAAAATATCTTGAGCCATTATTTTGAAAATAATATTAGGGTATCCTCTAATTAGCAAAAAGCAGACTAACTTCTTGACACACTTTAGCCAGTTGGGTGTTCCTACACACACACACACTGCAGATTCACACAACCATGTTCATCACTTGTTGACTAACATGCATGAATGAACCATTGCAGATACCAACTCAAAAGCAGGTACAGTGGTACCTCGGGTTAAGTACTTAATTAGTTCCGGAGGTCCGTTCTTAACCCGAAATGGTTCTTAACCTGAAGCACCACTTTAGCTAATGGGGCCTCCTGCTACTGCCGTGCCGCCAGAGCACGATTTCTGTTCTCATCCTGAAGCAAAGTTTTCAACCTGAGGTACTATTTCTGGGTTAGCGGAGTCTGTAACCTGAAGCGTATGTAACCTGAAGCGTATGTAACCCGAGGTACCACTGTACAGTCTTTGAAGAGGGTAAGGAGGAGTGACTCTAATTCACCCTAATGCTTTCAAAAGCAAAGTGTTAAAGTGAACCCACAGGAGAGACCTCACTGTGGTCAGGTTGAGGGTTAGCAGAAGTCAGGCTGAGGGTTAGCAAGGGGCCAGGGGAGCCCGTTTCTGCCACCTTCCTCTTAAGCATCTTCAGCTGCTCTGGAACCAAAGGCCCCGATCAAACCACTGTTACTATTGTGAGCGGACGATTTCCCCTGGTTTTCTGAATTGCTCACGGTGGGGAAGAAGCAGCAGTTCAGGCACTGCTGGCAGCTGCCGCCGTTTGCCCATTAAAAAGCAGAGAAGTGAAGGGTTCAATTTGGTGATGTTTCTGGGACTTGGTGCCAAGGAATGAGAGGAAGGGTGGAGGCAGAGAGAGAGAGAGAGAGAGAGAGAGAGAGAGAGAGAGAGAGGGAGGGCAGGCTTACTACCTGAGAATAATCTTTGGAAAAACAAACCACCTTTTGTGTTCCCTCCTATAAAGACTTCTCTGTCATCTTTGTGGATTTCTACCCCTGGCTATGTTTTAAGAGCTTTGCACATCTACCTGCAAAACACCAGCAACTTGGCCATAAATCTTCCTCACCCTAAACTATCATTATCGCCCAAGGACTCAGACGACTTCCCTCTGCGCTCGTGTCAAGGACTGCTGGGGTGAAGAGTTCTGCTGAAGAACTCTTTCCTTCCTGGCTTTTTTGTATCAACACCAAAGCCCATCCCAGGAGACGCAACATGTTGTACGGTATAGTGCTCCAGCTCATAGGAAGCTGCATCATAGCATTGGTCCATTTAGCTCAGCATGGCCTGCACTGACTGGCAGCCCCTCTCCAGGATTTCAGACAGCAGACGTAACCAGCCCTACCTAGAAAAAAAAAAGATATTCTTCCACTGAGCCTTTCTAAAGGGACATTCAGCCATCTATTCCCCTTTTCAGGATACTCCATTTCATTCATCTACTGTACCTCCTGTGTTCTGCCCTCCCTGGCAAAACCTCAGACTTTCAGGTGGCATTCAGATGGCAGTTTACTTCATTTTCTTTACTTTCCCCTGACAGTGAAGTTTCACGTTATATCTGAGCTTTCACGCAATGTAAAAGCCAGTCCTATAGGGGAATATAGAGTAAATTCACTGTTCATTACTGTGTTATTTGCTTCCATTTTCAAATACTGTAACATGGAAATGAGTGCTAAACCCTTAATACAGGCATTTGTTGTTGTTGCACATTTAGGATTTTCTCTGTAATCCTGAGGACTGGATGCTTTAGGAAGCTGTTTTAAAGTGGGTCACACCAATTGGTCCACTGAGCCCAGTGCTGAACTCTGATGGGTCACTGGTTCCCAGGGTTTCAGGGAGGAGCTTTTCCAGCCTCCCTTGAAGAAAATGGGGGATCCCTATCTGCAGGCCCGGATTTAGGTTTGATGAGGCCCTAAGCTACTGAAGGTAATAGGGCCCTTTATATGTCCAGTTGTTCTTTGTCAACAACAAATTGTTGAAGCGTACTGAATTAGGGTTGCCATATGACCAGAAAAACCCATGCCCTTCCAGGAGGATTTTTACATTTTAAAGGAAATGTCTGGGTTTTAGGAGGGCTTGGGGGTGGGGCTTGGGTTTGGGTTTGGGCTGGTCTGCACATCACGGTTGCTGCCAGCCTGAGTCGGGGAAAAAGGTGTGCAGGTGTAGAGGAGGCGGCCCTGCGTGTCCGCGCCTGCACACCTCATTGCCCGGCTCAGGCTGGCAGCGTCTCACGCTATCTTCTTTTTTGCTCTTCAAGATATGGCAACTCTGCAGTGAACACTCCACCCCATCCCAGCCAAATCTCAGCATGCAAAAATTGAGCATCTCAGGAAAAGGTTAGAGAAGACTTTCCCATGGCATGTAACTTTCTGAGTGTGGAGAGGTATTTTGCTTCCTGTCATGTGACTCCTCCGCCAGTGATAATGAGCGCCATGAAATAAGCATAGGCTGGGTAGCAGAGTGTGAAGAAAGAGGGAAAGAAGGGTGAATTCCTGCATTGCAGAGGCTTGGGCTAGGTGACGTTTGCGGTCCCTTGCCATTCTATTATTCTGAGGGCCACATTCCCTCAGGAGGCAAACTGTTGAGGGTCCAATGCCAGCAGTGGCAGGGCCAGATTTAGGTTTGATGAGGCCCTAAGCTGCTGAAGGCAATGGGGCCCTTTATATGTCCAGCTGTCCTTTGTCAACAACAAATTGTCGCTGTTTTTTGTGTTGAATATATGCTATATGGCAATTTATGGACCTAATAGGTATCTAAAGGCATTTGCACATAACAAATAGGAGCCTACACAAAACAAAACACTGTTGCTGTATGTAGGTTTTATTTTATTTGTTTTTTATCTTATATTTTGGAAACGTACATCCACCTTCCCCCCCTTAATTTTTTTTGGGGGCCCCCAAGAGAGTGGGGCCCTAAGCTATAGCTTGTTTAGCTTATACAGTGGACGCTCAGGTTGTGAACGTGATCCGTGCGGGAGGCACATTCGCAATCCGCAGCATATGCAACCCGCACGTCTGCACACGCACGGGTCGCGATTCGGCACCCCTGCGCATGTGCAAGTGCCGAAACCCAGAAGTAACCCGTTCTGGTACTTCCAGGTTCGGCGCGGTGCGCAACCCGAAATTGCTCAACCCGAAGCGCCTGTAACCCGAGGTATGACTGTATGTAAATCTGGTACTGCCTATCTGACACACTTTCCAAGGATTTTAGAAGAACAGGAAAGGTTTTTTTTGGAGTCACGAGCTAGAAGCTCTGTGGGTTACAAGAATCCTTTATTTTTGTAATGAGAGCACTTTTACCTGTGACCCTCAGTTGAACCTAGGCCTCTTACCTGAAAGCAGATTTCAGGCTGCTTAATGTGACAGTGGAACTGAGTGATGGCTGTTTTTGCTTTGCATCTCCACCCCCCTAAACCCGCCCCCCCTCATTTTGAAAGAAAGAGAGAAAAGAAAGAAAGAAAAATGAAACATTCCTTTTCTCCATCAGGTGTCAGAGCAAACAGTTCCTACTGTCACTGCTTTGCCACTATCCTGCATGAACTCCCCCACCAGGTAAAGAGGTTACATTATGTGCTTACTCATAGTAACTAGGTAACACAGTGTTGTTGTTTTTGTTTTCATAAAATTCATACAGGACTTGATTTTTTTTTAAAAAAGGAGGGGGACACCTCAAGGGGGTTTACAAATAGATAAGACAAGAAAATCAAGAAAAAACCACAACCCTACTTTAAAACACATTATTTTCATACCCAAAGGGCAGAGAATTAGGCTTGGACAAGCACTCTTTCGAAGTGCCATTACCAATGTACTCCCGATTTGTGCTTCTGAGGAACCTCAGAGTCCCCTGAAAATGTTTGTTTCTCTGATGAACCAAAGAGACAAGTCAAATCAGAACCGTGGCAGGAAAGCCAAAGGCCATGATCCCTGCCATGTCATCTAACACAGGGGGTCCCTAACTGTCCCCTGTGGGTCACCAATATTGTCTGTTCCATACTCAAGCTATCACTGTGTTCTGCAGAAGAGACCATCTCATCCCGAGGTCTGTTCCCTATGATGCAGGAACTGGGTCTTTAGTGTGGTGGCCCCTCCCTTGGGAACTACTTCCTGTTGCATATCAGACAAGCACCATGTCTTCTCATAGACTGTTCAAAACCTTCCTTTTCCAACAAGCCATTTCAGTGGACATTTTTATCCCATTCTGGATGTGTATTGGATTTGAAATTGTTTTTTTACAGATGAAATTGTTTTAAAACATTTTTATATAGGAAATCACTCTCATTCTCTTTGCCTATGTGAATTACAGAATTGTAGGGTTGGAAGGGACCCAACAAGCCATCTACTTTAACCCCCTACAACACAGAAATTGCTCATCGTATTTTCATACGAAATTTTCATTGTTTTTTAATTGTTACAATGTTTTTTTTAAAAAAATAAATGAAATGTTTCTATATGCTTTTATAAATCAAATGGATGCTTTCTTTGCTACATTGCTCTGAGGCGTTTTATAGGATGCGATTCATAAATTGAACTGAATTAAAATAAATACCAAAACCTCTCCTTTGCATGGCATAAAAGTCCCGTGACCTCCTCTCTCCATTTCTGAACTCTCCTACCTTCTATTTATAAAAGCAAAATTGCTCTGCAAGGCATGCTGGGTAGCAGCCCGCACGCTATCCTGCCAAGGGAGGATTATCGCTAACTGCATTGCAGCGATACCAAGAGCCCCCAGCTGAGAACCCTTTGGCGCGCTGCATGTGCCAGCTCTTGAAAGAGCAGCAACGGCCTCACGGATCCGAGCTGGCAAGCTCCGACGCTCTCCATACAGTTAGCAGCATTCTGTGTGAGGCCCAAATTCAGGCTAAAGGCCGCAGGAGACCGTCACAGCTCCTAGTCCTTTGGAAAGAGTCACTACTGCCCAGTCTGGACTCGGAATGTCCCTATTTCCCCCACTAGGGCTGCCACTGCCGGACGCGGGGAGGAGGATGAGTCAGTGCTTGTCCCGAGTGATGACAGTGGCTGCGGCTGTGAGGGAGCATCCCGTTGCCTCCCCATGGCCGCCACCACTGGCTTTCTCCCTTGGGCAGTTTGTAGCAGCTGCTGGAGAACAGGCAAAGAGGAGGAGAGGCTGTGGCTTCTGTGGTCTAGCCCCACATGACACACCAGATCTGAGGGGCAGGCAGAGAGCAGGGGTGCCCTGGGTGGAAAGAAATGGGGAGCAGAGCAGAGCGCAAGGAGTCTAATCTTGCCCCTTTCTAAAATTTATTTATTGGTGTGTGTTTCTCTTTCTGTAAATCTAGAATAGAATAGAATAGAATAGAATAGAATAGAATAGAATAGAGAGTCATACCTCATGTTACGTTTGCTTCAGGTTGCATGTTTTCAGGTTGCATCCCGTGGCGACTCGGAAGTGCCGGAAAGGGTTACTTCTGGGTTTCGCAGCTCGCGCATGCGAAGACGTGCAAAATGACATCACGCAAATGCGCAGAAGCAGCGAATCGTGACGCGCGCACACGCAGACACGCAGACACGGATTGTGTTCTTTTCAGGTTGTGAATGGGCCTCCGAAACAGATCCCGTTCGCAACCAGAGGTACCACTGTATAATAGAATAGGGATTAAGAGGTTTTCTCGGGACGGTGGAGGGCTCATGTGCTGTGTCCCATTGGTGTGGCGGTGGCGGCACTCGCCCTTCTCCTGATAGGAAATGCTCTGCAGAGGGGGCACAAAAATGGGGGGTCGGGGAGGGTCACTTGTGAGGGGAGAAGTGAAAAATGTCCTTATTTTCATCTGAGGAATGTTAGAGGGTATGCAATGGCTATCCTCTGCCTCCACAGCTGGAGGCAGCAATGCTTCTGAAAACCAGTTTTTGGAAACCACAGGAGGTGAGAGGGCTCCTGTGCTCGAATCCTGCTTTCTGATTTCTCACAGGCATCTGTGAGAACAGGGCCATTGGTGTGAATCGGCAAATTCCTCTTAGATTCTTACTAGAAATGGCTGTCAGCTCTCTCTCTTTTGAAAAGGCCCACCCTGTTAACAGTAACAGGGCGATTAATGTCTTGTCCAACAACATGCATGAATAAAGGACAGCGAGGTTGTTATGCCAAACTACCCAACGTTCTTACAAAAGCCACGCTTAAAATAGAGCTTGTATTAATAAACATGACCCGGCCAAACGCAACACCCATTCCTGGTTTGGCTGTTAGATGCATCCCGAGGTCACAGGGAGTCACACAAAATTGAAATGAAAACCAACAAAGAGGCTGGTGGCGCGTTAAAGGTGACCTGCTTTCTTGCAACTGGAGCTTTTCAAACTTTGGGTTTCAAACTGGAGCTGCAGAACGGAGCCAGGCCTTCCGTGTAGATTGCCCTGCTTGCATTTGGTCCGGGGCTGGCTCCTCTTGTTTGGAGCCTGTCCAGGTGGCTTTAATCTCAGGGATCAGGTGAACCTTTTCAGGATTCCATAACCGCATCGCTATGCCGCAGTTAAGGAGCAAGAGACAGCAAGCAAAGGCAGGCGTGGGTTGGTGGGTTGGCACCTGCACAGTGAAGACACTGTAAACCTTCTGTACATAAGAGCATACCCTCCAACATTTCTCCAATGAATAATAATAATAATAATAATAATAATAATAATAATAATACTCTGCCCATCTGACTGGGTTTCCCCAGCCACTCAACATATCTAAAAACAGAATGCTTTTAGATGTCTTCTAAAGGTTGGACAATTACTTATCTCCTTGGTTTGGGCGTTGCATAACTCCATACTCTGATGGAAATAGGGATGTCCTACCACACCCTCCAACATTTCTCTCTTAATATATATATATATATTGGAAATTTTATTTACAACATAACATAAACCAACATTTCTCTGATGAAGACAGGGATGTCCTAAGGAAAAGCGAGACATTCTGGGATCCAATCAGAAGCCGGGACAGCTCCTCTAAATTCAGGAATATCCCTGGGAAATAGGGACACTTAGAGGGTCTGTAAGAGCAGGGTGAGGCCAAAGACCCATGTAGCCCAGCATCCTGTTCTCACGGTGGCCAACCTGGGAAACCTGCAAACAGGATTTGAGCACGAGAGCCCTCTCCCCGCCTCTCATTTTTGGCAACCGGCGTTCAAGAGCACTGCTGCCTTCAATTGCAGACGCCATTGTGGCTCATAGCCATCGATAGCCCTTTTGTCCTTGAATTTGTCTAATCGTAAAAAGCTGTTCAACCATGGAATGAACTGCCTCAGAAGGTGGTGGCCTCTCCTTTGGTTGAGATTTTTAAGCAGAGGTTGGGGGACCATCTTTTTGGGAAGCTTTAGTTGAGATTTCTGGATTTCAGGGGGTTAGATGACTCTTGGGTTCCTTCCAACCCAACAATTCTCTGCTTCCATGATTCAAGAGGCTCGTTTCAGCGCCAGGGCTCCCCGCTTTCCTCGCCCTCCTCAATTTCACACAGCTCAGGGGATGGAACGAAAAGCCATTGCTACGGGAAAGAGGCCTCTGGGTCTCACCTTCCTCCATCAGATTGTGTTTCGGAGGTATGCGAAGAAGCAAGGCCCCCGAGAGGCTAATGGTGTCCATATAAATCTCTCAAATACCTTCACTCAACTATACTAGGCCGGCAAGGGATTAGCTTTAAATCGGATTGGATTAGCCAAGGAGCTTTGCACGGTGATTTGGAATCTTGGGGCGGGAGAGCCGATACATATGAAAATTTGTCATTTTCGTCAACTTTACAGGACAATTTGATCCCCCACGCATAATGAGTTGTAAGCCAGGCGAGAGATCTCCAGGATCAGGTGAAGAGAAAGATTTCACTAGGCGGTAGGAAATGGTGGCATTCGAGGAGTCAGGGTGTTTTGTAAGCTGCAAGATGGTCGCTTAAGGCTTGTTTAAGGAGGCTTTTCCTGAAGCGTGGCCCAGCCAGTTCATGGGGAGCTCCAGCACCTCTTTTTCTAGAAAGATAGCATTGGCATTGTCCAGTTTGCTTCTAGAAGATGGAAAGCCAGAGATTGCAGCATCAGTCACAAAATTTTGCGCGACAGCCTACAAAATACGCCAATCGTTTTAACCTGCTGGGTCTACACAAACCATTTATCTCTCTTTTAAATCACTAAGTCTTCAATTTTGCTTACTTACCATTTTACTTTATTTTATCCATACTAGTATTTGTTGTATTGAATAGAGTACGCTCGTTTTTAACCATATAATAAATTTTATATAACTGCTGCATGCAAGTTCGTTCAACTTCCCTGCAAGCGAGTCAGGATGAGTGCTCAATAAATACAGACCCTCCAAGTGTCCCTATTTTCTAGGGACATCCCTGATTTAGAGAAGCCGTCCCAGTTTCTGATTTGATCCTGGACTGTCGCACTTTTCCTTAGGACATCCCTATTTTCACTGTAGAAATGTTGGAAGGTATGAAATTATCCAACCCCCCCCCCAGCTATCTGAAGGCAATCCTGTATAGGGAAGTTTTTTTTAAATGTTAAATGTTTTATTATTATTTTTATATGTTGGAAGCTGCCCAGAGTGGTTGGGGCAACCCAGTAAGATTTGCGGGGTGTAAATAGTAAAATTATCATTATGGAATGGGGCGTTTCTATTTTCATTGCAGATATGTTGGAGGGTATGTAAATAGCCATTGTCGCCTGACTACCCTGAAAACTTTGTGGGCATACAAATCAGGCTGAAGGCTCCAGAAGCCAGTCATCTGGAAATCACTGTGGGTTTTGCTCAATAAGAACATGAGAGACTGTCTTACACTGAGCCAGACTAACTGCGCCCTCCTCTTGTCTGTTAGGGCTTTCCATGGTACAGTGGTACCTCGGGGTTACAGATGCTTCAGGTTACAGACTCCGCTAACCCAGAAGTAGTACCTTGGGTTAAGAACTTTGCTTCAGGATGAGAACAGAAATCGCGCAGCAGCAGTGCAGCAGCAGCGGGAGGCCCCATTAGCTAAAGTGGTGCTTCAGGTTGAGAACAGTTTCAGGTCAAGAATGGACCTTCAGAACGAATTAAGTTCTTAACCTAAGGTACCACTGTATCAGACAAGGAGTGTCTTCCAGTGACATCTGGAGATGCTGCCAGGGTTTGAACCCGGGACTTTCTGCATGCCAAGCAGATGTTCTGTCACTGCAATATGACCCTTTCTCATTTGAGGCAGGAGTCCTTTCTAGTCCTAACCTGGGGGTGCCGGGGAACCCAAGAGCCTCTCACATGCATAGCAGGGGTTCTGTCACTGAGCGATCATAAAAATGAGGTATGTTTCTAGTCCTCATCATTTGGTAATATATAGGAATGCAAGAAAGGGACACGGGTAGCACTGTGGGTTAAACCACAGAGCCTAGGGCTTGCTGATCAGAAGGTTGGCGGTTTGAATCCCCGCGATGGGGTGAGCTCCTGTTGCTCAGTCCCTGCTCCTGCCAACCTAGCAGTTTGAAAGCATGCCAAAAAGTGCAAGTAGATAAATAGGTACCGCTCCAGCGGGAAGGTAAACGGCGTTTCCATGCGCTGCTCTGGTTCACCATGCTGGCCACATGACCTGGAAGCTGTACGCCGGCTCCCTCGGCCAATAAAGCGAGATGAGCGCTGCAACCCCAGAGTCGGCCACGACTGGACCTAATGGTCAGGGGTCCCTTTACCTTTAGGAATGCAAGAAGCTGCCACAGTCAGATCTCTTGGCCCACCTACCTGTGGAATGTCCACACTGACTGGCAGCAGCCCTCCAGCCTTCAGGGCATTTTCCAGCCCTAACTGCAGGTCCTTGGCACCAAAGTGGGAGCCTTCCGCATGCCAAGCAGGTGCTCTGAGCTGCTGAGCCACAACCCTCCCTCAGTATTGCAGAAGACATTCTTTCCTACCTCTGCATTGGCTTGCTGGGTGGACGGGAGGGCATCACCGAGGCCATCAAACACAAGACAGATCGTGGATAAATCACATACCTTATTAGCAGGTGCATGATTACATCTTTATTCTCTGTTCTTTGGGTTTTCTCTCTCTCCCCCCATCCCTCCACCTTCACTCACCTGAACCTCAACACAAAGAAACCATCTCAACGCCAAACAGCAATGCAGGGAAAGTGACAGTCAGTCTGATATGTGAAGGTAATTAGAAAGGAAACAGCAATGCTCCTTGTGGCATTTTTAACATTCAAGGTACACACAGCTGAGTTTCAGTTGATCTTGGCCTTCATATTGACCCCAGGCAGTAAATTCTTCTCCTCTGCCCCCCCCCCCTCAGGCTTCTTCCTTTTGCTGTTTAAAAAGTTTGCCAGTGAATTATCCCATTAATGAAGTGGAGGCGATGACAGTTTTGCAAAGCGAAATGGCATTTAACTGTGGGTCCAATCAATCTGCAAGCAAAACAAACAGGCAAGACCCAGAGAGGGAGGGAGTATGAGTGCAGGAATGAAAGGAGAGACAGGAAGTTAACAATAATAATAAAATAATAATGGCTTCAAGGGATGGAGGGAAACTGTCACTGACATGCATTGTAAGAGAGAATGATTTCCTCTCTTTCAGGGCTGAACTTTAGATGCTCAGAGGGGGAAGGGCTGGAACCATGCAGAGATTTTATTACACACACACACACACACACACACACACACAAAATCTCACACCAAAAATAAAGAGCATAAAGAAATACTGTTACAGCTGGTTGAAAGCAGCATAAGGTTGAATATTATCACTGAACTAGTTGTTCCAAAACATTACCAAAAATACCAATTTCCCCCCATAAACCTGTTAGGCTGGTTTGTATGTATCTTTCCCCCCCTAATAAGTTGGCTTAATCATAGTTTTGTTTTTTGCCACACCCTGGGCCCCCTTGGGAAGAGGGGTGAGATATAAATTTAGTGAATAAATGAATTTATAAAAGAAATACCCGTTCTGAGCCTTTTGAAAGGGGTGGTGTTGGACCCCACTTCAGGCTGGATTCTTTGGAATCAACTTTTGGGTGGAGATTGGTTTGCATTATTTACTATTTATCCAGGAACAGTGAGAACTCGCAGGTGGTTCAGTGTGCACAGATCAAGCATCAACATGAATGCCACAGAGCTGACTCTGGAAGCTTCCTGAATTCATCATGGCTCATCGTCTGAACCATTCGGAAGTCTAGGCACCAGGTGGGCCTCGAGAGTACGTGGATATTGGTGAGTGAGTCTCTGGAACAGAGATTGGAGTGCTGGATAAGTGATAAAGCTTTGTCAATTTGTCTAAGGTAATCTTAAAGTCACCCTTTAGGATAAAAGCTCTCCAAATGCATCTTACGTGTAGCAGATAAACCTCAGTAGCCTATTTCAAAACCATGGAGCCTATTAAAGCTACAGTTTAAAACATTGCAATGCAGCAGCACGCACATATAAAAGTAGCTGAAACCATATAAGAGGAGACTGTTTTTTAGAATCAGCAGCAGTATAACCCATAAAAAATCAGACATCTCGTTCCCCTTAATGATTGATTGATTGATTGCCTTGCATTATATTGCTTTCCCACCTTTTTCTCCAGGGAGTTCAAATTGGCTTACATTTCAACCTCAAACCTTTATTGGCACATAGACAAAATTCCAAAAGGTTCTGTACAATAAAATCACTCAGCAAAATCTGCATCTAACAATTAAAATACTGTTGTATAACATTCACAGATCCTCACTGCATGTTGCACAAACCTGGCTACTATCTCCATCTTATCCCCATCCCGGGGAAATGTCAGGAAGGCTTGCATTTAAATCCCCACAACATCCCTGTGAGGTAGGTTAGGCTGAGAGTGAGTGACTGGCCCAAGGTTACCCAGTGAGCTTCATGGGCAAGTGGGGATTCGAACCCTGGTCTCCCACATCTCTGCCCTGCACTCTCACTGGCTCAATGTTGGAGTGGTTTACAACATTTACCCACAAAAAAACCAACCATATGATAAAAAACATATTTAAAAAGTTTAATCCAGGAATCAGCCAACTATGGGGAGATGTATTCTTAATTGCCTGCATAAGCCTGACAGCAGGCATTTAAAGGTTCAAACAGAAGATGTTTAAATTGTTCAGCTGGGGAAGCTTGTGGCCACAAGTGAGGAAGGGGGAAGTGGCAGAAGGAGAAGAAGAGGAGGAGGAGGAGGAGGAGTTTGGATTTGATATCCTGCTTTATCACTACCCTAAGGAGTCTCAAAG
This sequence comes from Podarcis filfolensis, assembly GCF_964270895.1. Lineage (NCBI taxonomy): Eukaryota > Metazoa > Chordata > Lepidosauria > Squamata > Lacertidae > Podarcis > Podarcis filfolensis. The sequence continues at coordinate 17,244,578 of NC_139618.1, read as the reverse complement.
TGGCTAACATTCTCCTTTCCCTTCCTCCCCCACAACAAATACTCTGTGAGGTGAGTGGGGCTGAGAGACTTCAGAGAAGTGTGACTGGCCCAAGGTCACCCAGCAGCTGCATGTGGAGGAGTGGGGAAGCGAACCCGGTTCACCAGATTACGAGTCTGCTGCTCTTAACCACTACACCACACTGGCAGAGGCGTATGGGTAGCATGAAAATGAATTTTCAATTATGACTCCATTTTTATTTAAAACGAAAACTGCAAACGGATGCAGAAGTGTGGAGCACTGAGTTTAAGATTGGAAAAAAATGGGGAACTGAGGTGAACATAAACCGAGAGATTTGCCCCTCCCTCTGTACCTGCAGTGGATATTATTTTTGTCTGCTGCAGACTAGTTCTTTCTGATTTATGCATAAATAGATGATAGATAGATAGATAAACTTTATTCGCATTAGCCAATGGCCATAGCAACACAAAACAAGCAATATATACAATTGAAAAGACAACAATGGGTAAAAACGGCAATCAAATGACCAAGATTATCGTTCAGATAGTGGCCCTTAATCTCATTGCACCCTCGATAAACCTAGCAATCATTTTGATCTGATAAAAGAAAGGACAATGTGGCCGCAGATGGGCGGCCTGGGATGGTAACTAAGAGTGGGGTAATGGTCTCATTCCTCAGATCTTTATAAAGGGGGCAGGACAGGAGAACATGAGCCACTGGCACATATATATGGAAATTGCCCCTGCATGATAACTCACCTCCTGTATGAGGGAACTCCTTCACCTAATGAGTTGTCTTACCAAACCAGAGTTGGCGAAGTCAATTTGCAGGTGCCTGCAGAGAATCATGGGCCACCTCCTCTGCTGGATTGTTCGAGGAAACAATAGCCTCAGTGTTTCCACTGGGTAATGGACATGTCGGAACAGACCAGAGGGGTTAGCTCACCTTGTTTGTCTGGCAGCAACCTAGGAGCACACCTTTCCCTCTTGGCAGCACCGATGTGCTTCAGCAGCCAAGGCAGGTCTGAGTTCAAGCTGAGTGCCAGAGCGGAGACACGAAATTGTTTCTGTCATTCAGATCAGCGTTCGAGCGGCTTGCTTTCTATGCAAGCTAATTTGATGAAATTCAGCTGCTCAACTCTTGCAAGCTAATTCGATCAAATTCAGCTACTCAACTCTAGCAACCGGTTTCACCTTTTAAAATTGGTCACAGCCCATATTACACTTGTACAAAACTGGAAAACATTGAAAAATATTAGTAATTCTACTTGGTGGCATAATATACGGAACATTGTCTTGCAAGAAAAAAATCATACCTGATGCATTAGATTTTTGACTGGAAAAGCAAAGCTGGATTCCTTTTTGGCTGCTTGGTGGGACTTCGTCTCATATACTAATGATGAACATCCCCCTTAATCTCTCTCACTGGCCTCCACAGACATTTGGAAGATATAATTCCTTTGTTGGACTCCTTCCATACAGTCCTTATGCTTGCTTTTAGTTGCACAAGGGCTAAAATGCATTCTTTTATGTTACGCAGTGTAAGGCACACATGAGATAATGTCCTGGTTAATTACTTGGTCTTGCACCTTGGTCTTGTCTCGTTTATTTGCTTTTTCGTTTGCTGGGTTGTTGTTTTCTGTTATAGCTTTGTATCATTGCAGTGAAAATGGCGATAAAAAAAAATACTTTTTAAAACTCCCTCTAGATATCATATTCAATCTAAGCAGTTTTGGCCACTGTGAAAACCAGATGCTGGACCATATGGGCTTTTGCTCTGAACTCCTTCTTATGCATTTGTGCTTTTGAATTTGGATTTAATGAAAACTTTTGTAAACCGTTTCCAAGCAGACATGATGGATTTCTCTTCCCAGTTCTACATTTTTTTCACCTACCACAAAAGTCTACAAGCCTGAAATAATAGTGAGAATTTGGGTCTAGGATGATCAGATCGGTTTACTTAAGAAGAATCTACAATACATAGCCTGACCAAGTTACCTGGCTGGTATCCCAGGCCGTCTTCCCATGATCATGCTGGTCTATTCTGACAATGTAAGAATAGCCCCATTCAGTAGCCCTTTGTTTTATTGGGAAGTCATCACCTTAGGAGATGGATAATAGCCACCCCCCAACCCCACCCCAAGAGCTAAAAAAAAGGTGTGAGAAAGGCATTGCTGCCATGCACACTCAACTAGGGATGGATGAGAAATCTGATATTGTTTGTATTTTAATGAGGAACTACCTAATTTGTACTTCTCAAACTAGTAAGTGAACTGAAATGCAGCTACCTGGAAATCCATTGACTTTGGCTGGATCTAGACACATCAAAAACGTGATTCAGTTAAATGCGCAGCAAGCTTCATACAGGGAAATCCCATTGAGCTCCTTGGAGGATGAGGTGGCAGATATCTGGCAGGCCATTGTGAGAACAAGATGCTAAGACAAGAAGGCTCTTTGACCCAGCCCAGCAAAGCTCTTCTTGAGTTATTATGGGTCGTAACACCCTCGGCTGCATGTTGCAATATTCCTCTATGCATAAGATGTCCCTATACACAGACACACAGATACTTCTTCTTCTTTGGCAATCACTCGTAGCCAAGTAAGATTGTCTTCCATAAACATGGTTTTAACAGTGGGTTTGTAAGTGACTGTAGAGGCCAATTCTGGATCCGCACATCCTTTCACAGTAGGGACATAGGTATCCAGGCAGGAGTTGATCACGGTGAGGGTTTGCCAAGCATGCCTTCCTCTTAGCACATTTCTCCCTTTCATCCTGAGTTCAAGCGTCTTCAAAGCCCATGACACCTTAGGTAAAGGCTGTTCTCCAGTTGGAGAACTCGCAGGCTAATGTTTCCCAGTTATTGGTGTTTATGTTACATTTTTTTTAGATTTGCCTTGAGAGAGTCTTTAAACCTCTTTTGTTGACCCCCAGCATTACGCTTTCCATTTTTAAGTTCGGAATAAAGTAGTTGCTTTGGGAGATGAAAATCAGGCATCAGCACAACAGGACCAGTCCAACGAAGTTGATTGCTTTGACACTGGTGATCTTTGCTTCTTCCACTACACTGACATTAGTTCACCTGTCTGCATGTTGTAATATTCCTTTATGCATAAGATGTCCCTATACACAAACACACAGACACACACAGACACACGCCACTCTAGTATGGGCGTAGCTGGAAGGGCGGGGTTGGGAGCAGCTGCCACCCCCAAATCAAGTAAATAAATAAAAATACTTAGCTAAAAGTAGAAATAATCAAAATATTTGAAATTGAAATAATAATAATAATAATAATAATAATAATAATAATAATATTTATACCTCACCCATCTGGCTGAGTTTCCCCAGCCACTCTGGGCGGCTCCCAATCAAATGTTAAAAACAGTACAGCATTAAATATTAAAAACTTCCCTAAACAGAGCTGCCTTCAGATGTCTTTTAAAGAGAAGATAGCTGCTTATTTCCTTCACATCTGAAGGGAGGGCGTTCCACAGGGCAGGCGCCACTACTGAGAAGGCCCTCTGTCTGGTTCCCTGTAACCTCACTTCTCGCAATGAGGGAACTACCAGAAGGCCCTCAGCACTGGATCTCAGTGTTCGGGCTGAACGATGGGGGTGGATACGCTCCTTCAGGTATACTGGACCGAGGCAGTTTAGGGCTTTAAAGGTCAGCACCAACACTTTGAATTGTGCTCGGAAACGTACTGGGAGCCAATGCAGATCTCTCAGGACCAGTGTTATGTGGTCTCGGCGGCCACTCCCAGTCACCAGTCTAGCTGCTGCATTCTGGATTAATTGCAGTTTCCAGGTCACCTTCAAAGGTAGCCCCACATAGAGTGCATTGCAGTAGTCCAAGCGGGAGATAACTAGAGCATGCACCACTCTGGTGAGACAGTCGGCGGGCAGGTAGAACAAATGCTTGCTGAGGTCAGTTGGAGGATGCTGCGTGCATTCTAGCGATGCAACGGGTAACCCAACTGAGCGATAGGCATGGCTTCTGCAAACTGGCCAATTGTGGCGCAGGTAGCTTGGACAGAGCCAGACAGGGGGTGATGACAGGTGGGTGTCCTGTCCTCCCCTAACATAAATCCTGGCTACGCCCACGCACCCTAGCATTTCAGAGGGAAGCGTTGAGCCCTGTCTTCTTCTTCTTGTCATAATAATTTTGTACATTCAAGAGAGAAGCTCTTTTGGGTTGCTGGTTTTTGTTTTAGCTTCCAGACATGCAACCCCTTCCCCTCCCTGAAACTGGAAACAGGACAGATTTACGATGTGATTCTGCCGGATTGTACGTATAAGCCGCTGCCCTAAAGTGAACAGCCATCATTGGGGGTGGGGGGAATTGAACGAGAGCTTATGTCTTCCATGGAACTGTTCTGCTAATAGGTGCTTTCCACCCCCACCACCCAGCTCTTCCCTGTACAGACTTGTTGGAAAGTTCCCACCTGATAACAGAGCTGCTGGCTTTCTCCAAGGGCTAAATGATATTTTGAGGCCAAAGACTGCACCTGCAGATCTGTCTAAGTCTCAAGAAGTTTCGGTGCAAGGGGGGGGGGTAGAGAGAGTTGGGCCCAGGCCAATTGTTAATCTCGGAGGCAAATGAGGAGAAACTTGAGGACCCGAGACAGCTTCAGCATGCAACGGCTGGTAGATGAGGGTTCTTTAAGACTTTTAGGAGAGTTTGGTCATGTTTCCACAAAGAACATTCGCAGGAAAGAGGACCATCCTTGGGTTGTGTCTAACTTAGCTTCTTGAAATTAATGAATTCTCCCTCTCTCATAATACTCAAACTCATGGGTGGATGTTGGGATTTTGGAAGAAGAAGAAGAAGAAGAAGAAGAAGAAGATGAAGAAGAAGAAGAAGAAGAAGGGAGGTTTGGATTTGATATCCCGCTTTATCACTACCCGAAGGAGTCTCAAAGCGGCTATCATTCTCCTTTCCCTTCCTCCCCCACAACAAACACTCTGTGAGGTGAGTGAGGCTGAGACACTTCAGAGAAGTGTGACTAGCCCAAGGTCACCCAGCAGCTGCATGTGGAGGAGCGGAGACGCGAACCCAGTTCACCAGATTACGAGTCTACCGCTCTTAACCACTACACCACACTAGCTCTGTACTGGAAGACTCAGGACGAAGAAAAAGAAAGTACTTACTCATGCAACACATAGTTAAACTGTGGAACTCACTCCCATAGGAGGGAGTAATGGCCACCAGCCTAGAGGGCTTTGAAAGAGGATGAAATAAATTCATGGAGGAAGGGGCTATCGGTGGCTGCGAGCCACAGTGGCTATGTTCTGCAGACACGGTTGTTAAGTAATTTGTTTTTATATATATATATAGATTTTTATTGGTTTTTCAACACATATTAAAGGACAATACAAAACAATACATGAACAAACAAACATATAAACACGTATAATTTCTTAACCTTTTTTTCTTTAAACCTTCTTTCAGCGACTTCCCCATACCTCCCTTTTCTGCATCCCTGTTTTAAATCTTTCCAGCAACCCCTAATTTCAATTTCTTATAACACTTTTTTTATATCCTTTTTCTCATATCCAATTGTTTGTCCCTGCAATTCTATTTTGCCATACCCATGACATTTTAACACTCATTAATTTTGCAACAGTTCTTAAGGTAAACTTTAAATTTCTTCCAATCTTCTTCCACCGTCTCTTTCCCTTGGTTGCGGATTCTGCCCGTCATCTCAGCCAGTCCCATGTAGTCTATCACCTTTGTCTGCCATTCTTCCAGCGTGGGTAGTTCTTGTGTCTTCCAGTACTTTGCTAAAAGAACTCTTGCTGCTGTTGTAGCATACATAAAAAACGTCCTATCTTTCTTTGACACCAATTGGCCCACCATGCCCAGGAGAAAGGCCTCTGGTTTCTTCACAAATGTGCATTTAAGCACCTTTTTCATTTCATTATAAATCATTTCCCAGAAGACCTTAATCCTAGGGCACGTCCACCAAAGGTGGTAAAAGGTACCTTCAGTTTCCTTACATTTCCAACATTTGTTATTGGGTGTATGATAAATTTTTGCCAGCTTGACTAGGGTCATGTACCACCTATATATTATTTTCATAATGTTCTCTCTTAAGGCATTACATGCCGTGAACTTTATACCGGTGGTCCATAACTGTTCCCAGTCAGCAAACATAATATCATGTCCAATGTCTTGTGCCCATTTAATCATAGCTGATTTAACCGTCTCATCCTGTGTATTCCATTTCAACAGCAAGTTATACATTCTTGACAAATTCTTAGTACTGGGTTCCAAAAGCTCTGTTTCTAATTTCGACCTCTCCACCTGAAAGCCAATTTTCCTGTCCTGTTTAAAAACTTCATTTATCTGGTAGTAATGAAGCCAGTCTCTTACTTTAAACTTCAATTTCTCATAACTCTGCAATTTCAATTTTCCCTCATACTCTGTAATTTCCCAATATTTTGGCCATTTATATTCCATATTTAATTTTTTCACTTCCTTAGCTTCCATTGGTGACAACTACCTGGGAGTTTTATTTTCCAACAAATCTTTATACCGAATCCAAACATTGTATAAAGCTTTCCTGACAATATGGTTTTTGAAACCTTGGTGGATTTTAACCTTGTCATACCATATATATGCATGCCAGCCAAATCTGTTATTGAACCCTTCCAAATCCAAAATGTCTGTGTTTTCAAGAAGCAGCCAATCCTTCAGCCAGCAAAAAGCCGCTGATTCATAGTACAATTTTAAGTCCGGCAGGGCAAACCCCCCTCTTTCCTTTGCATCAGTTAGTATCTTAAATTTTATTCTGGGCTTTTTGCCCTGCCAGACAAATCTAGATATATCTTTTTGCCACCTCTTGAAACAATCCATTTTATCCACAATCTGCAATGTTTGAAACAAAAATAACATTCTCGGCAAAACATTCATCTTAATAACAGCAATTCGGCCTAACAAGGAAAGTCTCAAATTTGACCATATTTCTAGATCTTTCTTCACTTCTGTCCAACATTTTTCATAATTATCTTTAAATAGGTTCACATTCTTAGATGTCAAATTAATCCCGAGGTATTTCACCTTCTTTGCTATCGTTAAGCCAGTTTCACTCTGGAACTTCTCTCTTTCTGCAACTGTTAAATTTTTATCCAATACTTTCGTTTTCTGTTTGTTCAACTTAAAACCTGCTACTTGACCAAATACTTGTATTAACTCTAAGACTCTTCTCGTACTAGTGTCTGGCTCTTGTAAAGTTAATACTAGATCATCTGCAAACGCTCTCAATTTATACTGTTTAGCTCCGACCTGAATCCCTTTAACCAGCTGATCCCCTCTGATCATGTTTAATAAAACCTCCAGGACAGATATGAAAAGCAGTGGGGATATTGGGCACCCCTGTCGTGTCCCTTTTTCAATAGCAAATTCTTCTGTAACCACATTATTTACAATCAATTTTGCTTTTTGATCAGAATAGATTGCACTTATACCATTCTCAAATCCTTGGCCTACCCCCATCCCTTGGAGATTCTTTTTCATAAAACTCCAAGAAATATTGTCAAAGGCTTTCTCCGCATCCACAAATATTAATACTGCCTTAGTATTAATATTGACTTCCAGTAACTCCATAATATCTATTATATTTCTCACATTGTCTGACAAATGTCTTCCTGGAAGAAAGCCCGCTTGGTCTTTATGAATCTCCCCCACCAAAACTCTTTTCAATCTTTTTGCCAAAATGTCTGCAAAAATTTTGTAATCCACATTAAGTAATGATATAGGGCGGTAGTTCTTAACCTGATTCTTCTCAGTCTCTGACTTTGGTATAAGTGTAATATACGCTTCTTTCCACGATTCAGGTGCCTTCTTCCCCTCTAGGTTGTTAAGTAATTTGATGTTGTTTAGTCATTTAGTCATGTCTGACTCTTCATGACCCCGTGGACCAGAGCACGCCAGGCACTCCTGTCTTCCACTGCCTCCCGCAATTTGGCCAAACTCATGCTGGTAGCTTCGAGAACACTGTCCAACCATCTCGTCCTCTGTTGTCCCCTTCTCCTTGTGCCCTCCATCTTTCCCAACATCAGGGTCTTTTCCAGGGAGTCTTCTCTTCTCATGTGGTGGCCAAAGTATTGGAGCCTCAGCTTCAGGATCTGTCCTTCCAGTGAGCACTCCGGGCTGATTTCCTTAAGAATGGATAGGTTTGATCTTCTTGCAGTCCATGGGACTCTCAAGAGTCTCCTCCAGCACCATAATTCAAAAGCATCAATTCTTCGGTGATCAGCCTTCTATATGGTCCAGCTCTCACTTCCATACATCGCTAATGGGAAAACCATAGCTTTAACTATACGGACCTTTGTTGGCAAGGTGATGTCTCTGCTTTTTAGGATGCTGTCTAGGTTTGCCATTGCTGTTCTCCCTAGAAGCAGGCCTCTTTTAATTTCGTGACTTCTGTCACCATCTCGTCCTCTGTCGTCCCCTTCTCCTTGTGCCCTCAAGAAGAGCCATAGTTAAAAGGAGAAGTCGGCAAATGTGTTAGGTGATAATGCTTCTGAATACCAGTTGTTGGAAACTGCAGGAGGGGAGAGTTGCTCCTGTGCTTGAATCCTGCTTGTGGGTTTCCCATTCAGGCATATAGTTGGTAACTACAAAAACAGGATGCTGGACTAGATGGGTCGTTGGCCTGATCCAGCAGCAGGCTCTTCTTATGTCCGTATATTCTTAATGAACCAATGACTAGCAGGGAATGCAAACCAGGGGCTGCAGCTGAGAAGGTAGGAAGCCAAGAAGCGCAACTGGAAGAAGGGAAGACTTGCGGAAGCCATTGAGTTGAGGCCAATAAATGCCTTCTTTTATTAACAATGTTTATTTCCTACCTTTCTGCCTGCCAACAGGTTGCCATGGCAGCTGACAGTCAACAACAACTGATACGTACAAAAATAAGATTATTTGAAAGGGGGTAACTTAAGGATGCTTGTGAAATATCACAATTCAGCAACCCAATTCAGACTATTATTACCAGCGGCATAAGAACTGTATCCTGAATCAGTCATTCCAAATCTCTTGCAATGATGGGGCGGTGGTAGGACTACAATATCCTTGGGGTCTCTTCTGACTCTACAAATCTGTGATTCTATGAGAATGAGAGTGCCCACCATTGCTGGACCACCGTGCTCCTTGAGTTGGAGGGCAAATCTCTGAAGTGGGGAGTCTGTTCTACTTGTGTGAATGAGCAACGAAGCAAGACACTAGCCTTTTACAGTGGGGGCACCCATTAGGAGATCTTTCTGGGTTCCCTCCTTCATGGAGTCCAGATGGCAACAAGACAGGATCACCCCAGAGGGTGTGTGGGGCTGTCCTGTGGCTTTCTTGCATTTCTGTCTGCTTCAGACTTCGTGGCATCTTGGTTTTCTGGGCTGTGTTTTGACATGACACAAAAAGCATGGCTTAGTTCAGGGGTGGATAACATTTTTCAGGGTTCAAGGGCCACATTCCCTTCCGGGGGCCACATGACAGAGGTAAGCAGGACCAGAGGCATTACATGGAGGGCACCACATCCCTTTTTCTGAGGGTTGCCATATTTTGAAGAGCAAAAAAGAGGACACATTTGCTGACTTATCCTTTTAACTATGGCTCTCTAAGACGACTCTCATTTTAAATACTCTGACCATATGTAGGATATAGAAGCTGTGATATATTGCTTGTAGCAATGTTCTTAACTTTCAACAACAGAATAATAATAATAATTGTTGTTGAAAGTTAATAATGTTGCTCCCTTGCTTGCCACTGGAAGTATTTGGGTTCACTGGAAGTATTTGGGTTCATATCTTTGTGAACTTAAGTATGCACAGAACAATTTATTAAACTGTTTAACATGCACATATGGACACTCCTTAAGGGCAGGTGGATGTTAACTCTTGTCCTCCCAGACTCCTCCTCCAATATATTGTAGCTGAGCCAGCATCCTTTTAGTTCGACCACGAGAGAAGGGATTTCTACAGTATGTAACTAGTTTAAGATGCTGTTCTGTTGGGATCCTCTGCTGCAGACTAGCTTAGCTGGGTGCCTTAGATCTGAGTCTAATGCACCAGAAAAAAAAAATATTGGGTCACTATAAACAAAAACAAACACTAAATGAAATAAATGAAAGATGCTAAGTGGGCGTAGAATGCTGACTGTTGAGGGGTGGAGAAAGAGAGAAATGCAAATCAGGGTGGGCGGTGGAATGGTGTGTCCCCAAAAAGGGCTTGACTGTGCGAGCTGGAGCCCTGAGCAGGAACACTCTGTACTGTAACATTTTGTTGCAGATCCAACATATAGAGACACTTAATTGGAGTCTTGGGCTTCCAGGAGTTGATAAGGCAGTTGTCTACCTGCCTTTCTCCTGCCAGATCTCCAGTGCCTTTAACAACCGCACCACAGATAAGCAAACCATCTTATGAAGCCTTTCATGGCAGGCAACATTTCCAACCTTTTTGTTAGCAGAGCTGATAAGGGCAACAGGCGCGCTGCCAGGAATAAAAGTTGGCAGCCCCAGAGGGTAAAGAATGATAAAGGGATGCATTGCTTTCCCACACTTCCACATTCATGCTTTCAAGTCAATGGGGGTGGGGGTTTATCGACCCACAGAACTGTAGAGTCAGAGGGCACCCAAAGGGTGATCCGGTTCAACCCTCTGCAATGCAGGGATTCCAATCCACATTTGGGATCGAGAGTGCAGGATAAGGGCATCGCCACATCCACCTTCCTTGCCCACATGGCAGCACTCAGGCAGAGGACTCATGTTGCCACATCTCAAGCAGAGCTGCACTTACACACACATTCAATGTTTAGGATAATATTTTAGTTTGCTGTTCATTATGTCCGATTGAATGTTAATTGTATTTAAATGTATACTTTATATTTGACTTTCTTCAATAAGGTTTTATTCTGGATTGTTTTATATGCTGTTTTAATGTAGATTGCAAACTGCTTTGAGACCCCCCCCCCCAAAAAAATATAAAGCAGTATAGAAATGGAAATTATTATTATTATTATTATTATTATTATTATTATTATTATTCATGGCACTGTGAAAAGTCACACATACAGGTCTCACTTGTGGGCATCTGGCTAGGAAAGCTCAAGATGGCCAGGCTTGCAGGAAAAGATCTAGGCTCCTGTAATTCACATGGATTAAGGAACTCTGCCACCTTTGTGCAACAGACTGGCTTTAAAAAAAGAAAGAAAGAAACCAACTTCTTGAGGTTAGGGAAGTGAAGGGCAAAAAGTGTTGGAAAGTGTGTATTGAAGGAATGATTACTGAGAAGCAAATCAGGATGATTTCACACACACGAAAGCAGAAAGATTCAATATACAGTGGTACCTCGGGTTAAGTACTTAATTCGTTCCAGAGGTCTGTTCTTAACCTGAAACTGTTCTTAACCTGAAGTACCACTTTAGCTAATGGGGCCTGCTGCTGCTGCTGCTCTGCCGGAGCACGATTTCTGTTCTCATCCTGAAGCAAAGTTCTTATTTATGGGTTAGAGGAGTCTGTAACCTGAAGCGTATGTACCGTATTTTTTGCACCATAACACTCACTTTTTTCCTCCTAGAAAGTAAGGGGAAATGTCTGTGTGTGTTATGGAGGGAATGCCTACGGGTGGCATGCCTACGGATTTTCCTCCTCTAAAAACTACGTGCGTGTTATGGTCGGGTGCGTGTTATAGAGCGAAAAATACGGTAACTCGAGGTACCACTGTAATCTAACCTCTGTGCAGGTTTTGCCCAAGGAAATCAGAATGCTCAGTAAATAAGTTGTCCAGAGTAACCCCTGGCCACTGTGAGAACTGGATCATAGATTCATAGAACGGTAAAGTTAGAGTGGTCCTCCAATCGTCCAACCCCCTGCGATGCAGGAATCACAGCTAAAGGATTCCTCACGGAGGATGAGCATCTAGCTTCTCTTTAAAAGCGTCCAATGAAAGAGAGTCCACCACCTTGTGAGGATCTTTCATTCTCATCCCACAGGGCTCTTCTCATATTCCCATGACCGAGCCAGGTCCTAAACCAGCCTAAATGCAAATTTTCTGGTTGAGGGACACATCTAAGAGCTGGTGTGCTCTCTCAGGGCTTTGTTGTCCCTGGGAAGTACAGGGACTTTGATTCCCCCACCCCCAGGCTTTTTGGCCCCATGACAGCAAAATGCAGAGGAAGAAACCCAGTTCTCAGAGCCTTGGACGAGAGAGAGAGAGAGAGAGACAGAGAGAGAGAGAGAGATTCCGCTCAATTCCTTTATTTATATATTTTATTTTTAATTAAAAAATAAAGGTTATCTTGATACATCTCTTTGCAGCCTTTGGGCAAAAATGCACCCTCGAACAAGACTATAGGAAACACGGTGCTTATCTAATCTTGGCACACGGGGCTGGAAAATAAATGCGACGCTCCTCCTGCAAAATTTTCTTCTGAATTCCATGGCTCGCTCTCCTCCCCGCCACCCCCAGATATTTCAGTGCTCCTACAGTAAGTGCCATATAAATCTGGAGACCAGTGTATCCAAATCTGCAAAAGCTCTAAAAACACTGGCGTTGCTGTAGACATCGGAAATCTCCTTGGGTTGATATAGGCTTCACAAAGGGCTCAAGCTAAGAATCAGTTCACACCTTATTTCTGGGAACTTCAGTTGGAAAAAAAAGACTGGTCTTTAAATACTGATGCTGCAACATTTAGGTCCACAAGGAGGGATGAAGGATAAATTTGATTCAGTCTGCGTTTAAAGGCAGCTCTTATTAAATGCACGCTTCTCAAAATGATACACGGACAAAAAGGCACTCATCCTCTAAATTCAACACTTTCCTGAATTTTGCAATCCAGTTCTCTAAATGTACATGTGTACACTAAGGTAAAGGTAAAGGGACCCCTGACCATTGGGTCCAGTCGTGACCGACTCTGGGGTTGCGGCGCTCATCTCGCTTTATTGGCTGACAGAGCCGGCGTACAGCTTCCAGGTCATGTGGCCAGCATGACGAAGCCGCTTCTGGCGAACCAGAGCAGCGCACGGAAACACCATTTACCTTCCAGCCATTTACCTATTTATCTACTTGCACTTTGACGTGCTTTCGAACTGCTAAGTTGGCAGGAGCAGGGACTGAGCAACGGGAGCTCACCCCATCATGGGGATTCAAACTGCCGACCTTCTGTTCAGCAAGTCCTAGGCTCTGTGGTTTAACCCACAGCACCGCCCGCGTCCACACTAAGGTAAGATGTGCATAAAAATGCATACGTTGGTGGAAACAGCATGCAAAGTTGCTTTCTAATGCACAGCTGCTGGTGTGTATTAGGCAAAACTGCATGCAGAAGCATGCATATGTTAGAAAAATCTATGCTAAGGTGCTGATGAATTTTCATAAGGACTTTTTAAAAAATAAAATAAAATTGCAGACTGATGTGAAAATGTCGAGAACTGAATGTCAGATTGGAAAAGTGGGAAGTGACATTGATTGATTCGCCTGTCTCAAGTTGCAACCCTTTCTCATCAGCAAGTGAATCCCATTGAACTCAATGTAGTTTACTGCTGACTAAACATGTTTAGATTTTTGTGGTTACAGATAGGTAGCCGTGTTGGTCTGCCATAGTCAAAACAAAAAAATTTTTTTCCTTCCAGTAGCACCTTAAAGACCAACTAAGTTAGTTCTTGGTATGAGCTTTCGTGTGCATGCACACTTCTTCAGATACACAGTGTATCTGAAGAAGTGTGCATGCACACGAAAGCTCATACCAAGAACTAACTTAGTTGGTCTTTAAGGTGCTACTGGAAGGAAAAAAAGATTTTTGTGGGTGAGTCAATCAACTGGCTAAATTAGTTAAATTTGGGTTGTATTCCTATACCCACCTACTGAAGAGTTAGTACCATTTACCTCAGTGGGGTTCTATTTCTAATGCAAAATCTATAGGATTGCACTTTTAAATCCTTTCTGAGCATGTCTGACCTGCCTCATTCTCCCACAGAAATAGACTGCAGATAACTGAGGGAAATGGTCTTTGCAAATTTCAATGCAAACTGATTTTATCTGCATCTCCTGGACCAATGCGTGGATCGGAACCCAGGCCCCACCTAAACTACATGGCTTCCCCCCCAAAAAAAAAATCTTGGGGATGGTAGTTTCTCAAAGGTGCTGAGAGTTGTTAGGAGGTTCTCCCATCCCCCTTACAGAACTACAATTCCCAGAGTTCCCTGAGGAAAAAGGAGCAAATTCTTAAAACCACTCTGGGGAGGGGGCAGGTCACACCCACCTCCCACATGTAAGTCTTAACAGCCATGGGTTCCCCTCCCCCCAAAGAATCCTGGAAACTGTAGTTTCTTAAGGATGTTGGGAATTACAGCTCCGTGGGAGGTGTACTACAGTTCCCAGGATTTTTTGGGCCGGGGGGGGGGGAGTACTTTAATGGCATGGTGTGCACATAGCTTGATTCTCCATTCCTGATGTAGACCAGGCTCAATGATCAAGCGTGAAACAGTGTGAATTAACCCTCAGTTATGGCAACTTAAACTCAACTTATTGCCCCACTGTCTTTAGGGAGATGCAACAGTTGCACCCCCACTGAGCCCAAGACCTGCTCCAGATTCTTCCCCCAAACTTCCTGCCATCATCCTTCCAGCATTCTGTCAAAGAACAGGTGGCCAGCAGACAGCCCTCCTGTAGTTCCCTGGTCACTTTCCCCTCTTTTCACTGCAGTCATATGAATCTCAATGCACAAACTCCCAGCTCCATGGCTCAGTGGTAAAGCAGCTGCCTTGCATTCAGAAGGTGCTGGATTTGATCCTTGGTAGGTCTAGGAGAGGTCCAGGTAGATCTAGAAGAGTCCTCTGCCTGAAACCTTGGAGAGCCACAGCTGGCCAGCGTAAACAATACTGAGCTCGACTTGCCAGAGTCACCAAGGCACATTTGCTGGTTCTTTCTCTTCTGGCCTAAACCAAGCCACTGCCAAGTAGAGGAAACAGACCCTTTTTCCCTCCCTCACTGCTTTTACACTCAGAAGGCAGATGAACAGGCAGCTGAGAGCAGAAGGAACAGGCTAGGGTTTGGTTGTGGGCCTCCAGAAGAGGTCCAGGCCTTGGCAGGTCCCCCGAATTGCTGATCTTTGGTAGTGGCCCTGATCTTGATGCATGCATGCTTCTGGGGTACAGAAAACACCTCTTCACGCAGCACATAGTTAAACCATTCCCTCTGCTAGGTCTGGCGGCTGCAGCCCCAAAAAGGAGAAGAACGTTCCTCAAAGACAATACAGTGGACTGGATCAGCAATGTACAGTGGTACCTCGGGTTAAGTACTTAATTCGTTCCGGAGGTCCGTTCTTAACCTGAAACTGTTCTTAACCTGAAGCACCACTTTAGCTAATGGGGCCTCCCACTGCCGCCGCACCACTGGAGCACAATTTCTGTTCTCATCCTGAAGCAAAGTTCTTAACCCGAGGTCCTATTTCTGGGTTAGCAGTGTCTGTAACCTGAAGCGTATGTAACCTGAGGTACCACTGTAATACAGAAACGTATCTATGTAGGTCTCCATTTCAAGGTATATTTGTATAAATTGGTGGTCCCTGTATTTTAATGGTGTATCTCTGCATGTTCTGTATAGTAGGCACAGAATACTTTTATTTCCTTTTTGGGGATGAAACGACCAAGATGGTCACAACAACAATTAAACTTTGACTTGACTACTCACTCTCACAGGAGGCAGTGATGGCCACCAACTTGGATGGCTTTAGAAGAGGGTTAACAAATTCATGGAGGAGGAGGAGAGGGCTACTGATGGCTATTAGCCATAATGGCTCTGCTGTTGAGAGAGTGTTATTGTGGTCTGTCCCAGGTTGGCCACTGTGAGTACAGGGTGCTGGGCTAGATGGCCCATGGGCCTGATCCAGCAAAGACTCTTCTGAAGTCCTTAGTTTGGGGCTGCCATACTTCTGGAAATTCCTGGACATAGCCGGGATTCATCTGTCACAAATGGCATGCAGGCGGAATTTTCGAAAAAACGTCCAGGAAAAACCTGGGACAGCCCATATCAAGAGTGTTGGTTTTTTGGTGATGTTCCTAAAAAATAGCTCAACAACTTTGGGCAAAAAAGAAAAAAAAGAAAAGAAAAGAAAAAAGGAAAGCGCAACAACTTTTGTGTCTGGATTTTCACTTTTGGAAACATGGCAAGCCGACCTTAAATATGCCTTCTCTTCTGACATCAACAAGGAACTCTTCTACTGAGAGTTCGAATATTGCTTCATTGAGATCAGGATTTCCTACACTAACTGGCTGTGGCACTCCAGAGCTTCATGCATGGAACTTCCCAGCCCCACCTGGAGATGCTGCCAGGAACCGAACCCAGGGCCTTTTGTCTTTAAAGCAGATGCTCTACCACTGAGCTACCACTTTTTCTTCCATGTGCGCCAGAAGTTTGTATTGCCACCACTGAGCTCTGGGTGGCTAGAGGCAGGCCTACCCGCTTGCCCCTGCCACAGCCAATGCAACTTCCACATCCACCATGAACCAAACCAATACATCCACAACTCTTGCCGCTGCCCCAGCCTCTTGCCCACCCCCTGCCACCACTTCAGTCTTGTCCCTATGGGCCACTGGTGCTGCCAAGCCCTCCAAGTCAGAGAGTGACTTGAGGAAGTTGGACATCTACTCCTGCGTTTCCCTCACCCCCCCCCTGAGCTTTGTGGTGCTGGAACGTAAACATCCCAGATTCCCAAACACCCCTGTTAAAAACACCTTTGCTTTGGCCCGTTCCCAATTAAGCACTGGTTGCAGAAGAATGCTATGTTGGAACGACGACAAAGGACCTTTTGTTTTGTTTGGCAGTCACTGCTCTGAACCCATTTCACAGATGAGGATAATAAGGGGGAAGACAAAAAGGGACAGTTTTCTTTGGCAGCTGTTCGCTAAGGAGCCTCTTCCTCCCAGCTCCCTGTGCATTTCCAAAGTCTCAGATTTGCAAGCATGCAGTCTCTTCGGGAGGAGAGCTCAGGCCCCACTGTCTGTGGGGAGGGTGTACACACTGCATTGGAAAGAAGGAAACTGTCGCTGCTGCCTACATGGGGTCTCTTTGCTCCACAGCGACCCACCCATACTGTTCGATTTCATAAGGCACCAAGTGTGCACGCCTCCAGTTTGTACATTGTCCTTTTGGGAAGTGTGGGGAGTTTCTTTCCCTCTCTTTCTCCCTCTCTCTTAACTTGATGCAGTTTCTCCCAGAGGGGTTTCAGCTCTGTTTTTAGGAGATTCCTCTGTCTCTGAAGGGGCATCCAATGGCTCCCCGGTCAACCCACACTCTTCCGTGGCCTGGCTTTCCTCCAAAGCCGGCTTGTGAGCTTGGCTGTTCATCTTCTCCTCCGCTTCGATCTCTTCGGAGCTGGGAATGGAGTTTTTCTTGGGGCGGCCTTTGGGTTTTGTGGGGGCCTCCTGCCCACCTTTCAGGACCTGGAGCAAAAAAAAGCAAACAAGCTGAGTGTCTAATTGCTGCTTTCATGGGGTTTTTTTAAGTGTTAAGTTGGACCAGCAACAAAGCGTTACAGCATGGAGAGTTCTTGTGCCCTGTCCAGCCTGCCATGCCCTCTCCCAGGATATTCCATCCCATCCCCTAGTTTTCCATTCCTCCTCCCAAAAGTCAGTCAGCATTCTGTGCCCACTGAGCATGCTCAGTCCTCAATAGGGTGTTTTTAGAGTTTCCCACCCTACTGATTTCTTTCCTGTTATTTTTAGGGGTTTCCTCCAGGCCTGAAGATACCTCGCTTTTGTTTCCCCATTTTGTCTAGGATTCTATCAGCACTCTGTAGCTGAATTCACTGTTAGAGGGACTGAGTCATCTTTTGCTCTGCAGCACTCAATTAGAACAAAACACGTCAAGAGATTTTTGTCTTGCCGTTTAGAACTTGTTATTTATTAAATTTAATTTTTGAAAAGGGGGCTAGAAATGTTCTTAAGTAAATAAATCATAAGACAATGATAGTGAAGGCAATCCACTCTGATGCTGAAAGGCATTAATAAAATATTAATTTATTATCCCAAGTGTCAGAGAAGCAGGAGGATTCTTGGATGAAAATCACGTTTAGGGATGTCACCCAACTAAGGAAGTCTTACACTTCAATCCTATGCAGGATTACTTTGAACTGAGTCCCACTGCCTAAAGAAACTGCAACTTAACTATTTTTTTTAAAAAGTAACAACTAAGTTTTATGTTAAAAATGTGATCTTAAAAAAATGAGACACAAACCTTTTGCCCCTTTTCATTTCATTTCATTTTTGCCTTGGGCACACCCTATACGCATGCCTCTGTTTACCACAATACCTACCATTTTCTTCCACTTCATCCTGCGATTCTGGTACCAAGTCTTCACCTGAAGTTGTGTTAGGCCCAGGGACTGGGCCAGATCCAGCCTGGAAAACAAGAGATCCAAATCAATCCAAATCAACGACAGAAAGGAAGACGCACCATCCACGGCCAAGATCTGATTAGCTCACATCCTGAAGAAAGAGAACAAGTTGTACAGACACCGGAGGGGAAAACCAAAGAACACTAACAGCCAGGGGAAGATAGTCATCATTGACTGACAACGTGCCATGTCCAAATAAATCAACTAAAGGAAGCTAAAGAGAAGTTGTAATTCCCCCTTTGGTGTAATTAACTGCGGGGAGGTTTCTCCCCCCACCCCCACAAATAAATAATTTGTTGCAAATAACAATGCAAACATTTGAGAGGTGCAGAAACGAGCAATGACTTGTTTGTCTGATATCATACGGTCCACGACTTAAGAAAGAAAATGATGCAGAGGGGAAAAGCAGAAAGATATGCTATGAACAAGGGGATAGAAAGGGTGGGGGGTGTGGTCTGCCCCGGATGTCATCCCTGAGGGGGTGACAAAATGGCACACCGCAGGGGGCGGCCTGCAGTGCGCCCGAGGCACGCGTCTCTCCTGGGAGTGACACGGTGGCTCGGGGCCCCACTCTGCCCGAAACGGCAGTGTGGGGCTTGCGACCACCAGGCGGACTCTGTGGGCAGCTCGCCAAAGCGCCCCCCTAGGCGGATCGCCATGGCGCCCCCGTGGACGACTCGCCCCGCCCCCACCGCTCTGGGTACGGGAGCAGCTAGCTACACCCCTGGTTATGAATAATAAGATCATTGATGCCACGGAAGCACAACAGAGCCATCAGTAATAAGTCCTGGAATGCAAACTTAACTGATTGTTTCAGGTTGAACAGCATCACCTGCACAGTAATTTCCTATGGGGCTTATATAGGAGATAGACAGAGGCAGTGATAATCGGTGCACTAAGAGCTCATCCACACTTCTGCTTGTCTTGTGCAGTTTTCTGCTTGTCTCATGCCTTTCTAGGCTCTGGTCCAAGCAGTTTTGCCTTTGCCCCACTGCTTTCCTCAGGAAAACCCGCTCTTTAGTGCTAAATCAGAACAAATGGCCATCTGTGGGAAACCCCATTGCTGCTTGTTCCGCTAAACCGCAGCTTTTGCCAGGGGGAAGTGGCAGGGCAAACAAACAGAGGAGTGAATAAGTCCTAACTTGGAAAGAAGCCCCATTGAACGCAGTGGGATTTCTCTCTGAGTCAGCATGCCTTGGACTGGGCAGTTAAATTGCTTTCATTGCTCCTTAAAGTGACGGTCCCAAGAAGAGACTTACGTAAACACCCGCAAGTTCAGGCTGGCCAATTCTGCAGACCTGTGGTCTGTCTCATGCATGTTCAAAAACAATGTTAAGGGTTTGGTGGTGCTAAAACATAGGCCACAACCTTTCTGACCTGGGTGTGTGTCTGAGCGTACCATGTTGCCCATGAGCACTGCATCGAAGGCCCTCTTAGTTGCGTCAGACTAGGACCAGGGAGACAAGGCTTCAAATCCTCACCTTGGGCCAGTCACTGCCCCTCAGCCTAACCTACCTCACAGGGCTGTTGTGGGAATTAAATAACGGAGAGAACCATGAGCACTTTCCAGAGCTTCTTGGAGAGAGAAAACTGTGAGGCATAAATGCAATAAATAGATAAATAAATCGGCCAGCCTCTCACTGACCTTGTGCAAAGGTGGATTTGCTACTCTGCTTTTCCACAAAGGCTGGAAAGCCAGACGGAACTCGGCTTCCTAAGGATTCAGAACTCAATAGCACTCAGATCAAACTGGGTTTCACCTGAGATTTCCTTGATAAGATATGGGAAGGTCCCCTGCACGGGCACACACAAACACACAGCCAAGCTCCACTGTGTTTACGTAAGGCCCGTTGGTTAAGGACCAAGTGAAAGACTAATCTCCTCGGATGAAACTTGCTGAACAAAGAAATCTGAAAGAGACCTGCTGGCATGACATCTTCGCTGTGCCTCTGCCATGATTAGCATCAGTGAACCAGAAACACAAAAGGTGCGAGGGCAGCCTAAGCCAAGCTTGGTGCACTCGGTCACGTCTCATACACACCACCGGCTGCACGGTAGATGACTCTGAATCACCCTGAAATTTGCCAGGTCGTTTTCTCTGTGGTGGGGTTCCAATAGCTGTCCTCACATGGCAATCGTTTTACCAGTTGGTTGCAGCCCCAAAAGGCCCAGAGGACTTGGCTTAAAGAGGGTGACCTACTTCTTCCACTCGTTACCCGTTTCTCAAGGGGCTGGAAACATTGGAGCAAACCTTATAGCAAGTAGGAACTTGGGCCATCTGGCTTGGTCAGTATCATGTCTACACCAGAGATGGGCAACCTCATACCCTTCAACATTTCAATAATAATAATAATAATAATAATAATAATAATAATAATACATTATTTATACCCCACCCATCTGGCTGGGTTTATCCGGCTACTCTGGGCGGCTTCCAACATAATATTAAAAATACATTAAAACATCACTCATTAAAAACTTCCCTAAACAGGGCTGCCTTCAGATATCTTCCAAAAGTCACATAGTTGTTTATTTCCTTGACATCTGATGGGAGGGCATTCCACAGGACAGGCACCACTATTGAGAAGGCCCTCTGTTTGGTTCCCTGTAACCTCACTTCTTGCAAGGAGAGAACCGCCAGAAGGCCCTCAGTGTCCAGGCAGAACGATGGGGGTGGAGACACTCCTTCAGGTTTACTGGGCTGAGGCCGTTTAGGGCTTTAAAGGTTAGCATCAACACTTTGAATTGTGCTTGGAAATGTACTGGGAGCCAGTGTAGGTTTTTCAAGATGGGTGTTATATGACCTTGGCAGCCGCTCCCAGTCTATCTGCCGCATTCTGGATTAGTTGTAGTTTCTGGGTCACCTTCAAAGGTAGCCCCACGTAGAGCGCATTGCAGTAGTCCAAGCAGCAGATAACCAGAGCATGCACCATTCTTGTGAGACAGTCCTCAGGTAGCTAGGGTCTCGGCCTGCGAACCAGATGAAGCTGGTTGACAGCTGCTCTGGACACAGAAAAACCACTCACTTTGACTCTCCATCTACAATCAGCACCACCGACTCACTCTAATGCTAACCTGCATTACAGGGCTGTTGTAATCATCGCTGAGATCAACTCTCTACAAAGTGTTTTGAACACTCGGCTTTGCTATAGCAACACCGAGTGTTAATATCAGCAGGGCAGAACCCATCAAGGCTGCTGCTTATCAGGCCCATCTGCCCTCTGTTACCATTAGCGAGCCTCATCATTCAACAGTTGTCTTCGGGCTTTCTTTAAGACCCACATCAAAGGGAGCAAGGGCAAGGGCAAAGCCGTTGGCAAGACTCCTGAACAGTGTGCTGCTGGGCACACTGGTGTGAGGAATATGGTGACCACATGCTCCACTTCATAGCGGATGGCCCTATGTTTGAAGGGCTTTCTGGCCAAAGTCCAGTTTAAAAATAAAGAGCCCTAAGGAGGGAGTGCAAGGAGTCATGAAGTTGGACAGCCACCCAAGCAGGAACACTGCTCACCTTGCCATATGGTCTTCCCGACAGTGGTGAGGTGCATTGCATCTCCATTTCCATGAGAGCAGTGACCTCTGAACTGGCCTTAAGATATATAAATTAAGCTTTTTGCAAGTTTCATGCTAATCTGTGACTCCTTTTGTCCCCTTTTCTGATGTTGAATGACGACTTCTCTTTTTTGGCAACACATAAGCAAAGTGCAAGTAGATAAATAGGTACCACTCCGGCGGGAAGGTAAACGGTGTTTCCGTGCGCTGCTCTGGTTCGCCAGAAGCGGCTTAGTCATGCTGGCCACATGACCCGGAAGCTGTACGCCGGCTCCCTTGGCCAATAAAGCAAGATGAGCGCCGCAACCCCAGAGTCGGCCACGACTGGACCTAATGGTCAGGGGTACCTTTACCTTTAAGTAACCACTAGTAATAATTCCAGCATTGCACAGGGTTGGACTAAAGAACTGTCGGCGTTCCTCTCCCAACTCTACCATTCTATGATTCTAGTTCCACAAGTAGGCCATGAAAACATCTAGCATCAAGCGGGATGCATTGGGGTTGCCCCAAGACCTGTTGCTACCCGAGGTGATGCTCAAGATGGTGCCCTTCCTTATTCCTCCTCCAGAAGGAGCAATCAGCCAGGCCATCCACCAGTTTTCAAGGTGGAGGAGAGACTCTTGAGAAAAAACATGCATGCGTGGCCATTTTTTGAAGCGTCAAGGGAAGGGCGTCTTGAATTTTCAACCAGGAAAGGAAAATATAGCAACGTCTGCTGCATCTTTGGGAGGTGATGCTGGGAGCCTGGCGGAGGTTTTGCCATCACTGAATCTCAATCTTCACACGGGAAAGGCGCCTGGTTGGCAGCAGGGGCCTCATCGTGGTGAGATTACCTGTAACCCTTTGCAAACTGGTTGCTGCGCCTGTTTAGAAACAACAGGCACTGCCTAGGAAACCAAAGCAACAAACAAGAGGGAGGGAGAGAGGAAAGGGGCAGGAGTTGCCAGAGCTGTGCTGGCTCATCGTGCTCAGTCACGTAGGATGCCAAGGCTTATTAGTGCCAAGAGAGTCGTGTGTGTGATTGATGGTGTTGCCCAACCAGTCATGTGAGGTTCTGAGCTGGCACCACACTAGCCACCCAAACCCTTGAATGGAATCAGGACCCCTTACGAGAGGGACGAAGGAGCCCTTGGTGCTGAGCACTGTGGGCAAGAGCCCTTGGCCTACGCAGGATGGCAGTGGATCTACAGGCAGCGGCGGCTGATGCCCATGGAAGTTCCGAAACTTCCCATTGTTCTAGGCGTATTTTGCGACAGAGAATTTCATTTGCAGAAGCAGTTTCTGAGCTCTGGGCGCAGTACTGCGCCTAAGATTTCAGATTAAAACTGCAGAGTGGAAGGAAAGGAGGACCTTTTTCTGCCTCCCCACTTCTAGCTACTCTCTGAAGACTGGAGAAGAGACCCTCTTAAGAATATCATGGGGGTGGGCAGGGGAAGGACTAGAATCATGTGGAAAATGAACATAATATTTTAGCTGTTCATTCATTTCAGCTTTGTATTCTTGTTATAAAAAAGCGCACCTATACATTCCATTGTTGTGCCTATAACTTAGGTTTAAGGTGCCATTTAGCTCCTAGCTTTTATATCTCAGTTTCTAACACTGGCCCATGGGGGACTGGTAGGGCAG
This sequence comes from Podarcis filfolensis, assembly GCF_964270895.1. Classification (NCBI taxonomy): domain Eukaryota; kingdom Metazoa; phylum Chordata; class Lepidosauria; order Squamata; family Lacertidae; genus Podarcis; species Podarcis filfolensis. Next base: position 17,221,016 of record NC_139618.1, on the reverse strand, counting down.
AAGCCAAGGAACCTGACAGCAGGGGGTGCCAGAACTAAGTAATTCGCAAAAGTGTCCTAGAGTGGACGCACTGGGCGGGCCTTGTCCTCCAACCGAGGTGGAGAGCTTAAAAGCACTTTCGACATGGGGAAGCCCCAAGTGGAGGAGGGGGCTATCAACTAGCCATGATGGCGACCTCCGCAGCTAGAGGCAGCCACACATCTGAAAACACAGGAGGCTAGAGTGCTCTTGTGCTCATGTTCTTCTTGCTGGTTTCCCAGAGGCATCTGGTTGGCCAGTGTGAGAACAGGATGCTGGACAAGATGGGCCATCGGCCTGATCCAGCAGGCTCTTCTTATGTTCTTAAATGGACCTGGCATTTGAAGAGCTTTTAAGCTCCCCACATCACTCGGATTTAACGTGCGCAGTTGCAACCAGAATTTTTGCCTAGCGTTTCTGATCAGCAATGCAATCACTGAATACTTTTGCCGTATTTTTCCGTGTATAAGATGCCCCCATGTATAAGACGCCCCCTATTTTTGGGGACTCCAAATTAAAATAATAGGGGTAAATTGCCCCATGTATAAGATGACCCCCCCTTTTCTTAACATAATTTTAAAAGAAAAATACCTAGTCTTATACACAGAAAAGTACCTAGTCTTATACACAGAAAAGTACGGTAATTAAAGTCTTCATTACCCTGAATCTTGAGTAATGTGATGAATTGGTGCAGAGGCTCCCATCTTAGACTTTTCCCTAGTGGGCTATAAAAACAAGCAACATTTCCTTTCCCTACTGATTGAACCAGCATCCCTTCTCTTTCAGTGGAAACATAGGGATCAGCCTTTCAAAGGGGTACCAGGAAGGAAGGAAGGAAGGAAGGAAGGAAGGAAGAAGCCTTTTCTCTCTTCTTCATAAGTATCACTGCACATCAATTCATGATGGCATGTGTGCGTTTGAAGCATTCCCTGGTATGCATTTTCCACTGATACAATCTACTCATGTCTCCTTTGATTTTACCTTCTTCTTTTTTTATTCAACGCAAGGGTGCTTTGAAATCTGACCCGACCATGTGACCAAGCACTCCACTGGGAGCAAGCTCATCTCCACGTGCCCAGGCACCAGGGCTGTGCTCTCAGCTCCTGAACAGCTGAGAGGAACATCACAAGCCAGCATCCTGGTGAGGCTGAGAGGAGGACCCGGCCGCCAACCCCAGCTCAAGAAACACGTTTGTCCAGAAACGGAAGCCCGCAGAGAGTTTGCTTCTGCAAATGATGCGGCGAGGCTAAAGTGTGGAGGTTTGAAGTGGGGATAGTTGCAGGAATTCGAAATGACAAGAATCTGCCTGTTGGTCCCAATAGGTTTCCAAGAATACTTCAAAATGTTGGTGCTGACATTTAAAGCCCTAAACAGCCTCAGCCCAGTATACCTGAAGGAGTGTCTCCACCCCCATCGTTCAGCCGGACACTGAGATCCAGCGCTGAGGGCCTTCTCGGTAGTGGCACCCACCCTGTGGAACACCCTCCCATCAGATGTGAAGGAAATAAGCAGCTATCTTATCTTTAAAAGACATCTGAAGGCAGCCCTGTTTAGGGAAGTTTTTAATATTTAATGCTGTATTGTTTTTTAACACTCGATTGGGAGCCGCCCAGAGTGGCTGGGGAAACTCAGCCAGATGGGTGGGGTATAAATAATAAATTATTATTATTATTATTATTATTATTATTATTATTATTATTATTATTATTAGTCCTCTCTCCGGTTTGTGTAGCAGCAAATGGGTTCTTGTTTATTCATGTGTAAATAGGAAGATGTAACTGAAAGGAGTGACACCTTCCATACAAGTTAGGCAGATTAAACACAGAATGTGTTTTGTTTTCAGATAGCCAGTGTAGAAGTTTTTTCAGGTTTTACAAATTATCAGCAGGACAAAAGGGCAATTCCTTTCCATTTAACTTGCTCGTTGCTAAATAAATATGGGGGAATATTTAAGATTTTCAAGTGGTCAGGCTTCCCAGATGTGTGAACGTTTTTATGTGTCTCGTGCACGTTCATTAATTTCAACAGGTCTCCTCTGAGTAATGGAGACACTGTTGGTTGCAGTTTTTTTAAAAAAAATAATAATTCGGTGTTAGCTTCTGGAAATCAGAATATTACAGCACAATGAGAAGCAGTCCTGAGTTCAAAGCCCCCTCGACCAACCTGTCTGGAGTGGAGAGGTACTTCTGCTTCTGGAACTTCTTCTCCAGCCCCATGAGCTGCAGCTCTGTGAAGATGGTGCGGCTGCGGCGAGGCTTCTTCAAGCGGGGCGCAGACTGCTCCGCCTCCGACTCGCTGCTCCCGTGGGTCTCGCTGGCCTGGGTCTCTGAGCAGGTGCTCCCCGGCGTGGGGTGTGGCGAGAGGACGCGGGACGTGCCAGCAGCAGGGATGAAGTGGGAGACGGCCGAGGGCTGCCTGGTGATGACAGAGATGAGAGGATAGGCCCTCAGAGAAGGGGAGCCTGGGGAACAAGCATCAGAGAAGGAGAGGGGTTACACCACAGGTTAGGGCCTTTGCAGGAGAGGTTGAATCATCGTGGTCCAGAGCCGCCCAATCAGAGCAAGGGCGATTGGGCAGGAAGAGGGGACATCCTGAAGTTGCATGCATGAGCTTTGTGCCTCCCACCCTAAGCCAGGCAGAAGCTTCACGGGTTTCAGGATGGAGGCACCAGGCTGTAATACTGCAATGCTATAATTTACGGGGAACATTTAGGGGACTAGCCTAGTCTCCCATGTCCACTGGCTGACTACACGCCACTTCTGATTGCCTGTGATGGCTTGGGACTCGGGCTCAGACTCAGAACCAGAGGAGTCTCAGTCTGCACCGGATCCTTTGCCTCAGGCATCATCTGAACCAAGTCTGGGGCCTGACCCTGAAGAGTTCTAGTCTGCACAGGTTCCCCTGCAAAAACACCAACTGGGTCGAGTCAGGGGCCTGAGCTTGCCCTGGCTCCAGATGCGGGCATTACCTCGTTGCCTTCAGCTGGGCCATCGCTTACAGCTGCTGCACTACCGGTTTGGTCAGGGGAGGCTGAGGTGGCCCCTGGGTCTAGTAACCCACCGACGTCTCCTGAGCTGCAGAGACTAAGTTCTGAGAGAAGGAGGTCTGAGAGAAGGAGGACTCACAGGAGGAGTGCTCGCCTTTGGGCGAAACAGGGAGGTGAGTCGCCAGGGGATCAGGACCGGCCGTTCCCCGACAAAGATAAAAGGCTGTCAGACCCCAACCCAGGTTGCGGAAGCAACATTGTTGTATGCCAGAGATCCTGTACCTGTCCTTGCCTGGTTTCCTGCCTTGGCCCTGTTGAACTGACTCCTAGCGGAACCCTCGGATTCTGGACCGGCCCTGGACCGCGTTTCATGGGTTACCCCCGGGCCCAGCACATTGCCCTATGCCTGTTTGGTTGAAAATAACTCTACGCTCAGCGGGACTTGCTGCCATATTGGCATGGACAGCCTTGAGACTATTTGGCCCGTCAACCAGGCCAGCGTTTGACAGCCGCAAATGGAGCCCAAGGCTCAAAAGCTCAGCTTCTGTCCCAGCTTTGCGCAAACATCTCTAGTCCTCACCACTGTGTTTACTCATGGATGTGTGAGCTCCTTGCTTTGCTCAAATGTCCCCACAAAGAAGTTCTATAAAAAGTGCCACCACCAGAACGCGTGAAAATTGGACGCATTATGCCAAGTCTCTTGAGCCAAGACTGAAGTGGCTGTCGCTTCACCACACTTCTTTGTGTGAAGGAGGAGACAGACATCTGCTCCTGACGTGCTCCTGTGCTGCTTCCGAAATTGGTGGGAGATCGTGTCAAGGTAAAGGGCCAGCTGGCCACGTCCTCCTGACCAGCCTGAGAACATCCCAGTTCAGTCAGCAATGGCTGCGGTTCAACAGCAGTGGAGATCCAGGACAAGTCTCCTTCCACAATAGCAATATATCTGCACCAATTCTGGTTATGTTCCTAAATGTGTACTGAATATTTTAAAAAGACCCACATTCCCAAGCTCCAAGGCTAGGACAACATTTCTGTGCTGGAGTCTCCTGCTTAGTTTGCTTGTGTGTTAATTAAGACACTTTGCCACTTTGCCCTCTTTCCTCTATGGTGAGACATATTGCATTGCTATTTAAATTCTAATAATTATTTCTGAATTCACATTGCTACATATAAACCAGCATGTGCAAATATTATGTCCCTTCATTTGTCTTATTTTGGGGCCAGGCATTTCCTAATTTTTTTAAAAGCTGTCCTTAAACTGACCATCCTATTCAAAAGAGGCTAAGAAAGCTACTTCCATGTTAGGTTTTCAAAGGTGTTGCAAAGACTTTCTGTTTTTATTTTATTTATTCCACTGCATTTCTATCCCACCTTTTTCTCCAAGGAGCTCAAGGCAGAATACATAGTTCTCACACTCCTCACTTAATCCCCACAACAACCCTGTGAGGTAGGTTAGGCTGAGAGGTGGCAACTGGCCCAAGGTCACCCAGTGAGCTTCATGGCCAAGTGGGGGATTTGAACCCGGGTCTCTCAGGTCCTAATCTGACACTCTAACCACTACACCACACTCATGTAGTGCAAGCCAGGACAGGCATTTGGCTGAGCTAGGTCATCTTCTGTGATTGTGGTTTAATTTGCAGTTTTTATTTGGACACATTTATACTGCGATTTTTAAAATTGTATTTTTTAAAAAAAGAATATTGTGAATTGCTTTGAGCTGATGGCTCAGCTGGTAGAGAGGAGGGCTGCAAGCTCCTGGCTCAGTTCTGGCTTAGCTTTGTTTAGGGAAAGGGTTGTGGCTGCACACAGTGAGCATAAGCTTTGCAGGTTCAAGTCCTGGCATTTCCAGACAGGACTTGGAAAGAGACCCTAACCTTGGCGGTCCACTGGTCAGGGAAGACTGACCCAGGTGGACCACCGGTCTGACTCAGTGCAGAGCAGCTTCCTATTATTGTAAACAGTTTGAACGCATAAATAGAAAATGAAACCATTCCACCCCTGAACGCTGCAAGCTCACACAAGCTTCCCACATTAAAAACAATCTTAAAATCGAAGACAAAACTCAAAAACTAAACAATCAGCAGAGACCAGTGGATAAGAGGTTGGCCGCAAACTCAAATGACACAAGTTCTATTCTGAGTTCTGACTCACTCCATGACCTTTCACAAGTCACTTTACATCTCCATCTCCATTTCATTTACTGACACCCCAATCTCTAAGAACAGTTACTTGGAAGGGAGCCCCATTGACTCTGAAAGCACTTTCCCCATGTGTCCCAGATATGGCGTTCTCAGCAGTGGCAGCAGCAACAACAACCCTTTAAGGTAGGCTTGCGCTACACTTCAGGGGGGAGAGGATGTCTTGCCAAAGGCTGCCTAGTGAGTCCATGGCTGGGTGAGATTTAAACTTGCAAATCGTTTATTTAATGCTGTTGGTGGTTGGAGCACTAGGCTGGGACATGATTTAGACCCCCACCCAGCCCTGAAGTGCACTGGGTGATCCTGGGCCAGTCATGAGCTTTAAGATGGTGGGGCCCAGTTTAGCCCAGCATCTTGTTTCCGTGGGAAGCCTTTGGGAAGCCCACAAGCAGAATAACACTCTCCTCCCTTGTGCTCCCCAACAACTGATATGTCAGAGGCATACTGTGTCCGGCAGAGGAAGCAATACATAGCCAACATGGCTAGTAGCCATTGATGGCCTTCCATGAATTTCTCTAATCCCCTTTTAAAGCCATTCAAGATGGTGGCCATTGCTACAAGTTGTGGCAATGACTCCAAGTGTTTAAGTATGGGCCTCGTGGAAGAAGAAGAAAAAGGATCTCCTGTGTGAAAAAGCCTGTCCAGACATCTTTATGATCTAAATAATTCCTTACCTGGATGCAGCAAGGATCTCTAAAGCTCAGAAATGGAAGACAAGACAAGACCTGGACATTTTTTAGCGATACAAAACTATGCGGACTCTGGCTAGGGCAGGGAAAATAACTTGCAAATTCTGTGTTTCTAAAGGCAAAGAAGAGGCAAAACTTTTCCACTGTTTGGCGGGACTTTATTTCTTACTCGTCAAACTCGGACGTGCAAAACTCTCCCCATGCCAAATCGCAATGTGCTTTTCTTTTTTAATATGTTATTTATTTATGTATAAAATTATACACCGCTTATTGGTTAAAAAAAAGAAAAGAAAACCCTCAAAGTGGTTTACAAAAAAGAAAAAAAGAGAACAATAAAATTATCAGTGAGGTGAATTACCAGTAATTTAAGACTTTCCAAAAGTTAAAATAACAATAAACTAAAAACAGATGAAAACTCACATCCTATAGCACCTGAAATCTACTAATTTGCATGAACAATCTCTGCACTGCTCCTGCATTTTGTGGTTTTGTTTATGTTATTTCACATCTGTATCTTTGACCCTACATTAATTTAAAAGAATTCTCACAAAAGAAGAGAAAAAGCCTGTCCTGAATCTTCCGACACTCAGTTTCATTGATGACCCTGGTGTCCTAGGATGATGAGCAAATGAGAAAAACATCTATCTATCCATGGCATGCATAATATTATATACTTCTATGGCATATGCACACTTCTTTTCTAAACTAAAAGACCCTGTGATCATTTTGACTGCCCTTTGCTGAACCTTTTCAGACTCTAAAGCAGGGGTCAGCAATCTTTTTCAGCCGTGGGCCGGTCCAGACCATGTGGTGGGCTGAACTATATTTTGAAAATAAATAAATAAACGAATTCCCATGCCCCACAAATAACCCAGAGATGCATTTTAAATAAAAGGACACATTCTACTCATGTAAAAACGTACTGATTCCCGGACCATCCGTGGGTCAGATTGAGAAGGCAGTTTGGCCACATCCGGCCCCTGGACCTTAGTTTGCCTACCCCTGCTCTATGGTATCCTTGTGATAGCCCTAACCCACCAAAATGAGGTGGGTGGGAAGCCATGCAAAGCCCCTTGAGTCCCTTTGAAGATGGCCCAGTCCAGAATTTCAGAGAGAGACTCTCATTTTCTAGGCAGAAATGGTAAAAAAAGACTTTCAAGTCTTTTGGAAAGCTCCCAAACCCCGCATGCTTCCCATCGCACGAGGCTAAAGTCAGCCGAAAACATCTGTTGGGAAGCTCTGACTGAACTCCTCAAGCCCGCTGGACGTGACACAATTATCTATACGTGGCCTTCAAACAAGATCCCATTTCAAAAGTTTCAATTAAGATCCAATGCCTCAAAGGAATCCCTTTTTCTCCACACCTGCCCGATCCCCGCGACATGGATCCACACGGCAGATGTTATAATGGGGAGACAGAGACGAGCAGGAAAATGAAGCTTTAATTAATTGCGCTGTCTGAACACCCGCAATGGCAGGGCACTTTTTCCTCCAAGGCAAAAACAAAGAGACAAAAAAAACACCACACCTCCCTCCGAAACCTCAGCTAAATCTCTTAATGGAATAAAAGGGGGAAGGAAGGAAAGATTTATGGATCTTCTTGGCATGCCAGGCTTTGCTCGGAGGCAGAAATGTGATCTCTGCTGAAAACACCGTGTGGCGCAGAAAGGTAAATAAGAGGAGAAAATGAATGAACTTGAGACAGGAGGACTGTAAATCTGCAAGCTGGGGAGCATCAAAACAGTGGGGGAAACTGAAGAGAGCTCCGTCTGCTTCTGGCTTGGCCTACGGCAGTGCTGGAGAGCAAAGGCCTGCGGAACTGACTGCCACTGACGATTCGGAACACATCCTGCTGCTGCTACCTTTGGCGCATGCGGTTTCCTGGGCCCCCAACTAGTACAAGGAAGGAACTGATAAAGGAAAGGGTTTGTGGGGAGAAAATACATTTTGATTAAGGATAGGGAAGCTTGTGCAGGGCCACATAGCCTTCAGGGTAATGTTATGGGGGCCACATGGCAGTGGTGGGCAGGGCCACAGGCGAAAGTGGGCAGGGCAACAAATGCATCGATTACCTTGGTACAGTAGCCTAGTTTCTGCACGCGCACATCCGCGCACAGCCATCTCCATCCACAGCTCAAGCAGACATATACCAGCCAGGGGAAAACACTCAAGAAAGGGATAAAATCATAGAATCTTACAGTTGGAAGGGACACGAGGGTCATCTAGTCCAACCCCCTGTATTGCAGGAATCTTTTTGCCCAGTCCTTTTTTCCTATCTCAGCGAAAGCATCCATGGCAGATGGCCATCCAACCTCTGCTTAAAAACCTCCAAGGAAGGAGAGTCCACCACCTCCTGAGGGAGTCCGTTTCACTGTCAAAGGGCTCGAAATGTCAGAAAGTTTTTCTGAATGTTCAGTCACAATCTCCTTTCTTGTAACTTGAAGGCATTCGCTCTACCCTCCAGAGCAGGAGAAAACAAGCTTGCTCCCTTCTCCACATGACAGCCCTTAAGGCAGGGGTAGGCAAACTAAGGCCCGGGGGCCAGATGCGGCCCAATCGCCTTCTTAATCTGGCCCACAGACGGTCCGGGAATCAGCGTGTTTTTACATGAGCAGAATGTGTCCTTTTATTTAAAATGCATCTCTGGGTTATTTGTGGGGCATAGGAATTCGTTCATTTTTGTTTTCAAAATACAGTCATACCTCATGTTACGTTTGCTTCATATTACGTTCTTTCAGGTTACATCCTGCGGTGACCCGGAAGTACCGGAAAGGGTTACTTCTGGGTTTCGCCGCTCACACATGTGCAGAAGCACAAAATGACATCATGCGCAGAAGCGGCGAATCGCAACCCGCGCATGTGCAGATGCGCCACTGCGGGTTGCGCTCTTTTCATGTTGCGAACGGGCCTCCGGAATGGATCCTGTTCGCAACCAGAGGTACCACTATATAGTCCAGCCCACCACATGGTCTGAGGGATGGTGGACCGGCCCCTGGCTGAAAAAGGTTGCTGACCCCTACCTTAAGGTATTTGAAGATGGCTATCATATCTCCTCTCAGTCCCCACTTTTCCAGGGTAAACATACTCAGCTCCTTCAACCGTCCGTTTGTGACACACTGAGCCTGTGGACAAGCTGAACAAATGGGGCCCAGGCTTGCCCCAGAAGATGCCTTTGCACCCATCCTTGGAAGAGAAACTGCAAATCAGAGAAGAGGGCAGAAACTACCGCATTTTTCGCTCTATAGGACGCACCCGACCATAGGACACACCTTATTTTAGAGGGGGAGAACAAGAAAAAAAATTTCTCCCCCTCTCTGCGCAGCGCCCCTTCAGCGAAGCGGCAGGAGAAACGGAGCCCCTTCCATTTCTCCTCCTGCTTAGCTGAAGGGGTGCTGCGCCTTAGCTGAAGGGGCACCTACCCTTCAGCGAAAGGAACCCAAAGCCTCGGAGTGCGGCAGGAGCTCCCGCCGCACTCCGGAGGCTTCAGGCAGCTATCTGGAGAGTATTATGGAGCGAATGTAGGCTCCTTGGCTTCAGTGAAGGCAACCTAAAGCCTCCGGAGCGCGGCGGGAGCGCTCCCTCTGCGCTTCGGAGGCTTCGCGTTGCTATCACTGAAGCCAAGGAGCCTGCATTCGCTCCATAAGACGCACACACATTTCCCCTTAATTTTTGGAGGGGAAAATGTGCGTCTTATAGAGCGAAAAATACGGTATTTTGGGTCACTCCTTTGTGCTTCCAGCCTGCTGACGGCACAACTTTAAATTGCTCAGCTAAGCTGTCCGAATTATCATAATTTCACTTGACTATTATAGAGCCCCTTAAAAAAAATCAGAATAATTGATCGAGTGCTAACAATTAAGGGTGGGAGGAGCCAGTTCTGAGTGCATTTTTTCCCCTCCAAGGTGCATTTTCAGCTTCTAGATATGGAACTGAACTTCTGGTCACTGTGGCTTCTAAGTCAGCTATCCAAGGGAAGAAGTGCAAGGCAAGAGTTGCCCTGTCCTTCTGACCTACAAATTGTCACCAGGATCTGCTCTTAGATCTGTTCAGTGTGACGAATGCTTTCTCTTCATCGACAGAAAACCTCCACTGGCATCATAGAATCATAGAATCATAGAGTTGGAAGAGACCACAAGGGCCATCGAGTCCAACCCCCTGCCAAGCAGGAAACACCATCAGAGCACTCCTGACATATGGTTGTCAAGCCTCTGCTTAAAGACCTCCAAAGAAGGAGACTCCACCACACTCCTTGGCAGCAAATTCCACTGTCGAACAGCTCTTACTGTCAGGAAGTTCTTCCTAATGTTTAGGTGGAATCTTCTTTCTTGTAGTTTGGATCCATTGCTCCGTGTCCGCTTCTCTGGAGCAGCAGAAAACAACCTTTCTCCCTCCTCTATGTGACATCCTTTTATATATTTGAACATGGCTATCATATCACCCCTTAACCTCCTCTTCTCCAGGCTAAACATGCCCAGCTCCCTTAGCCGTTCCTCATAAGGCATCGTTTCCAGGCCTTTGACCATTTTGGTTGCCCTCCTCTGGACACGTTCCAGTTTGTCAATGTCCTTCTTGAACTGTGGTGCCCAGAACTGGACACAGTACTCCAGGTGAGGTCTGACCAGAGCAGAATACAGTGGCACTATTACTTCCCTTGATCTAGATGCTATACTCCTATTGATGCAGCCCAGAATTGCATTGGCTTTTTTAGCTGCCGCGTCACACTGTTGGCTCATGTCAAGTTTGTGGTCAACCAAGACCACGATGAGGAGCTCCTCCTCCTCCTAACTGCACCGTAAGAACTGTAACTAATAACTTTAATTTTATTTACTTCACAAAACTTTAATTTTATTTACTTCACAAAATTTATAAGCTGCTTGACCGTAAAAAAAAACCCCAAACGAACCTGAAAGCTGTTTACAAAAAAAGATAAAACAATAAAGCTATCACTAAGGAAAATTAACAATCATAATGTAAAGCCTTTGAAAAATTAAAATAACAACAGACCAAAAATAATAAAAAACAGATTAAAACTTTCATCAACTTTCTAAATGTCTGGGTAGACTTGTCTAAACAATGATGTTTTCAGTAAGTGCCAAAATGAGTAGTACAGCCTGAGATTGAGCTTGCTTTGTCTTCCTTTTCCCCTCCGTGTCTTTTTGGGTTGCAAGTCTTTCGTAAGCAGCTTGGAGTGCCTTTTTGGCTAAAGGGGGAAATAGAAATGCCCTCCATGTTCCCTGTTCTTCAAATTCCATGATTCTCATTAATCTAAAACTTTCTCCCTCTGTTTGGTTCCTCTGCGATGAGTGGTATCGGAGCCCTCTCTTATTAGCCACCTCTCAACGCGGCAGTATAATTCAGACATAATCACAGTAATTAATAAATTTGACTGAATTCAAAGCTCCCATGCCCGAAGGCCCTGGGAAGTTTTAGTAAAAACTAATCAGGGGGATAATTAACACTTTATGATGATGACACTTCTCCGCACTGCTGTTTACAACTTCAAGATAAATGCCCTGACAGTAACTAATTAGCTCCAAAAATATGTGACGACCTGCAAGCTTTGGAAATGCAAAAGGGTTTAATAAAGGCAACCCTGGAGACCTGCCCATAATCCTTTATGCAAAAGCAATTTATAACCCCGGTTTAACAAGTCCCCGTCCAAACTCCACCCACAGCACGTAGGGTTCGTGCATCAGCACTGGTCAGGGGCTCATCCTGCACAGATCCAAAGGCTCAGTGCAGCCCTCCAGAACTGCAACCTTGTTGCAATGCTCAGCTGACTTAATGTGCCTCCACCATTAGATCTGCACCAGCTTTGGTGACAAGCAAACTGGAACCATCAACAGCAAAGGCAGGCAGGTTGGCATCTGGATTCAATTTTGAGATGCTAAATAGAAACCCAGGAATCCTCGTTATCACACAATCACACCATCTTCCCATCTAGCTCAGTACACTCTACTCAGACCGGCAGCAGCTCTCTAGGGTTTGGGGTAAGAGTCTAACAGCCCTATGCAGAAATGCAAGGCATTGAATCTGGTACCTCCTGCCCAACAGCAGATGTTCTTGGCAGCAACTCCACAAACTATCCAGGAAAAAGGAGGCACCGGCTATGAGTTCAAATTCTACGCACACTTAATGAATTTCCAAGTAAACATGTGTGAGATCAGACTCTCCAACCCATCTCTGCATTCCAAGAGCCTCTTTATTAATGCTCTGTGTTTGTGTGAACGCACACCTAAATATAAATCAATCAATCAGTCGCTGGCTTCCTGCTCTGTTAATTATCGCAACATCCATAAGCAAACATGAATTCCGGGCGGCTGACTCAGAGCTTACACAAAGGGCGCTTCAGGTTTCACAAGCCCACCCTTGTGGCCGGTGCCAAGAAAACGTTCACTGCAAATGCCACTGCCTTTTTCCTGCTTCCAACGTGTAAAAACCATTTGATGAGTGACACAGAAGGATGGAGAGTGAAATTAATTGTTTGCAAACCAAGAACTGCTGTCCCTCTGAGATCGCTGACTTTCAGGAAATGCATTTGTCTTACAAGGAGATACACTTTCTCAGAGAAGTGAAGTGCCACGCAGGAAGCAAGCATGGATTGGGAGAGGGGAGAGAAGACTGATTCAGTTCACAGCTGAAGGCAAACCTGCTCAATTCACACTTTAAAAAAGTGGATTGAAACAATTCAAACTTCTCTGAATTTTGCAATGCAGTTCTCCAGCAAAGCAGGGTGTGCAAAATTGCACAGACTGGGACAAGGCTTCTCAATGCCTGTATTAGTGACAATAACAAGCAAAACGCATTGCATTGAGGAAAATGCTTTGCAAAATTGTGTATATTAGACAACAATTGCATACAAAAATGTCAGGGATTGAACCTGGGACCTTCTGCATGCAAAGCAGATGTTCTACCACTGAGGTACCTCCCTGAAGTACTATAAAAGAAAGAAAATGGGGTATGAGGGGAGAACTAAAAACTAACTGTTAAATATTGTGGCCATGTGTCCTACTTTACAGAGGATAGTTCTCTGCTTGAAGGACTGCCCAGTCCAGGTCCAGTTTAAAGACTAATAATAATAATTTATTATTTATACCCCGCCCATCTGGCAAGGTTTCCCCACCCACTTTGGGTGGCTTCCAACAAAATATTAAAATACAGTGGTCTGTTAAACATTAAAAGCTTCCCTAAACAGGGCTGCCTTCAGATGTCTTCTAAAAGTCTGGTAGTTGTTCTTCTCTTTGACATCTGGTGGGAGGGTGTTCCACAGGGCGGGTGCCACTACCGAGAAGGCCCTCTGTCTGGTTCCCTGTAACCTTACTTCTCGCAATGAGGGAACCGCCAGAAGGCCCTCAGAGCTGGACCTCAGTGTCCGGGCTGAACGATGGAGGTGGAGATGCTCCTTCAGGTATACTGGACCGAGGCCGTTTAAGGCTTTAAAGGTCAGCACAAACACTTTGAATTGTGCTTGGAAACGTACTGGGAGCCAGTGTAGATCTTTCAAGACCAGTGTTATGTGGTCTCGGCGGCCGCTCCCAGTCACCAGCCTAGCTGCCACATCTTAAAAGAACATAAGCAGGAAAGCAGTTTACTGTCCAACCCCTCCTCCCAGGGAACTCTGGACATTGTAACTCTGCAAGTTGGAATAAGGAGGTCTTCCGACAACTCTCAGCACCTCTGACAAACTAGGGTTCCCAGGATTCTTTGGTGAAGCCATGGCCCAGTCCTGGGATGGCTCATTTGGTAGAGCATGAGACTCTTACTCTCAGAGTCATGGGTCTGAGCCCCATATGGGGCAGAAGATTCCTGCATTGCAGGGATTTGGACTAGAAGACCTTCACAGACCCTTCCAACTCTGCAATACTATTATACTGCTTTAGCTGTATAGTGAAGATGGCAGCATTAAGAGAATTCATAGCAAATAACACTTTCCCCCAGTCATGTTCCTTTCTCTTACGTTCTATTAAAAAATTTTTTTTTAGGAACCTAGAATTAGAAAGCATTCAGACACAAGCTTTCCAAGCATAGTAAGGAAACTCTGCGGAGAATTCCAGATTTGTTGGGACATTAACCAGCTCATCCATGAGAGCCACGGTTAGAAGCCTCGAAAAGTCAGCCATTAAATTAGTTCACTTAGGAAGTTCAGGAGCCTAAAAATGCTACCCTACTCACTGCAAGGTTGCCATCAAAATGTCAGCCCGTATTCCCACTCCCGTTTAATTCAGATTCACCCTTTCCGGGGCAAACCCACTAAGTAAAAAGATCTTGTAGCCCATGATCTGCTGGTGATATCTCCACAGCCCAATGCAAAGTGATTCCCCTCCTCAAAGCACCCTTGAATGTCCTGAGCTGTGTTATTTTAATTCTTTTATCTCAGACCTGCCACAATAGGAAGAAGACCCTTCTCTTCCCTCCGCACCCAGCTCTGGGGGACAAAAATAAACCCAGTGGCCCGTTTTGCAGAACAGCTGCACAAACAATGCAATTTAGAAGGGTGCATAATGACACATGATGGAATTTTGGCCGGCCGGCCAAACCTTTGTTTTTGTCAATTAGCTCAGTCAAATCTCTCACGGCTGGGTAATGAGGAGGGAATGGTACACACACCACCCCAATAAAATAAAAAGCATTGCTAACTGCTGAGCTTGCCAAGGCAGACGGGACAGGGACCCAGAGATGGCATCAAAGGGGCACACACCCTGCTCCCAACTAAGCCACAAGTTGGAGAGATTGACCTCCTGCCAAACTGTTTGCCTCTCGCTTCGGCACTTATGCTACCACTCCTCTCGCAGTGGGACTTAAATTAGAGTCAATAATTTTTGGCTTGATTAACCAGTCGACTTTTAGCTTGATTCATCTGTAGCTTAAGGCAGGGGTGCGGGAGCCTCAGGCCAGTATGGCAATGTGGCCCTCTAAGCCCCTAATTCTGGCCCCCAGGACTCTCCCCAGACCATACCCCCTCGCTGGTTTAGCTTCACACCCCAACCAGTTTTGCCGAGACAGGATACGTCCTTGAACTCTGATCGCGACTCTTGTTTCCTAGAATGGAGGGTCGGGAAGGGGGTGTGAGTGAGTTTAGAACCTAGCCTGCTGTAAAAAGGTAAAATCTGCATGTGTTGCTCCTCCCACTTTTGCCTCTGGACCCACACATTGCTGGCAAATGGCCCTCGGAAGGTTGCCAAGGAGGGAATCGGCCCTTGAGAAGATTCCTTGCCCTACCTAGCTTTTGAAGACATTCCCATGATCTCTTGACCCAAGTCTCTTGTTTTAATTACTGTACTGCTTTAACAGGGCTGTTTTGTTACTACAGCATTTTAATTGTGTGTGTGTAATAATCTTATTTATTGATTTTCACAATAAAAACTTTACAAATTTTAACATAGACCGTAAATTATTTTATCGACTTCCCATCCTCCCCTTCCATGGTTTCCATATTTACCTTTGAATGCTGCATATTTCTCTATTCAATACATCCATTTAAACCCATTTATCTTGATAATTAATGCAGTGGCTCATATTTCAAGTCTTGCTGGTGTTTTCATCTTGCTACAGTATTTCTTTAAATATTCAATAAAAGGCCTCCAGTCCTCAAAGAATCTTTTTGTCATTTTGGTGTCTAATATTTGCTGTTTATCTTGCCAGTTCAGCATCATTTTCAAAAGCCATTCTTCCTTTGTTGGAACCTCACCTTTTTTCCATGGATGTTTATATTTTATTCTTTGCGCCATTCGTTTTTTATGACTGTAACCCACTTAGAAGCCTATCCTGGCATGAAGAGGACTATAAACCGAATAATAGAAACTTATAATAAATAAATAAGAATCCTGGCTAGAGAGGGTGTTCTGGGTTAACAGGGGTGGGCGTTGGATGTTTCGATCTCCCCAGTCAGGCACCAGACTGGTTTCAGAAAGGCCCAGTGCATAGCTGACAATTTCTGGCTCTTCCACCTGCTAAAATAATATAAAGTCCTCAAGAGATCTAGGGCACGACGTGACTCAGTCGCAGAGGCAGCTGCCTTGAATCCCTTTCTGACTGGAGGAAGATTCAGAAATGCCAGCCAGCAAGCCCTAGAGAAGGTGTTATTCCAGGAAATATATTCCTCCTTCCCGTCAGTGCTCTGCTTTCATTTCAGGTTTGGCTGGACACTTCCCATGCACACCTCCCTAGTTTATTTATTTATTGAGTTTGTATATCCAGAGATAAGGGTGAAGATCAGGCCCAATCAGGTCAGGGGTAGTGGAGCACAGTGGTTCGAGCAATGCTTTAAATCTCTGTACAGTGGTACCTTGGGTTAAGTACTTAATTCGTTCTGGAGGTCTGTTCTTAACCTGAAACTGTTCTTAACCTGAAGCACCACTTTAGCTAATGGGGCCTCCTGCTGCCGCTGCACCGCCGGAGCACAATTTCTGTTCTCATCCTGAAGCAAAGTTCTTAACCCGAGGTACTACTTCTGGGTTAGCGGAGTCTGTAACCTGAAGCGTATGTAACCTGAAGCGTGTGTAACCTGAGGTACCACTGTACTTATGCCGCTTGTCAGCTAAAATCTTGTTGGCAGGCATTGGTGTTGGCCTTTAAAACTCTATGTCCAGGTGAGGTGAGCATCCCAGGCGCTGGCAGTCAAGACATCTCATGGGCCTTGCTCCAAGAGTCATCATTTCCAGGAACTAAGTGGCCCTCGACCTGAGGCCAGGCTTTAACTGTAATAACCCCAGTGCTCTCCTATGCTTTCTTACCTGAGGCCCACTTGGTCCTTATCTATTGCCACCTGTTTAGAAGTCTATCTTAGCCTTAGCTGAACTGCATTAATAATTGAATCCAATGGCACTTACTTTTGAGTAGGCATGGCTATGACAGTTCCTCCAAGTGTCCCTATTTTCCAGGGACAGTCCCAGATTTACAGAAGCTGTCCTGGTTTCTGAATGGATCCCAGAACGTCCTGCTGTTCCTTAGGAGAAATGTTGGAGGGTATGGAGTTATGCGACCCTTCCAAGCCCAAGGCGATAAATAACTATACAACCTTTAGATGACATCAGAAGGCAGCCCTGTATAGGAATTTTTAAAAATGTTTCATGTTTTATTATGGTTTTATATGTGTTGGAAGCCACCCAGAGTGGCTGGGGCAACCCAGTTATATGGGCAGGTATAAATAATTATAATTATAATGGAACAGGAAGTCCCTATTTTCATTGGGAAAATGTTGCAGGGTATGCCATGATGGCGGCCAACTGAATAACTGATAAAGGCCTACAGCCTTCAACATGGCTCAGAGTCATTCCCTGTGAGCTCAGTGGGGTTTACTTGTAAGTAGGCATGCACAGAATCACACTGTAATAAGCTGGCTGACGATCCTAATGATTATATCTTATGAACTGCCAGGCGGGCAAAGCATCCTTGATCCAAAAGATATGATAGAAGTGGGGTAGGTAAATCATCACCAAGGTATTCGTTGCAGTAGAGGAGAGGCAGTTCCACCCACTGTGGTGCAGTGGTTAGGGAGTCAGACTAGGGCCTGGGAGAGACCAATGTTCAAATCTCCCACTGGGCCATAAAACAGCTCACTGGGTGGTAGGGGGACAGTCCCTGCCTCTCAGCCTAACCCACCTCTCAGGGTTGTCATGGGGATTAAAAGAGACGTGGGAAGACCCGCGTAAGCCAACTTGAGCTCCTTGCAGGAAAAAGACGGGCTAGCAATGCAAAAAAGTAATTAGTAAATTTCTTCTGAGCCAGAGAAATGGAAGAACTTGGCTCAAAGACATGCAGCTAAGGCAAGGGAGAGCTGACATGGAAGCCTGGCATTTTCACGGGGTCTAGATCCATTTTAAATGATTTGTGGATCAGGGTGACTAAAGTTCCTTGCTTAGCAAGCTGCCCCCTGTGTACAAAACGAAGGCGGCAGTGCTTCCTGCACATGGGCATCACAAGAGATTGGTCTGAGGATAGCCCAGCTGCCACCCTTTAAATAAATTTAAAAAGCATTTCTCTGAGGCTGCCATGTGTCCAGATTTTCCTGGACATTACCAGGATTTCAAAGGAGGAATTGATGTCCAGGGGGGACGGGACCAGGCAGTCTTCCTAAAAGAAAGCTCAATGTTTGGGGTATCTTGGTTTTTACTTTCTGAAATATGGCAACCCTAATTTCTCAGATGCAAGGCAATAATGAACAAGAAGGCCTTGTTATCCTGTAGGCTGCTAGTCCCCATTCACTGACTGCATGGATTCCTTGCTCATTCTTAGTTGCGGTGATGAATCTGCTCCATGTACCACTTAACATCAGCTGAAGCAATGGAGGACCCAGGCACCCCTCAGTATTTCGTAGGCCTTCCCTGGGAACATCTTCAGTGAGGGCAACTGCATAACGTCATTATATATTACTTATTAAATGTGAATACTGCCCTTTAGCCACATATCTCAGGGCAGTTTGCAACATAAACATACAATATAGAAGGAATTCATCTAATTCATGTTTATAAATATAGATTAATAAAGATTAAGGTCTGCTTAACGACAATAACAAGTCCCCCCCTTTTTTGTAATGCGCCCAGTTTTTTTCTGATTTGTTTTCTACATGAGTAGTATTTCTTGTTTCTTCATCTTTTTTGTGTCTTATCTTACCCTGTGCACTTGTAATTTTGAACTTTTTTATTTTTCAATAAAGGTTATAAAATAGAAAAAGAAACCATACAATATACATAGAAGCAATATAATATACACTGCTTTGACCAAGTATAGGTTTGTTTGTTTTTTCCTTTTTGGAAACACTTGCCCTCCCAGCTGTGTTTATCCTTCCCAGGGTGTGCCCTACCATTAGGCAGGGTGAGGCAACTGCCTCAGATGGCAGGTGCTGCGTTGGGCGACAGCAGCCAGGGGTTGAAAGGCAGGGCTGTGGGATACCTGTCCTGCCCTGTGGCTCTAACTCGCCTGCTGCCCTCAGGTGTGGTGGAGAATGCTGTCCCGCCGCCAGTGCTGAAGCAAGAGTCAACAGCCAAGTAGACCAATTGGCTCCAGTGCATGGAACAAGGGGTGTGTGTTTGTGTGTTTGTATGTGTGTGGAGCGGTGGGGTGATTGCCTACCTCAAGCAACAATGTGATCTTGGGTTTTTAATGCTCATGAAAGCAGACATCCTTAAAGCGCTGTGATAAGTGTGTGTGGGGAAGGGGACTGAGAAGCACAGCGGCAAGCCCTGCCTCTGAAACCCATGCATTAGATTCCTCTTTCTGCCCATAGACATGGGCTTTCCTGAGAGAATGCAATGGAAGTCAAGCATCCATGTTGCAAGGAGCATCAATGTAGCATGCAAAGGAACATCAGTGCCTGCTGGAGATGTTCCCATTTCAGCAAGCCTTCTCAATGGAGATCTTTGTCCTGGGTGCTTTATACTGTTTTTGTATTAATAGTAGTTGTAATAGTAGTAGTAGTAGTAGTAGTAGTAGTAGTAGTAGTAGAATTGCCTTTACATATGCAATTGCACTAACTTTTTATATATGCAATTGTTTTATATTTGTTTTTATTGTATTGAAAACCACTTTGGAATGCCTCATCAAAAGTGATTCATAGATAATAATAATAATAATAATAATAATAATAACAACAACAACAACAACAACAACAACAACAACAACAACAACAACAACAGTAGTAGTGATGGTGCATGACTTGCAACTGTAATTCCAGCTGTGTCTTCGTGAATGTGTTGCTGTGTCCTAAGAATGTCTGAAACTGAACAGAGCTCTCATGACCACAAAGAGGCAGGAGTTGTTGTTGTTTTTTGGGGGGGATCTAGTATTTTGAGTTTTCCAAAGTCTTGTTCCCCATTCTGTGCTTTTGAAACGAGTGAACAGACTGGTGCTCCTTCCCGCCTGCCTCCACATACTGATTTACGTACTTTACGGGTGCTTGAACAAAAGAGTCCGCAGTTGCTTCAGCCCCCATGCAGATCCTCTTCAGCTAAATAATTTAACCAGGAGCTAAACAGCTTGTGGAGACAACGGCATGTCATTTCCAGGACTGCCCCGATGAGTTACTGAAATAGAAATGGTTTCTACACCGATCCATTACATCATCCTATGTGCACATGTCAAATGCTTTCATTAATCATAAGCACAACCTTCTTTATTACAGGTTTTCAAACAGAGGATTTGGAGGCACTTATAACACAGAGGCCCTTTTCTTAATCCCCACACACACACCTCCTTGTCTCTCCTATTGCTCCAAGGATGCAATAGGTACAGCAAAACGGGTTTTTCCTAATTCTTGGTCAATTTCACAAGTTCAAAAGTTTTACATGAAATCAGCCATCACTTAGTAAGTATTGGAGGGGGATGGTGGGAATTAAGACACCAGAGGAACAGAAACGTAATTACTTGTACATCTATTAATACAATGGTACCTCAGGTTAAGTACTTAATTCGTTCCAGAGGTCCGTACTTAACCTGAAACTGTTCTTAACCTGAAGCACCACTTTAGTTAATGGGACCTCCCTCTGCCACCACGCAATTTCTGTTCTCATCCTGAAGCAAAGTTCTTAACCTAAGGCAATATTTCTGGGTTAGCGGAGTCTGTAACCTGAAGCGTATGTAACCCGAGGTACCACTGTACTGCAATTTTTATATCTGACTGTTGAGGGCAGTCGGTGTTCTTTTTCCACATTTGGTAACAATATTGCTTGACTGTTGGCATGTAGTGGTAATTAGTATTTGGGAGCTGGCAAGATGCACTAATTGCTATTTGATGCTTTTGATACCTGACGTTGAGTGCCGTTCAGCATTTAATGAAACGTCGGCATCAGGTTATGCCAGCTCTCAGAAAGCACCTGAAATTCAGGCTTTGGGCAGTAACAATTTCACGATGGAAAGTTTTCACTATGCATGCAAAACAGGTGGTCTACCAGTGAGCGATGACCCTTCCCCGATACAAATTATGAACATTCTTACTGTGGACTTCACATGCCTCCTACATACAGCTCCTGCACTTCAGATGAAGACCCTATAAAGATGAATTCAAAACAAACGCTTGTCATACCAAGCTAAGAACGGGTCACCGTAGACACGCAATTGCTCTCACACACTGATTCCTCTAGACTGTCCAACCACACAGCCCATATCCAGACTCTGCCACATGATGCAAAAACTAGTTACTCTTCTCCAGATGCTACGTGGGATCTTGGCAGTTTAAACGTTTTGTCATGATTTTAATGAAGATCCATAGACAACACAGCCATTCATGTACTGAGTTGTGGAGCATTTCAAGAGAGTTTAGCAGGTTCGTTAACCAAACACCCTTCCTCAAAGATTTCTTCCACAGTATTCTGAGCATAACTTGCAGTGCTGGCATGCCCAGGATGTAACCACAGTTCGTTTCTATAGATATTGTACAGCCTCCCCTTTAATAATCTAAAACACCAATAAAACTTTGAAGGAGAATATCAGCAAAAAATTAAGCCTAAGATTACTGAGCATCCACCTTGATTTGCTTGCACAAAGCTTTCGTGGAGATGAGATTGTATTCGGTCTTCGCCGTGCGTGTATTCTGATTTATTTGCAGGATATACAACAAAATGCATCCATCCCTAGTTGCTTGCGGGATGTTTAGACGTCTTCCCAGTAACCATCCCTTCATTCCACACTTGCCCTGTCACTTCCCAAACCACAAACGTGCATTTCTTTTTAAAAAGTGGACTTGTTGCTGAAGGGTGGCAGAGTGTTTTGATCCACGTTAACTGCACAAGCCTAAATTTCCTGTATGCCCTTGAATCTCTCCATCAAAATACTGAGGGTCTGCAGGCACCCTTATTTGAAAGCTGTTTTTTTTAAAAAAAAAAAAAACAGTACAAACTGGCCACATTAATCACAACATACACAAACACACACACACACAGAGAAAGAGAGATTGAATCCTAACTTGGGTGATGTTAACTTCTAGACATGCACCCGATAATCCCATCCCAACCATGTTTTTTTTTTTTTTTTTTTTTTTTTGGAGCAGAATAAATACATATTTATTAAAATTTTAGAAAACAAAGAATTCATCATTTCAAAAAGTTATCATTTCCATACATAAAGCTCAAGAAAAACAACAATATATAACAGAAAAAAGAAAAAAAATGAAAGAAGAAAAATAAAGAAACAGAAAAAAGAAAAACACTCTTTCTTAAATTTATAAAGTTCCATGCCCCTCTGTCTTGACCTCCTCACATCCCCCTTTTTTGTGTTCCACTTTGGTCCAATCAGATTCAGCAAATTCAAAACCTTGTTTCAACCATACTTAATGTTATATTCTAATTATTATGTCCCCATTTTCCATTTTTTTAATCCATACCTCATCTTATAAAATATGACATAATATTGTTCTGTTCATAACCCCTTATCCTTTTTTTTCTTAGATTCTTCTTTTCACACACCTTTGGCCAAGGTCACACAAACCCTGTTACTTTTACTTCCCACATCCTATTGACACTCAAAGATTTTACAGTATTTTTGTAGGTAGTCCTTAAACTTTTTCCAGTCCTGTTCCATCGATTCTTCTCCCTGGTCACGGATTCTGCCAGTCATTTCAGCCATCTCCATGTAGTCTATCACTTGCGTCTGCCATTCCTCCACGGTGGGTAGATCCTGTATCTTCCAATATTTAGCTAAAAGTATTCTTGCTGCTGTTGTTGCATACATAAAGAATGTTCTATCTTTCTTTGGCACCCATTGGCCAACTATGCCCAAGAGAAAGGCCTCTGGTTTCTTGGGGAAGGTACTTTTAAGTACTTTCTTAAGTTCATTATATATCATTTCCCAGTAAGCCTTAACTCTTGGGCAAGTCCACCAGAGGTGAAAGAATGTTCCCTCAGCTTCTTTACATTTCCAACATTTATTGTCAGGCAGGTGATAGATTTTAGCAAGCTTGACTGGGGTCATGTACCACCTGTAAATCATTTTCATAATGTTCTCCTTTAAGGCAATACATGCCGTAAATTTCATACCGGTGGTCCACAACTGCTCCCAATCAGCAAACATAATATTATGACCTAGATCCTGCGCCCATTTGATCATTGCTGATTTGACCGTTTCATCCTGCGTGTTCCATTTCAACAGCAAGTTATACATCTTTGACAAAATCTTAGTTTTTGGTTCTAACAGTTCTGTTTCCAATTTCGATTTATCCACCTGGAAGCCAATTTTCCTATCCAAATTATAGGCCTCTCTTATTTGATAGTAATGAAGCCAATCTCGCACTTTGTCTTTTAATTTTTCAAAACTCTGCAGTTTCAATCTGTCACCTTCTTGTTCCAAAATTTCCCAATATTTTGGCCATTTAGCCTCCATATTGAGCTTTTTCTGAGCCTTAGCTTCCATAGGTGACAACCACCTTGGGGTTTTACTTTCCAGCAGGTCTTTATATCTTATCCAGACATTAAACAAAGATTTTCTGACAATATGGTTTTTGAATGCCTTATGAGCTTTAACCTTGTCGTACCAAAGATATGCATGCCACCCAAAAACATTATTAAAACCTTCCAAATCCAAAATGTCTGTATTTTCAAGAAGCAGCCAGTCTTTCAGCCAGCAGAATGCTGCTGATTCATAGTACAATTTAAGGTCTGGCAGGGCAAATCCACCTCTTTCTTTTGCATCAGTTAAAATTTTAAACTTAATTCTAGGTTTCTTGCCCTGCCAGACAAATCTAGAGATGTCTCTCTGCCACTTCTTGAAACAATCCATCTTGTCCAAAATTTGCAAGGATTGAAATAAAAATAGCATTTTAGGCAATACATTCATTTTTATAGCTGCAATTCGACCCAACAAGGAAAGCTTCAAGTTAGACCAGATTTCTAAGTCTTTTTTAACTTCTGCCCAACATTTCTCATAGTTCTCTTTAAATAAGTTCAAATTTTTCGCCGTCATATTAATCCCTAGGTATTTCACTTTCTTAACCACCGTTAAACCTGTTTCATTCTGAAACCTATCCTTTTCCATTGGAGTTAAATTCTTCTCTAATACTTTAGTTTTTACCCTGTTTAGTCTAAATCCCGCCACATGACCAAATTCTTTAATCAATTCCAAAGCTCTTTTCATACTGGATTCCGGCTCCTGTAAAGTTAGAACCAAATCATCTGCAAAGGCTTTCAATTTCCAACCATGTTATTTTTAATAAGGTGTGCACCTTATTAAATTGGGATACACCTGCAAATTCTGTCCCAACTGGTTATATGTCCTTGGAAGATTAAGGGGAACATCTTTCATGGACCCTTCTCCTGAACCAGCAGTTTTCATTCCCCAAGTGGTACAGTACCACTCTGAACAAAAAGGAATAAAGAGTACAATACAGATTTTTTTTTAAAGGCCTGTAGGTATGATCCCCACTGAACACTCCCAAGTCCCACTGATTGCCATAGACAAGATAAATCTCTCATTGAATAAGTTTGTTTGCTGGGAGATTAGACAATGTTGACTACTTATTGAACACTCATTCTGACATGTTTAAATGATGTTGTGTCAAGCATGTATAAGCCCACACGTTCAAGCACATTTTCCTTATCGCAAGATGTGCAATCTTTGGGGGAAGCAGGTTTGCTGCACAATCAGCTATCACTGAGTTTGCTGGCGTGTGATTCAATCCCACCCCAAAATAATGACCATCTGGGAGCACCCCTCACCAAAGAAACGGCAGGAAAAAATGCTGGCAAACTTTCAAGAGGAGGTGTTGAAGAAATAATCAACTACAAACCGATGCAAGCAGGTGTCAAAGTGAACTTGAGAGGGGGAAATGAGGAACAGAGAAAGTGAAATTAACAGATCTCGGCATCCCAGCATCACTCCTCACCTTTGCTAAAGAAAGAAGTCCAGCTGAGCTATGTAGGATTTCCAGGTAAACAAGCATAGGACAGGATTTGGTTGAAACTTCATTTAGGATCCGAGGGTGGGAAAATTATTTCTCATACTGCATGGGATGGGATCTGACAGCACCAAGTTATCAGCACCTTTTAAAATAGACTTTTAAATGACTCACTCGTACGGTTTTTCTTTCACTACAGTTGTTCTAGTGTTTTCTGAAAGCGAAGAACCTAGTCACACTTAACATCCACTTGCAAGATTCCCTTACTCTGTATGAGCCCATTCAACAGCTTTGATCAGTGGAACTGGCAAGGGTTACAGATACCACTCAACACTCACTCCATACCTGTAAGAATTTTTTTTTTTTAGTGCAACAACTTTGGAACTCCCTGACTCTTGATATCAGGCATCTTCACTACACTCTTTTTGGGTGTTCACTTTAAACATTTTTGTTTAGGCAAAGCCTATCCAGACATGCATTTCAATCTGGTTTTTAGCTTATTGTTATTTTTCTGGACATTTTAAAGGGTTGTTTTAAAGTGTTGTTTTTTACTGAAAATTTTATTGTTCTGTTATTTTTGTAAACCACCTTGAGGTCCTATGACATTTAATTGAAATAAAATAAATCTGTGCTTGTTCCCCTGCTGCAGTATAAATAAGGAAATGGTTGCATGGCTCCCACACAATGCTTAATCATCCTAAACCGCAGCTGTATACATTTTTATCCTTCTCTTGATTCCTTTGTGCTGAAAGCCCATAATCCTCATAACTGATGAGTCTTTTACCTTTGTGAAGAACGGTAAATAATAGGCAGGCATGTGCAAGATCAGATTAGCAACAAAACTGGAGAAGATTATAAGCCCTGATAAAAGGTGGAGGAGGAAGACGGGACAATTGCAGGGAGGGGACGAGATGCAAAACACCCATTCAAGCAACTTTGGGGAGTTATCTATTCAGGGTCACTGCACTGAGACTGGTGCATACTTATTAAGGTGCTAAATTTAGCACCAGAAAACCAGGAACAGGAGTGGAAAATAGGACAGGGTGTACAACAGGGAGCTGAGCTGCAGAAGCTGCTCCATTGCATTTGTCAGAGGAGACGGCGAGAAAAACCGAGAAGTTCCGTCAGGTTTTAGAAACAGAATATCACTCCCAGTCCATGCCTGGATGGCAAGACTTTTGGCTTTAAGGATCATGGTGTCTTGGAGGCCTGCTGTGGCCCTCCTGTTGCAAAGCAGAAATTTCTTCATGTGCTCCTCTGCCTGGGGTCACGACCACGCCACATGCTCAGAGCACATTTAAAACTTCCCCCAAAGAATCCAAGAAATGGAGTTCACTAAGGGTGACAGGAACTCCCTATGTGGGGGAGGAAAACTATAGATATAATACCCCGCCTTTCCCCAGGCCAGGACTCAAGGCGGCTTACAAAAATTTAAAACAATGCAGATAAAATACAAAAAAGATTAAGAAATGCAAAAGGTAATCATTCAAAAATAATTTAATAGAATTAAAACCGCATGAAAAAGAAATCTATTAAAATTCAGGTCATGAAAAAGCACAGAACTATTTAAAAACAAAAACAAAACCCCACCTATTGTTTCCCAAAGGCCTGATGGAATGAGAGTCTTCACCTGCCAACAGAAGGAGGGAGCCAGCCTAGCTTCTCTAGGGAGGAAGTTCCAAAACCTGGGAGCAGCTACTGAGGAGGTCTAGAATTCTTTGAGGAAAGCCATGTCAATTTAAATGTGCATTAAATGTATGGCATGGGTAGCACCAGCATCTTATTTTGCAGGCGAACAGCAACTTAGGGTGGAAAGGCAAATGATGCAGGGTTGTTAAGGAAAATAGTGGCCTCATGTCTCCTTTAGCTTCTCTCCCCTTAATGCCTGGGTATAATAATCCATATGGTGTGCAGTTGTCCCACTGGGAACTTCTTCTTCCCATATGTGGCAATCAGTTGGGTGAGGGAGAGGCAACATGATAGCATCACATCATAAGCTGAGACTCCCCCCCTCTCATTGGACATCCAATGAGGTTTTCAAACAGAGGTTGGATGGCCATTTGTTGGGGATTCTTCGGGTGTGATTGCAGGGGGCTGAATTAGATTATCCTTTGGGTCCCTTCCTGTATGATCCTATGAATCCCCACACCTGAATATTCACCACGGCAGACATTGAAGTGGGTCAAAATATGTCTGAGAATGCTCATGGGTGCTCAGTTTCATTTGTTCCAATGACATCAATATATAACATCTGCTTGAATGTAAGGTAGCCTTTCAGATGTTTAACCTGGATGGGGATAAGATGGAGATAGTAGCCAGGTCCTTCAACACACAATGAGGATCCATGAATGCTATACAGCAGTATTCCAATTGTTAGATGCATATTTTGCAGAGTGATTTTATTGTACGGAACCTTTCGGAATTTTGTCTACATGACAATAAAGGTTTGGGATTGAACTGATATTATTACATCTGCCAAAGTTGCAATCCAGGGAAAGAGAAATCTGATTTGTCCTTCTAGCTGTTTGTTATCGGGCACATGATGGAGCTCCGGGGAGCAAATGTCTCTGTAGTTGGCCACCCAATCCTGGCTGAATGCATGACTGACAGGATGCGACCTTGCTGGACTCAGGTGTAAATGAGCCTGATAAAAGGTATTAGCCACAACATTGTGTTTGCTTTATTTAACAGGATTAATACAGCTGTTACGCTTCAGATAATAATAAGCTCTAGGTGGAAGGGGATCTCATGCTCCTCCACACTGTGATACAAGCACACTGTATCCATTCCTCTCTCCCTCCTTTCCCACAGTTCCGCGCAGTCCCTCAGGAATGCCGTAACAGTATCCGTTCAATTAAAAGGGGAAAGGGGTCCGGCTAAATATTTCCCAGCAGAAACGGTTTCCACCCGGATTCTGAAGAGCGTCCCAGATCAAATTTAAAACCCAGCCAGATCTACCACGCTGGGACTCGGTTGACCTTGTCCACATGGAATCCCACATGGTGCTTGTGGGGTCATCCATATAACAACTGGGTGGTTTTATAATGCACCATAAATCTGCTTCCTCTTTGCATTTGACCCAGAGGTGACAAGCCTGGATGAAGCTCAGAAAATATCAGCACTCGTGCTGTTATTGTACAACCTAAAAACCGTTTTTAGGTTTCTGCATTCTCCCCCCTCTTGTAGATGATGCTGCCTGATACACAGAACATTAACCCTGTTGACTGCCCCTGGCCTCTTTAAATTAGAGGCATAAAAAGAGCCGTCTACCTGCAGGACTGAACCTGACCAACTTAGCAACTGATTCTATGGGGCGCTCACTCGGAAGCAAGGCCAAGCTGAATATACATAAGATTCCAGACTGATAGTCCATAAACCCAAAGAGGCATGACTTCTGCCAAATGCAGTAATTCCATGGAGATGCACCTTGTCATCCAGATCTAGGAAAGCATAGACATTTGCAGCCAACAGCAAGGTGGACAGTGATAAGTCTGATGGTCCTGTTACTCAGATTCCGCAGACAATCACAGCTCTGAGGCATTCTGGTCATTTACACCAACAATTTGCTTGCTTGCTTATTCTGAGCTAGCACACAGGGTGGCCAAGTGGGGCTCTAGAGCAGAGATAGGAACCTGTGGTCCCCCAGATGTGACTGGTGTGCAGTTTCCATCACCACTGCTTATTGACCATGATAGCTGGAGCTGCTGGAAGATGGAGTATGACAACATTCGGAATAGCTATGGGCTCCCTTTGGGCAACTTCATTGTATTGCTTAATTATATTCACAAA
The DNA here is from genome assembly GCF_964270895.1 of Podarcis filfolensis. Lineage (NCBI taxonomy): Eukaryota > Metazoa > Chordata > Lepidosauria > Squamata > Lacertidae > Podarcis > Podarcis filfolensis. Next base: position 17,192,516 of record NC_139618.1, on the reverse strand, counting down.
ACCAAAACAAATCATCTCATACTTCAGATATCCCTAATAACCATCCCACCAGTGTTCTTCTGATTTCAATACAAGATAAATGGCAACCAGTTATTTTGAAAGATCTGTGTTGCCTGAGTTCTTCCTCTTCATAATTATAAGTTATGATTCGATACAATACCACAATGTCCCAGGCCTTCCTTAGCCAATAGTCAATAGACAGGGCCTTTGTGTTTCTCCAAGGTTTTGCAATCATATTCTGATCACTTATTAAAATTTCTCTCTCTCCTCCTAACCTGTTGCTTCACATGTCATAGGAGCAGCCATTTAGATCATTCGAACTCACACCCAGTCCTAAACCACAGGCAATCAGGGTAAATAAATTTGATTGATCTGAAGGGCATAAATCCATGGATTTTGCCATCACAAGCTAGTGATCCTGGTGCCCTCCAGATGTTTTGGTCTAAAACAAATGAAAGCAGCCTTATACCAAGCCAGACCTTTGTTCCATCTAGCTCAATGTTGTCTCTGCTGACTGGCAATAGCTCTGCAGGATTTCAGACCAGGCTCCCTCCCAGTCCTACCTGGAGGTGCTGCTGGGACCTTCTGCATGCAGACCACTGAGCTATGGCCCTTCCCCTTCTCCAGGTGCTAGAGTGCTACGAGCCATGACTACAGACGCCCACTTCACACCAGGTTGTGGCACATTTGGTACACATAAGGGCAAGACTTTGAGGGCAAGTGCTCAAGGCCCCATTCCACAAAATGAGCTAGATGACCCCCCATATTCAAGGCTGGCTGGCTGACCACATCTTGAAGGATACACATTACTGTATCATCTAAAGAGCCACCACACCATTGAATAGAATTACTGAACAGTGTAAGTGATTACGCAAAGGATGTGTTGGAAACATTTGGACTCTTTGCACACAGGGTAAGAGAATGGTGTTTACTCTCTGATGGTGAAGTTACTCCTACCACACGCCCTTGAAAGTCAGCCCCAATGGACACAATGGGACTTAGTGCTCAGGGTAAACCTGCCTAAGGTTGCTCTCTTGGGAGACTATGTCGCTGCTGCTGACCAAGGGCTGTGGAAAGAATTTCTGCAAAACACAGAAGTTTTCATCAGACATCAGACCCATTCAAGAAGTTCGAGATCAAACTCTCCCTCTTTTATTGTTGTCGTTCAATTTGAACCAGATACAGTACATTGAAATTGCAATGTGTGTTCCAATAAACACGAAAAACAAACAACAAACTCCCCACCTGTCTGCTAATAAAACTGAAGCATCGCCAGTCAATTTGTTCATTGGTGCAGTTTCTAAGGCTTTGATCAGCTATTCTATCGTGGCTGTAACTCTTGGAAATTTTCCCAGCCTAGGGAAAACAACTCTTGCCACTAATAAGAGATTCGAAAGCAGGCTTCAAAGAAAGGTTATTAGCATTATTAAGCGAAATGGCCATAGGATCCATCATGAGATTGACCCCTGAGGTCCGACCAATGAGCTCTAGAGTTTGTTCCTAGTGTTTTTGAATCATATTACAACTTCACCAAAGATGCATAGATTCTGTGTTGACATTTTTCTCATATACGGTAATTTGATAAGAATATGGTTTTTTAAAACCTCTCAGATTATTAGATTCAGTGGGATTACTTCAACCCAGACCCCCAAATCAAGTATTTTTCTTTGATTTCTGACCCTTTTGGAAATGCAAGAGACATCCTCTCGTATTCTCCTATGCAGCCTAGGCTTGCTTTGGCATGTTTTGCTATTCCATGGGTCTAGAAACTTATCAGCGTTTGTGTAAATCAAGGTCAAGACACCACAGTTTAAAATTAATGTTGAAATGCCTTTGGGTTCATACCAATCTCCTGTGCAAGATCCGAGTTGGAATTGAGAGAACTGGCCATCCAGGATCCCAGGGCTTTTAAGATTTCTACTCTTTCATAAAGGGGCTTGTGTTAGATTGCTCTGCTTCTTAGGCTTAAGTCTGCAGACATCTTATCTCATTCCAGTCTCAGTGGGACCGCCAAGAGGATTGAAGAAGACGTCTCTGACCCTCCCAACCAAGTGGCTCCGAGATGAAAAGGAGAGATGGTCGCCATGCCGGCCAACACAAATACTCGGAGATTTGACTCCCGATGTGAGAAAGGTCTGCCGTGCTGCACAGCTGCAAAGATGAAGTGATTAATTATGAAGATTATTATTCCAAGCATTTTAGAAGCAGCCTTTGCTGTAATATCTGGGCAAACTTTACACGGTTTCAATTAAGGGCGGTCACGCCTGGGCAGAGTTACATGATGCCTTCTTCCTTCATCTTCTAGCTTTCAGAGACGGGAGGATATCTGAGTAAGCAGTTTAAACGCTGGAGCTGGGGAAATTATGCAGCTTTCTTTTCCTTCCCGTTGTTCTTAAATGGGAATATAAATTTTTAATTAAATAAGTCTTGCGCTGCGCTAATTTTTACACTGCCATTTGGACTCTTCTCCTGCTTACGAAAACATCGGGAGCAGTGACTCAGGCCAAGGTTTAAATCAGCAACTGAGCTCTGGTTACAAAAAGTCTTATTAACATCACCCATATCTATATATCAGCCTCATCTGCAGATCAGTTTAAGGATCTTTTATCTTTGCTTTCCATGAACAGTGGTGCGAATCAAGCATCCACTGTAAAGTTTAGTCGTGGGAAGTTTCTAATTTGACATACTGTGGTTTAGAAAAATTGATACTGCCTTTTTTTTTTGTGTGTGTGTGTGTGTCTAGAAATCTATCCTGAAAAGCTATATGGGTTCATTTCTATCTTCCGTAAAATCCACCTTTTAGCAAAATCTTAAATCACCTTCTCCCCACTTTTATTTTCCACTGCAACGACAGCCTTCTCTTCCCCTGGTTTCCCCACCATTCTCGGCCATTAAATTGCAGCCCCCTTGCTGCAGAGACCTCCCTTTTGCTTATGCTGTGAAGTGCCAATTAGCATACACATTAGTGGCACAGTACTAAATAATAACACTGCTACTAATCATAGTAGAGTTTTGGTTTTGGTTTTAACCCGCCTGGCAAAAAACAACAACCCAACAACCCAAATTCTTAACATTTTAGCCAGCACCACTCAAAGAATTATATACTATGGCATTCAAACAAATTGCAGGAAACAACTGAGGCTACTGGAACAATTTCTAGACTACTGATTCACTGCTTTTCAAACACACAAAGATTTAGAATTCAGGTAAATAAGGCGTGTAAATGTTCATAACAGAGTCATCTGTGAGCAGCCACTGACTCACCAAAGTTTACTACATGCTCAGAAAACTACAGTGAGTAGCCCCACACTGCTCCCCAAGGCAGGATGATCATAAAAAAGTCTCATGGTAGTCAATGCAACTAATTAAAAATATGAAAATGCATCTTTTCAAATTAAGTTCAACCCCAGGGGAAGGTGATAGCATTAAGCATGGATATAGTTTCCGTGGGTCTGGTTTCATGCTGCTCCTGTAGAAAGTTTGTAGGAAGGATAGTTTACACAGAGTTAAATCTAGTGGCGGAAATTATTCCCCTTTTTCTAATCTCCTCTGCATGGAATGATCTTTCACATGATACCGAATTGCTCATTTAAAAATGGTGCCTGAAGTCTAAGGATGCGTTCACAAGCTGATTTGGGATTTTTGCCTGGAAATGTAATTTCAGCAGCTTTTCTTTCTTTTTCTTTTTTTTAAAAAAGGAATTTCATTTTTGCAATGATTTCTCTCCGGGCTTTTCTATAGAAAAAAAAAAACTTGAGCCAAAACCGTAAAGGGGAAATCTTGCCTTCAGGTCTTTAATAAGTACCTATTTAATCCAAAATTCTTGGCTCGCTGCTTGTGAAAAAGGGAAAGTTCAGAGGAAATTGATATGAAAATTCGAATGACAAGATAATGCTGTATCCAGATAATCTCCAAGTATGGGTTGCTCTGGAAAGTTGGGGGAGGGGGAGATTCGGCCTCTGGGCACTTTTCTAACAATTTAATTAATGACACAATCTGCTTATAGTACGCACTCTCTTTCTCCAGACTGAGATATAAAGACGTTCAAACATCTGGGCAAATGAAACTGGTTATTCCCAAATGGTGGGGATGTCATGGAAAGACATTCTAAAGTCTAACCCTAAACTCATTGACTCAGAAGTCCATCTCACTGGGTTCAGCGTGATTTAAGGCTGTATACACATTACTGTCTTAAAGCACAGCCTTAGCCTTCTTTTTCTTAATTCAGACAGAAGTCGGTTGGGGGAGGGGGATGCATCAAAATGCAGTATTTCACAAGAAACAACGGGAGAGATGCAGGATGCTGAGTACACAGTGGTTTATACACAGCCTAAGTCTTCTCTGTTTGTATCCCTAGGACTGAAGTCTAGGAGGCTGTCAGCACCGAACAGAGGGATACAGAGATGGATTTAAAGTAAAGCCAGAATAGATACCATCTCATAGTACCCCTGAAACAAAACAAAAGTTAATTCCACTGAACTGAATAACCCCCTTCTTTGCTTTCACAGACATGTGTTCTTGAAGTGATCCATGGTTTCTAATACAATTATTGTGCCGTTTCTCTGCATTTATACCACTAATAACAGCTGTGGCACTACGGATGTGCATGACAGCTTATAGGGCGCTTGTTTCTTTGGTTATTGGATTTCAATGAGAAGTTCTTAATTATTTCAGTTGTAAAAAGGGGGGGAAAGCATAATATGACTATCAGATCTGAAACGGTGATATAGGTCCCACTGACTTGTCTCCTTTTAACTATTATAAAAATGATTTGTTGGACATCAAAAATACAGTTGTTTTATCCCAAGCAAGGCAGGGGAAGTCTATGACCCTGGGAGAAAATACAACAGCCTATTAAATTTCATCAAATGGAGCATTGCCACAGGTGAAGCTAAGCGCCCAATACCTATGGGAGAATCCAGTGAGCAACGGCTTATCTCACATCGCACATTCATTGGGCAACTGTGCTTAACTTCAGCGGAAACCCCAGGCGAGTCGCAGAGGAATGGCTGTAGGTTGTGCGATAGGTATGTTTTGCTCCAAGTAAAATCCCTTCCTTCCTTCCTTCCTTCCTTCCTTCCTTCCTTCCTTCCTTCCTTTCTAGAGCCCTTTATCAAAAAATGACACAGGTGTCTCAGCCAAGTTAAACTCCTCAATGCACATTTCGATTTATATTTTGTGGCGAAAAAAGGGTCTGAAAGATTTTTGATCAACTCTTCTCCAGTTCCTTATTTCATATAATTCACAATTCCTGAGCGACTAAAGCATTTTCATACCCGTGCATCACCAGCATGGATTTGGGTTCTGATGCCCATTGTCAACCCAGAACCGTCTGCAAGTGCAATTCTACCGTTCACTGCTTGCACAGATAATTGACGAACTCCCATGGGGCAATTTTTAATCCAAGGAGTGCCCATTCTACTTACAAGATATTGCAGGTGGAAACCACAAGAACAGAACACGTACAGACACTTTGCAACAAACCTTCTCTACCAAAAGTCAATGCCCAGGGATCGCATCTGAGCCTGTTTCCTAACAAGGAAATAGGCTGAAGCAATAGTCTTGTAATTAGATTACACCATGGAGGACAATGGGACTCCTCACCTCGTACATGCTTTCCCATCCATCCTCCAGAGCTCCAGCTGAGCATTACTTATTTTATTCTCGCAACAAACATGCAAGGTAGATTTAGCATGAGAGAAAGCAGCTTGCCCAAGGTTACCAGACGAGGTCCAGAATTTGAACTCAGGTCGCCCTGATCTAACTCCAGTCATTGCACCGTAACTTATCTGCCAAGCAAGGAGAAGCAAGTGGAAAGAAATGCTTGAACTTCAATTGGAAGGCGAGGAGTATATTCAGTCCCATAGAATAGAAGTAAGTGCCTTTCTGGGCCAATACAACCCAGCAAGAGTCCTTTCTCCAAATCACACACAAATAAAGAGTTTGGCAGGGAGAGAGATCCAGTTTCTACCAAAGAGTGTTCAAAAACCAGAAAAGAAATTGTTTAGTGGAGGAGGGGGGACACATCCTGCCTACGCCAGAGCAAAGCTATTGGACTCTTCTGATAAACTCATCAGCTCCTCCTAGTTCAAAGTTTATCTACACTCTTATTCAGCTCAAACGGAAAGCTCCATCCGACATACACATACACAGGCAACCAGACCACCATCGTTTTATTCCCGATTAACCCAGAATCACGGTCAGCATTCCATTTCCACACTCAAAATAATCAGCATGGCTTAAAATCAACCTCATGTCACCTTTCAGCTCTAAATGAAGAAATTGGGGGGGGGGGAGGAATCCATCTCTCTCCCACTTTTTTCATTGCAATTTCAAAAAAACAACCAAACAACTAACTAATGCATTTTAACCAATCCTGACAATTACAAAGGACCTTAGTGCAAAAGTAGAACACCTGTTCCGGATGCAGAAGGTACCCGGCTCAAATACTGGCATTTCCAGTAAGGACTTGGGGGGGGGGGTTTTAAAATTCCTGCCTGAAAAACCAGAGAGCCACTGCCTGTCGGTGTAGACAATACTGATCTAGATGGAGCAGTGATCTGTCTGGGTATAAGGTAGCTCTCTGCATGTTCCTACGAGCGCTGGAGCAGATTCTCACTCTCCTTTTTCATGCTTGCAAAGTCCACCTGCTCCCCAAAATTAATACCATCATTTCTGACATTGTTAGACCAAGAGGATAGCTGTGTGCTAAGGGGAAGCAGAACAGGAGATTTAGACCCTTACTGTTGGTGGTGACAGTGGCACCGCCACACACACTGTCATGAAACCCTTTTTTTCAAAGGCACCACAGGAATGAGCCAGAGGTGTCAACAGAGCAGCTCTCTGCTTTGAGGACAGAAGCTCAAACTGGAATTGAATGTTTGGCCACTCAGAAATCGCCTTCTCCAAAATAATTGGACTGTCATATGGCCCTGCTCTGGAAAGAATTCTATGGGACTGCATGGCTCAGTTGGTTAGAGCGTGGTGCTGATAACGCCAAGGTTGCAGGTTCAATCCCCGTATCGGACAGCTGCGTATTCCTGCATTGCAGGGGGTTGGACTAGATGATCCTCAAGGTCCCTTCCAACTCTACAATTCTGCGATTCTATGAAACTTTGGAGATGGTGGTGAGGCCTCGGTCCTCATCTTCCACCATGAACCACTGGTAAATCCTATTGCCCACCAGCCACTGGGCCCTCCACACACCTGGGTCACCAACAGCTCGTTGGGTCAGGGAAGTGATTGGCACTTTTTCATAGAGTGCCAGATTCAGCCTGGGGTCTCCAGTTGCCAGTCCCTAACCGGTGGAATTATCTTAACTCCAATCTGACCGATTGCGCTGATTTTTCAAGGGTGGGGGTTGCTCATGCCTGGAAAAGTTGTGGACACAACATGTTGTTTCTTCCTCACCAGCAGGACATATCCATAGCTGTCAACGTTTCCCATTTTTAAAGGGAAATTCCCTTATTCCGATATAGGATTCCTCGCAAGAAAAGGGAAAAGTTGACAGCTATGGACATATCAAAGCAGGTTTCACTGACTTTGAACATGAATTTAATTTATTTTATTCCAAGTGTTCTTTATTCCACCTTTCCAAGGGGTTTGCGTTGCTCAAAGTAGCTTCCAATTATTTATTTTCTGGTACACAGTGCTGTCCTCACCAGCACAATCCTAGCTATTGAATGCAGCAAGGCTTACTCCCAGGTGAGGAAGGGATAGGTCAGCTTTAATTCTTAGTTATTGTTATTTATTAATTTTATATACCACTCGTTCATCCAGAGATCACAGGGCAGTTTACAACATAGAGCTATATCTATCACTTCATGTCTTGATAAGTTTGGTTTTCCTTTTAAATACTTTTTTTTAAAAAAAAGAAAGAAAGAAAAAATGTAATTTATATGTAAAAATACATATAATTATAATTTATAATATGCTAATTATATGTTGTAAAAATGGTGTAAACCCCAATAGCAACAGCCAGGAGTGATAAATGTGAATCTCATCAAAGAAGGCTTCCCCTTCCTCCTCAAACTTTTCTACCACTTCCTTCGCCTGGAGAGGGCAAAGCAAAGGGTCCGCTTGGCAGGCGGCGAGGGCGAATCCCGGCAGCGGTTCTTACCGGAGCAGGAGTGGAGGGGTTTTGGCCGGACGATGAGCGACGCCGGGCAGACGGAGTAGAGCGAGAGCTTCTCGAAGTAATCACACGTCTCCTTGGACAGGATCTCGTCGATCATGAAAGTCTTGTAGCGCCGCCTGGCTGCTTTCAGCGGCCCCGGGGGAGCCAGCCGGGCTTCGGCTTGGCAGTGCATGGCTGGAGCGCCGAGCGAGGAGTCCCCGAGGAAAGCGCGGCGAGGAGGGCGGAGGAAAGCGAAGCGCGCCGGGGAAGGGGAGCGGAGTTTGGCCGGAACTGGGGGGGTAGGCGGAGGCTGGCAGCTCTAGCCAAAAAGAGAGAGAGAGGAGGCTGGCCGGAGGAGATCGCCTGGCCAGGAGATCCAGGGATCCGCCTTCCTGCTGCGCCTGGCTCTGTGGCTCCCTCTCGCCCGCACCCAGCCTCCCTCCCGGCTTGTCTCTGTCTCTCTAGCTCTGCCTTCCCCACCTCCAGCCTCTATATAAGCCGCCGCGCCTTCGGAGGACAAGCCGGCTGTCAATCAAGTGCGCACCCCCACCCCCTTCGCAGCGCCCCATTGTTCGGGCCTGGGACGCCCGGGCAGGCAGCGCTTGCTATTTTAAGGACTGCTTCCCTCCCTTCTCCAACTGGAAGGGCGCCAAGGCCTTGGGTTAGCTTAGGCTGGCTGGCCGACTGGCTGGCTGGGGGGGGGGGACGGGGGACGGGGGACGGACTGACGTGAATGCCTTCCTCCTCCTCCTCCTCCTCCTTTTCCTCAAGTCTGAACATCCCCAACCCTTTCAGGAGAGAAGGAGCGCTCCGTCTGCGAAGTTCGGGAAACTTTCGCAAAGCGCGTTTAGACGGGGCCAGCAGCGCGATCCGAAATGTCCTCGAGGTTATTCCGCACCGGTTCTTGCCTTGCGCGGGGGTGGGGGGTGGACTAGATGACCCTTGGTGTCCCTTCGAATTCTTATAATTTGTTTACACACACCCCACACACAGGGTCCCAGCGATCCCCAAGGAAGCTCAGTCACCCCTCTGCAAATTTCTGGGCACTTCCCAGCTGCAAACCCTGGTCTTCCCTTCCGCGCGTTCGCTCCGATGTCAGCGGCGCTAGACACACTTTGCGCGTCCCCGGAGCTGGTGCTGGAGGCTGCAGACACTGATTTGAGGGGTGGGGGTGGGAACCCATATTGCGCACACTGAGGTCTACTTTGGAGTAAGCGTGCCAGGGCTTGCTCTGTCCATCCCTCCCTCGTTAAGCCCCGGGACTTCCAACCACGGCTGCGATCCTATCGCTCCCTGTTTCGGAAAGTCGACGCAGCGTCCGGAGTTTGCGCGCGGGGTCGGGCCAGGAAAACACTTCCTTGTGGCCTGGAGCGGGGTCGCTTTCAGGGTCTTCCGGAGCCCATCGAATTGTACTTGCGGTGCTGACATGATTTTGCCAAGATATATATATCCTTTTGAGAACATTCTTAGTATATTCACGTCGATTATGTTATCTGAGTTGATACACCCAACGCTAAAAACATCACAGAGTCAGCAGCTGGATGTGAGGTGAATCTGAGGTCCTGCTGCCCGCACCTTTGCGGTGGTGTTTGAGGGATTCAGTCTCTAAAAGAGATTTCCGCCCCCTCTTTGCCGGGTTAAGAGCAGGGAAGAACTAATGAGCCAGTCAAGGGAGATCCAGCTTGCCGCAAGATCCGTTTCTCCCTGAATCTGCCCTCGCTAAGGCGCAATTTATTTGGGATGGGGAGTAACCAATACCGGCAGCAAACCCAAGAAGCGGCGACCCTTGCATTTTCTCCTCTCTTTCAATTCTGCTCGCTGGTTGACAAAAAAAGAAAAAGAAGAAAAAAAGGCTGTCGATGTTCATCTTCGGAATTATTGTTCTTGTTATTATTAAAGCTTTTTAAACTCCTTGGCCTCTTCTCTCTCTCCCCCCCCCCTCGGGATTTTGTTCCTCGGGGCCTTTGATGCCTCAGTTTGATTTGTTTTAAATCCACCCACCCACCTCTGCAGATGCCACTAAAAAGAAGAAAAGTGTAGGAAAACAAAAAATAATTTTTTTTATGCGCGCTGTAAAGGGTGCTGCTGTACGTTATCTTTTGCACTGCCCGCTAATGAAAAATTATAAAAATAAAATAAAATTGCAGAGGTCACCAGGCTTCCTTGCAACTATCCTCCGCGTAAATAAAAAAGCAAAAAACCACGAACAGCCGCGGAGCCTCTGCCTTTTCCTTCTCTCTGGGTGTTTTGGACTTGTCATTTCTTCTTTCCCGGGGATCGCGGCCCTTGCAGCTCTCCGAGTTGCTTTCACCATCGTGCCACGCCTCGTTCTGTGCCAAGGCGAACTGTCATTAATTACTCAATATATCATTATTATTAATTACATTTCTTTGCGTAGTGTGACACTATTTCAAAGCGATTTAGCAATATAAAACACAACCAGATAAACTCAGTTAAAAATTAGAAGGGGGAAAAAAACATTAAAAAGCCAAAGATTATTAATGGCTGAAGGCCTGATTGCGGAGGAATGTTTTCGCCTGGCGCCTTATAGATGTCGTTTTTGGTTTTTATAAACACACACACACACACACACACACACACACACACACACACACACCCTCCTTCAGAAGAGCTATTTCTGTGAGCCAAGGTACTTTCCCTCAGGCTGCGCGTTTGCAACGCAGACTTCTCCAATAGTAAGGAAATAAAACCTTTCAAAAACTCCTATGCAAAGTGTCCCCCAAGAAGCGCGCAGTATTCCAGCAACCTCGGCCCGGATCCGCCTTCCCCGCCGGGCTCGGACAGGGCCAGGGGCGCTTCGCCCGAGTTTTTCGCAGTCTTTCGGACCCGCGAAGCTCTTCGTCTCTCGCGAACCTTCCTTTGGAGCTGCGGTCTGCGCTGCGTCAGGCCCTTCAGTGCTGGCGGGAGGGAGTGTGTGTGCTCGATCTTCGCCTGCAGCCGCAGACACACCTACTCGCGAGTAAACTGCACTGAAAACAGCGAGGCCGGCTCCTCCCGAACGGATACGCTCAGGATACCTGCCCTGTAAAATTTAGGCATTTGACAATATTTGGATCGGGCCTTTCTGTGTAAAACTTTCCAAGGCAAAGGAGCGAATAAAACGGCTTAAGCAAAGTGAACAAGCAAAGAAACAAATAGCACCCAAATAAAATATCGGGGATGTTATCGCTCGTCTCTGTTTTGTTGGTGGGGAAGGAATGGGATCGACTGAGCCCCCAGATCACTTTTCACTTGGATGCCTCAGAAAGGGACCTTTTGACTCCTTTGGTCTTCCCCCTCCTCCCCCAAGTCCTTTAGGCTGCAACCCCAGACACAGTTCCCTGGGACACAGCTGTCAACGTTTTCCCTTTTTTAAAAGGGAAATTCCCTTATTCCGAATAGGATTCCTCGCAAGAAAAGGGAAAAGTTGACAGCTATGCCCTGGGAGGAAGCTCCACTGAACCCAGAGAGACTTACTTCGGAGTAGACACGTTTAGGATTGCAGCACTGCTTCTTAAGATATGTTAATATGCAACTGGAAGTGAGCCCCCTTATATCCGGGGGGGGGGGGTTAGACGCAGGAAAGCGAGCAGAGAATGGCATTCTTCGGCTACGAATGTAATGCGGGTTGGGGACATAAATATAGGTGGGGGGGGCTGCCTTTTAAAGCGCTCTGAGCCCCCAGGAGACAGGAAGGTATTCATGTTCGCATAAATGCAATGAATATATCCCAGAGGACTACGTTGTTAATTTTTTAATTTTCTTTCTCCTAACGTTATGCTGACCGCACAATAGCAATCCAAACATTTCAGTGTCTGCAAAACTGAGGAATAACGTGGTTCGTAATATCTCCGTTGCAATATCACCATCGATCTATAGATCTATACCTCCATCGCAATTTTTCTTTTGCGGGCGAATCAAACTCTCTTTACACTGGGGGAGTTGCCATTGTCTTCCGTGGGTTTCCATGCGTAAAATAGTACTCAGAGACCTATCAATTCACAGCAACAATTTCGAGTTCTTCTCATAAATAGGTAGCTTTGGGTCCTCTAATATAATATAACATATTTCCTAACGCTATGGATTATTCCCCCCCCCCTATTAATCAATAATGTCCTCTTCGACTGTGAGGTTTTGCGCTCATATATTTTTCCTCTATGAATCCCGCTCCCCTTTTCTGAATCTACCTTCATATTTTTAATGGCCCCACTGGGCTCTCCAGGAGCGTCAAAACAACCTGATCCACGACAAATGCAAAACTATCACATGGAAATCAGCAAAGTCCGATTCTGTTGCATCGAAACAGGTCGGGAAAGGGCTAGGATTCAGCGACATGTAACTGGAAAAGTCACCACTTTTGGTTTATAATGGCTCCTTGCAATGAAAAATATGGGGGGGAATGGTAGTAGTAGTAGTAGTAGTAGTAGTAGTAGTAGTAGTAATAATAATAATAATAATAATAATAATAATAATAATAATAATATTAATAATAATAATAATAATAATAGATGCATATGGATTTAAAATGCACCACATCCAAATAATTTTTTAAAAACTAAACAAAAGCTTTATAAAAAAATCAAACCCTATCGTGTAATAAAGCGAGATCCCGTGATGTGCTGATGATCCCTGTTGCGAGGACTGGCAAGGACCGGGGGGGGGGGTCACCCAGCAGAAGTCAACCACCACCTCCGGTAGGAAGGGAAGGGGACAGGTGAAACCCAACTCTTACTTCTGAGAAAAGTACCACTGTCTTCAGTGGGCTTACTCCCAGGGAGGTGTGTGCCATGCATAGCTGACAGCCCCAGGACACAGAACGCCCCACTGGATCCCAATGGGATCTGGTCCCGACTCCCTTGTCTCGCGCCCGCACAAACCAAAGCCAGCGGGTGACAGCCAAGGAAGTTTTTACCCAGAGAGCCGATCCGTTGAAATGAGTGGAACCTTAATGTTAAATGACTGCCCAGTCATTTCCATGGGTCTCCTCTGAGTCGGACTGACGTTGGCTAGTAGCACCCGACGTGTCGCATCTAACATCACAGAGCACAACAGCAACAACAAAAGGCCACCGAGATCACAGGGAAAGCACGTGAGGAGAGGCGAATTCACGCGCCCAGACCTTACTGGCCCGAAAAGTTCCTCCGTCTCATCCCAAGCGTGTTCCCTGGGAAGCTTTACTTAGGTGTAGACCCATTGAGAATTGCTTTGTTCTCTCCCCAAGCGTGCTTCCTTGGAGGGCTGCTTTCTGGACATCCGTGTCACTTTGTAAGTCGAGGATCGGGGCCCGGGGCTGAAAAGCATCTTCTCCTGCAACTCTTCCTCCCCAGAGTCCAGACTTGTTCGTTAGTCTTCTATTTTTTCCTTTGCTCCCCAAAAACTTTCATTAAAGGAGAGGGAAAATAGCAGTTCGGTTCCGCGCAGCCTCCCCGCCCCCCGCCAAATTAAGCAGGATGAGATCCTGGCACTGAGGGAGCCTTTATATTAGTTAATCTATTATTTATTTCTTTTGTTCTTTTAAGTGAGGGTGACCTTCATAAAACCGGTTTTGGCGTTCAACCAAAGAGAACCGCGAAGGTAGGATTGCATCTAAGGGCAAGTTAGTCGTCCTAGATGGAAAACATCTGCAAATATTAATTCGTGTTCGCGCAAAATATGTTCATAGAAATAATTTGGAGCTCTGACCAGGTTTTTAAACATGAACAAACCCGGGCTGCAGTCCTCCCACAAACTTGATTTCCAGGAATAATAAATTGGGACCGGAAATGTCCTAGCATCCAGACAAAACCTGAAATTTGGACCAAGTAGAAGAAATGAGGAATTCATTCCAGCGGTGCTGGCGCAAGAGAAGTTCCCTTTCCTAGGTCTGCTGCCCAAGGACATTCGCCTGTCTGCGCAATGCGAATCCAGGCGCGCGCATATTCCCATTTACACTGTAAATGTCCTATTGACTCCCAGGACGCAAAGGGAGCCATCAGCAAATACAAGGAATTTTAGGGAAGTAGGGACCTAATAAAAGGCCAAGCGATACCTCCACGTGTCTCCCCAGATGTTTAGGAAGTCGATGTGAGTTTTAATCTATTGTTAATCTATTATTCTTTAAACTTCCCGAAAGTTTTAAATTGTTGTTAATTTTCCCTTAGTGTTAATTTTATTGCTTTATCTCTCTCTCGCTCTCTCTTTGTAAACCACTTGGAAGTTGTTGTTGTTGTTGATTTACAGTCAAGCGGTGTGTAGATTGAATAATAAGGAATAAAATAAACCGGACAGTTTTCGAGAGATGATTTAGACTTTTGTTTTTAATTTCGCAAGGGGGGGTGCGTTCGCACGCTCAGCGACAATTGTTTTTTTTTAATGTTGTTGTTGTAAAATATTAATAGCTGTTGTTGCTGCTCTGATTTTAAGAATGAAACAGAAACAGCTGAGCTGGGAGAAGACGCAACGTTCTCTACGGAGACGGAATAACAAAAGTTGTGGAAACATTTCTGCGCACGTTGCCGCTGCGCGCGGGGATCCCCCTCTGAGCTGAGGTCAGTTTCTTGCGCGTGAAATCTACAAGCCGCGTCTCCAGTCTCGGCCGGCCCTTTGTCAGTTACAAGCGAAGGGCCAATTCAGACGAGGATTTCAGCCCTGCCTGCACAAACGCTGCGGCAGCTGGCGAAGAGTCCGGTGGAGTCTTAAGGCTGGAGGATTTTAGGCTGACGCGTCGAAGGAGCGGAGGTTGCTGCTCCCTCAGAGGCTTAAGGTGCGAAGTCCGGCTGGTCCTCAAGCTGATAGCTGGACTCTGGCTCAGCCCATGAGAGGCTGGACACAGGGTTCCTCTTCCATTTTATTCTTAAGGGTCCTTTCGGGTCTTAAAAGTGCTTTTTGTTTCAAGGCAGGGATGGGGGGGGGGTGACATGCGCTTGCAAAAGTATGACTGACCAGAATGCTCAGCCGCAATAGCCGCAATGCCCCAATAACTGATGTGGAGGACCCGGGTTCAAATGTCGCCTCTACGGTGAATAAAATAGAACTTAGGGAGTCTTAGGCGAGGCACCTCATCTGGCCTTTCTCAGCTGGAAGGAGCAGAGGGGGGGTTGGGGGAGAGATTTGGCATGGGATGGGGTTAAGAGGATTTGGTGAGCCACAGAAGCAGGGGTAGCAGCCCCTAGTAGTAGTGCTAAACCCATTTACATTAATTAACCTAAGTGAGTCATGGCCATTAATTTCAAATGGACTACTTTGAGCTTTGGAGACAACCCTAAATGCTCATATGTGCAAGTTGGGTTGCCATATTTTGAAGAGCAAAATAGAGGACGCATTCGCCAACTTCTGCTTTTAACTATGGATGACGACTCTACCCATGAGGAAGAGGACATGTCCTGGAAAAAGAGGACATATGGCAAGCTTTCGACTTCAGCTTCCACACTGGAGACTTAAGTTGGACTTTGAACAGAATGGCAAAACTTGCTCTGAATGAGAGATGCGCCTTCAGTTGTCCCCCACCCCCACATTCCCTCCAGCCTTAGCAGGGGGGCCAACTTGAATAAAATATTGGGGTAAGCCCCACCCCACGTAATCGATCACAATATGTGGCACACACGCACCATTTGAATGGCTATGCTCATCAACTTGGGGGGAGGCACCCTCAAATATTTTATTGGGGCAAAGGGACCTCGGCCTCTAGGAATTGGCAACACCTAAACACCACACCAAAAGGGAGAGGGAATCTGAGGTGAGCAAGGGCTGGAATTACAGAGGAGGAGGGTTACCTTCTGTGGTATCCCTGCGCTACTGTTTTGAGAAGGATAAAGAGCAGGGCACAAATTTCCTAGAAATGAAAAGCCTTGGGGAATGAGGACTGTGAATTGCAGTAAGCGCCTTACCACCACCTCCCCACTCCCAATACTTTGAGCACTGAAACTTGCTTCTTGGTGGAGCACGGCTCTTAATCTCAAGATCGTGGGTTCAAGTCTAACCTTGGGCAAATGATTCCTTCATTGCAAGGGGCTGGACTAAATGAGCCTTGAGGTCCCTTCCAGCTCTGCAATTCGACAATGTCTTGTGGGAAAACGCTGGCATGAGCTAGGAGTCAGGCGATCCCTGGGTCACGGCTCACCTTGGCCACAAAATCACTAGCTAGCAAGCCCTTGAGATGTTGTTAGACTGCAGCTCTATCAGCACCAGCCAGCATGGTCAGTGGTCAGGGTGGTTGGGAGCTGAAATCCAACAACATCTGGAGGGCATCACATTGGCAAATGTTGCACTGTGCTCTCAGTTTCACATCTGCAGGAACTGCACTGCCTTACCTTACTGGCCTTTTGCAATATTGTGTTTGTGAAGTGATTCGAACCCTTTGTGCCATTATTTACTTCTGGGGTTTAGGTCTGAACCCTGCCATTGATGCTGTTGCCAAGCCATGGGATCTGAGATGGAACAATAAAGGGGAAAGGTGCTTGCCCGGCGTTATTGCTGCAGGCTCTTGCACATCTGGCAGAAGGCTAACCAAGAGGAGACCTTGGCTTCAACAAATCATTGACACATTCTTTGTCAAAGTGCCCTGGGTCCAGGTCTGAAGCAAACATTTATTTTAATCTTCAGTCCCAGAGCTTCCGACCATCAGCTTGGAGTCTGTTTTGGCTGCCCAGAACTGGGGGAATAAACTGGTCAAGAACACGCCACAGCCTCATGCAAAACTCACAGACGTGATCAGAGTTCTCTGAAAGGGTCCAGGAAAATGTTTCAATAATGAATTTTTTTTTTTAAGAAGCCTGTGTAATAATATGGTTTATGTCGCATGAAACACAGGCCGGCTGTCAGTCAAGAACAGCCAGGAAGAATTGGGGGGGGGGGGTTGTTTCCAAGAGAAATGAAGCGGCTTGAATGGCAAACATCTGCCATGTGGGCTCAGTCCCCCTTACAGCTGTTGGAATCACCCAAAGGCCTCCTTGTCTGGCGAAAAGCAGCCCCAGCATTTCATCAGGAACGCAATATGTGGAGAGACGGAAGGGGGTAGGGAAGTCTGCTCTGAAAAAAGGAAGGAAGGAAGGAGAGGTGAATCTCCCAATGAGGTTGTCAGTCCTGGTTCAGTCACATGCTACCAATAAATCAATAATCCCCGCACTTAGTAAACTACCAAGTCCGTTATCCTAGCCATTTCCCTGACCTGCTAGTTGCTTTATATGCACATCTCATGTGTGTGTTTTGAAGCATTTGCTCATGCTGTCCTGCACACTAAAGTGGTACAGTC
This sequence comes from Podarcis filfolensis, assembly GCF_964270895.1. NCBI lineage: Eukaryota > Metazoa > Chordata > Lepidosauria > Squamata > Lacertidae > Podarcis > Podarcis filfolensis. Next base: position 17,175,171 of record NC_139618.1, on the reverse strand, counting down.
CTGGAATACGTAGACTCCTTCAAAGAATCATGGAGGACACTGGGTTGTTATTTGCCTCAGTAAAGAACAGAGGTGCCTAGCCAAAATGCAAACAGAATCATAGAATGGTAGAGTTGGAAGGGACCCTGAGGGCAGTGCCAGATTTAGGGCGGTTCAGGTGGTGCCCACACCCGGGGCACTGAGCCGAGGGGGTGCAAAATTAAGAAGATCCACCAGTGATAAGATTCATTTGGGGGTGCCAAATTTTGGCCTCACTCAGGGTGCCATACCTGTGTGGCAGGTATCAGTGCTTCCCCCCCTAAAAATGTTTAGGGGTGCTCTCATTTTCCTATTCATATTGAAATACTGCCCCTCAATGAGGCCAAACTTAGATTCACAAAATGTTTAGGGGTATGCATAGCCCTGCGTCCCCCTAGAAAAAAATCACTGCCAAAGATTATCCATCAAGGGTCATTTAGTTCAACCTCCTGCAATGCTGGAATCTCAACACATGGTTCCCCATCCAAACCGAAACCATACTCGACCCTGCTTAGCTTAGCATGTGCTAGCAGTTTTATTGCTATATTCCAACTCAGAATGTTTGTGAACTACCAGCCTGCCGGAGTAGTTTATTTTATTGCATATGAACTTGCAAGGCCAATTCATGCGCCTGACCAAATGGATTCTGAGCCATAAAAGTCAGGTCTGATTGGGATGTTGTCCAACAACATCTGGAGGACCACAGTTTCCCTCCCCCAGCTATAAAGCGATGTCTATGAGGCTAAGCCTGTCCAGGTCAGGTTGCCAGGATGAAAAGCTGCAGGAGAACCCTACACACACTATCCATGGTGGACAAAAGATGGGGGAGAAACAAAGAAGTGGGTAGTGTGCATGAAACAGAGAAGAGCATGACCAATGGGTGAATCAGTAACCAACTTAGCAAAATCTGCTCGTAAGGAGGTTTCCGAGCACAATTCAAAGTGTTGGTGCTGACCTTTAAAGCCCTAAATGGCCTCGGTCCTGTATACCTGAAGGAGCGTCTCCACCCCCATCGTTCTAGCCAGACACTGAGGTCCAGCGCTGAGGGCCTTCTGGCAGTTTCCTCACTGCGAGAAGCCAAGTTACAGGGAAGCAGGCAGAGGGCCTTCTCGGTGGTGGCACCTGCCCTGTGGAACACCCTCCCAGCAGATGTCAAGGCAATAAACAACTATTTTACTTTTAAAAGACAACTGAAGGTGGCCCTGTTTAGGGAAGTTTTTAATGTCTGATGCTGTATTGTTTTTAATATTCAGTTGGAAGCCGCCCAGAGTGGCTGGGGTATAAATAATAATAATAATAATAATAATAATAATAATAATAATTAAATACAAGCAGCAAAGTCAGGTGAATACCTTGGCTTGCTGTGGCTGCTGTCACCAATGTCCTCACCCTATGTCTTGGGTTGTGTATTCCTCAATGGAGGTCTAAAGGTCAAAGGTAGTGATGGCTGAACTGCGGTCCTCCAGATTTTGTTGGGCTATAGCTCCCTTCTTCCCTGCTGGCTGGGCTTGATGGGAGCTGGAGCTCAACAACCTCACTCCTGGCCAAAGACTGTGGACATGGCTGGGCTTGGTAGCCTCCAGGGTTCTGATTGTTGCAGAATCAACAGCTCTATTTGCTCCACACCTTAAGCAAGATGGTAAGAGCCAGTGGGAAAGGGAAACAAAGGAGCGATCTGTGCTATCTTACGTTAAGTTGTTCATGAAAATACCTTTCTTAGCCAATACTGTTCACACTTAGGGCTGATGTGGCAGTCACGTTTATCCTTGACAACAGATCCTCTTTGTACAGCCTAATTTCCAAATCTCTATGAAAGCATTTGCGTTCTTGTTTGTTTTTCTTGCTGTAACTCCTTACCTCTTTCACAGTGCGAGGGGGGGGGAATCTAATTTGCACCTGCCAAAAAGGAAACTGCCCTTTCTTGGCGCCTAGTCAGGAATATGCAGCAGCTCCCCTGCAACACCCTTTGGAAAATGTGCACCACCCTGTAAATACCTCTCTAAATAGGTCCAGGTTTGTCAGTGGTTACAGTTCTAGCATGTCCAATTTCGTGCGGTTTTTTGGCACCCTAGGTAATATCTGGGCAGGATTCAGAGGTGGAAGCCCACAGTGGTCAACAAGATGCCTTTGGGAAGCCCACAAGCAGGATAGGAGTGCAGGATCTTTCTCCAGCTGTTGTGTCAAGCAACCCATGGTGGCTGGTGCTCATGAGGAATGGTGGGGTGTAATGCAGGAGGTCAACAGTAGGTGGCAGAAAAGCCAATGGCAGGCAGAGCCAACTAATTCTAGGTTTGTCCCTATCCTGGTCCCTGCTGAGTTCTACAAGGGGCCACACTGAAATTGCAAAGGAGAAAGAAGCTTGCAAAGGGGATTAGGTCACATTCACACCAGACCTTCAAAGCATGAAAGAATCATGGGAACTGTAGTTTGCTAAGGGTGCTGGGAATCATAGGCAGTTTTGACCAATGTGAACATTTGTGCAAGCATTTCCCCCTAATATAATGAATTCTTACATATTGTTTCCACTCATATATTCCTTTGAATGCATATTTCACCCTAATATTATACACATTTTCACAAACAATGCTAAGCTGGAGAACTCCATTGCAAAGTTCAGGTAAGTGCAAATATTGAAGGACGGCTCGGTTCTCATGCTGTTACTGAAAGTGTGAATTTGATGGAATCAGCTTTTAATGTGAATGGAATGGAATTTCTCCCCCGTCCCTACCTCAGAGTAAGTCCTGCAGGGTTCAGATAGGATGAATTCTGAGTAGACACTGCGTTGCTCACACATTAATATTGAGCCACCCTGAGAGTGTGGCCAGCAAGTGGCATGCAAATGCCAAGCATTAATTGATTGACTAATTAAATATAATGACGTAGTGCTAATCATCTGGTAGGGCAGGGTGATGTCTTGGATTCTAGAAAGGCCTCGGTAGCAGAACACAGGTTGTTAATGCAGAAATTTCCAGGGAGAGTCACTGATATCCCCAGACATTCCTGGGAAAGTTTCATAGGTTTCCATATAGGCCATTATTTCAAGAGCAGGAGAGTTACCCTTTCAAAATGTATTTATGTTTATTTTTGTAGTTGCTTGTGCATGTTGGTAAAAGGTAAAGGGACCCCTGACCATTAGGTCCAGTCATGACCAACTCTGGGGTTGCGACGCTCATCTCACTTTATTGGCCAAGGGAGCTGGAGTACAGCTTCTGGGTCATGTGGCCAGCATGACTACGCCACTTCTGGTGAACCAGAGCAGCGCACGGAAATGCCGTTTACCTTCCCGCCAGAGCGGTACTTATTTATCTACTTGCACTTTGATGTGCTTTCGAACTGCTAGGTTGGCAGGAGCAGGGACCGAGCAACGGGAGCTCACCCCATCACGGGGATTCAAACCGCTGACCTAGCCCTAGGCTCTGTGGTTTAAACCACAGCGCCACCCGTGTCCCTCCTGTGGATGTTGGTAACAAACAAATTATTATTATTATTATTATTATTATTATTATTATTATTATTATGCATCTCAGGCAAGAGGAAAGCTTGATGCTACCAAACAAGAAACTTTCAGAGTCTCGCATAATCAACCTGATCTTGCACCAGAAACAGGACTTCCAACCCCACCTGTTCTGAAGACAGAGGATGAGGATCAGTTTATATGAGTAGCAGAATGAGTACTCAGAGAGAAGAGCAATAGCTTTGCATGTAAAAGGTCTGTGGTTCAATCCCTCGCATCTTCAGGCTTGTTTATTGTTAGGTAGCGGATCTTGGGACAGGCCCCTTTCTGCCTGGGATCCTGAACAGCCACTGCCTGTCAAGTGTAGAGCAAGGATGGGAAACCATAGAATCACAGGGTTGAAAGGGACCCTGAGGATCATGAAGTATAACCCTTTACAATGCAGGAATCACAGCTCAAGAACCCCTGACAGATGGCCAACTTCTGTTTAAAAACCTCCAGCGAAGGAGAGACCACCACCTTCCAAAAGTCCACCACCTTCACACTGCACCTTCCATGCATTGAATCAAATTGATTGAAAGGAGAGTGTGTGTGTTAACTTCAATAGAATGACTTCAACTACTTCCTTAACTTTCTCCTTGCCATCAATGGATAGGCCTTGAAGGAGCTTCCACTGGGCTGGGCTGAGCTCTGCAGTAGCAAAACTGGCGACCCATTTTGAAAGCACCTCATTGACACTGTTTGGATTTTGCCTGCTCTGCCTGCGTAATAGGACTAAGTCTGACTTCTTGTGGTTTTTAAACTTGAGGTGAGTGAGATCCAAATCGGGCCACCTGCTTGCTATGCAGGTTTTTAGTCCTTATCGCATCAGAAAATGGAAAACTGAGCAGCACATCCCATAAATCAGCATTCATTAGGGAAATCTAATTACACTAATTGACACCTCGAAAAACTGCATGACTGACAGTGAGTCAGAAAGAACGTAACTCTTGCTCTGGAGTCAGGGAATTAATTAAGCCTTCTGTTGGAAGAAGTGGAGATTGGCATTATCGGGCTCAGTTTGTGGCTCAGTCATGATGAGATCATGAAACACATTGCCCCAAATTAATGGTGTAGAAGGGAAACCAAACTGGAGTTTGTTTCTCCAAACTGGAGACTGGGCTTGACTTATAGACTCAACACCCTGATGCAGAAGTGGGAAACTTCTTGCCTGGTGTCATCAAATGGGCAGCAGGCAGGCTTAAATCCTGTGTTGGTTGTGGGTTCCCTTTTTCCAAGGAATTCTGGGAAGTGCAGCTCTGGGAGATGAATGGTGTCTCAAAACAACTCTCAGCACCCTTAAGAAACTACAGCTCCCAGAATTACTTGAGAGAAGCTGTGACTGTTTAAAGTGGTATTGCAGTGCTTTGAATGTGTGGTTTAGATGTAGCCCTAGTCCAGGCATGGTCAAACTTGGCCCTCCAGCTGTTTTGGGACTACAATTCCCATCATCCCTCACAGTTGGTCCTGTTAGCTAGGAATGATGGGAGTTGTAGTCCCAAAGCAGCTGGAGGGCCAAGTTTGGCCATGCCTGTGCCAGCCTAGTCAGTTTCTTTTTTACAATGGATCTGTTGTCCTGGGGTGGCAGGGCATTTTAATCCACTTGGGTTGTGCAAACCTATGTTTCCTGGGATGGGCTGGAAGTGCCCTCGAAGGGAAAGGCAGACCCTTTTCTGCCCAAAAAGGCTGGGTTTCTCATAACGGTGAAGCTAGGGATGTGCACAGTCACTAGAAAGTATCTGGGAACGTGTACTGCACCCAGCATTGCACCCAGCAATGGCGTCTAGATCTCCCAGAGCAAGAGACACAGGAGGGGGCTGCTGTTCTCATTGCACCATCAGCCCAAAGACTCCATTTGCTTTGTAATGGCTCATTCTCCAGGCTCCAGGGATCAGCGTCTAGGTCTCTAATATCCGCCCAGACACCTGCCCGGCACTAGCTTTCCACAAGGCGTCTATTCATAGAGTGTGAGCAGGTGTCATCCCAGGAGCTTAAGCGGCTTTGACAGTCTGCCACCACTTCTGTCGGTGAGAGGCTCACCAAAACCATCGGACATCAGTCTTCATAACTGGTTCCTAGACAGGCATCTTAATTTGCAAACCAATTTGCACCAGAGGCAGGCTGGATGGGCTCTGCTGTTGCAAGAGTGAGTGGAAGCAAGAGAAACCCTCCGAGGCAACCTCTGAGCGCATGGGTGGACTCCCAGATCCCAGCACCTGTGAGTTTCTCTTCTCTAGCTCTCGCACTCCCCCCAAAGTCTCCCGCTTTCTTAAGAGGATCTGGTGTAGAGTTGAAACTATGGAACTGGCCGTTACAGAATGTGGTGATAGCCACCATTTTAGAAAGGGACATTAGGCATGGAGGATGAGACTATCAGTGGCTACCAGCTACAATGGCAATCTACCACCTCCTGGATCAGAGGCACCAGGCCTCTAAACACTAGCCACCGGAGAACAGCAGCAGAAGAGAGCTGCCGTGCTCATGTCCTTCTTCTGGGCTTTTCCTTGGGGGAATCTAGTGGGACACTGTGGGGAACAAGATGTGGGACTAGATGGAGCTGACCCAGGAAGGCTCTTCTATGTTCCTACAGTAGTGATAGTGAACTTGTGAACCTTCAGATGGGTGGGGCTGGAGGCAAATGTAGGAGGAGCAATGAATATTGATTTGACCTTTAAAAAGGTAAAGGGACCCCTGACCATTAGGTCCAGTCGTGACCGACTCTGGGGTTGTGGCGCTCATCTCGCTTTATTGGCCGAGGGAGCCGGCGTACAGCTTCCGGGTCATGTGGCCAGCATGACTAAGCCGCTTCTGGCGAACCAGAGCAGCGCACGGAAATGCCGTTTACCTTCCCGCCGGAGCAGTTCCTATTTATCTACTTGCACTTTGACGTGCTTTCGAACTGCTAGGTTGGCAGGAGCAGGGACCGAGCAACGGGAGCTCACCCCATCGTGGGGATTCAAACCGCTGACTTTCTGATCGGCAAGTCCTAGGCTCTGTGGTTTAACCCACAGCGCCACTCGTGTCCTTTAACAGTGGGCTAATCTCTACATGCACTCACACACCTGTCTCAAGGCAAGCAAGAAGCATTATTGGAGTTCAAGGCTGCATTCCAGCCAGGAGAAAACACACAAGGGCCAGTAAGGGGTGGACAGCTCAGTCGGCAGAGCAGGAGAGACTTAGTCTCAGGGTGGTGAGTTTGAGCCCCACATTGGGCAAAATATTCCTGCACTGCAGGCTGGTGGACTCAATAGCCCTTGTGGTCCCTTTCAACTCTACAATTAAATTATTCTAAGTATGGGGAAAGAGTATGCATGAGTGATATTTTTTTAGCAAGGAGAACAAGGATCTGTCCCCCAGCTCTGAGGTTCCCCCTCCCTGAAGATTCAGGGCAGAGAAAAGAACACCCTTCTTCACACAGCCCGTAGTTAAACTATGGAACTCGCTCCCAGAGGAGCCATTGATGGCCACCAATTTTAAAAGAGGATTGGTGATTTTTCATGGAGCAGGAGAGGGCTATTCATGGCCACAAGCCACAATGGCTATGCTGTGCCCCCACAGCTGGAGACATGAATGCTTCTGGAAACCACAGCAGGGGAGAGGGCTCTTGTACTTGGGTCTTGCTTAGGGGTTCCCCCAGCCATCTGGTTGGCCACTGTGAGAACAGGATGTTGGGCAAGATAGACCACTGGCCTGACCCAGCAGCCAGGCTCCCCTTATGTTCTTATGAATTAGTATATCCCATGCTGATAATGGGGACGCGGGTGGCACTGTGGGTAAAACCTCAGCGCCTAGGACTTGCCGATCGCATGGTCGGCAGTTCGAATCCCCACGGTGCTCCCATTGCTCGGTCCCAGCGCCTGCCAACCTAGCAGTTCGAAAGCACCTCTGGGTGCAAGTAGATAAATAGGGACCGCTTACCAGCGGGAAGGTAAACAGCGTTCCGTGTGCTGCGCTGGCTCGCCAGATGCAGCTTGTCACGCTGGCCACGTGACCCGGAAGTGTCTGCGGACAGCGCTGGCTCCTGGCCTATAGAGTGAGATGAGCGCACAACCCTAGAGTCTGGCAAGACTGGCCTGTACGGGCAGGGGTACCTTTACCTTTATGTTGATAATATCCTCAGGTTGTTTTTTTAAAACCTTTCCATCCAAAATCAATCCTGCCCCATGAACCAGAGCATTGCCAGGTACTTAAAGGACAAAGGATATAGGCCCAAGACTAATGTATATAAAGTGATGCCTATAGGAAGATTAAGATGTCAGGTGACTGGCAATTTGCAATGCACTTACCACCCTTCCTGTTAGCAAAACTGCCCCCCCCAAAAAAAAATTATGGGAGGGCAAAGGGGGAGGAGATCCAGTGCCCCAGCACAACCTTCCCGCCAAGCCCTGGGTCTTGGGTTCCCCATGCCACCCGCTAACACTGCCCCTGCCGTGACCCATTCTCTCCCTTCCATGCTCTTTCAGAGAAAGAATGTTCATTATCAGCGAGAAGACAAGTAATCCAATTGTCACTGAGAATAATTAGGAAATTAAAGCACATGTAGATGTAAAGTCTCTGGTTTGAGCTCTGGTGCCATTGGTTAAGCCCCAGAGCTTTGGGGGCATTACGTTGAGCTAACCCTTGGAGAATTGCACTCAACAACTGCCTAAGCCCCCCTGCGTGGAAGGAGCAATCTCCAGCATTTCACGTTTGCACCCCCTTCCTTCTCCGTTCAACTCTGGTCTCTGTAACCTTGACATTCTCCTTGGCCCAAAGCTTTTTCTCCATAGAACAGCGCGAAAAATATACCGGTATAGCCATGTTTTCCAAGATGGTAAAAGGTGAGTTTCAAATAAATAATTTAAAAAAAAACAACATTTTTATTGGTTTTTATCATATGAAATTATAAAACATACCACACAGTTTATCACAAATACAATCTTATTGGACTACCATCAGCACCTCTGATAATCCTCCGTCTTAATCACTTCTTATGCATTTCCTAACTTAATATTGCCTTTACATCTTTTAACATATCATCTCTCCTTCTACATTTTTACAATATTTCTTAGCTTATTCCTCACAGAACTTCTTGTAAACCTACAAACGTTGTCTGGTTGTCACAAATACTTTTCAAATAATCCGTAAATTTACTCCAGTCTTCGGTGAATTTCTGGTCCCGCCGGTTTCAAATCCTTCCTGTTAGTTTGTCTCAAATAAATAAATAAAGCAAGCAAGCAAGCACTGGGTCGTTTTCAAGCTACCTGTCCCTATGAAACCCAAACCTTCTTTGTCATCCTTTCATGGCATACAAAGGGTGCTTCTGGACTGCCGCTATTTTCAGGGTGGGTGGGAGGGATTCAATTGCATACTGGCAAATTCAAGCTGCATGGTCATTTATTTTATTACAAATATTTATATGGTTCTCCTGGACCTATTGGAATACTGCGGTCTGAAGCAGTGTCTGGGCAGAAATCGCTAAAAATGTTGCTTAAAATGTTCAGGAAAATCCAAACATGGCAACCCATGTCGGCAGTGTCGTTTTTGATGATTTTCCTTAAAAATAGCTCAGAAACTTCAATTTCTATTATTTGTATGGCATATTTGCCAAAAAAAAAAAACGCTGAACAAGTTTGGGCAATAAAAGCTCAACAACTTTTCCATCCGGATTTTCACTGTTTGAAATATGGCATCCCTAATATCCCATTATTCATGAAACCATACAAGAAAAACCATATAAAAAACTAACAGTGGATCTGGAGATCTGGTGGGCTTCTTTGTGATAAGGAAAGTGGTGGGGAGTGCACTGGGAAGTAGGCAAGATAACACTGGCTTGGATGCATCATCACCTAACCTCCCAGCAGGCAAGACGAAATGAATGTTCATTAAATAATCAGTGTCATCTGGTCTCCCTGCAAATGGATCATGATGAATCCTTAGTAAACATGTCATTTGGAAGCCTCCAAATCTGCTACCCAAAGTGGCAGCTCCTTGAGAAAAAAAATTTCCCCAGCCCCATTTTGTATTTATGTAATCATAGAGTTGTAGAGTTGGAAGGGACTGCCAAGGTCATCTTGCAAAGCAGGAACCACAGCTAATCACACCTGAGTGTCCTCAGTGTTGTGGCTCCTGCTCTGTGGAACAGTCTGCCTCTTGAAATAAGTCAGGTGCCAACCACTGGGTGTTTTTGATGCCAGACTGCTGATACCAACTACAGTTGCCACTGATCTCTGTGTATGCTGTGTATGCATATCTGCCTTTTTCTTTTGTGTGTGGTGCATCCAAGGTGCCTTTCTGAACAGGAATCTGCTTGTCAGCAGCATCCTAAATAAATAAAACTAGTGTGCCCTTCAGCCTTAGCTGATCAAGAGTCACCTCCATTTTTACAAGTCCTGTTTCAGCCCCTGGCAGCATCTCCAGCCAGGCCTGGGAGAGACTGCCTCTGCCAGAGCAGATGGAATTGAGCTAGATGGGCCAAATGCCAGACTCAGCCCATGGCAGCTCCCTGTGTTTGCACATTCACACATATGTGCACACACTTACTTGGAAATAACTTCCTCCTCCCCAGTGGCGTAGCGTGGGTTGTCAGCACCCGGGGCAAGGCAAGTAATTTGCGCCCCCTAACCCGTGGATTTGCGCCCCCTAACCCATGGATTTGCGCCCCCTAACCCATGGATTTGACCTAACCCCAGATGTTGCGCCCGGTGCGGCCGGCCCCCCCTGCACCCCCCACGCTACGCCACTGCTCCTCCCAACACACACACACCTTGAGCTCAGCAGGACCTATTCCAGATGGAAACTTCTGCAAGACTGGCCCGCACAGCTCTACTTAATTGATCTCCCAAGCAAACCAATTATCACCCGCAGTCCCAGAAAATAGGCAGTTATAATAGGAAAAGCAAGGGAAATGGCGGCAAACCATACTTAACTGTGCAATGGAACTCTGCATTTGACGGTGAGCTGGGAAGTAAAAAGGATGCAAATGAATTGCAGTGGGTGATAACAATGCCAGGAGAGAAAGAGGGAAGAGTGCTCAGCAACCTCCTGCTCTTGAAATATTACTTTCTTGGCTGCCCTTCAGAGCTCTGGGTTGCTATGCGACTAGATCACAACCTATTTTGCCTTGAGTTGGTGCAGCGAGGGCTATGTTTGAGATGTTCTATTCACAATACAATATAGTGCGCAATTGGAATGCTTGCTGCCAGTGGTTCCTGGTAATAATTAGCAGTGGCGTAGCGTGGGGGGTGCAGGGGGGGCCGGCCGCACCGGGCACAACATCTGGGGTTAGGGCAAATCCATGGGTTAGGGGGCGCAAATCCACGGGTTAGGGGGCGCAAATTACTTGCCTTGCCCCGGGTGCTGACAACCCACGCTACGCCACTGATAATTAGGGCTTCCAAGGATCATTCTCATAGATTTGGGGTGGCTATCTTTTAAGTGTGTGTGTTTGTGTGTGTGTGTGTGTCACTATACTTTTTTTTACGTGGGATGGTTTCTTCTCTACATATTCAGCAGTGATGATAGTTCTGCAAAAAAGAAAAAAGACAGCAGGAGACTCAAAGCAGCGAGCAAGAGATCTGTGTACTTTTACACAGCACACCTTTGTCACGAACGTAGGTGTGCAATTTTCTGGAATATGAAGCGTCGACATCTGATAAGCCTTTTGTTAACAGGCAACAACACAACAAACTGCTTTGATCTTCAGGCAATGGATGCTGCTGGTGTCTAATTCATCAACCATCTATTGGTCGCCATCTATTACCATGCAGTAAACATGACATTGAACTAATAAATGAAAACAAAAATCTCTCCCATTACATACCCAACTCTGCAGGAGAGGGCCTCCTGCTGATCCCATTTTGAAAGCACCAATAAAGTAGAAGGTACCTATAAGATATTAGAGACACCTGGGGGGGGGTGCCTCTTGACTGTTCCTATTTTGCAGGAGGGATTCAAGCACATGCCAGAACTTTAGGTTTACACAGTTAAAGTGGACTAAAGGGCTCTGTAGCTCTGAGTCAATAAATCCCCCTTTAAAGAGAAATGGACTATCTGCAGTTAGGAAAGTGTCAGGGAAAGGCATCAAAAAGTGAGAAATGAATGAATGGTTAACAGGAACGGGTATAAACACCCTGCAAACAATTCAGAACAAATGCTCCATGAAAACTGGATATAACCTAACCTCTGAGCAAGCTTTGCGCAAGGAAATCAGGATGCATGCTTAATAAATAGGTCATCCGGATGAGCTTTTAGTAAAATTGCAGGGAATCTGACCTTCCCATGCCTAGAACCCATGCAGCCTAAATTCAAACATCCCAAAGGACATCCTGTGTTTTCGTAACCAATTGCCCTCCTCTCTCCCCACCCCCCATTTGCAAGTGATGGGACCGCACACTTTTTCATGTTTAAAAGCAGGCGGCCAAATTCTTCCGTAGAAGACCAGCAGACAGTTGCATTAACTCCTGTAATCCCTTCCTGCGGTTTAGGAGACGCCACCCAGATTTATTAATTAAACCCAGTTATCTGGTGGCTACCACGAATTAAGCATTTCCTCGTAATGGCTGCAATGAGGACTAATTCGTTAGTAAATGTTTCCATTACATTTAAGGCGAGGAGCGACTTGATGGAGGCAGCGACGCTTCTGAAAGCCAGTTGTTGGAAACCGCAGGAGGGGAGAAGGCTCTGGGGCTCAAATCCTGCTCTTGCGGGTTTCCCACAGGCATCTGGTTGGCCACTGTGGGAACAGGATGCTGGAATAAGTGGGCCATTGGCCTGATCCAGCAGGCTGTTCTGATGTTCTTATGGATCAGCTCTGTTGGCCAACTGATGCAGAGAGACAGACAGACAGAGAGAAAGAGAGCAAATGAAGAAAAGAGGGAGGGAGAGAGGGAGGGAGGGAGAAAGACAGAAAAAGGACCCTGTGTATATAATAATAATAACAACAACCACAATAATAAAATTTTATTTATATCCCACCCGCCCCCTCTATAGTATAGTATATTTTTAGTATAGTATAGTATAGTATAGTATAGTATAGTATAGTATAGTATAGTATAGTATAGTGTAGTGTAGTGTAGTGTAGTGTAGTGTAGTGTAGTGTGGTATAGTGTAGTATAGTGTAGTATAGTATAGTGTAGTATAGTATAGTCTATTTTATAGTAAAGTATAGTGTATTTTATAGTATAGTATAGTGTATTTTATAGTATAGTTTAGTATAGTGTATTTTAAAATGGGGTTTCAGAGTTTTTAGGGGTTTTTATAGTATAGCACAGTGTATTTTAAAATGGAGTTTCAGAGTTTTTAGGGTTTTTTGAATGTTTTATGTAGTTTTTCAATTTCATTGTTCTGTATGGGACAATGACAATAAAGATATCTATCTATCTATCTATCTATCTATCTATCTATCTATCTATCTAATCTATCCCCAGCCAAAGCCAGGCTCAGAGATAAACTGGTTGTAGAGTCGGTGGAGCATTGCTGGCCGAGTTCACAGAATAAACAATCCATGGGGACCACTCAATTTGGGTCACTTCTCCCCCTTCCCACAAAACCTGCAAACTCTAGCCTTCAGGGGGACCCCATGACCTCCCAAGGGGCTTTCTGAGAGGCACTGGTGGTTGCAGATGGAGAGAGGGTCAGGAAAGCTCCCTTCCAAAACCGGAAGCTTTTCATCTGGGAATTATAGGGACAGAAATACCTGAAATGTAGAGGAACTTATTCGTGTATGCTCCTACAGCAGCAAGAATGTTACTTGCCCCAAAATGGAAAGAAGCAGAGGTCCCAGCAAAGGAAGAATTGGATACAAAAACTTATGGGAAATGCAGAAATGGTGAAACTTAACGGAAGAATAAGAAATCAAGATAACTTTTTTAAAAACACACACAAAAGAATGGAAATGGTTTATTGAATATTTACAGATAAATTATAAACAGATAAAAACACTGGCAAGCTTATTGTAATAACCTGCAGTTTTATAGAAGTATAAATTTAAAGAAGACGAATAAATGAGTAAATTAAGTTAATTTGGAAATGCAGAAGATATTAAAAATAAATGTAAGGAACCGCAGAAAGAAGGGGAAGGAAGTCATGTTTTGAAATGTCAGAATGATTGTAAAATTAGTGAAATGTATAAACTTGAAACGTATAAATAAATAAAAATTAAAAAAGGAAAGCTTCCTTCCATAAACTTCCCTGGTTTTATTGTCATGTCACCAGAGCCCTGCAAGACTGTTGAACGGCAAGATCCCTGTTTCTAAGCTTGAGTGAATGCCAACATCACTTTAAACACCACTTTGCCATCTATCCCATGTTGACCCTTTCCACCCTCTTCCAGCTCATAACCCTATGACTCTCTGCTCACTGATACTAATAAAATGGGCATGATGTACTGCTACTTTTGGGGGGACAGGTAGGTAGACAGACAGATTCAACACCGCTGCATGCATTTTTTAAGCCCCCCGCAATACTATTATTATATGATGCATTTTGTGTTTTATGCTGTAAGCCGTGGTCTCTTGATGAAGGGTCAATATTAAAAAATTGATAATTAACAATAATAAGCTTCCTTGGGGTTATGGCTATGGTGGCTGCCGTGAGTTTCTGGGCTTCAGAATTTATTGCCACGCCACCACCTCTTAATGGAGAAAATTGGGCACTTGTGGATCACTTGCTTTGTATGCAGAAGGTTCTGGGCTCAATCCAGATTGGGAAAGACTCCCGTCCAATGCCCTGGAAATCTGATGCCATTCAAGGTAAGCAATAGATAAAGGTAAAGGTAAAGGTCCCCTGGATGGTTAAGTCCAGCCAAAGGCGACTATGGGGTTGAGGTGCTCATAGCACTTTCAGGCTGAGGGAGCTGGCATTTGCCCACAGACAGCTTTCCAGGTCATGTAGCCAACAGGACTAAAACCACTTTTGGCACAACAGAACACTGTGATGGAAACCAGAGTGCAGGGAAACGCCGTTTACCTTCCCGCCGCAGTGGTACCTATTTATCTGCTGGTGCTGGTGTGCTTTCGAACTGCTATGTTGGCAGGAGCTGGGACAGATCAACAGCTCACCCCATCGTGGGGATACAAACCACCGACCTTCCTATTGGCAAGCCCAAGAGGCTCAGTGGTTTAGACCACAGCGCCACCCGCATCCAAGGGTAAGCAAAACCGAGGTAGGGACAGCTGTGTATCCCTGTATTGCAGGGGGTTGGCCCTCAGGGTCCCTTCCAACTCTATGATTCTATTCTGTGAGATGGGCCTGTGGTCTGGCTTGGTACAAGGCAGCTTCCTTTGTTCCCAGGCATTTCTTCTCCTTCTTCGCCTGGATTTCCAGAGCAGGGTGCCATTTCAGTGAGCCGTCAGCAGTGATTCCAGCGGTGCTCGCCAATTGCTTTGGCAGCGGAGGATAGAGCCACAGCTCCCTCTGCTGGTTTAAGGGTCAAACAGCAATGCAGTTTCTAAAATAAAAAAAAAAAATGTTGCGTTCATAACAGCAGTCCGGAAAAAAACAAAAAACAAAACAAGCAGCCATTTTTTCCCAACCCAAAATCAGGCTGGATCACTACGTCCTCTCAGCTGCTAACACACTGCTGCAAGTTTGCCTCTAATTGACTGTTCCCTATAAATACTGTTTTCAATAAATACAGAGAGGATGATTCATCAGCATGCTATTATCCTTCTCCTGCAAGGATCTAAGGCCATTTGTTGGAGACTTAACTCTTGTTGGTGCTGAAAGAGCTACTTCGGCTGCAGTCCACTTCTGAGCTCAGCTCAAAGGGCTCTTGCCCTAGGCATCTCCAAACTACCCTAAACACACCCTACGATCCTGAACAAATCTCCTCTGAAGCTAAGCAGGGCCAGACCTGGTTAGTACCTAGATCAGGGCCCACTTACGAATACCAGGTGACACAGGCTTTTTAGGGGCTAATGAGATGAGCTCCCTGGCCTGGAAAACAAAGGAAGTCATGGCATAGGCAAACTCGGCCCTCCAGACGTTTTGGGACTACAACTCTCATCATCCCTGACCACTGGTCCTCTTAGCTAGGGATGATGGGAGTTGTAGTCCCAAAACATCTGGAGGGCCGAGTTTGCCTACGACTGTCTTAGAAGCACATCACCCAAGAACACAAATAAATGGACTTTGCTTCTTAGGCTTAGAAAGGACCGCCAGGTGGCAGTGTATCAACAGAAGAGATTTGGGTGCTCACAGAGGTGTTTTTTGACCCTGTAATGTAACGGTAAAGGAATGCAGCATCAGAGACCAATGGTCCATCTTCGAAACCTGAATTGTGAAAACATTCTCCAGCTGTAATGCTAAGGACTAGGTACTTGACTTATATCAGATTCATTTCTAAGGCTTTATCATGAGAGTTAGTGAGAGATTGTGGTTTTAGGATGTTCTACCAGGTGCACAGGGAACCAGGTTAAAATCCCTACTCAGTTATGAAGCTTGGCCAACTCACAGTTAACTTGGCTAACTTCTTTGAAGATAGAGGAGGAACTATTTATGCTACCTGAAGTTCATTGGCGGAAGATGGGAATAATAATAATAATAATAGCCTGGTTGCTCCAGCTTTTTTTTACCAAAGTTTTTGAGATTTTTGGGCAAATTCACATGCCAAAAAAGAAGAAGAGAGTTATTGAGGTATTTTTAAGGACAGTCACCAAAAACAACGCTGCCCACATGGGTTGCCATACGTCCAGATATTCCTGGACATTTCAGCTATTTCTGCCCGGACACTGCTTCCAACTGCAGAATTCCGGATATGTACAGAAAATTCCGGACACATGGCAACCCTACCTCAGCCACTCTGGGCAGCTTCCAACATATATAAACACATCATAAAGCATTAAGCATTAAAAAAACTTCCCTTCAGATGTTTTCTAAAGGTTGACATATCAACACAATAAATAAACACATGCATTCTGATGTTCTGTTCATTTCCACCCCCCTCTGCCACTCCCCTAACCTAGTTTGCACATTACTTTTGTGGCATAGTTATTCTTGGAAAAACTGCATCCTTGTGGTCTGATCCAATGGCACCCGGGTAATGTGTTGCAGTGCAGATCCCCTGAGCTGCACAGTAGTGTGTCTCTCACTCCAGTACATTACCTCCACGGGGAATGCCGATGCTGAAGCTAGATGTACCCATGTAATGTGTGCCATCTATGATAAGAATTGCAGTTGGGCAGAATGCGCTGTTCTTCTGCTCTGGTCCTGCTTGTGCGTTTCCCATGGTTTAATCCACAGCGCCACCTGCATCCCTTATATCAGATATGAAGGGTGCTTATATTAGGTTGCAGTAGAGTACAAACACTGCATATAAAAGTTCCAGGGTTCAACCCCTGGCGTTTCCACTTTTTAAAAGTATCAGGTCCTTCCCCAACACGGTGCCCTCCAGATGTTTTGAATGCAGTCCTCACCACCCCTTACAATCAGCCATGCTGGCAAGGGCTGATGGGAATCGTAGTCCAAAAAAATCTGATGAGTACCAGCTGAGCTCTATTGTACAAAGGCAACTCTGAGACTGAGGAGGAAGCTGGCAGCTACGACTGGTTGTGGGCAAGAAGGCAGGCAGGTGGGGGCTGGCCAAAGGTAGGCTGGGACTGGTGGGACACTGCCCCATTTGCCCGAACTAACCAGCCTCCACTGCCTGGAGGTGGAATTCAGCGTCGCAAATGAGCAGGATGTTTTCCTTTCCCCATCCAATATAAACGGATGTTCAGGTCAGGCTGCGGTGCCCATCTGAGGCCCTTTGTAGCAGCATCTGGAAGCTGTTAAGAGTGTTAGAGGAAACCACAATTACTTAATCAGGCCGTGTCCATCTGCATTAGCCTTTGCCATGGGAAATTTGTCATCATTCACATGCCCCGTGCAGAACAGAGCCCAGCGCCACCTCTGCACATTGACCAGTCAGGTGTGAGCAGTCATTTCTCCCCAGTGATCAGGTAGTGCAGGATAGGGGTGGGTGGAGCTGTCACTTTTGGTTTCTCTCTGTGTTTTCAAATGAGCCCTCCACGTTTCCACCTCAGTTTGTGATTTCTCATGTAACTTCTTCAGATTTTTAGGGACCATTTCAAGTAATATACACATTTTCCTAGTGCAGGTTTTCCCGATATACATATTTTTGTGCAATGTTCTCCTGAGGGAGGCTCTTCATTACATATTTTAAGGCACCAGGTGGAAACCTTTCTCTATAACCAGGCCTTTGGCTGATTAATACTCTATGGCCTTTTACAGTGCTATTTTTCTAGAAAAAGAGGTGCAGGAACTCAACATGAACACCTCCCTCGTTCTCTTAGAATGGCAATGGCGCCCACCTGAGAGGGGCCGGAACTGAGTTCAGGTGAGTTCAGTTGAAAAAAAGCCCCGCTTTTAAATGTGTTTGTGGGAGCAGGGTTACTGGTTTGTTCTTGTTTTATTATGTATTTTGTATTCTAGTTAAGTGTTTTTATGTTGTGAACTGCTCTGTGATCTTCAGACAGACAGACAGACAGACAGACAGAGAGATCCCAAGTACAGTACAGTGGTACCTCAGGTTAAGTACTTAATTTGTTCCGGAGGTCCGTTCTTAACCTGAAGCACCACTTTAGCTAATGGGGCCTCCTGCTGCCGCCACGCTGCCGGAGCACGATTTCTGTTCTCATCCTGAAGCAAAGTTCTTAACCTGAAGCACTATTTCTGGGTTAGCGGAGTCTGTAACCTGAAGCGTATGTAACCTGAAGCGTATGTAACCCGAGGTACCACTGTACGCTGCATTCCCATGGATGCTCCAACTACAACAAACAGACAGATGGCTGAGCATCCCGGAGAGACTCCGAACGGAAAGGAAGAGCCAAAAAGAGTCCTGGGGTCATTTCTACATGAGCAGCCATTCCCAGTGGAAGCACAAGAGGAAAGGCAGATGATGAGCAGCCTCCTCCATCGGCTCTGCACAACTTGTGCTGCCACAGCTGGAGCCTGAAGACCCAGCCGCCTCTTTCTCTCTCTGGGGTGCTGCTGTGCAGATTTCCTTTAGCTCTTTCTTAGCCCATTTCCCACAGTTCATTTCCTTTGTTTATTGGCCTGTGAACTTTTTGTTTCTGCCGCTATCCATGCTTGCATTCCTCCCCCCCCCCAACCGCCCTGCTTTCTTCTCTTCATGTTTGGTTATTTAGGCTACCCTTCCCCAACCTGGTGCCCTCCAGCTGTTTGGATGATGACGACCATCAGCCCAACCAGATAAGAGTTGTATTTAAAACAGCCGGAGGGTGCCAGGCTATGGAAACCTGGTTGCAGTGTTACAAGCCTCTGCAATGTGACACAGCATCCGTCTCCTAACAAAGATTCTAGTCCCTATGGTGTAAAAAAGAAAAGAAAAGGAAGTCTTCTCTGGATGCTGTGTTATCTTAAGGTTGCCCGATACCAGGCTCAGTCCCATGCAGATAGTGTGGGGCAGGACTCTGGGGCAGATGCTCAGGGCCCCACTCAGCATGAAAGGCAGAAAGGCTCCCCAATGCAACAAGGCTGGCTTGCCATGTTTCCAAGTAATGCACTTTGACATCAAAAGTGGTGGGCCCCTATAAGAGCCTTTGAACTAATAATAATAATAATAATAATAATAATAATAATTTATACCCTGCCCATCTGGCTGGGTTTTCCCAGCCACTCTGGGCGGCTTCCAACAAAGCACTAAAATACAATAACCTATTAAACATTAAAAGCTTCCCTAAACAGGGCTGCCTTCAGATGTCTTTTAAAAGTTTGGTAGTTGTTGTTCTCTTTGACATCTGGTGGGAGGGCGTTCCACAGGGCGGGTGCTACTACTGAGAAGGCCCTCTGCCTGGTTCCCTGTAACTTGGCTTCTCGCAGTGAGGGAACCACCAGAAGGCCCTCGGCACTGGACCTCAGTGTCCAGGCAGAACGATGGAGGTGGAACGACTTAAGGCTCTTATAGGGGCCCACCATTTTTGAGTCTGATGTTATCTAAGCGAACCTCTAGTACAGACAGACAGCTCAGGTGTGCATGCACTTCCTGTCCACAGCTCCTAATACAGCCAGGGAGATGCCCCTGTGATCTTGCACTGCATGGATCTCCTTAGTGGGAAACAAGAATGAAAGAAGAGCCTGCTGGACCAGGCCAATGGCCCATCTAGTCCAGCATCTTGTTCTCACAGTGGCCAACCAGATGCAAACACCCCCCCCAGGGAAAACCCACAAGCAGGACCCAAGCACAACAGCACCCTCCCTTCCTGCAGTTTCCAGCAACTGGGATTTAGAAGCATTGCTGCTTCCACATGCGGTGGCAAAGCATAGCCATCACAGCTAGCAGCCATCAAGAGCTCTTTCCTCCATGAATTTGCCGAATCCTCTTTTGAGGCCAGGGACGCGGGTGGCGCTGTGGGTTAAACCACAGAGCCTAGGACTTGCCAATCAGAAGGTCAGTGGTTCAAATCCTCGCGACGGGGTGAGCTCCTGTTGCTCGGTCCCTGCTCCTGCCAACCCAGCAGTTCAAAAGCATGTCAAAGTGCAAGTAGATAAATAGGTACCGCTCCAGCAGGAAGGTAAACGGCGTTTCCGTGCGCTGCTCTGGTTCGCCAGAAGCGGCTTTGTCATGCTGGCCACATGACGCGGAAGCTGTACGCCAGCTCCCTCAGCCAATAAAGCAAGATGAGCGCCGCAACCCCAGAGTCGGCCACGAGTAGACCTAATGGTCAGGGGTCCCTTTACCTTTACCTTAGGTTGGTGGCCACCACTGCCTTCTGTGGGAGGGAGTTCCACAGCACTGCATGAAGAGGTCCTTCCTTTTCTCTCTCCTGAATCTTCCAACATTCAGCTTCGTGGGATGCCCACGAGTTCTAGTGCCATGAAAGAGGGAGAAAAGCTTTTCTCTGTGCACTTTCTCCATGCAGTGCATAATTTTATAAATTCCTATCACGTTGCCTCTTTCTTGCCTTTCACTCTGATCTAAAACAGCATCGGATGCTGCAACCCTTCTTCATCCCTTTTGCTCCATCCCTGTGACCGTTTTGGCTGCCCTATTCTGAACCTTTTCCAGCGCAGCAACTTTTTGCACTGAGACAACCTGAACCGCACACAGGGCCCATTCATGTGCTTGCCACGTCTCTGTTGGAGCTGCTGCTGAGTCACCGTGCAGCTGCTGACTCATTGTGCGGCTGTGGGAGAGTGACTCAGGGCTTCCCCCACTGCAAGGTGGGAAAACAAATCCCTCCTCAGTGTGGTGGGCTGAGAAGGAAAGTGCACAAGGTTATCAGAGAGCCTAGCAAGGATGCAGCCTAATTAGCAGACCACTCCTCCATGTCCTAGGATGAAATGCAAGCAGGTCCTTGCTGGAGCAGGGAACTTTAAAGAATCTCAAAGGAGGAGTGATTCTTTCTTGCCACCCGCCCCTGTTTGGAGGCTCCCTTTCTCTGCCTCTCATTCAAGCCTCTCCTTTTGTGAGCGGGGTCTGCAGGCCTTACATGGCGAATGCAGATTCTTTCACCCTATTCAAGGAGAATCTGAGGCAGACAGGTTCACACCCCAGCAGGAGAAACAAGCGAGTCCTTTTCATTCAGAAAGGGCTTTCATCCCACAAGGCTGACAGAAGAGGCAGCAGCAGTGCCAAACTCTGGTTCATCTGGTGCCTCGGCTCAACCAGTAATGAAATGAAATAAACTGCAGAGAGCCGCTTGTTTTCCATTGATGTATAGTTCCACAGTATAATAATTATTTTTTATCTGCTCAAAGCCTAGTGTGTCCTTGATAAAACATTTAAGTAGGAGGCCAAACTAAATAGCAATGAGAGATGGACGCTGCAGCCCTGAGGACACTTAACGAGGATTATGGCCCATTGAACAGTGGGGGTTGATTCCAAATATTGACATCATCCATACATTGCCCAATTCAGAATGCAGTTAAAAGTGAAAGTGAAAACCCATCGAAATTATCAACAAGTGCTGTAAGAATTATTTATTTATTGCATTTATAGCCCACCTTCCTGCCCCCGTCCCCCAGGAGCTCAATGTGGCATACATGGCTCTCCCTTTTCTTATTTAATCCCCACAACAACCCTGTGAGGTAGGTTAAGCTGAGAAGCAGTGACTGCCTCAAGCTCACCCAGTGAGTTTCATGGCTGAGTGGGGATTCGAACCCTGGTCTCACAAGGTCCTAGTCCAACACTCTAACCACTTGTCAGAGCTGCCCAAGGTCCCAGCTCACAAAGGACCAACGCTGCTTCGTTGTTAAGTACAAAAGTCTTTATTGAAGTTCAGTTTCACTTCCAGAGCCGCAGCGCGCAGCTCTACGTCTCACTGTCAGACCGCTGATGATCCCTCTGAATCTCCTCCCCCCGTACACCAGTTTAAGACCCTCGCCTTGCTCCACCTTTTCCGCTGCTCTTTCCTCCTCTGGGTCCGCCTGCCCGCCGGGGTCTCGCCCTTTCTAGCCTCTTCTGACGCTGATTCCCCTGAGCCTTCTCCCTCCCTCCGGCGGGCTTTAGGAGCTGGTTCCCCATCCGGGTCTCCTGCTGTCCCCCGCGCCTGCACATTTGAACTTGGCGCGCGCGCCCAGCCAGCAGCTTTCCTCCTGACCGTTTCACTGCTGCTGTCACTGCTTCCCCCTTTGGGGGGGCTAGCTGCAACTGACCTCCCCTCCATTCCCCCACTCTCCGATGGAGGCGTGGTCAGCCCTGACTCACCTCCTCTTCCCGCTGGAGGGGACGCTGGCCCTGACACATGTGACTCTTCCCCCCCACTACGCTCTGGTGGGGAAACTGGTCCCGATCCCCCACTGCTGCTTTGGGGTTCCCCTCTGGCTCCTTGTTTCTGGTGCGTCCCCCCTGGGACCCCCCTTGCTCTGACCATCGGCGCCCCCTTCTGGGAATCTTCTGATTCGCTGGAGAAGCTCATGGAATCTCTCGGGCCACTGTCATACTCCCCTACGCTTCCCTCGGATTCTTCCCCTTCGCTCTCCAATTCCTCTCTCCCCAGTGCTCCTGCTCCTGATTCCCTGACACCACTATACCACGTTGACTTAAGCTGGGAGCACAACCAATTGCAGTACAAAATTCACAGTGCTATCGAAACCCCTGGAATCAGGGTCAGATGGAGTGGAGGTGTCCCTTTACCAGCCCCTACCAGAGAGCATTCAAAAGAAGCCCCTCCCCCCCACACGCCAAATGGGATGCTTTGAGGAAGTGCAGGCGGCGGGGTGGATTAGCTGACACAGCTTCCTGTGCAGACCCTGCCATTGACACATGACAGCAGCAGGCTCAATCCAGGCCTTTTTGCTGCACCAGACTGGTACACAGTAACGGGGCATTTCTTCCTGGCCCCCACCTCGTACCTTGATCAGCACAAGCTCCAGGGCTGTGTATGTAGCCTGTAGCTCCATCAGGTTGGCCAGAGGTTCTGACTGAACCCTTAGTGAAGGAATAAAATTAGGCCAGCAAGAGCAAAATGTACTTTAACACAGCAAAGCTAAAAAAAACAAATACCCAACCCACTGAAGATCTTTAAAATCATCATTTGTAAAAATAAAAAGGACTTTGCTGGAGCCCCAAAGGCCACCAATCAGCCATCAAGCAGGCATCTTTGGGGAGCATCCCAGAACTGTGGGTGCTCCTGTCAAAACAGCCCTTTGTCTGGTAACTGCCCACCACACCACATTTGAGGAGGTATTATTATTATTATTATTATTATTATTATTATTATTATTATTAACTGAATTTATATACCACCCTATATCCGGGGGTCTCAGGGCAGTTCACAGAATAAAATCAAGATAAAAAACTACAAAATACATAATAAATACAAAATCAACCCAATAACCCCCCCCCCAAAAAAAAGAACCAGCATTTTAAAAAGGGTATAGGGTGTAGATCATGTCAGGCAAAGGCCTGGTTTAAAAGGAAACATTTTTGGCTGACGCCTGAAGGTGTATAATGAAGGCACCAGGTGAACTTGCCTGGGGAGAGCATTCCACAGATGGAGAGCCACTGCAGAGAAGGCCCGTTCTCATGTTGCCACCCTCTGGACCTCTTGAGGAGGAGGCATACAATGAAGGGCCTCAGAAGATGATCTCAGGATCCGGGTAGGTTTATATAGAAAAAGGCAGACCTTGATGTATTGTGCTCCTGAGCAACAGGATCTTATGGTCTGGGTAGGTCAGAATTATCGAATCGTAGAATCATAGAGCTGGAGGAGGCCCCAAGCGCCATCTCATCCGACCCCCTGCAATGAAGGAATCACAGCTAAAGCATCCACAGCAGATGGCCATCCAACATCTGTTTAAGTACCTCCAGCAAAAGAGAGCCCAGCACCTTCCGAGGGAGTGCCATTCCCCTGGGAGGAAGTGATCTTTGGAGTCCCCTGGTCCCAAGCCTTTTAAGTCTCTAATGGTTTTAAACAACACTTGGAATTGGCTTGGAAATGGACTGGCAACCTGCACAGACAAAGGCCCTGATCATGTTTGAAAGCACAAAGGGTTGAGAAATCTGAAAGTGCTGCTTCTCACAGCGATGTTAACTGAACCCCCCCCCCCCAGTATAAGATTCCCAGGCTGAGCCAAAGCGTCAGAGGTTGTAAATATGGGAACATCTGCATTTCGTATGGGTTATGGTTTGTGTATGTCTATGTCTCTTTATAAAACCAGATGGCAGCTCTTTTACACTTTAAATACAGACTATCCAAATGCAAAACAGACCCTGGAAGGCATGCATTGCTCTATGCACAGAACGGGTGGCTGTCAAAAATGACGTTCTCTTCTAGCAAGGTACGTGTCGGGGAAAGACAGACGGCGGAGCTGAGTCAGTGTTTAATATATCTACACAGATTTAGGGAAATTCGATGCTCTTGAAATTGTTCTCAAAGTCAGCTGTCTCTTGCCTTAATTCAGATGCTCTGAAACAAACCAAGACATGGTTTCCGTTTCTTAATCTTTTCCTTCATGTGTAAACGGCACGGTATTCTTTTCATTATTGCCTGGCCTTTCTCAACATGCTTCCCTCCAGATGTTTTGTTCCACAGCTCCCATCGTCCTCAGCTGGCAGAGCCAAGTTGGAAGGACCAATGGGAATTACAGTGGTACCTCAGAACTCGAACGTAATCCGTTCCGGAAGACTGTTTGACTTCTGAAACGTTCGAGTTCCGAGGCGCGGCTTCCGATTGGCCGACAGCTAGGTTTTTGCACAGTGGAAGCTGTGTTGGACGTTGGTGTTCTGAGGAACATTCAAAAATTGGAGCACTTACTTCTGAGTTTTTGGCATTCGGGAGCTGAAATGTTCAAGAATGGAGCCGTTCAAGTTCCGGATACCACTGTATAGTCCAAGGCAGCAGTGCTAGGTTGGGAGGGGCAGGGGGGCAGCATTGCTCACCGGGGCTCCCAAAACTGAGTGTCGCTGCCAGTAACCAAGAAGGGGGAAGGAGGAAAGGGCTTGCGGTGCTCCCTGTGGTACAGATTGGTTCTGCTGCTGTTGCTGCACTGCACTGGGCTCCCTGCACTTTGCCCCTCTCTGTTGGTTTCCTCCGCCATTTTGTTTTGCTTTCCTGCCCTCAAAAGGGATCCCTTTGGTTTCCAAAGGTCTTGACGCCGCAGGAGGCCAGCTGTTCTGCATGAGGGCACTGCCACTTCATTAACAAACTTGATCAAACCTCTCAAAGCGAGCCTTCCATTTTAAAGCAGCGGAACCTGTCCAAAGATGGGATTATCCACCAATTTAGGAGTTTTACCCAGCACCTGGGATTTTTCCCCAGTGCTAGGCTGACATATACACACCTCTTTACCTAATAAGACCTGCAGACCTGTTCTTTATTATTTATTAATAATAAAGAGAGCCAGTGTGGTGTAGTGATTAAGAGTGGTGGACTCGTAATCTGGTGAACCAGGTTCGCGTCTCCGCTCCTCCACATGCAGCTGCTGGGTGACCTTGGGCTAGTCACACTTCTCTGAAGTCCCTCAGCCTCACTCACCTCACAGAGTGTTTGTTGTGGGGGAGGAAGGGAAAGGAGATTGGGAACCGCTTTGAGACTCCTTAGGGCGGTGATAAAGCGGTATATCAAATCCAAACTCTTCTTCTTCTCTTCTATTATAACCCCTAGGTTAAATTATTATAACACATTATATGTGGGGCTGCCTTTGCATGTGATTCTGAAACCGCCATTAATTCAGAATGCAAATGCAAGACCTCCTAAATGGGACCTGGGGTTGGAGAGGTATCTTTCCTTTGCTTAAAGAACAACACTGGCTTCCAGGCCCATTTCAAGGCTCTTTCCAAGTATTGACGCTGTCCTTCACAGCAGGGCTGGGCCCCCGGGTGTTGCTAGACCATACCTCCATCATCTCTGATTATCAGCCAAGCTGGTTGGGGCCGATACCTCACTCCTTTTTCACAGCTTGGTGCCTGAAGAATTGCCTCTCTCCACATGAGTCCACAGAGATCACCTTCTCTGAGGTGTTTCTTCAAGTGCCCCAGACTGGTGACTGGCAGGCAGAGATCTTGCCCTTTCAGTGACAGCCCCCCAATTATGGAATCTGCTGCCACCTTCTTCTTTTTTTGTAATTTCTATGACAGTAAAGGCAAGGACTTTATTTTATGGTGCCTTTATGTGTCAGTTTTATTTCCATTGTGGATTTTTATGCCCCTTTGCTGTTGCTCTTTTGGGGGGGGGGTTGTAAGCAGATTTAAATTTGTGTTTTATTATTATAGAACTGTGTTTCAGTGTGTTGACTGAGGTGCTCTGGGAGTGTTTTCAAAGTGTGGGATATAAATCATTTAAATAATAATATTTTAAAAGCACCTGTAAAGTATATTTGATGATAAACAGCTAAGGCCTTTAACTGAGGGAGATGACAGGGACTGAAATACAGTGGTACCTTGGTTTTTGAACATAATCTATTCTGGAAGACCGTTCAAGTTCAAAAACCAACACTCAGTACAGAAGCCTCAAAATGGAAAACTCAATACGAAAGCCGCGTTTATGGTTCAACTTCTGAGGCACGTTCAAAAACTGAAGCACTTACTTCCGGGGGGTTTACAGCGTTCAAAAATCTAAATGTTCGGCAACAGAGACATTAGAAAACCGAGGTACCACTGTATAAGGATTCTGGTAGCTGTAATGTGTGAGCAGTTATATAAGATGCACCAAACAACATATGGTGTTTTTGGTTCCTCTCAGCAACCTCAGAGTGTGCGCCTACTCCTTAGGAATATTGAAGGACCCTGCTGGACCAGGCTAATGGCCCACCTAGCCTAGCATCTTGTCCTCCTAGGGGCCAAGCAGATGCCCCAGTCAGAAGTCCACAAGCAGGAGCCAAGCACAAGAGCTGTCTCCCCTCATGTGTCTTCCAGCAACTAATATTCAGAAGCACTTCTGCCTCCGACCATGGACAGCACCCACAACGAAGCATTATGTGGCTTTTATCTGCAAGATCACCCCCTGGGGTCTGCATCCCTGGCCAGCCAAGGTCCATTTTCTCATTGCATCTTTCTGGGAATGGGATGCTGAAGCAGCTATAAGCTCTGCCTGTCTCCATCAATCTACCAAATCGATACAGCCCAGAGCAGGCATCATTATCTGTACGAAGAACCCCCTTCCTTGCAACAGCCGTGGTTTGTTCTATTAGCAGCCCATTGATTCTGACATTTTGTTGGCTTCTTGTCAGACTCCGAGAGAAAAGCATCCCTTCCCCATTATTATAAATACAGGACCCGTCGTTATTTCCTCTCGGCCAAAGCTGTGTTGCAAAGCCCAGATCCGCTGTAGATTATTACTGACAGGTGCTCATTTTCAGGACAGCGCACAGCCTCTGAACTCCGGCTGGGCCATTTGAGGCCTTTTGCTCTCCTCTCCAAAGACTTATCAAAGGAAAAGTCGGGAGATGTTGGAAGGCATCTGCCCTGAGCCCACAAAGTAACTTCTCAATAATTGCTTCTTCTTCTGCTGTTGCTGTTGCTGCTAAAAGCATCAGAGGGAGGAAAGGGGAGAGACTGAAGAAGGCAGCCATAAAAGATTCAAGAAACAATCTCCACCATGGTTTAATAGTTCACGCCAGGACAGAGAGAGCTACTCTGTTTTGCGGTTTTCAGCTAGAAATCCCAGACCTTGTGGTTGGCAGTATCACAGCTGGGTTTCAGGGAATGGAGTGAGGGGGGATTTCAAAAATGGCATGAGCCCATAGCCAGAAAATCCATGGCAAGCGGGGGGTGATGCATATGTCTGGGTGTGGTGAGGAGAGGAGAGGAGAGGAGAGGGAAGGAAATCAATGGAGAGTCTAAATGTTGGCCACAGGCTTCCAGGGTCAAAGGCAGTTTTGTTTCATTTTGTTCTCTTCTTGTTTTTATTATGTATTTTGTGGTTTTATCTTGTGAACCACCCCAAGATCTACAGATGAAGAGCAGTATACAAATTTTAACAACAACAACAAGCCAGACAATGCCATTCTATATTTTTTTAAATTTTAAATAAGTGTCTCATGCCGGGGATAGAGACCTGTGGGGACCTGTGAGGCCCCCCAAATGATTTTATGCTTGAGGTAAAGAAGGAGAGGGGGAGGGGAAAGGCATGGAGAGCGTGGCACCGTATCCTAGAAAACATATCAAAGTGGTTTACAGCAATAAAAACATACAGTAAAAAACAGTAAAAAACAGAACATCAATTAACCATTAACACGGATGAATATCCAAGGGCAGAGAGTTCCACCGGACTGGGCCAATGATGACACGAAAGGCTCAGTTTCTCATTGCTGTCAGGTGAGCCTCGCCAACGCATGGGACAACCCATGACGCTCCTGCAGATGATCTCAGTGAATGGGCTGGTACATAAGGGTTCAGGCGATCCCTGAGGAACCCAGGACTTGATTTTTTCAGGGCTTTATAAATTACTACAAGAACTCTGAACCTGGCTCAGTAGGAAGTACTTGGTGGCAGCTAGGCTGTGTCTGTGTACTTTTTGTACAGCTGCTTGAAAAATGGGGGCGTTTTATCCAATATGCCTGAAATCTGCCAGAACTAACGGCTTGCTAACAGGATGTTTGTAGATTTCATGCCACATGCATTGTAAAACAACAAAGTTAGAGGCAGCAGAAGGCTGGCTGAGTCTCCCACTGAAACAAGTGGGGGAAATGGGGGGAAATAAATGAACCAAAAATGAGTGGGAAATAAACTTCAAAATTAATGAGAAAATCTCCACACACACACACACACACCGCTTTTTGCACACGCATACCAATCCCCAGTTTCAAATACCAGTCAATTCTGACAATATCTCCAGGACCCCACAAAGAATGAGGAAAAAAGGAGTCCAATATTTTGTGGTTTCTTTGGACTACAAATCCTGAAATATTCAATCCTGGAGGATAATAGCTTGAAGAAAATGTCCCAGAAGCACAAGATCAGCTGCCAGATTCACTGTTAGTCGACTGCCGTGTGCACAGGGAGGTGAGCCAAGTGCTTAAGACAGAAACTGATGGGAGGGGGATATTTTAAAAATTTGGATGAAACGATCACAGGCAGCCAGTCCACTGGAAACTGGCAAGTTCTTGCTCAGACTGATCCAACACTCTCTTTTAAAATGTGTCTGAATGTATGGAAAATGCTTGATTTGGGTAAACATTTAAAGCCTGGTTCTTCTGCCCCCACCCTCCAAGGAAAACGTTGGAGACAGCTGCTTAGAATCAGGCTCTTGGCTTTAAGAAATAGGAGAAAGGGCATCTCCCCAACAGTGAACTCAAGATTGATTTGTGCTGAAACTGGACTTGCAAGCACGGCATGTGCAGCCCAAGCTGTCTTGCACTTGGACTGACTCCGAGGACCATGATGCTGCTTGAACCAAGGAGCGGGATTCTGCACAGTTTTCTTCCGGTGAGGCTGCTGTCAGCAGGAAAAGGAACAAAGCCAATCTTGCCAGTTCCCTCTGTCCTCATGCCCTGTCATCTAAATCTGGAGGGCACCAGACTTGGGAACAACTGCTATAGTTTGTTCACCAAGTCTTTGCTATGTTCTTTGTTTAACTTGTGTTTATTTTTCTGCCTATGCATCTAAAACAGTGGTTCCCTAAGTGGATGGTAGCACCCCCAAGTGGGGGGACAGACAGGCAGTGGGATTCCCTAGCTAGGAGGTTGTTAAGAGGTGATGGGGTGGCAGGCAAGAACTGGAGGTATAAATGACTCTCAGACTTTGACAAGCTGCTATCTCTAAATAAACTTCATCAGTTTTGTTAAATTGACTAAACTAAATAGTTTTAACTGGATTTTCAATAAATGTGCAATTAACTGTTACTGTTTTGAATGTTATTATTCAGAAACTGCTGTTTCTGAATAATGCTTATTACAGGGTATGGTTGGGGACACTGGGGATCGTGGAACCAAAATGGCTGTGGCCTAAAAAAGATTGGGAACTACTGGTTGTATTGCAACCCCATTGAGAGCATAGCTGTCAACGTTTTCCGTTTTTTAAGGGAAATTCCCTTATTCTGAATAGGATTCCTCGCAAGAAAAGGGAAAAGCTGACAGCTATGATTGAGAGCTCTGGTAGAAATAGCCAGGATATTTTGACTTTTGAAAAGTAACTAATAGACCCTCACTTCCCCAAAAGAGCCTCTGACAAACCACTTCTTCTCAGCAAGCGCAATGCAAGAGGCCCCAGCAAAATGGGACCTAAATAACGCTCAGTATTTCTGCAGAGAGCTTTCGTAGTGCTCAAAGCACGTCTTCACAAAACGTAGTCTTACGATCTCACAGTTTTGATGATGCAGAACTGGAAAAAGAATCAGATGAACAAAGGAGCAAAAGTTTACGAGATAACACAGCAAGGCACTTGGCTCAATTTATAACAGTTTCCCAGCCGTCAGAAAACCAGACGCTTAGGCAAGCAAGCCCTCCGTCAAAATATTTGCTAATGTAACAACCATGCATAAAAATATCGTTTCTTTGCAAACCCATCTTAGAGATGTGAAATTTTATGAATGGTTCAGTAAAGCTGGATGAGAAAACAAATAAATGGACTGAGAAGAGGCTGGAATGTGTAATGATGCTACTGAGAGGAAGAGAATGAAAGAACACTATCGAACCACCAAGAATCAAAGCACAGAGAGAAAGGTCAGCAGAACATCATGACCTTTAATTCAGTCTACTCCTCCCCTGCCCAATTCCGGCGTGTGCATTTTATTTTAGCTGAGCTGAATGCACAAAAGGGTGCGACTATAAGCATTATACACACACACACACACACACACACACACACAGGCTTTGTACCTGTGGCTGATTTTGAGACAAGAGGACAAGGAGGCCACTCTCTGGCCTGATCTTTGCAATCATATCGCCAGCTTGCTGCAGCATCCGGATTGCTCAGCTCATTGTATTTTACAGGCTGCTTTTGAGCATCATGTTTACCCTTCAGGAAAGCAGCAGTGAGTCACCCCGTGATATTCTAGTGGCATTATCCATTCATTCAGCAATATATTTGGGGATGATGAACCAGAGGAGGTGTGCTGGGGTGCTATTCAGCACAAGGACATAAAAGACAGAGAGAGAAGGAGAGAGATGGGTAACCTGTGGCTTTGAAGTTCTTCTTTGAACTTGCATTCCCATCAACTCCATCCAGAATTCTTAATAGTCCGGGATGATGGGAGTTACAGTTCAGAAAATCTGAATGGATATGGGTTTCCCCATCTTTGGAAGAGGAATTTTTGAAGTTTGATGCCCAATTATTCATGAACCAAGCTTCTCCCAATGGGCCTAGCACTCTTTTAGGTGAGGCTGGTGCCAAAGGAGCCCCCCCCCTCTCTCCTCTCCTCTCCTCTCCTCTCGTTTTAATGCTGCACTTAGTTGTTCCTCGTCTCTCTCATACCACTCTTCCCTACAATTATGACACTTTATTCCAAGTCCATGGGAAAGAAAGAGAGAATCTATCCCTTTAAAGATCTTTCATCAGCTCCTGGTGCCTAAGGCAGCAGCTGTGCTGATTAAAACACTTCCTGACACTGCAAAGCTGGAGAGGCACAGTGATGGGTTTGCATGGTTGCCTTCATCATCCAAATATTGTACTCCATGCTCTCTCCATTGGCCCGATTCAGAACAAGGCAGCTCCTGGCATTTGTACCCCTATTACAATGGCAGTGAATATATTTGCAATTGACTCTTAAAAATTATTCCACGTTGCTTTTCCAATTGCCAGGAAAAGACAGCAAGGGTGGTACTTAACACCTGCTAAACTAGCGAAAATGTTTAAAAGAGAAAAAGGCAAATGTTGGAAATGCAATGAAGTAGAGGGATCCTTTTTCCACATGTGGTGGTTCTGTAAAGTAATCAGGGAATTATGGGAAGTACCGTATTTTTCGCCCTATAGGACGCACTTTTTCCCCTCCAAAAATGAAGGGGAAATCTGGGTGCGTCCAATGGGGCGAATGCAGGCTTTCGCTGAAGCTTGGAGAGCGAGAGGGGTTGGTGCGCACTGACCCCTCTCGCTCTCCAGGCTTCAGGAAGACATCCGCAGCCTAGGCAGCCCTGCGGGAGTTCCCGCAGGGCTGTCTAGGCTGCGGATAGTAGCCTGCTTCCCGGAGCGTCGGGCGCCCTGAAAGCAGAGCGCCCGGCGCTTCGGGAACACATCCGCAGCCTAGACAGCCCTGCAGGAGTTCCCCGCAGGGCTCCCCACGCTGCAGATAGCAGCCTACCGCCCAGCGCGCGAGACACCCTGAAGCAGAGCGCCCCGCGCGCTGGACAGACAGACATCCGCAGTGTGGGGAGCCCTGCAGGAGTTCCCCGCAGGGCTCCCCACACTGCGGATAGCAGCCTGCCGCCCGGCGGGTGGGGCGCCCTGAAGCAGAGCGCCCCTCGTGCCGGACAGACATCAGCCAGCCCCACAAGCTCGGGGGACAGCAGGGAGGCGCATCACCGCCATCCCGCTGTTCCTCGACCTGGTTTGGTTTCTCCGACTTGCTTTTGGGGGGTGGGAAATAAAGGAAAAAAATTTTTCCTTTATTTCCCCCCCAAAAAACTAGGTGCGTCCTATGGGACGGAGCGTCCTATGGGACGAAAAATACGGTAATTTACCATGATATACACACACACACACACACACACACACACACACACACACCCCTTCCCAATAAAGCCTGAGACATTCCTCTTGGGAATGGTAACAGAAGTCCCTAAAAAAAAAAAGAATTTATTATTCTATGCCACCACTGCAGCTAGAATCTTTTTATTTATTTATTTATTTATATATTTATTTTCAAAGCAAAATTACAACAAAAATTACAGACATCGAATCCGAAATAAAACAGTACAAACAAGAAAAAAATAACACAAAAGAAAAAAGAACAAAACAAAAACAAAAAACAAAAACACACATCTACAAATAAAACCATATCATCATTTTAATCTAGTCATTACATACATATACACATATTGACTTCCTTCCTTTGTTCTAAGACCTCGAAATTTTTACTCTTTCTAAGTTGTTGTGTCTAATGTAGATTACTTCTAACTTTATACTTTTTACACCATTTTTCTCTTTCTTTAACCCTGCAAAGCATCATTCATTACATACCAATATGCTTACTCCAGAACAATGTTTTTTCATATATTCTTTAGCACATCCCCATTCTTTTAATAATTTTTGGTCCGACTGTCTCCTTATGAATGCTGTGAGTCTTATATACAGTGGTACCTCTGGTTACGTACTTAATTCGTTCCGGAGGTCCGTTTTTAACCTGAAACTGTTCTTAATCTGAAGACCACTTTAGCTAATTGGACCTCCTGCTACTGCCGCGCCGCTGGAGCACGATTTCTGTTCTCATCCTGAAGCAAAGTTCTTAACCCGAGGTACTATTTCTGGGTTAGCAGAGTCTGTAACGTGAAGCGTATGTAACCTGAAGCGTATGTAACCTGAGGTACCACTGTATTCAATTTTATTTGCCATTCTTTCATTGATGGAATTTTTCTCCCTTTCCAATTTTTTGCTATGAGCATCCTGGCAGCTGTTGTCGCATAGAGGAATACTTTCCTTTGATTGTCAGGAATATGGTTTGTGATTATACCTAAAAGGAATGCCTCCAGTTTTTTACTAAAAGATATTTTAAACATCTTTTTGATTTCTTCATATATTTCATTCCAAAATTGTTTAATAGGTCAGCATTCCCACCACATGTGAAACATTGTTCCTATTTCTTTCTTGCATCTCCAACAGGTATTTGATTTTAATTTGTAAATTTTAGCCAATTTTACCAGAGTTAAGTACCATTGGTACACCATTTCCATCAAATTTTCTCTGATTGTGTAACATGCCGTAAATTTAATATCACTTTTCCATAATTTCTCCCATTGGTCCAGCTGAATTGCATAACCTATATCGCATGCCCATTTAGTCATAACTTCTTTTACTTCTTCATCCTTTAACTCCCATTCTAATAATAAATTATACATTTTGGATATACTCTTTTTCGAGTTTTGTAATAATACTTTTTGTAGTTTTGATTCTTCTTTTTCAAATCCTATTGCTTTGTCCTGATTAAATATTTGGGCAGTTTGATGATATTGTAACCATGTGGTGCAGTATTGGGTCACCTCTTCGTATAGTCTTAATTTTAATTGGCCCTGTTCCTCCTTTAGGAGCTGCTGGTATGTCACCAATCTTCCTGTCGTGTTTTTCTTTTTGACTGATATTACTTCTAACGGTGAAACCCACCATGGGGTTTTCAGTTCTAACAACCTTCTATGTCTCACCCAGACCTTATATAATGAATTTCTAATTACATGACTTAGAAATTCTTTATGCACCGCCACTTTGTTGTAAATTAGATAGGCATGCTGGCCGTATCTGTTCTTCCACCCCTCTAAGTCTAAAATGTCATTATTATCTAATGTAATCCAGTCTCTGAGCCAACTAAAACATGCCGCATCATAGTATATTCTCAGGTCTGGGAGTCCAAAGCTACCCTGTTCTTTTATGTCTGTTAATAATTTATGTTTGATCCATGGCTGTTTGCCTTGCCATATAAATTTTGTTAGGTCCATTTTCCATTTTTAAAAACATTCATCTTTACCTATTATGGGGATCATTTGGAAAAGGAACAGGAGTTTTGGTAAGATATTCATTTTAATAGCCGAAATTCTAACCCAGAGTGTTAAATTCAATCTTGTCCAAATTCCTATTTCTCTGAAGCTAGAATCTTATTGGCACAAAAGTGGAGAACAAGTACCCACTAAGGAAGAGTGGCAGTTTAAAATGCTTGAATATGCTGAATTGGCAGGCATAACAAATAGGATAAGGGATAAGGATGTTAAAGAATATAAGGAGGATTGGGTAACGTTTGTTGAATATTTAAAGAACCAGTATAAACAAGTAAATAACCCAGCAGGTCTTGAGTAAATTCAGCAGAATAGGAGCTAATAGAAATTAACAGAGGAAGAAATTTGAAGATTAACAATTCGGGATACGCAATTTAGTAGAAAATTTAAAAAACCAGGAAAAGGGTGGAAGGGGAGTCACTAGGTATTTAGTTGTATGTCGTGATTGGTATGAAAGGGGGGAGGGGATGTGGGATGCACATCTGTATTAAAAATGTAAATAAAAATTATATATAGTGGTACCTTGGTACTCAAACGCTGTGGTTCCCAAACACCAAAAACCCAGAAGTAACTGTTTTGGTTTTTGAATGTTTTTATTGTTTCCGGGACGCCTGCACCAATCAGAAGCTGTGCCTTGCTTTTCAAACATTTCAGAAGTCAAATGGACTTCCGGAACGGATTAAGTTTGGCGCTTTTGTTTTTGCTATTTATTTTGTTTTTCAGGCTTTTTCGGTTAATTTGTTTTTGTGACTGTGTGGAACCCAGTTCAGCTACTGACTGATCGATTGTGTGACTGTGGAAATGGATAAAAGCGCCCCCCCCCCCATCCAAACAATGATTATCATCAGTGCATGTAAGAAATTTTTTATTTTTATCATACTGTCTTATTTTACAGTACAATACATTGATTATTGCTTTCATTTTATGGATCAGTGGTCTCGTTAGTAAAATTCATGTTAAATTGCTGTTTTATTAGGAGTTGTTTTTAAAAGTCTGGAACTGATTAATCAGTTTTGCATTACTTTCTATGGGAAAGTGTCCCTTGGTTTTGGAACGAATTTCCGGAACAGATTAAGTTTGAGAACTAAGGTACCACTGTATATATTTTTCAAAAAGAGAGCAAGGATCCTTTCCTTGGCCTTCACAAGAACATACAAGTGTAAGATTTACTAGATCCTTGTGCTGATCCTTAGCACTACATTAGCTGGAAGCCAGGCTCCAGATTTGGCCTAACCAGCACAAAATAAGAGTACAGCCATCACTTACTGTGGATCTTCCTCTGTGCATGTACTAGATCCTCATGGGATCTACTACTGTAGCTATTGTGGTCTGCTGAGACTCATTTATTTTAGACTTCTCAAACTGCAGCAGCAAAATATGAGCCATATAAGCATAATATCTATTGCCTATTCTCATGCCTAGATTTGTTGTAATGACATGGAGTTTTGTGGGCTAGAGCCTAATGAAGTGGACCCTGGGTCCATAAAAGCATCTTCTGCAATAAATCTCTTTGTCTTTAAGGTGCCATGAGATTCTTTCTCATTTTTATTGTACCTTAAGGAACATCTGCAGCAGATAAAAGGTTGGATTTCCCCCCAGTCCTGAACTAAATAGGACTAAACAGATAGACACTCACACATGTTTAATTATGCATTGGTCTCTGAGAAACCGAAATATAAAAGGTTGTGTATTCAAGGTTGTATAACAGTCAGTTGCAAAGGATGGACATGTTTTTAAGCTTTATACAAACACAACCACCCACCTATCCCTTTTGATTGTTGACCACCACCTAGTGATGATAAAAACCCAAAGGGTTGCATCCAACCAAGTTCTACACAGAGTAAATCTACTGAAATCAACGGGCTTAAGATAGTTCTCTCCATTAATTTCAATAACCAATAACCTTGGAGACAACCCATTAAATATGTTTTCAATCAAAGTTCTCCAATGCGCTGAGCCTGCTCTATCCTTTGCCAACAGCCGCAGTCAGCAGTTCCATCTAGCTTGGCTTAGAACGGTTTTTCAAAAGTGGGCTGGCAGCTCCTGATTGTTCTGATCTTCCTTGTTCAGTTATTTAGAGGGACACTCAGCCAGCACTTAAAGCCACTGTTTAGAGTTGTCCACATCTTGTTTAAATTCATCAGACAACTCAGCAAGTGTGAAAGAACACTTGATGCGGCAAAGCAGAGCCCAGGGGCTCAGGGATCCTAGTCGCTGTCTGCAGATGGAGGGTGTCAAGCTGATGATAAAAATATGTCAGCATTGCTTGGCTGGGTAGGAAGATACAGGAACCATTGTCTTACTGCTTTTGCTGTGGAGGACATGAGCACTAGGATAATGGATTCAACTGTCAGGATAAACATTTGCAGGAAGGGACCGAAGCCAGTTTGGTATTCTGAAGAGGCAGGGACCCTGTGAGGACTACAACTGTCATCACTCCTGACCATTGGCCAGGTTATCTGGGGGCTGATGGGACCTGCAGTCCAATAACATCTGGAGAGACACAGGTCTCCTAGTTCTGGAGCAGAATGTTGGAACAAATCCTAGTGTATCTCATTGGGTGGTCTTGGACCGGTTCTGATTCAGGGTTGGGAAGCCTGTGGGCCTCCAGACATTGCTGGACTCCCAACTCCCAGGAGCCCTGGGCCGGCATTGCCAATGGTCAAGGAGGAGAAGAGCTGCTGGCCACCAACATCTGGAGGGCCACAAGTTTGCCAACAGTGGAGGTAGAGCATGGCTGTTAGTAGCCACTGATATCCTCTTCTGTGAATTTGTCTAATCCTCTCCTGAAGCCATCCAAGTCAGCTGCTAATCACCACGTCTTGTGGGAGTGAATTCCATAGTTCAACTATGCGCTGTGGATGACATACGACACGGCCTTGTCCTGAGTCAGAAGCCTGCCAGGCCACATAGCAAGCCTCTCTGGATTGTGAAGCATCTTTCAAAATTACTTTGTGAAATGGCAAGGAAGGAGGGAGGGAAGGAGCTGCTGTTCAAATGGGGAAAGTGGGGGGAAAAAAAAATCCTGTGAAACATGCCTAAGCCCTCGGGTGTGTCTAAAAAGCTCTTTGGATCTTAGCCTAATGCTAAAGAAAGTTCCTGCAGTAGCTCCGATCTTGTACTGCAGGGCTTTTGTGAAAAGGATGCAGCCCCAAAGAGACAAGTGTGTGTGGGGAGGGAGTCTCTGTTCCACACATTTTGACATTTCCTTTGAAGGGAGGAGAGAGGAAAAGGACGTCTCTCTCTGAGGGAGCATGAGAGCAGCTGCCCACACCATTTTGTGTTTCTTTTCCTGCTGTTTTAGATGTGGCAGACATTTTGTGTGATCCTCCCACATCTCCCCCCCACGACTGCCATTTTGTGACTGAACACCACAGCACTTCCTCAAAACTACAAATGTGCC
This sequence comes from Podarcis filfolensis, assembly GCF_964270895.1. NCBI lineage: Eukaryota > Metazoa > Chordata > Lepidosauria > Squamata > Lacertidae > Podarcis > Podarcis filfolensis. The sequence continues at coordinate 17,137,240 of NC_139618.1, read as the reverse complement.
CACTGGCCCCCACAGGTTTGGATACCCCATCACTTCATGTGCACAGAATCACACAGGGGATTGATATGAGCTGGGAACTCTGGCACAGAGGGTGTGAGGCATGTTGAAGTAAGAGTAGCAAAATCTCAGCTAAGAAACTCAAATTGTATATATGACTGATACCCTTCTTTGGAAATTAAGTCCATGTCCAAACTTTAACATTCAAAACTTTACTTGCAGAAACATACAGAGGAATTACAACATATTTATGGCCACATGCTACTCCAAGTCTTACAGTCTCTTCTTCTAACTTCCAAACAACTGTATTTTCCTCTCTTTTCAGAGCTCAGCACTCAGCCTTCTGTATCTCAATTAGGCCATGCCTTGCAGCTCCTATGAGAGATTTCCACTTTTATCTTCTCCTGCAATTTTGCTGTCCTTCTTTCAAGCAGAGAAGAAACACTCCAACACTCTATTCAACTTAGCAGTGTTCACAGTGGATCTTCAAATACAGTCATCTTGCTTCACATAAAATGAAGTCTCTCCTTCACTAGATATCTCCCCTGTGACCAGTGTTAGCCAATCACATGAGAACTACTAGAGAACTCCCTAGAATTCAGTTACCAACTAATCAAATGTAAACACATAGTGATGCATACAAGCATTTACAATTTCAGTGACTTAACAAGGCAGGCACAACGTTCTTCTGTGTCGGCAAGTAAGTAGTTGATGGTGCGGGGAGGGGGGCAAATTTTTGGCTGCTCTGAACAAAATACATTAGAGGCCTGGTCTGCTTTTCTGTGGCAGCACCCTCTCTTCAATGTGGAAACAGAAAGTGTGACCACAGCGAACAAGGAGCTCATCAGAATGAAAGCAATCCGGGAGTATAAATCATTTGCCCAGTGCAAATAACTGTCCTCAGGTGTTTACACAGCCAGATCACTGGGGCTGTTCATTCATGAATACATGAATGGCTGTGTAAGCTATCTGGGAGGCAGGGCAGTGTGGCTGAGAGGAGGCCAGGCCAATGTTGGGTTCAAGCAGGGCTTTCTTTTTCTAGAAAAAGAGGTGCCAGAACTTGCTGAGCTTTTTTTAGGGAGAGGACTTCTCTTCTTCGGCCACTTTCCCCAGCACCGTGGAAAGAGGTTCCTGTGAGTTCCAGCTTAGAAAAAGCCCTGGGTTCAAGACTGACTCCTTTTTTTCATGAGGAGGAAAGTTCTGGTTTTCAAAAGAAACCAGCACCAGACATTTCCAGTGGTTAGTTCCCAATCCCAATATTCAGCTCTTTCTTACAGTCAAAGGGTTAATAGTAATGCCCTCAAAAGGTGAGCATCTGGCTGCTGTTTCAGGGTGCCAGGTTGGTGTAGAGCATACAGGATATGGCGGGGTGGGGAACCTCTAGCACCAGGCCAAGCCATGCCCACCTGCCAATCACTTGGCATTGTATATGACACCATGCTTGGGCAGGTAAAAGGAGCTTCTGAAGCACCAATGGGTCACCTGATGGTTAGAACTTCAAAGTGCAGCACAGGGGCCCCCAGGGCTGCACTTTGAAGCCCCAACCATCAACTTTCCATCCAGAATGCCCCAGGTTTAATATATGGCATGGCATCCCCAGTGAAAAGGTTCTCATGGAACAGGGCTTGGAAAGACGACGCCTGAATTTCTGGAGAGTTGTCATCGGGATTGACAGGTGGACCAATGCTCTAAACTCAGTATAGAGCAGTTTCACATGCCATTCATCTGGAGAAGACCTTGGTGCAGATTAATTTCCACCCAGGTTTTTAAAATCATAATTCCAGCGGTATGTTGGTAAATCATGAAGCTCAGGAACTCATGACAGCTCATCCACATCCCCAAGGAGAGTCCAAAGATACAGGCAGCTGTGTTGATCCATTATATATTAATACCAAAAACCAGAAGTACATAGCATAAGGCCCATTTTATTATTATTAGCTGTCAAGTGTAGGAACCAGACCATTGATCCATCTAGTTCAGTATGATGACTATCAGCAGCTCTCCAGGGTTTCAGGCAGAGAACGTTCCCAGCCCCAACTGGAGATATCTGTAGGAAACCCCTATTCCTATCCCCGAGTTACAATTCCCAGAGTGCTTTAAAAATCACTCTGTCTTTAGGCTGAAAATTGTAGCTCTGAGGGGGAACAGGGGTGTCTCCTACAAACTCTCAGCACCTGTGACCAATTACACCTCCCATAATTCTTTGGGGAAAGCCGCAACTGTTTGAAGTGGCATCATAGTGCTTTAAATGTCTGGTGTGAATGTCACTATCACTGAGATCCAATTTGCACAGTGAGCACAAGGGATATTGCATTCCCATTTGCACCTCGCTTCCCCCACCCGCCTGTGGCATTTGATACAAACTGTTGAAGACAGCAACTGTGATCCAACAGATAATGTACTAGGCTTGGACCCAGGAGTCTGGATTTACAATCCTGCTCCATCCAATAACCCATTGGATGGCTTTGGGCAAACCATTATCTCCTGGTTCCTTCACAACCCTCTTCCATGCCCTCTGGTAAGACGGGACCACTAATGCCTCTCTTCATGAGGCTTTGGGGATTTTAACGCTCTTTTGAGCACTAAAAATAAAATAGAAATTATTAATAATAAATAAGTGAAATGACAGCTACATTTGGTCTTCTTTTTCCTGGGAAGGAGGGGTTTTAAGAAAGCATACTTAATGCATCGTCAAAACACATTAAGGCCAGAACCATGTAAGGCCCAAACTAACTGAACCCCACAATATTGTGGTTTTGTTTTACAACGCTTTTAAGTGGGCGACAAGAATGAGAGCTTGGTTTTAAAAATGGTGGTGGTTGGGAGCACCCTGGGCATGCTTCAAACTACCCCCATAGGCAGCGGCCAGAAGGGAGTTGTGATACAGAGGAGGAGGAGCATGGAGCATCATAGCCTAGCTGTATTTTCCAGCACAGCACCAGTGATGCCATCTGCTGGAGTGCCAGGACCATTGATGGATCCTACTTGCTCTGGCAATGGAAAGCAGGGCTAATGAGTCTTTCAAGTTTGCTTAGAACAGAACTTGAAAGATTCATTATCCCTGCCTGTGAGAGATTAGCACAGAAGAAGTCAGAGAATTGAGAAAATATCCAAGCCCTACTTTTATTTGACAGAGTTCCTACTTCAAATAGCAGTTCAAGTTCTTTACAAGATGTTTTGCAGTTCTGGTTAAAAGATCAAGGTTGTGTTTCAGCTGATGGAAGGTATCTCACTTAAGTTTTACAGAAGGAACCTGGGCAATCAAAAGGGAGCACCACTGAGTTCAAGGGAGCTCATTGCCAGGGAACAATGAATAGGATTGCAGCCATACTGGTCCCAATAGCCTATGTGTTATCCTATGTGCTGCTTCTCTTCGGTATGTGTGTAATGGTTTGACACAGCTCCTTGGTTGCTCTCCTTGAGGGCGTGGCAAAGGCTCTCAGGTTAAGCTCCTGTGCTTCAGAATCTACCTCTTCACCACTGGAGGGGAGCCAAGAGCTATGCCCAGGAGCTAGAGCTAATCTATGCTCCTGCAGAGTTATCTCAATTTTGTTTAATTCATGTTTGCATTGGGAAGAAAAAGCAGATTAAGAAATGAAGCGTGCGCGCGCACACACACACACACACACACACAATCTTCAGGGGAAGCCAGAACATGCACTGCTCTAGCAAAACCAGCCTGGGTTACAGCAAAGTCTGTTCCTTGCTGGGAGGCTCGATCAGTGACCTTAAACCACCCTGCAGCTTAAACTCATCCACCTGGAATGTGTCAAAGTGCTGGGTCAACCGTTTCCCCCCTCAAATAAGGCCTTTGAGAAACAGTTCCAGTTTGCACATACAGTGGTACCTCAGGTTACATATGCTTCAGGTTACAAACTCCGCTAACCCAGAAATAGTGCTTCAGGTTAAGAACTTTGCTTCAGGATGAGAACAGAAATCGTGCTCTGGAGGCGTGGTGGCAGCAGGAGGCTCCATTAGCTAAAGTGGTGCTTCAGGTTAAGAACAGTTTCAGGTTAAGAACGGACCTCCGGAATGAATTAAATATTTAACCCGAGGTACCAGTATATTGTGCACAGGAACAAAGGAACCTAAGAACATAAGATCAGGCCAACAGTCTGTCCAGTCCAACCTCCTGTTCTCACAGTGGCCAACCAGATGCCTATGGGAAACATGCAAGCAGGATTCAAGCACAAGAGCACCTCTCCCCTCCTGTGCTGTAAAGTGGATGTCAGAGGCAGAAGCGTAGCAACGAAAACTAGACAGGCGTCAAGATCCAAGACAGCAACCAGCAAAAGAGAGCAGGTGTGTAGGAAGGACTCTTGCAGCGGAGACAGGTTACTCTGGCTGAAGGAGAAGCTCTGATGAGGCCTGGGCAACCAGGATGGGCCTGTGCCAACATGCAGGCATGGAGATGCAGGAAGGTGCTTTCTGTTGAGCTCAATGCTGTCTGCGCTGAATGGCAGCAGCTCCTCAGGGGTCTTCCCCAGCCCTGCCTGGAGGGCCAGGGACTGAATCTGGGACCTCCTGCATGCAAAGCAGGTGCTGTGCCCTCTGAGCTATGGCCTTGCTAGATGCAGCCCTCAGGCCACAAAGCTGAGTCTCGCAGGTTTCCTGTAGAAACCAAGCTGGTGGCACAGGACCTAAGGAGCTGGAGCCTGCTTGCTGAGAGCCCCGGTTTGAAACATCTTCCCACTGTTGGAAGCATCCACAACTCAGGCTGGCAGCTGCCCTCAGAGAGCAAGACCTCAGGGAAGCATGTGCTGTTGTTGTGCGATCGATCGATCAGTCGATAGATGATAGATATTTGCATCAGACGCTAGTCAGTGCATTTTGTGTTCAAAAGTACAAGCAAATAGTAAACAACTAAACAGATAAAATTGCCAAACTAAGTTAAAATATATACAATTTAAAACACAAAGACCACTGTGTGCTATATATGTAAGAGCTTTGGGTGGTGTATGTGTGTGTGGTATGCCTATTATTTGTTAGATGCCTTGAGAATCATTTCATTAAAAGAAGGAATATAAACCTCCAAAGTTGTGTGTGTAAACTGGCCCTCTGACCAACAAATACTTGCTTACCCCGTGGTAATTTATTTTGCTATAGAGCTTGATTTATCTGAGGAGAAATGGTTTTGTTGTACCCCAGGGAGCTCAGGACAGAGGCTATTTCCTCTCACTGCATAAGAAAAGGAAAGTGGAAATAAAACAGTGTTTTATTACAAGAGCACCAAAGCAACTGGGGGAGAGAGCCTCAGTGGGCACGTAGACATTTATTGGAGCAAATGGA